>NC_137893.1:8918730-9608674 GCF_963455335.1 Martes martes | reverse complement strand
TACATGACACACATATTTACCATTTCTGATGGGGGGTATGTGTGTCTGCACGTGTGCACGTGCATGTGCAAACACGTGCATTCAGGTTTCCATCCAGTGTCATTCTCCTTCTGCGGAAGAGCTTCCCTTAACATTTCTAGCAGTGTTAATTTGTGGTGATAAATTCTCTCAGGTTTTGTTTGTCTGAAAATGGCTGTATTTCACCAGTAATTGCTAAAGGATGTTTTTGCTGTATACAGAATTCTAGGTTGACAGTCTTTGTTATTTTTCGGCACTTGAGAGATGGATGTTGACTCGTGTTGTTTCTGGTGGGAGGTCTTCGGTGGCTCTCTGTCCCTTTGTAGGTCATGTGTCTCTTTTTTTCCTGTGGTTGCTTTTAGGGCCTTCCTCTTCATTGCTGATGTTCTATGATTTGATTACACCGCCTCTTTCTGCGGTTCTGTGTGTGTGTGTGTTTGTGGGATTCACTTGGGTCCTTGAATTTGCAGGTTATCCTTGTCATCAAATTGGAAAGTTTTTTGCCATTACGTCTTCAGAGATTTCCATATACCTCGCTGCCTCTCTGGGGTTCCAGTCACACGTGTGGGGCTGTCTCACGGGCCACGAAGGCTCTGCCCGTGTTCCAGAGCCTCTTTTCGTCCTGTTGCTGTTTCTCCAAGTTCACAGATCTTTTCTCCCAGAATGTCTAATTATCCGTCGAGCCCATCCGGTAAATTTTTATTTTCAGAAATTGCATTTTACACCTGTAGTCATTCCATTTGGCTCTTTTTTATAACATCCATTTTTCTCATTATAATCATATGTTCCTTTAAGTCCTTAAACATATTTATAGTAGCTGTTCTAAAGTGTCTGCCAATTTTATTATGTCTGTCATTTCCTGGTGTGTTTCTAGTGACTGATGTTTTTGTCCTAGGTCACATTTTTCTCTTTCTTGGCTTGTCTATTGATTTTTTATTGGATAGTGGACATTGTGTTGGCGTGTTGCCGAGTGTCTGGATTTTGTGTTCTTCCTTTAAAGAGTGTTCAGGTGTGTTTGGTAGGCACTTGAGTTACTTGTCAATTAGTCCAGTTCTTTCAGTTTTGTCCAGAGTAACTTTATCCTAAGGTGACTTGAGCCCTCCCCTAGCCCTATTGGGGTCTCTACCGTGAATGCTTTGGGTACGTTCAGTGAAGCTCCCCCCCACCATGGCTCCTTGCAGCCCCCAGCTCTGCCTGACCTCTGAGCATTTTCTCAGCCCACAGCTCCCCTGTAGTTGTTGTGTGCTTGGTCTTAAAGACTTTACCCTGTTGCGTGCAGCTTAGTATTCATGGGCAGGCCCCAGGACACCTCTGTGCGGCTTTCTGGAGCTTTTTCTCGGAGTAGCCGCTTTCAGAGTCTGTCCTCAGTTGCTGAGCCTCCCGGAGTTCTGGTCTTGGCGTCCCTTCACCTTCGCAGGACTGTGTTTTCTGCCTGGGGTTCTTCGCTTGGACTCTTCCTGTGGTGTTTGGGTCAGAAGGTGCCTCCAGGCAGAAAGCTGGAGGCTTCCTGGGGTTCACCCCACCAGCTTCCCTTCTCGTACAGCTCACTGTCCCCTGCTGCCCTGTTGCTCAATATCTGGAAACTGTTGTTTCATGTGTTTTGTCCAGTTTTCTAGCTGTATATGGTAAAATGGAAAGTTGAGTACCGGTCACTCCACTGTGGCCTTCTCCTTGATTTTGATTAATTTTGTTATTTTAACCACTGAAATTTGGTGTGTGACTTACTCATTTAATGGACTAGTCTTTCTCTTCTGTATTTTATTTGGTCCGTACTATGGCCTCTTTCATTTCGCTTTCAATAGTTTAGTCCTTCTGAGGCCTTCTGAGGCCCTCAGTGGATGCAGGTTATCCCAGGGAAATGATGCCGAAGTTCTAGGGCACACGACTGATTATTTCTGCCACCCCTGCTTAGACTTAGTGTCCCCAGGGTTATCTGCAACATCTCCCTCGAGGTCTCCAGGTGACCGGGAACGCTGCATGTTACCTCAGATCCCCTCCCCTGGACGTTTCCCCGGCGCACAAGCAAGCCCTCTGGGAGTCTTTGTATTAAATACTGATTTTAGGGGAAATTTCAGTTCACCGAGGAACTGAAGGCATGGAAAATAGTACAATATTTTGACAGATTCCTTTGTGATGACTTTTTCTCTTAACTTTCATGAGATAATGTATTTTTTCCCAAGTGGGATTGTTGGAGTACTTAGCACAAAGTAATCAGTACAGTAAAGGGCTAAGTAGTACGTGCACTGGATAGAAGGGGCTAACAGCTGGAACAGGAGTTTATCTTACAGGACAGTTTAATCTGAACTAAGTTTTCACTCTCATGGGGAAAATAAGTATTTCAGGGTACTTTGTGCCCTTTTGGAAACTGTGCTGAGTTTGTGTTAAAGAGCCGGATGAAATGTTGACAGATTTAAACATGGTCCTTGCTTTTTGTTTGTGGCCTTAAAGTGCTGAAAATAAGGTGTTGTCATTCTGTATTTCTGAAGTCATAGTGTGTTTCGGGTACCATTTATAAAGTGATCAGAGTGTGTTTAGGGTGAGTTTATTTGTAATTTCTCCCCAAATATCCCCTTGGGATTTTGGATGAAACCGCAGTGTACATGTAGACTGACATCTTGATGGTGTCATGCCTTTGTCTCAGGAACATGATGTGATTCACTGTTGTGACTTTCTTCCCTAAGATTCTTCATTCCTGTCATTCTCTCTTTTGTGCTTTGTACTTTGCTTTTTGTGACTATTGGGAATATCCTCCCAATTGTATTTTTATCAAGTTATTTACAGAAAAACTATTGTCTTTTGCCAGTTTATCTTAGAATTGGTTTTCATATTAATTTTTCATTATTCTATTATTTTTGCAAATGATCGGGGTTGACCATCCTCAGCATTGCCCTAATATCCCTACCTGCATATGGTACTGCGGAGACATGGGGTGAGGGGGCGTCATGTGGTGTGCTGGGAGGTGGGGCTGGTCCTCGCAACACCTGGTGACGTAACATGACAGAAAGACCTTTTGTGGGAGTAAGTAACCCGGTGCTCAGCTCTGTCTTGAAGCCCAAGGCTGGTTCAGAATACTTGGTGGGCTGGAAAGAGGACACAGTTACGCAGCAACTTTTAGCCCAATACAGAATGTGTGTATAATGTTCAAAAAACCCAAAGGTCATGATAACTGACATTTATTGGGCCCTTGGTACCAGTGACTGTCCTAAGCACTTTGCATTTATGACTTCATTTATCGTTCGTGTCACGAGGCATATGCTGTTATCCTTAACTTATTCTGGAGGAATTTGAGGCAGACTTGAAGGAATTTGGCCAAGTTGAGAAAGCTGTCGAAATGGTAGAGTAGGGAGTTGTCCTGTGTGGTCTGGCTCCAAAGTCCGCTCATCATCGTGGTGTTGTCAGTGACTGCATTTCCTCTCCGTTTCGTGGGGGGGAATGAGAACATTCTCGACACAGTGCTGGGGCCCCAGGGGTGGGGGGCACGGACCCTGTTCCTGGGAGTGTGTGAGTTTCCCAGTCATCTTTGGAATTTGGGGTATGGCTTTCTTTTATACTTTTCTGTCCCTTTTTTGCTACAAGGCACGTGACCTTTAACAATCAGGAAAATAATAAAACTCTTTTAATTTGGGGTGGGGTAAGTTACCTTCCTAACCACAGCTAGGTCAGCTTTCGTGCGCCTTGCCCTGGAGGTTGCAGAGTGGGTTAGTGACCTTGCAGCTGCCCTAGGGAACAAGGTAGATGTGCCGATAGGAACAATCCCAAGATTAAATAAAACATGGAGGGTAGAGGAACATAGACACTATGGTGCTAGTTGGTTCTCACACTAGTTGGTTGTCACGTGTGCAAACACGTGTGCCAAACGCATGACGTCTTTGAAGGCTACTTTCAAATCTGTTAGCACTTTGTGCCCTTTGCAGGAGGAGGAGGAGATTTTTGAACTTTTCTTTTTTTAAACTTCATTGTACTGCTTTGTAAAATGTGTTATGTATATATCTTTGTGCGGTGAAAGCAACGGAACTCAGAGGAGAGCTCCAGGAAGATGTAGCCTTTCCCACAGTCACTGTCCACCTCCCAGTCCTCTTATAAGTTGCACTTTAGAGCCTTTTGGACTTTGCTACAACCAAGGAAGCCTTCCTTCCTGGACTGTGGGATTTTCAGCAGCATTCTGAGCCTTCTAGGGGGAGGTACAGAGCAGTGCTTTCGATGTTTAATTTTGTTGACCAGCAATAGCTTTATGTTAATAAAACAACAACAAACGGCTAAGAGGTGCAGAGGAGATGAGGCTGGAAATCTTCTCCTGTCTGTCTCCTCCCCCAGCCCGCCAGCTTCTCTCCTTGGGGGCTGTTACCAGTTTCTTTTCTGTCCTTCCAGAGATATTCCATGCATAGACAAGCAGGGGCATCTCCCCCTCTCTCACACAAATGGTACACTAACACATTCATTAGAGATAATTGCTGATAATTCTTTCCTGCCCGTGCGGGTTGCTCCTTTTGGCCGTGCTAGGACACTCGCTGCTGTGCGCTGCGCGGCGGTGACTACCCTTTTAGGCCCGTCACTGTGCAAACGTGTGAGTATTTCTGGAGGATAAATTCCTAGAAGTGGAATTTCTGAGTAAGAGAGGTTGTGCGTGTAATTTTGAGAGACATGACGAGCACTGCCTCTCGCTTCCGTCCGGGGGATAGGAGTAACCTGCTTCCCTGAACCTACGCCTTCATCACCGTGATGCTGTTAGGAGTTTCATTTTAGGAGTTTCATTTTTGTTTCCCGGCCATGCCGATAGGTGAAAAATAATATTGTTTAGTTTTGTGAGTGAGGTTTTACATTTTGTAGAGCCATCCTTTTTTAACTGACTTGGAGGTGCCCTCTGTAGAGTAGGGGAACTACCCTTTAGTCTGTGATAGGAATTGCAAGTATTCTTTTCCCCAGTTTGTCATTTAGTTTTTATCTTATTTATATTGGCTTTTGCCAGGCAAGGCAGGTATGTTTTACTTGGGCGAAGAGAAATGTCTCCCTCCCTCCCTTTTGAGGACTTAGGATTTGTGTTTCACATTTGAAGTCCTCCTGTACCGCAGGATTCTTTTTCAAAGTCTCCTAAAATTTCAGTCGGTACTTTTTACAGTTTCCTAAAAAGCCTTTTCTGTTATGGAGAATGTCAAACATATTCAAGAACAGAGAATAGCATAATGAGGCCGAAGCACCCATTCCCCAGCTTCACCAACCGTCGACTCATCTTGTACCGTCCAGACTGCATCCATTTCCCTGCTCTTACACAATTTCCGAAGAAATCCCAGATCTTGTATCACTTCATCCGTAAATATTTTAGAGTCTATTTCTAAAGATGGGTAGTCCTTTAAAAGTATAACCACAGGGGTGCCTGAGTGGCGCAGTCCGTTAGGTCTCAGACTCGATCTCCCCTCGGGTTGTGATCTCTAGGTTTTGAGATCGAGCCCCATGTCTGACTCCTCGCTAGGCACGGAGACTGCTCAGCTTTCTCCCTCTTCCCTGTGCACATGCACCCCACACTCTCTTCCTCTCTTTCTCTCCAATAAATGAATCTTCTAAAGCAATGATTTATTAAGAAACAAAAAATAAAAATATAACCACAATACCATGTTGATAGCTAAAAATTGAATACTTCTAAATATCACATACCTCTTGAGTGTTCAGCTTTTCAGTTGCCATATCATAATCTTTTTGCATTTTGTTGGACTCTGAATCTAAATAAAGTCTGTGTATATTGCAGTGGGAATCAGTCTCGTGAATCTCTTAATTTATGGGTTCCCCTATTCCACCCCCTCCCCCGACAGGCTTGTTTTTGTCTTTGAGATTTGTTAGAGAAAATGGATTCTACAACTTCATACACCTGGATTTTCTTACCACATTCTCATCGCACAGTTGAATATATTCCTGTATATTTCCTGTAAGTTGGTATGAGGATCTAGAGTGGCAGTAAGACATAAATTGCTTTTTCAAGTATTATTTCGTAACTGGCAGTACTGGCAGTTCTAGTTCTATTATTCCTTTTTCATTTATTTCGTTTATTACTTGTCCTCAAGTTTCATCCACATTTATGCATGTTGCAGAATTTCCTTCCTTTTAGGCACCTGGGTGGCTCAGTTGGTTAAGCAGCTGCCTTCAGCTCAGGTCATGATCCTGGAGTCCCTGGATCTAGTCCCACATCGGTCTCCCTGCTTAGCAGGGAGTCTGCTTCTCCCTCTGACCCTCTCCCCTCTCATGCTCTCTCTCTTTCTCTCTCTCAAGTACATAAATAAAATCTTTAATTAAAAAAAAAAAAAAGAATTTCCTTCCTTTCCAAAGCTGAATAAAGCTGCATCATATACGTATGTATATCACATTTTTCTCACCTATTCATCTGTCAAAGGACACTTAGGTTGTTTCTGTACTTTGGCTATTATGAGTAATGCTACAGTGAATATGGGAGTGCTGATAGCTCTTTGAGATCCAGATTCCAATTCTTTTGGATAAATACCCAGAAGTAGAATTATTGGAACACATGGTAGTTCAGGTTTTAATATTTTAAGACATTCTGCCCACCCCCCTACCCCCCAAAAAGAAATCTCCACATTGATTTCCATAGTGGCTGCACCATTTTGCATTAGCTGGATTGTTTTTATAGAGGGAAGCTTCTTATCTGTTATTTGATTAATTAGTGCTACAGTTTGTAAAGGATGGGCAGGATAAATGCCTCATTTTTTTTTTTTTTTTTAGTTTATTTATTTGTTAGAGAGAGAGAGTGAGCACAGGCAGACAGAGTGGTAGGCAGAGGCAGAGGGAGAAGCAGGCTCCCTGCCGAGCAAGGAGCCCGATGTGGGACTCGATCCCAGGATGCTGGGATCATGACCTGAGCCGAAGGCAGCCGCTTAACCAACTGAGCCACTCAGGCGTCCCAAATGCCTCTTTTTTTTTACCTGTATTTACCAGTTTTCAAAATGCATCGGTTCCCTATTATCCTATAATGGTGACCAATGATTTTTATCATTTTGAGCTCACAGATTTAAATATATTTGGTGTTTCAGGCTACTGCAGTCCTTGTCCCTATATGGCTCATACTGTCCCTTATTTGGACAGCAAGCTCCTTTGCAAGTTGGAGCTTTGTGTCCTTTTGATTAGGTCGTAGCAGGTTTTGCTAGTGTCTTTGATATCGGGTAGGAAAAGATGTTCCAGGCCCATCTTTGTATATTGTTATGGGTTTTGTTCTTGTTTATTTGTTTTTTTTTTCTTTAAAACCTGAAATCAGCCATTTCTTTATGTAAATCTGATTCCTTTTAATGAAAAATGCTATTTGAAAATTGTAATCTGGGCACTTGCTCTGTGATTCCTCCTTCCCTCCCCTTCATGTAAGTATTTGGTCCGTCTTAGAATTTATATTGGGATAAGGCATGAGGTAGGGATTCACTTTGGTTTGTTTTTTGGGTTTTTTTTTTTTTTCTTAAAGATTTTATCTATTTATTTGACAGATCACAAGTTAGGCAGAGAGGCAGGCAGAGAGGCAGGCAGAGAGAGAGGGAGAAGCAGGCTCCCTGCTGAGATCATGACGGGAGCCCAAGGCAGAGGCTTTAACCCACTGAGCCACCCAGGCGCCCCACTTTGGTTTTTTTTCCAGAGATCTGTTCGTTACTGTGTTACAGTATAATGTCCTCATAGTACTTTGTTGTACTACTGCATAACCACTGTTATACATGTCTTTGGGACTAGTTGTGGACTTTCTACTTTTTCTAGTCTCTGCTTGTTTTCTTGCTGATTTTATTTTTCTCTTCTTGTATATTTATATGGCCAAACAAATGTTAGGATCAGCTTGTTCTGTTTCAGGGGGAAAAAAATCTGTTCACATTTTTATTAAAATCAGTGAACAAATTGGAGTTGCTATCTCGCTAATCCTGGGGTTTCTCATCTAAAAACATGAGAGGGTTCTTATATGAGTTAAATTTTTGTTGCATAAGAAAGTACACCCCCCCCCCCAAACTCAGTAACTTAAAACAACAGAGACAGGATTTTTTTCTTTAGTTCTGTGGGTAGGCGGTGGGTGGGTCCAGTAATTTGGAAAGCCTGGCTGAGGCTGTAGAAGCTCTGAGCGGCCTCCCCGCTGCGCTGGGCTCTCCCCGGGGGCGCTGGGCTGGCCGGGGTGGGACGGCCTCGTCTGCAGACGCCAACCGGGGCTGGGTCGGTGGTCACTGAGGTGGGCAAGGCTCCGTGGGCCAGTGCTTGTCATGCCACCTTCTGTCATATTTGCTGTTACTCTGTTGGCCAAGGCAAGCACGCGAACAAGACCAGAGTCAAGAGGTGGTAAAATAGCCCACAACTTCCTCATGTGCTGGAGGAGTGGAAGTCACATGGCAGAGGTGGTGTCCCAGCAGGGCAAGGAGGATTTATTGTGGCCGCTTTTGCAAATAATCTGCTGTACTGCCCAGTTCTTCCAGTTGTCTGTGTCTTTCAGGAACATCATAAAGCTTTTTCTAGGTCATTTTCTGCTTTCTGCTCCTACTGTAAATGGTGTCTCCATCCTCCCATTTTAGTCTAGAATTCTTGGGCGGGTGGTACATGTACACAGTTAAAATGGAAATGATGTGGGACGCCTGGGTGGCTCAGTCGGTTAAGCCGCTGCCTTCGGCGCAGGTTATGATCCCAGGGTCCTAGGATCGAGTCCCATGTGGGTCTCCTTGCTCAGCGGGGAGCCTGCTTCTCTCTCTGCCTCTGCCTGCCCCTCTGCCTGCTTGTGCGCTCTCTCTCTCTCTCTCTCTGACAAATAAATAAATAAATAAAATCTTAAAAAAAAAATGGAAATGATGTGAAAAGAAATCCACTGAGTAATGCACTCCTTTCCACTCCCATCTCTGTCGGTAACCAGTTTTAAAATAATCTGTTCCTCTAGTGCTTTTTGGAAATGCTGCCAAATACAAATATCCTTCTACCTAGGAACAGCAGTGCTGTTCTGTGCGCTCTATTCCGCAGCAGCTGTCCTCTCTCGGCGCTGGTCTCCTTGCAGGCCAGTGCCTGCACACTGTTCCAGTTCTCTGTTGCTGCCTGATACTCCCTTGTGGTGACAGACCGTAGTTCACTTCACCAGTTCCCTGTGACTAGACACTGGGGTCCTGTACCGCGCCGTCTGTCATCAGTACCCCGTAGACGGAAGTGTGTCTAGGGAGGGGAGCCCGAAAATGAGATTTTGAGTCAGAGGGTCAATTTATCTCTGCAACTGTATTGAGGTAACATGTCTCCCTCCCTGGTTTGGCAGCAAATCCAAACGTTGGATAATTTATTCTGTCTGTGAAGCTACAGAGAACCATTACTCATGTGTGTGTGTGTGTGTGTGTGTGTGTGTGTGTATGTGTGTATGGCTGGTAATAGTTTAAATAGTCCCTAGTTATTGTCCTAATAGTCCTAATAGTTTAAATAGTTCCTAATGGAAATCTGGCAACATCTTCCAAATTAATTTGTCTTTCTTTATGTGTGAAATTGAGCTTTTTCTTCTTCATATGTTTAAATACCATTTATATTTTTCTATGAACTGTTTGTTCCTCTGCCCATTTTTCTGGGTTGCTGGTCTTTTTTGAAGTTCTAGAAGCTCTCTGTATTAGAAAGAGTAACCCTTTGTGATGTGAATTACAGAGATTCTTTCCTTTATACGCTGTGTGATATAAATGATTTTTTTAAAGATTTTATTTATTTATTTAATACAAAGAGAGAGAGAGGTCACAAGTAGGCAGAGAGGCAGGCAGAGAGAGAGAGGAGGAAGGAGGATCCCCGCTGAGCAGAGAGCCTGATGGCGGGGCTCTATCCCAAGACCCTGGGATCATGACCTGAGCCGAAGGCAGAGGCTTTAACCCACTGAGCCACCCAGGTGTCCCCTATATGTTAAGGATTTTTTATAATAACTGTTCCTGCTCATGTTACAGGGATCAGCAGATTATGGCTCAGGAGCAAGGTCTGGCCTGCCGTGTGTTTTCTGTAAAGAAAGTCTTATTGGCACGCAGCTGCACTCATTTGCATGATGTGTCTGGTAGCTTTTGCACTAGGGCAGCAGAGACAGACTGTATGTATCACTTGCAAAACTTAAAATGTTTAGTGTTGTGCCCTTTACAGTAAAATGTTAACCGACCCCAATTTAAAGCGACTATAGCAGTATGTTTAGTATAATGCAGCCGTTTTGATGTGGCCTTAAAAATAAAAAAAATCCAGTTAGCTTTTCATGTGTATGTGCAATTATGAAGGAAGCCGGGGGCAGAATGGGCAGTCACATGTGGGCATCAGAAGTGGCTGTTTTGTCATGTTACTTGATCATAGTGATGTCACACACACACATATCACACATGATATATGATATGGCCAGTTTGCTGTCACCTAACCAAATAACTATTAAAACACCCTTGTCCAATCGTTCTTATACACAGCACATAAAGAAGCTTTGGTCTGGGTGAGTTTGGGTAGAAAGCCTCTTAAAATCATCCCAGTCTCTAGCAGTTTGCTTTGGTTCCAAGGATTTCCTTGGTCCCAGAGCTTTCCAGAACCATGCTCCATGCACGGAATACAGGGAGAAGGGAAATAATGTGGAGGTGGATCGTACAATGTGATTTCTTTATGATGGCTCCTCAGAACTTTCCTCTTCCTCTTCTGATTGTATAATTGCCCTTTGTTACAGTCAGATTTAAGATTATTCTAAATATGTCTTGGAAATTTATATTCCTATACTCAGTGAATTTCTGTTTGTCTTGGAAATTTCCCTAATTGCTCATCGAATTGATCACTAGTGAAAAAATTCCTCTAAGTGCATCTTATTTCAGGAAAATAGGTAAAAGCCCAGTTTAGGAAAAAACATTTAAAGAACATAACAGTTTCACTGGTAGTTCTGAAATTTTTGCATAAGAAAAGTTTCCAGCCATTCTTTATGGCTGCTACAGTTCCTTGTAGAAATTTCTTCTTTTGGGGAGATCTTTTACTAGAGCAGCTTTTAAAATAAAACTTTAACAGAACTTCATCATCCTGAGTGTATTCTTGTATAGATATTAAACACATTACTTGTGAACACTTAAGGAGACTTTTTTTTTTTTTTTAAGATTTATTTGGGAGAGGGAGCATGCACCAGTTGGGAGGGTCAGAGGGAGGAAACCTTCAAGGAGTCTCCCCGCTGAGAGTGGAACCAGATGTGGGGCTTGGTTCCAGGACTCTGAGATCATAACCTGAGCCAAAATCAGGATGCTTAACAGACTGAGCCACCCAGGCACCCCAGGCTATTTTGTAAGGGAGAATTCCTGTCCCTTCAAGGGTCCTTCTAGCTGGACTAAGAACCAAACTTGACATGAGACTAGATTAACAAGAGGAAATCTAATTTAAT
This sequence comes from Martes martes, assembly GCF_963455335.1. Classification (NCBI taxonomy): domain Eukaryota; kingdom Metazoa; phylum Chordata; class Mammalia; order Carnivora; family Mustelidae; genus Martes; species Martes martes. The sequence continues at coordinate 9,597,309 of NC_137893.1, read as the reverse complement.
AGCTTACATCCAGGGAGTCCACACAGATGTGGAAATTCCAGTGACAGCCAAAATGAAGGGTATGTGCCTTTCTGAGCTAAGGAGAAGGGGGTAGGGGTCTGGGACTTCCAGGAAAGGAATGCTCTTCCCAGGGCTTGAGAAGTAGTATAGACGCTTGGTGATTAGATGGTTGCCTGGCGGTACAGATGGGTCACTCAGATAAAATTTATCTCAACAGATAAGCCTCATTCTGGGAAAGACCTCCAACGTGGATTCTTCTGTGTAGTTAATGGAGGGGCAGAACTTTCTCTTGAGCCCTCAGGGTCTCAGTTGCCTTCAGCTCAGAATAATCCAAGTGCCAGAGTGGCCCATTTCGGGGTGGCCTGCCCTCAGTCCCTACAGTTCCTCCTCTGAAACTTCCCTGCAGTTTCACACATTAAAAGTTGAGAGGGGGAGCGCCCAGGTGGCCCAGTTGGTTAAGCATCCACCTCTTGATCTCAGCTCAGAGCTTGATCTCGGGGCCATGAGTTCAAGCCCCGTGTTGGGCTCCACGCTGGACATGGAACCTACTTAGAAAGTGTTGAGCTGGTAGGTTGTTAGTCCTGACAGTAGGTCAGTTGGGACAAAGTCATTTCAGGAGGTGGTGAGGCAGGTATGTTGTCAAAGGTAGGCCTGTGGTAGTCAGGCTACTGGGGACTCTGTAAGCAAGGTACCCAGCTGCTGTGTCCAGGAGAGCTTGATTGGATACATAAAGTCATCGTTGGTTCCCTAAAACTGTCTGGTCCCATCTGCATCTATGCATATCTCTCTCAAATATGACATTCCAGTCAGGACGTTGGTAATACAGTCAGTGTTTCCAGTGGTGTCTTGTCATAAGGAGAACAGATTCTTACTGAACTTATGCAAATAGATTGCTATGAACATATAAGAATACTAAGTTTCTGAATTCTGGAGGATTCAAATAAGGAGAAAGTATAATTGTTTCCATTTGTTCAAAAAGGTGTATCTTACCAAATAACAATGAGTTGGTTTAAGAGAAAAAGTTTTCTTAAATCTGGAAAAAAAAAACAACATTTATAAAAAGTCAGCAGTGGTCCAAACAAAAAGTCATAAAGAATGCCATTATCTTCCTCAACTTATTCAGTTCCACGTTATTAATTTTTCCTCTCGAATCCCAGAAATTTTTACCTAGTACTGTTTTAGGATCTGAAGGTTACAAGATACCTGTGCTCAGCTTTTCCCATGAGTTTCATCGAAGATGCAGCACTTTTGCAGAAAACTTCTATAGAGGTATCTGAGTTACAAAATATAAAACTGTCTGTAAATGATAAGAAACTTTAAAATGGCCATGGTTGAAGATCTGATTATAATTCATTACTGTGCAATTGACAGGGAAATTTGGTTATTTTCGTGACATATGCTTCAAGATAATAACATATCAGGGCATCGTATTTCTAGGAGTTTCATATAATTTTTAAAACACTTGTGTTATTTTTTAATAACATGTCTATGTAAGTGCAGTGCAGCAGGGTTGAATATCACTTATTTGACAATGCTTCCCATTTAATTTAACATACCAAATAAGCCTGATTACTTAAATTTCTCAAAAAAAATTTTTTTGAAACATTCTGTGGGCCCTTTGGAACACCTCAGATTATGTGGTCAAAAGACTTTATTTTAGAAATTGTTTTGGGGAAGTATGTCAGAAGTATCCAAAGGTTTGGACATTTGGCTAAATAGAATCAGAAGTCATTACGAAACAATTATCCATTTAACCACAATGAGAGTACAAGATTTCAGAGGCAAATACAGGTTACATAGTTGTGAGCAAAATTTAGTTCTTTTCCTGTTAAGACTCCGTTTTCTTAAGTAATCAAAGAGCGGATAAACATAGGAAATTATTTTGGCAAACAATACTTGTTTCTTATGCAGATAACTTAAAGGTAAAGAAAAACCTTTGTTACACCTTATGGAGAGCAGACCAATAGTTCAAGAGAACTTTGTACTTTTAACAAAGAAAAAAAAAAAGTTGTACCAGGTTACTTTTGATATTAAAACTCATTTACTTATTTAAATTTTATCCTCATCTCAACCAGTACTGACAATAAAGTTCTTTCTGAAGATTGTTTCTTCATAAACCTTCTACAAGTTTATTTTCCCTCTTTAAATAACTTTAAATAACTCGAGGGCAAAATTATTTTCTTTTTCCCCAACAAATATGTATTTTCATTCCTCATATTTTTTCTTATGAAAAGCACTTCCCATTTTCCTCACATACCAAGTTGTTTCCCTTGTTTCCAGTGATCTTAATTATATTTGTTAGAATTCTTAATACTTAGCAACCTTAATTTCTAGTGGAAACTAAGTAGTACTCAATTGTGAACTGTCATGCCAGAATTCTTTGGATTGGCAGATTTATATTTTAAAGAATGTGGGTTTTTTTTTTCATAATAGTCTTTCAGTAAAGCATAAAGTATGATTACTAGCAGACCCAAATTTATCCTTAGTTTCTGCATTGTAAGACAGAAGTAGATAAGCCATGTTCATTACTTAACGTTTCCTTATTTTATCTTATTGGAAATGATCTTAGATAATCAGTGAACTTAACTCATCATTTAACTTAGCAAAACTTTGACATTTTTAGGTGGCCAAAGATTTTGAAAGCTATTTAAAAATTTACATACAAACCTTTTTTTTAATTTCTATCTGTTTAATTTACTTGTTCTCAGCAGTTATGCTTAGACTGCCCATAAAACTTGATGAGGCAGCAGGCAAAGTCAGCCGTTATTCTAAGTATTTTTTCCCCTCTGGGAGATTTTGCAACAGAGATACCATGAACTTATTTGACTTTTAGTAAACTAGTAAACAAGCAGAATAAACGTTTTATATTTAACTCTAAATGCATATCTGCTTTAATTAAACCAGCAACCTTCAGTTAGTTTTATTACCAAATATTGCCCCAGATCACTTGAACTTGATAAATATTTGGGTTAGTTTCTTTTTTTAGTTTTGTTTTTTTTTAAGATTTTATTTATTTATTTGACAGAGATCACAAGTAGGCAGAGAGGCAGGCAGAGAGTGGGGGGAAAGCAGGCTCCCCACTGAGCAGAGAGCCCCATGCAGAACTTGATCCCAGGACCCTGAGATCATGACCCCAGCTGAAGGCAGAGGCTTAACCCACTGAGCCACCCGGGCACCCTAGGTTAGTTTCCATCTTAGCTTTAGGATGGCCAGTCCTTATAAGTGCTTGACTCCAAATCAACTAAAGCTCTTTTATAGACTCATTTTAGCAGTGCCATCCAGAGGTAGAGAAAATATCTCACATTTACCATGTATGTGTACATGTACACACAAAAAAATATGCAGACAAGATGCAAACAGCATCTTAATTTTATTTCCACTATTTGTGGAGAGGACATTACAGGGCCAATTTTTTAAATATTTCTCTTTTTTTTTTTCCTTCAGTCTCAGGAGATTATGTTTACATTTCAAAGACATGATAAGAGTTATAATTTAAAGGGATAGAGAGAGAATGTAAAAAAAAATTTTTTTCCCTAGACTTTCAGGGTAATTGCTATTAATTGCTATTTAAAACTTATTTATATTTTTTACGTATAGAACAACTGCGCTCCAATATCTTGGTCTTTTATAATATGTACAAACATTTTGAGAGGACTAGGTGAAGCTTAGGGATTGGTAAAGATTGGTGAGCTTTAACGTGTTTCTAGAGTTGCAGTTCTGGTTTTGTAGAGGTTTGTCAATGAAAGACAGTGGTTCCTAATTCCCCAAAGACCTGGATTATAGCCTGATTATCAAGGGATTGGCCCATATTTTAACTAAATTTCCTTCTTTAGCAAAAAATTTACTCTTGGCTTCAATTAATCCCCAGACATTGGCCTTTCACAGATCATTTGTATAACAGCCAAGGAGAAATTTTGGTCATCAATTTCCTCAGTGACGGTAAAGTTGCAAATATAGTCAAGTAATCTATCTAATTACTTTCTAATTAGAAAGCAGAGGCACGGGCAGTAAGGATGGTGTGTGTGTGTGTGTGTGTGTGTGTGTGTGTGTGTGTGTGTGTGTGTGTGTCTCCAGTGTCCCCTGGGAACGGGAGATGCCTCCCGTCACGAGCCTACTATCTGGAATACCAGGCAGGTGCTTCTGGAATGGGGCTCAAGCACTGATCAAGCAGTGGCAGTTGAGATGACAAAAGTTCCTCTGGGCTGGACCTCTCGTGACAGTCACCCCAGAGCTGGCACAGCTGGACAGAGAGAGCGGCTCAGATCCCCAGTCTGTTCAACTGGTCCCCAAGGTGCACGCTCTGGATGGTGGAGACCAAAGAGAATATTCCCACTGGTATAAAGCCAAGCTTTTGGGACACGGAACAGATGAAAGGAGAACTCTAACAGCTTTATGTAAGCCTTGGGTCTGCCGGAGCCACGCTGATCCCTGGGAGGGACGTGCTGCGCGCCTGGGGACCCTGTGTTGTATTACAGCGTACCTCATTGCGCAGAAGCTTCCTTGAGGTTGGCAGGTGACCTAGTGTCAGTCTACCCAGTTCTGGAACCAACTTCTCCTATCACGGAGTCTTCTTGAGGGGCCAGTGCTCCGGCAGCTTTTACGTGCTCAACCCCTGCCCACTCATTTTATGCTTTGGCTTCCAAGATGTCTGTTGGCAACACATGACAAAGAGATGCAAAGGAGAACAAAGACCTTCTCTGGGAGGAAATGGATCAGGAACCGACTGGACCCAGGGTCACTAAGCCCAAGGAGCTAGTTCCACAAACATTTTCTCCTGCTAATCTAAGTTTAGAAAATAAGAAAAGGGCTCTCACCAGCCTTCCTCCAACAACTCTGCAAGTAGAGATTCCGGGAGGCCAGCATGGTTAAGAAATGTCACCTTCTGTGGCTGCTGGTCAGATGTCCCAGGATCTCCCAGCTGCGGCTGTGTCCGGGGCACGTGGTGGCCAGCGAGTAAAGTATCCTGCCAACTACGCCACCTGTCCCGGAGCAAGAATTCCCGTCCCTTTCTAGGGACATTCCTGTCCTTCTAGCTGGACTGGAAGAGAGACAGAGTAACAAGAGAAAATGAAATTTAGTAGCATCCGTACGGGGAATCCACACAGGCAAAATGAAGCATCTATGTAGCCGGGGTGCAGGGGTGCCAGACTGGGTCTGGCCATTCGCCACCGACAGAATCCGCAGGCGGAGAAAGGAGCCGAGGTAAAAACAAGGGATTGATTTCACTGAGCCCACCAACCGGGAAGACGGCACCCTAGCATCTGAATGTCGGTCTCTAAAGTGCGGAAAGTACTTCCGGGTTTATAGAAGGAAACTGGGGGGCAAAGGTGGCTGGGCACGTGCAGGTGGGCCGTGAGGGCCCCACATGTTGGGGTCAGGCATGTGGGGTCTTACTGGCTCAAGGCAGACCTTATTGCTTACGGGGGTAGTTTTGGTTCTCATCATGCTTTGCCCACAGGGTCTTTTTTTTTTTTTTTTTTTTTTGCCTGAGCTAAGAGATAAGCTGGACAGAAGAACTTAATCAGTTAAAAAGTTTGAGGTCAAAATGCAGGTTGTTGAAGTCCTCCTTCAAATAGATTGTTCTGACCTAAGGAGATGGGGCCAGGGGTCTGGGGCTTCGGGGGAAAGGAATTTACTTCCCAGGGTGTGAGAAGAGCGGATAACCTCGTAATTAGATGGTTGCCCTGCTGTCCGGGTGGGTCACTCGGATAAAATTTATCTCTGCTGATAACCCTCCTTCTGGGAAAGACCCCCAACGTGGATTCTTCTCCGAAGTTAAGGGAAGGGCAGACTGTTCTCTGGAGCTGCAGGGCCTTGATTACCTTCAGCTCAGAATAATCTTCCTGCTCATGAGGTCCATCTTGGGGGCGGCCTGCCCTTGGCCCTGCACCTTCTTTGGAAGTTTTAAGAGCCACCTACCCAAAATGTGATAATCGATCCGTGTCCTCTGGGAAAGAGTTTCTTAACGCGGGTGGCCGTCTGGGACCTCAGCCCTGCGCTACTTTAACAGCTCTAGTAATGACCCAGCGGGAGCTGTGGAAAGCATGCATATCAGGCTCTCTGAGGACCGTGGGCAGGAAGGGAGAAGCACTAGTTGGGTATAGCTGGACGATGGCTTCACAATTCAGAAAACTTAGTAGGTCGGAGCAGTGGCTAAATCTAACAGGATGTTTTAGAGGGTAATTTAAGATTCTCTGTTTGATGCAAATTAACAACTAAACAAGCACAGGCCAGGATTGAACTAAAATCACAGATTGTTGTAAACCGAAAAGCATTTAAGTCTTAATTATTTACAATAAGGACAAATACATCTGCATATATTGAGGCTGTAATAATACTCTCAGAGTCTAATAAATGAAGTTCTTTTTCTTCTGATGGTCTGCATAGTTGTGTAAAAACAAGATAGAGGAAGGCATTAACTGTATACGATTTCACAAAAAGCACATGAGTGTGCTTAAGTCAAACGTGCTTGGCATTTGAGGGGCACCTGTGTGGCTCAGTTGGTTAAGTCTCTGCCTTTGGCTCAGGTCATGATCCCAGGATCCTGGATTTGAGTCCTGCATTGGGCCTCCCTGCTCAGTGGGGAGTCTGCTCCCCGCTTCTCCCTCTGGCCCTCCCCTGTCATCCTCACGCACATGCGTGCTTTCTCTCAAATGAATAAATTAAAACTCTTAAAAAAAAAAAAAAACAAGCTTGGCATCTGAAAAGGTGAACTAGTTACATAGAAATATCACATGCAAAACTTCAGTTGTCAAGGGTCATATTAATGAAGGATCTGTCCATCCCTTGAAATTTTTCAATTTAATTTTTATTTGAGTGTCTCTGTTTTTGAAGTGAGAGAGCTACGTTGCTGAAGATTTACTGCTTTTCCCCAAGATTTGATTGTGATTTATGTAAACCCAGAGAAGCAGATGCTTAAGGATGAGGACCTGTCCTCTGCAATCTGACCCCCACAGGAACTTTCTGCTGCCAGGTTTTTCGTCATTTTGAACTGTTTAATTCTCTTGTTCATGTTAGGTTCTAGTGTTTTGTTTTGCAAAATTGGAAACAGAGTAGTGTACTTACTATATCCAGTGTTTCTCTTTATTTAAAAATGTCTTCTTAATAAATTCTTTGGTTTGGGGCTGTTGGTTTGTATCAACTTGGGCTCCCTCCGTTGTGCAATAGAATCTGAACTCACAATAGCTTAGGCATGGAAGGAGAGCCGTTGGCTCTTGTGTCCGAGAGCAGGAGAGCAGCCTCAGGCTTCCTCAGGGATCTCCGCAGGATTGCAATTCCACTCCACCAAAGGTGGACTTTCTCCATACCTCCGCTGGTTAGCCACTGGCAGCATTTTCAGAGAAAAAGACCCATGCTCCCCAGCATCTGTATCAATTTCAGGGAAAGAGTTCTGATTATCCCTGTTTGGGTTATATGCTTACCAGTGGCTTGGAGTCAAGCAGGAAGTTTCCAGAAGGAAGGGATATGGAGCAGACAGATGTTCACAACATGGTCAAGGAGATTGAATACTTTGCTCCCCTTCTCTCCCCTCAAAGGGAAATATGTGTTAAGGATGACAGAGTATCCACACACCAGGTCTCTTCCAGTGCCCGGGACATGGACAAATTTGGATCTGCTGATGTCTGTTTTACTGTAGTTAGATAATGGAACTTGGGTTTAAGATTGCTGAATATTATTCCTTCACCTTCATCTGTAAGACTTGTTGGTATTGGCATTGAAGAGATTGCTGTTGACAGCATGTGTTCAACACAGAGAGTCATGTTCCCTGCTGCCTAGGAACTGTGCAGAGAGTTAGCTCCTGAAAACACTTGAGCCATTTCTTAAAGTGTAGCCAACACAGGGGAAAGCAGCATCAAAAAATGGACCTTTTCTCAAGGCCATTTGAAGCATAGGGGAACTGATGGGGGACCAGAAACGCAGGTAAAGGGAGACAGCGCTCCGAGGATTTCCATTCTAGAGGCTTCCAGGCTAGCTAAGCTTGGTACGAGTGGTTGCTCAAATTTGTTTTCTGTTGACATGTTACGCTCATTTGGGGATATGCTTTATAACATTTTTTGTTCTCTAAAATTTCTCTCAATTCTAATTTTTAAGAAGCCTCTCTAGGGTTCTTTTTAAGGCTTAAATCAATGTTTATATAAACCTACAATGTTTAGATACATTTTTCCATGGCTAAAGTTCAGTAATATTTAAATGTGGAAGGGAGTTTCCAGTTTCAGTTTTTAACTCGTTCCATCAAGTTGTGCATTTGGTACCCAAGAGGCCTTAGAATTCTGTAGTGGTTATTAGCTGGATTTAGCTGCATTTAAAAAAGAAATTATTAGCCAAGATCCCTAAGGAACAATAACCAAACAACAGGTTACTCATCTGGACCTTGTGTGCACACCAGGCCCTTCCCGGGAAACCCATAGTCCTGGGGGCCTGGCTGGCCCAGGGACCCTCCTCATCCGCCTCATGCATTTATCTGCATCTGCCCTCCATGCATGAGATTTGAGATTCGGGTGATGTGGTTTTTAAAAAATACCCCACAACGTGTCCAGCAGAATTGTATCAACTTTTTCAGCAGTAGGAGAAAGGCCCGTGTGCTAACCCCTGGAGCTCTCCATGCCTGCAGCCTACCCCTTCCTCCCCCTTCCCAGCCCCTCAGGACGAAGTCCCGGAAGGCCAGGAGCGATGCCCTTCTGTGACTGACAGACCGGACCATTTGTTTCTAACATTTTGTTATTAAAAAAACCTCAAACATGTAGAAAACTCAAAATCATTTCCCACTGAACACCATCAGCCTACCACCTAACGCCTGTAAACAACATCTCACTCTCCCTTTTTTGTTGCACATTCATCCTTCAGTCTGTCTTCTTTTTTTTGATGTGTATCAAAATAAATTGGTATTTGGAGGTTTTGGGGTTTTTTTTCGTAACCTTTTCCCAGTAGCTATGAATCCTTCCTCCTTGTTCTGAGACTTTCAGGCATCATTAAGCAAGTGTGGGGCCAGTGCACTGGCAGGCAGGAAGGCCTCCAGTTCTGACCGTGTGGTGGGTGTTCAGTAAATATTTGTGATATGCGTGCAGGTCCATTAGTCCTATTTGACTAGCTCTGTAATATGCCTGAACTTGCCACTTAAGGACAGTTACTTTTCAAATAAATCGTCGGTTTCCTAGGTACATGTTATCTCCATTGAGTAAGATGGACCTTCTCTAATGAGTTAGTCCATGAAAGACAATTACTTAGAATTTGAAATGGATTAAAAATTATATTAAGTACTATATATAAAAATTTTAGTTATTTTTGTGAGAAAGTGAGCACAAGTGGGGGAGGGAGGGCCAGAGGGAGAAGCAGAGCAGACTCTCCACTGAGCAGGGAGTCCAATGCAGGACTCGATCCCAAAACCTTGGGATCATGACCTGAGCCAAAGGCAGACACCTATCCGCCTGAGCCCCCCAGGTACTCACAGCAGTGATCGTCTTGGAATATGCACATAGTGGTATTTGTGGGAATCATGTGTCTGGGTTTAGGCACTCCAAGAGGAGCCTCGTGAGGAAGAGGCTAAAGGAGCAGCCCCACCTCCCATCACCCAGAACAGCTTCCCTTTAGTCTGTTTTCCACAGAATTAAGATTTTATTGTAGGAAAAGTTTGAAAATCACAGCTGTTGGGTTAGCTGACCAGTAGGCCATTGTAGAGTGGGTAGTATTCTAGCAGAAGAACGTAAGTATATCTTGCTCCCTGGATGTTATATTCTGAGGTGAGTTGGCTAGGGATACTGCTTTAGTAAATTCATCCCATGGCTCTAGATAAAGAACAGTGAGCATTCTCACGGCCAGGGAGTCATCTGAACACGTGTGCATCTTACATGAGTGCATGCATGAGTGCGTTCGTGGGTTCCCTCAGTCCCTGAGAGTGAGTGTGCCCGGAATGAATGATCTCTGCTTTCACTTCTGACCTCTGTAAGGAACGGGTGTTGGGGCACTTAGGTGGCACAGTTGGCTGGACGTCCAACTCTTGGTCTGGGCTCAGGTCGTGATCTCAGGGTCTTGAGGTCCGACCCTGTGTTGGGCTCTGCGCTCTGGGTGGATCTGCTCGCAATTCTCTCCCCCTCTGCCCCTGGCCTCCCACCTCTCAAATGAATAAATCTTTAAAAAAAACAAAGAAACAAAAGTCATGCCCCTCCCCTTGATGAAATGGATGTGGTTTGAGACCATTTTGAGAGCTAATCTCTGAAGGTGGTGTGGGCAGCTACCAGGAACCTTCCCCGTTTCCACAACAGAGTAGGGGGCTCTCACTGCTGGTGTCCTCTTTCCTCACCATAGGGCTGATGAATCATTTTGGTAACATGTCTTCCTTTATTTCAAAACAACCACAGCCACGGTCATGAGCATGTTTACAAAGTGTATGATAAAGATTGTTTGGTTTTTTACCGTGAAGTTTACATCTGTAACTTCCTGTGTTCCTCTCTATTCCCAATAGGCTCGGGTTATGTATGATTTTGCTGCTGAGCCCGGAAATAACGAACTGACGGTTAATGAAGGAGAAATCATCACAATTACAAATCCGGTAAGAGGTTTTAAAAAAATCCGATGGTCTCTTAAGGACTCATTTTTAGGATTTTTTTTTTTTTTTAACAAGTTGATCTTAAAACCCGCACAGATTTTTGCCCTGTTATTTATGAAGTACTGATGGTGAATAAAAGTTAAGCCCCCGAAAGGTAGTTGGATGGGTTTCCATCAGGCAGAAATGGAAAGAGATGTCCCAGACAGGTCCCAGCCTGATCACAGGTGGCAAGATGGGAACGCATTCAGTGTTTCTGGGAAGTCACAGCTGTGGCTGACGGACGACAGCCTGTGAGCCAGGTGTGCGGCTGAGCACTTCACCTGTATTCTTGGTGTGTTTTCTGCATGACCTCTGAGAGCTAGGGCCTTCTAACCTGTGTTGTACAGATGAGGGTAATGAGACCTCGAGAGCAAGCAAACTTGCCCAAGATCATTCTGTTTGTAAGTGGGAGAGCAAGGACGCAAAACCGCGTCTGTTTGGCCTCTGAGCCTCTGCTTTTTCTCTCTGCTGGGAACATGGCACGTAAACAGGCATCCCAGGGGTACAGGGCGCATCTGGGCCAGTAGCAGACAGCCTAAGAAAACTGGCTCTCCAAGTCCAGTCAGACAGGACCTGTGGGCCAGGATGTAGACCTTGGATTTCGTTTGTAAGTAGTGGATTCATTTAAGGGTGTTCTCGTTGATGTTAGGCAGGCGATGTGGTGAGACTTGTATTTCCAGGAGATTACTCTGGACTGGTGTGGCTGGAGCCCGGGGATGCCCCTTGAGGTTGTAGCAACAGGAATTGAAAAAGCAGAACACAGGAGGCTTGCCGAGTCCAGCCCGGAGGACTCGATGCCAGATTAGATACTGCTGGAGAGAAAAGAGGCAAGGATCCTGGAGATTTTTGGCCTTTGGCCTGAGTGAATGGTGGATGTATTAAAGTTCTTGAGTCAGGGAGAAAAGCTTCTCTGGAAAGATTAAATGAGTTTACTGTTATATATGGGGAGCTTGAAGAACAGTAAATAATAAACCCTTCCCTACAGCTTTGTATCAGTTTAAAAATGGAAATGCGGAGCTGGAGGCAAGGGCTGGGGCCAGGCTGGCTCTGGGACACCTCTGAGAGTAGCATGTGAAGAAGGTTGTGGGGACAGCCGGGGACATCAGGGGAAGGGAAGGAGGTGATGCAGGCGTTCTTCCGGGTGGGGGGACGGGGCTGGGGCAGTGCAGAGACCCAGGAAGGAGAGTGGGAAGCAACCAAGAGAGGGTGGTGGCTTCTTGATATTGGAAGTATTTTCAAAACCTTCTTTATATGTTTTAGATATAAAAAAGAATTACTGGGTAAGAAAAGTATCTATAGTTTTAGATAATATGCTAGACATGTGTAAGTAAATAGGTTGTATTTTTAATCATAAGAGAGATTAAAGATTCTTTATCCATACGACTTTTTTAAATGAAGAAATAGTCTTCATTTCTTGGCAGAATAGTATTGTCTTTAAGTTGCTGTTATGCACAAAAATGGACAAAGTTGGGGCTTGAAGTGATTTTTATTTTTATTATTTAAAAAAAAGATTTTACTCATTTGAGATGGAGAGAGACAGAGCATGAGCAAGGGGAGAGGCACAGGGAGAGAGAACAGACTCCCCGCTGAGCTGGGAGCCTGACTGGGGGGCTCAGTCCCAGGACCTGAGCTGAAGGAAGACAAGCAACCATCTAAGCCACCCAGATGCCCCTTAAAATGATTTTTAAAAAAGAATGTGTTATCGGGGCACACGGGTGGCTCAGTCAGTTAAGCATCCGACTCTTAGTTTAGGCTCAGGTCATGATCTCAGGTTCATGAGATCAAGCCCCATGTCAGGCTCCCAGCTGAGTCAGCGTAAGATTCTCTCTTCCTCTCCCTCTGCCCCTTCTCCTGCATGCGTGTTCACTCTCTAAATAAATAAATAATAAAATCTTCCCAAAAAAATTGTGTTCTCTAGATTCAGGTAATTGAGACATGATTTATGAACTTAAGACAACTCTTATTTTAAGGTGAAAAAGTAGGACTTTGTAGAGATAATAGATTGAAAAGTGGGAATGCCAGTATTTTATAATTGAGTTTAACATTGTTTATCCAGAAGAACAAAGGAACCATGGATCAGTTAGCTTTCCCTAGGTAACAGGCAATCCTTAAATGAACAACCATTTGTTGTTTTGCTCAGGAACCTCCAGGTTGGCTGGATGGTTCCACTGACCCGAGCTCCCTCCTGTGTCTGCAGTCAGCACTTGGGCAACTGGGGGTTGAGTACTTTCACACGTGCTACTCAGGTGTCTCGTGGGTCCCCTGCTGAGGGTTGGCTGGCCTGGGGTGGGGTGTCCAGGAGATGGGGCCTTCTCTCTGTCTTCTAGCAACCCACGTTATTCAACAGCTCTTTTGGAAAAAGTGTGCAAAGCCTCTTGAGGCCAGACTCAACTCACCCCATATTATTTCCACCTCACCTTGTTCTGTTGGCCACAGAGGTCACAAAGGACAACACAGATTCACCCCACAGAAATGGGGGTGTCATTCTACTTCTTGACAGTTGGGGCTGCAAGCCATTTTTGTCATCTGCCCCAACCAGTTGATCGAGAGGAATTGCACGTGGACAGCACTCTCGTCTATTGAATGGGCTACTTTTCAGTCTTTGATCACTTGTTTGATTTTTCTTCTTTTTAGATGATGTCATTTTCTGGAGTAAAGAGAAGCCTTAATTATTTATAACTTTGAGGGCACCTGGGTGCCTTAGTAGTCCGTTAAGCATCCACCTCTCAATTTGGCCCAGGCTGAGACCTCAGGGTTGTGAGATCGAGCCCCGTGTCAGGCTCTGTGCTCACTCACCCTCACTCGCACACACTTCCTCTCTCTCAAATAAACCTTTTTAAAAAGTGTTTATAACTTTGAACAATGTTAAATCTGCAGTAATAAAGAGCTTAACATTAACTACTTTTCATGTATAACAAAGCAAAATTCCTGTAGGAAATTTCAACTATAATGCCATTTTTTTTTTTTTTTAACTTTATTAGGATGTTGGTGGAGGGTGGCTGGAAGGAAGAAACAGCAAAGGAGAACGCGGGCTTGTTCCCACAGACTATGTTGAAGTAAGAACTTACTGTCTTATAGTAATTAAACCTGGTCTTTGTCAGACATCTTTTTATGAATTATGGAAAATAGCAACTTCATTTTTAATAAAAAAAAATTTACGCTGTAAAAGTAATACGTGCTCATTATGTAAAGTGTGAAAAATATATTGAAGTAGAACTAAGAAAAAAATGTTACCTGTAGACGCAAGCTCCAAGGAGTGATTCCAGATACATAGATTAAGTTCCTTCTGTTATTCTGAATAAATGTCCGTATTTTTCCTCTGTTTATATTGTGTGATCGCTGCTGCCTATAATACTGTTTATATTACAGGATTCATTTACAAAGGTTAGAAAGATTTCTTTTGAAGTAGCTCCCTTTGCTCTGTGCTGGTTTAGGCCCCATCCCTCAACTCCTCGCATCCCCATAGAAGGTCTTGGATGAGCTCCCTGGGAGCTGCTGCCTGGCTTAAGCCCTGTGCCCCTATAGGCCCAGGAAGGCTAGTGTACCCACCCCTGGAAGGAGCCTCCCACCTGGGACACACCCAGTCAGCTGACAACCCCACTCTGAGCCAACCTCCCGGCGCCCCCTGCTGGTTGCCTGTAGGTCGCTCAGACTCCCGTCCTGGGTCCCTGGTCGACTTGCCTCTCCCACCTCAGGTGACCAACCAAAACCAAGGTTGCTTGGTGCCCTGTGAGTGAAACAGGAGTGAGATCAGGAACAAGGTGCCTCTGGTTCCCCTCCAGCAGAGGGGAATGATGCCCCGGGGCAGTGTTGACCTGGGCGCTGTCTACCTGTTGTTCCTGATGGAGATGAGGGGTGGGGAGTTTTGAACCCTCTGGAGAATCTGATGAATCTGTGGCCCTTCTTCTCAGAAATCTGTGCGTGTTCCTACACCCTGAGCTCGCCCGTGCGGTTCCAGAGGGCTCACGGGCCCCTGGACTCAGCCCACCGGTCTTAGGTTTATGTCCTGTTTTACCTCTGTGCGCTGTGTAGGCAGGATCCTAAAAATGGACAAGAAGGAGAGAAATTGAGGATTTAAGTTGGTTCTGGCATTAATTGCATTTCCTAGAACTCTGCATGCTTCTGCAAAGGAACAGTTAATAGAGATGTTCAAAGGCTTACTTACCTTTTCAAGAATATAAACCCCTTGGGGCACTTGGGTGGCTCAGTGAGTTAAAGCCTCTGCCTTCGGCTCAGATCATGGTCCCAGGGTCCTGGGATCGAGCCCCGCATCGGGCTCTCTGCTCAGCAGGGAGCCTGCTTCCCCCTCTCTCTCTGCCTGCCTCTCTGCCTACTTGTGATCTCTCTCTGTCAAATGAATAAATAAAATCTTAAAAAAAAAGAAAAAGAATATAAACCCCTTTTCCGTAATAGATCACAGTTTTTGCTTGCGTTTAGAGGCTCTAACTCTGAAATGCCCCTAATCTATGGAAAAATCTATGTTCTTTCTAATATTCAGATTTTGCCCAGTGATGGAAAAGACCCATTTTCTTGTGGAAATTCAGTGGCTGACCAAGCCTTCCTCGATTCTCTCTCAGCAAGTACAGCTCAAGCCAATTCGTCAGCCGCCAACAGTAACAACCAGGTGAGTCTCCCATCCTCTGGCTGGACTGAGAGCAGCGCATCTGTGTTGGCTCGTGGTGCGTTCTCGCAGGTGCCATTCCCTGAGAGCGTAAAGTAGCTGGTAGATGTCTGTGTGGCATTGCTGTGGGGCATTAACAAAGAACTTGCCTATTACACCGGCTAACGCCTGTTTCTAAAGCTGATTATGAGAGAGAATGCAGGGTGTTCATTGAGAGTTGCTTCTAGAAATCTGGCATGATATGAGCGTAGACACTATGAGGCGCAGATATTCTCCCAAGCGGGGGGAGGAAAGGCAGGGTCCCGCACTCAGGCGATGAGTGTCAGAGCTCCGGCTGAAACAGGAAATGACTTCTCCGACCTTGGCATGTTTCCTGCACTCTCACAGTCGCAGTACAGGTGAACGTGGCCGCAGATCTGGCGCTTAGAGCTCGGCACTGCTTTTGTGTTGCCTCTAGGAAACTCACAGCTGTGGACGATTTGAGGAAAATATGCTGAAATTCGGCATTAATTTTAATGAGAGTCTGACCTGCTTAGGTGACTTTGCCTAGTTCGGTTATCGTAAAATGATTACCTTGGGTGAGCAGCAACGAGAAAAGTCAGAAGATAGCAAAATGTCACCACTTCCTACATCTTTAGAAACGAATGGGCTTTAGGGGATGTTATTTCTTGATATTCTTTAACTACGTAGAAGGTTTTAAATTATGTGAGGCCTCACAGTCCTATCACTTAGTAATTATTTGCTTATGGAATGTTTATATCTTAACCATCCAAGAGAGTTTATCCAAGTGCTGTTACCATATGTTAACTGCAGATTTTATACATTTTTATTTATTTATTTTTAAAGGTTTTATTTATTTGAGAGAGACAGTGAGCATGAGCAGGGGGAGAAGCAAAAGGAGAGGGAGAAAACACTCCCAGCTGAGCAGGGAGCCCAGACGTTGGGGGTGGGGGGACCCAGTCCCCAGATCCCAAGATCATGAACGGAGCTGAAGTCAGATGCCTAACCAACTGAGCCAACCAGGCACACGGATTTTATACATTTTTAAATAGCTTTTGGTGGACATTAGAATAGAATAAGCGAAGGAGGCAAAAGGTGGAAGAATATTCATCCTATTTTAATTGAGGGACCTACTCCAGCCACTGTCCAGGATGGACTGAAGCACTCTGACCACAAGTTCACCATCCGGCTCTAGTCTTGGTGTGTTATGAAGTAGCTTCCTCAGCATTTAAACATAGCAGCAGGGACTGAGTAACATAAGTCGAAATGTGTCTTCTTCCAGGTTATTTAGAAGAAAATAAAACCAACTTTTTGAAGGTGGATTTTACTAATCCATTCTAACGCTGAATCTAACCTGATCCTTTAAAAGCAAAGGAAAAGTGAACTGAAACTAGAAGTAACAAAATACAGAAAGCATGACCATAATTGAGCATTTGGATTTAATTTAAATCAAGTAAAAAAATTTTTTTTGAAAGAGAGAGCAGGTGGGGAGGGGTGGGGGGGGAGGGAGAAAGAGAAACGTGAGCAGGCTCCACACCCAGCGCAGAGCCTGATGCAGGACTCTGTCCCACAGCCCTGACATCGTGACCTGAGCCAAATCAAGAGTCGGGCGCTCAACCCACTGAGCCATCCAGGGGCCCCCTTCTCAAGTAAAAATTTTAATAGCCATCTGTGCTTTCAGTCATCTGGGATAGGAGAATAATTTAAATAGGCCAACATGGTGATGTGTTTATAAATACCACGAAAAATGTCACGAATGAGAAGCCAGGCAGCCATTTTTAATTGGTGGCTTTTCAACATTTTGCTGTCAGGTTTACTCATTCTTTCATTCAATGAACGTCAATAGGAAAATGCTATTTTTGTTCCAGGGATATGCCTCCTAGGATTTTCTCATTGCCTCGGCAGTGTGTTCTCTCCCAGAAGTCAGTTTTACTCGGAGGGCAAGTGTGTCAGCAGGGCCCGCTCTGGCCCTCCCGGGTCAGGCCCCGCAGGGCGCACCCCCTTGCCCCGCGGCGCGCCGTTCACTTGGAATCAGCGCGTCTGCTCTCCTAGCGCCGGTTTTCCTGAATCTGGCTTTCTCCCCGCACAGGCAGGCTGCAGAAAGCCAATACACATAGGAAAAGACTCATTTGCAGAGGCCACTGTTAAATGGCCAGAGAATTAAAATGTTTGAATGCCGAGTTGTGAGGGCACGCGTGGATAGGCGCTTCTGACGCGAAGCTGGGGGAAGGATGAGTTGACGAAGCGTCTGGAAGGCAGTTTGATAACGTGCGTTAATACTTAAAACGCGCGCACTCTCTGACCCAGCAGTGGCTCGCGGAGCTGGGAACACAGAGTCGCGGGCAGAAGCTTCGCTGCATGCGGTTCCGGCAGCTGGAGGCTGGGACAGGTGCATCACCCGGAGGGGCCTGGCCAGGCAGACCCCGGGGCCGCCACGCAGGGGGGAGGCGGCTTCCTGGGGGAGCGCGAGTCTCCACGGGGATGCAGCGATGTGGGAGTGTGTTACCTCTCCCGGGCTCGAGCATACACACGCCACAGATGCCAACTGCAGAATATTCAGGAGCGAATCATCGAATTCTCAGTGCTTCGCACTCACATGCAGATTCTGAGTTGCACGAGGACCGCCACCGCAGCGCCTTTAGAAAGACAGAATCGTCTCTAGTGGTTTGCGTTGGCTTCACCGTTCGTTCTCTGTCTGGGGTTTTAGAGCCTCAGGGGCGATCCACGTGGGCGGCAGGGCCACCAGCTCCTTCAGGGACGTGTGGACAGTTGCCCCCGTCTGGATTTGCACCCGGTTCCCCGTGTTTAAATCACGCCATCGCCTTGGTTCTGAAAAGCTGCTCACGGTAGATCTCTCCGAATCTCCTCCGTGGCTGCCCCCGGATTGCGCGCTAATGGAAGGTTCTGGGAACCCAGACGTTTCCTCTGGAGGTTTCGGAGAGGCTGCTTTTCCTGTCTTCATCAAATACCGCAAGAACCCCCGAGCCGGCACCAGCTGCTGCTCTGTGCCCTGCGCCGCATCTCCGTTCGCAGGGAGGCTCGGTCTCTGGCTTGCAACGTCCTCACCCCAGCTGCGTGCTCTGCCCCCAGGGCGGGGCGGGGTCACGGGCCTGAGCCTGGGGGTCACACGCGGGGGGGGGGGGGGGTAGGCTGTCTTCTCTGTCCCAGCCTCGGGAATGGGAGGATTAGACCCTCATAGGAAGTGCTGTCAGCACACCAGGGACCTTCCGTAAATACTTCCCCTTCCGGCCTCCCCGCCGCCCTTCTCCGAGGCTTCCCGTGGCCTTAGTCCTGTTCGCTCCAGCCTTTCTCCCTCTCCTCCAGCCATGGAGACGTCTCTCCAGTCTTGAGTTTTCTCTTCAGTTTGCTGCATTCCGGCTTCTTGTTCCGGCCTTTCCCCCACAAAACTGGCTTCTCTTTCTCACCTTCCCGTGGCATTTCTCTGGAATGTTCTTACCATCCCACTCTGGTTCCTCTGAGACCCTCACAGGGACGGTTACTCACGGGCCTGGCCTGCGTTCGGCAGATGGGGAAGGGCCGGGAAGTGTGGCTTCTCGAGCCAGGACTCCGGCTTCTGTGTGACTCGGTGGGCCCCGTCGCTTTCTGTGCCTGCAGGTCCTCATCTGGAAACTTCTCCAGGGCGGCAGAAACACGCAGATGGAGAGATGCTCCGAAGTGTTGAGAGCGGTACTGGGTACTCAGCAGGGACTTCGTAACTGTTTGGTTTGGTATCTTAGATACCACCGCCTCTAAAACAAAACATTAAGTGTGTCAGCTCTTTGCTTGAGAAACTCTCGGGGCTGCCCCATTGCCTCCCGAACCAAGTGACCAATTGCACATGTCGAGAGAGCGACCCGTGGGGCAGGTGGTCACCAACCTGTAAGCGATGGGGCAGACCTGGGACAGTGCACGGTGGGGAAATCGTGTAAGAAATTCAGCTGCACTTGTGTGACCGATACTTTCCCAGCCTCGGTTATATTGCTCTGACTCCCCAGCATGGCCTCATCCTCACTCTGTCCTTCCTTCTGCGCTGGGCTCCAGCCAGACGGGCTCGTCCCCAAATGTGCCCTGTGCTAGCCGCCCTTGACTTTGCATCTCTTACTCTCTCCTCCAAGAAGGACGGAATGACTCGTTCTGCCTTTCAAGTCTGCACAGCCCCCAAGGTTCAGCTCCAATACTGCACCCCTTATGAAGCCTCGTTTGGTCTTTCCTTCTCTCGATTCCCTTAGTGCTATTTCTGACTCTTCCAGCAAATTATTTGTGAACTTGCCAGCTTGGTGAGAAGCAGAGATTTTTGTCTTATTTTTTTCCCATTCCCGTAACCTGTAAGAGGCCTCGCACCTAATCGTGTTCTGCACACGATGGAATGATGTGTTGTTGTCGTTCTTTCCTAAATCCAGCGAAGGTACATCACGGTGGAAAATGTTATGAGATGTACTGACTTCATTCAGCCTGAATTTTGTCAGGGGAGGTAGTGTCTGTCGTTCTCAACATCGGCCTAGGACTAGGAACCGTCATAACACCTCATTCTGCCGTCTGCTGCTTTACCCAGTCAGAAGTGGTTCATTCCCTTACAGGAAATCCTCTGGGATTGCTGACTATTTTAAACCATTTAGATATTAAACAAATGCTCAAAGCTAAGAGGGTATTTAGGGAAATGACATCTTTTTTATTCAGAGATTTTCAGTATAAGATATTTTTTGTTATGAAGGACTTTTAATTGGTTAAGGGATAAAGAAGGCAATAGTAATTTTATGTTGGAACTACATTTTGCTTTCTCGTTTCTAAAAAAAATCCATTTTTAGGCCACTTTAAGGCCATTTTGTAATTCATTTAAAAATAAATCAGCAAAGGAATGCTTCACATGGGTATTAAGTTTGCTTATTATTTCATTATCTCAGATAGGATCTGTAATGCCGTAGACGTCTCACGATTACTTACCGAGATTTCCTCTTTACAAAGCCCTGTTGGAAAGGTTCTCTCTTTCTGCACACCCCCCCAGACGAACCCCTTTTAATGGGCTACAGGGCTTTGTAAGGAAAGCTGTAGACCTCTGTCTAAAGGATTTGCTGACATTTTTCTCCAGAACTGCATCAGGCTAGTGATACTAACTTTCCATGCCTTTTTGGTCCCGGATCCTTGCTTTGAATAAGACTGCTTTATGCATCTAGGGAACCTTTCCAAAAGTACATGCTGTGACGTTCATTGTTGAGGGTGGTTTGTCATTGTTGTTTGTTTTCGTCTAACAGGAACCAAATGACAAAAGGGAAGGGTTTGTTTTGTTTTTTACCTGAATACTGCTTTGATGAAGGGCCAGTGAGCATTGTTACCACACAGCCTGTCATCAGAACTGTCCGTAAGCCCATCTCTCATGGCCTTTTATTAGACTCATCTGGAAACTGCTTGTGGCGTCTTCCTGTTTGGGACATAAAGCTACCTATTTTAAGACTTTTTGCTAACAAAATAAGTCAACGCTCTAATACAAATATTTCCCACTTCTTAGGACAAATTAATAAAATAAGTTTTCATTTCCTGTATTTAAAAAATAGATATCTGTGGCTGACACCGATGGGTTCAGAATGTGAATTAACAAAGGGTTTGTTAAACCAGTTAAGCTTTTTGGGTCATTTCCAATCAGGACAAACAGTTTTAATTGGGTCTTATGATCTAGACTCATTTTTTTAAAGAATGTACAAATTTTATATTCTGATCAGTGGTTTTGTGAAGATAGTACAGGTTCATCTGAATTAAATGAATTACAATTAGATAATATCCTTTGAGCAAAAAATCTGTAAGGAACAAAACAGGAAATTTTGCAAATTCTTCTACAATCTGAGTGGAGATGGCTGGGCTCTTTTTGCGAAAGAGAATTTTGTGCCCTCTGTAGGCCCTTTTGAGAAAGAGTTCAGTCTTTGTCGGGAACTGTTGAATGTTCTTGGGTATCACAGTATTTGCTTTCTGCCCCTACTTCCTGACACATCTGGCACGTGGCCATTACGTGTCTGATGGAGAAATGTCAGATGAAGACTTCGGTGCCCCGGTCGTGCAGATGATGTGTCAAAACAAAAGAAGAAAGGAACCATAAATCACCTCAGCCTTCACAGAGCACGCAACTTTCATTTCATTCCTGTAGCAAATTCCTGGACAAAGTCTTGCCCTGGAAGGGAGGAATTTTGTGACTAGAAGCTTCCATCTGTGCCTCCAAGCAGGGGACCGCTCACGAGGGTGTAGTAGAAAGAGAGGCCGTGGCCGGCAAACCAGTTAACGCCACACAGAACGTACGAGCGTGGGACGGAGGCACCGCAAGTACTCCCTTGTGTGGTGACAAGGAGAACCTTCGATTGCTTCCACGGCCTCTCCCCCAAGGTAACAGTGTGAAAGGTAGTGAGCCCGTGAGTCAGGCCGCCTCTTCCCTGGCAGACTTACCAGACCGTGTGGTCCGCCTTGACCTGTACTGATGGGAGCGTCTCTTCTCGGGAGCCAGGTGGGCAGCCGGAGCTGTGAGCACCCACCAGCTTCCTTGAGCCGTCGTCTGTCCTTTGTACTTGCTGGCTTGGCAGAAAGCAGCCTTGATGAAATACGTGTTAGCTTTTTCATTAATTCTCAGACCTCCGTCACCCTCAGTGTCCAGCCTAGTGTGGGAGGACCCGCAGAGAACCGTTGGCACCGTTACCCTTCCCTGCGTCTTGTCCCCGTAGCTCCCATGTGGCCGCTCTCGTGATGTGTGCAGTCAAACTTGTCCTTCTCAGACCACGTCTCGGCTGCTTCCTGGGAGACCAGTGGATGAGCCAGATCTCACCACTGTTCTCCGAACAAGTCCCTGCCCTCCTGTCAGAAGTAGCAGTGTGCTTCTTACTGGTCCAGGTCCCCCCAAAGACATCCTATACGAAGCAAAATACAGCAAGATAGGACAAAGCCAGAGCCTGTCATTTTTATGCACTAGGGTTTTTATTTTCTTTAAAAGCAGTTTCTAACTAGAATGCTTTATTATTATAGAAGCAGTACGTATGCACTGTAGAATATTGGAAAATTCAGGTTAGCCAACAGAAAAACACAGCGTCCCCACCATTCCCTACCATTTACACCATGGCTCATGCCTTACTTTCCCTGCTGAACACGGTTATCCGTGTGTGTACCCATACAAGAGACACACAGGACATGCTGTTTGTAGCCTTTTAAAAATTGGCAATCCTTTTCAGTAAATTTTCATCTTACGTAACATCTAGACCAACTTGAACTTTCCCAGCAGACCCCAGAATGTCCTTTACAGCTTGTTTAGGAACTGGCGTTCAGTGTAGGGCCAAGCATTATGTCTGGTTCTGTCCACTGTGTCCCTCACACGTCTCCTTTCTTTCCAGCACGGACCCTACTTTTCTGTTCTTAGTAGGTTTTCCTGTGGAATTACTGTCTTTTGGATTTGTCCGGTGGTTCCTTTGGTATTGTCCAAATTGTTCCTCTGTCCTCTGTCTGTCGTATAAATTGGAAGTTGCACCTAAAGGCTCAAAGGAGGCACAGAACATTCTGGGCAAGAGTACACCATAGGGCTAGTGTATATTTATGCTACATCACATCAGAAGATGCCGCGGGTCAGGTGGAACCGTCTAGTCATGTCCTCTCCTTGTGACCAGAGGGTGATCTGTCTGCTGTTCATTCAGTGCTATTAACCTTTCACCTCATGGTTTACCCCCAGCTGACATCCTTGCCTCAATCAGGAAGGCGATTTCTTCCACATTTACTGAGTGGCTTTCTTCCCTAAAATAGCACTTTTCCTTTCTACGTTGGAGCTAGTTGGCCACCTTGGAAAACTGTTTCTGCTGGAATTCGGTATCGGTGTCCAGTTCTTTCCCTTTAACTGCCAGCTTTCCAGGTAAGAAGTTGCTTTCAGGGAACCTGGGTGGCTCAGTGGGTTAAAGCCTTTGCTTTCGGCTCAGGTCGTGATCCCAGGGTCCTGGGATCGAGTCCCGCATCGGGCTCTCTGCTCAGCGGGGAGCCTGCTTCTCCCTCTTTCTCTGACTGTCTCTCTGCCTACTTGTGATCTCTGTCTGTCAAATAAATAAATAAATAAATCTTTAAAAAAAAAAAAAAAAAAGAGAAGTTGCTTTCACAGCTGCCTCAGGTCGTGACAAATAAGTTTTCCTGTTTTCTCTGGTACTGTTGTGGACCTATGGGTTTACGCTGGTCTGGTGCGTTCCCACTGGCGTGGGTCTTTCTTTTTTATGCTTAAAATTACCACCCCCTGGAAGCCCATTCAGAGTGTGTGCTCTGTCTCATCCGTATCTGGAAGCTTTCTTTTTTTTTTTTTTTTAAAGATTTTATTTATTTATTTGACACACAGAGAGAGATCGTAAGTAGGCAGAAGCAGGATCCCCGCTGAGCAGAGAGCCGGATGCGGGACTCGATCCCAGGACCCTGAGATCATGACCTGAGCCCAAGGCAGAGGCTTAACCCACTGAGCCACCCAGGCGCCCCTGGAAGCTTTCTTGGCTCTGTAAATGGCTAGTTCTGTTATCTGTGTCATTACTGGGTCAGCTTTGAGCAATCGGTTTTTCTGTTGCCATGGCTCATTTTTCTACTTCCCTTCATGCGTGGTGATTTTTTTATTAGAAGCTGGACCTTGTGATTTTTACCTTGTTATGTGCTGGCATTTTTGTATTCCCATAAATGTTTTGGGATCTTGTTCTGGCGTGCAGTTACTTAGAAACAGTGTAATCCTTTGACATTATTTTTAAGTGTTTTCAAGTAGGACCAGAGTGAGCAAGACTAAAAGTCTTGGGGTAATTTCGCTTCTCTGCTGAGGCAAAACCCTTTTTAGCGTGTGTGTACCTGACGCCCTGTGACTGAGGAGGTTTTCTGTTCTGGCCGGTGAGAACCACGCCGTGCGAGAGATGGATACTTAGTCCTTTCACGGGCTTCAGTCACTAGTACAAGCCCAAGACCTGGGACCCCCCCCCTCTGCGGGTCTGCGGGGGCCTCTCTCTGCAGCTCTCTCCTCTTTGGCCCTCTGCCCTGGGCTCCCCCTTCCTGTCTCCTCAATTCAGAGGGACCACTGGTCTTTGGGTGGATTTCTCATCCCTGATCCATGGCCTGGAAAGTCTCTCTAGATGGGATCAGTCCTTTATTGCCTGATGTCCAATGACTGGGAAACGGTTTCATGTGTTTTGGCTGTTCTTTTTTTGATAGTTTTAGTTTTAAGTGGAAAACTGGATCATCTTGATAGCCTACTTTGTATATTAGTTAATTTCCAAAGTCAAGTTAATCTATATCTAGAGAATGGAAATAATACCACCAAGTTAACAAGAGAGTTGTACCTGAAAAGTACATTCTCGTGACGCCACGTGAGCATTCTGGTAATGACTTCCGTACTGGAGAGCTGCGGAGCTGGGGCTCAGAGCCCGGAAACTGGGCCCCACACTGTCCTGACCAACCGTGCTGGTGTGGCCATCGATTAGCTTCGTGGGAGTGTGTCCGTTTACCTGCTGTCACGAGGACGCTGTGTACTGAGCCAGTGAGAGCCTCCGGAACACACACCAGAGACTTTTGCTCCTGCGGGCATGGCCTGGCCGGCTGCTCCTGCCCACCTCTGGGCCTGCCAGGCTTCGCTGTGACACCGTGCCGCCTCCGTGCCAGCCAGGTGGCTTGGCTCATCTCGCGTGCCCCGTGGCTTTGAAAACACTCGTTCAGCATCTTAACATTTTGGAAAGCTTGGCTTTGTGTTTCCTGTGGAGTTTCTTCCTTTGGCCGTGTGACTTGCATGATTTTGTTCACCCCTTCTGTGCTGCCTGGGGTTATTTTTGGCGCTTCAGGATCCCCAGACGTGACAGCAGCGCTCTCCAGAACGTGCACGGACTGTCACCTGCTCCCCCACAGTCAGGGCTTGGCTTTTGCACGGAAGGCTTGTGAATGAACAGCATGCTAGAATTTTCTGGTGACTTTAGCCCTGTCACGAATTTGCTGTTTCTAGTTAAAAGCTTTGGTATGCTCTTTTTTTCCTGCACTCACTGAGCACCCTTTTTGTTTTAAGGTGGATATTTTGGCTCAGATTGGTTGTATTGAAAGTCTCAGCCAGTCACCACCTTCTTCATCTTCTCCTTCTCCTACCATAAATAAGGTAAAATTCAAACCGGAATGCAAGAGGAAATAAACATTTCAAACCCCTCAGAGTTACCCTTTTCCCCAAGCGAGGTGATTGTTTCAGGCGAAGTATCTTACCGAAGGCCTTCCTGGGGCGTGGAGACGTAGGGGTAGAACAGGTAGGGATTGGAAGGGCCGCTGGGATCCGCACCTAGGGGAGCTTGTCACCGAGGCTCGTTGGACGATCTGTTCCATGGACAGTGAGAGCGAATGAGAGGGTCTTAATCAGGTGGTTCACAGAGTCAGGAGCTGTTCGGTACCATAAAGGGCAGGCAGAGAAGAGGATGGAGACTTTGCAGAAGGAGAGAGGAAGGAAAGCCAGAAGAAAGGAGGGAAGAGGCCGCTCCGGGTTTGAAGCCTTGGCTCAGAAGCAGAATGGGTTGTCTGGCCAAATGCCTGTGGTTGGGGCACGAGGGTTATTGGGATCGAGGGCAAAGGAGTCAGAGGCCACAGCGTCATTAAGCCGGGTCACCTTTGCAGGTTGTTACAGGAGGGGTTGGGCTTCAAAGGCTCTGGCATCTAGCACCCAGAAAATGTTTGTGCCAAGCGCCCCAAGAAGGGGTACTGGGAATCGAAAACAGAGATGTCAGAGACCAGTACGTGGCAAGGTGGGTTCAGAGGAGGGAGACAGACTGTGTGAGCTGGCTGCGGGTTGTTGGTCTTTGAGGGGGAGGGGCCTTGGGAGTCAGTAGAGGCCATCTGAGAGAGAGAGCGAGTGAGCCAGCGAGAGAGAAGTCTGTGATAAAAGCTGGAGAGCTGTCCAGTGGGCCAGGCTTTGAAATACTTATCAGCAGGAGTCACCTTGAAACAAGATAGAGGGAATGTCCCAGGGAAAACAAAGAGAAGGAAGCAAATAATTACTAGATTTGCCTACAAGGATTTCATAACCTAGGTAGGAGCTGAGATCATACAGATGACCAGATAATACCAGTTACTACAAGCAATTTTATAAACAAAATCGTTTTATTTATTTTTACTCTAATTAATTTTTTTATAAATTTCATTGATTTATTTTTAAATTTAAGTATAATTCACATGAAGTGTAATTTTAGTTCCAGGTGTAATGATTCAGCAATTCTGCACATTTCTTTCTGTCCATCTTGATCAGGCTCTTAATCCCCTTCACACAACTCACTGGTCCCCTCCCCCACCTCCCCTCTGGCAGCCACCAGTTTGTTCTTTGTAGTTAAGAGTCTTTTTTTGTTTGTCTCTTTTTCCCTTTGTTCGTTGTTTGTTTGTTTTTTTTCCTTAAATTCTGTGTATGTGTGACATCCTATGGTGTTTGTCTTTCTCTGACTTATTTCACTTACTATTATGCTACGGTCAATCCGTGTTGTTCAGATGGCAAAAATCACTTTTTATGGCTGAGTAATATTCCACCGTGTGTGTGTTCTGTATCCCTTCATCTGTGCATGGACACATGGGCTACGGTAAATAATGCCACAGTAAACGTAGGGGTGCATATATCTTTTCAAATCAGCGTTTTCGTTTAAATACAGTAGCTTTCAACGAACGATCTTTTGTTTGTTTGTTTTAAGGATACTTCCTCTGAATAGTTCACATCGGATTGTTTCCTCGGTGTTGACGAAAACCTTTCTCTGCTAACATTGTAGTCTTCATGTCATAGCAGTGCGGAGCGTCACTCCTGTGCTGCGTTATAACCCTCTGTTCCCTCTCCATTTCCCTCATGGAACTCCCACCAGCCTTTCCGAATCGGAGGCAGGCTGCCTGGTTTCGAATTCTAGCCTGAGGTTTCCGGGCTAGAAAGAGGTAGAAGCAGAGCGTCAGACCAGCCGCCTGACCAGAGCCTGTGCCTCCAACTGTGCTGCCCTTAGCCCGTCAGTTCACGGCAGCACCCGCTCAGTCGGGCCTTGATAGAACCGCTAGACAAATGAATGTCTGTACTCACTGTCCTCTTATTATCCCAAATTTCTATACTTTCTGAAGTTCTTGTTCTGAAACCCTCACAATTTAGAGTTTGGAGGGCACAGAGTATATACTGGTGAAAAGGGATTCTTTTAAGTGAAGTGTGCTTGTCAGGCCCTTAGCACGACCGCCTCCATCTACCGAACCCACGAGAGCTCCTTGTGTGTATCACCTTGTGGCATATTCGAGAAAATCACGGGCATCTGGGTGAAATGTCCTTCTGTTGGTATTCGACTTCGAGCCAATCACTAGTAACTTCACTCTTTTTCTTGCAGATAGATGTTTGAATGAATCGTACTTCACATGTAAAACATACACTCTGTTTTTTATGGTTCTGGTGTGTGGCAGGCAGTTATTCCCGCATCTGTCAGTGAAGAATTAAAAAAAAAAAAAAGCCAACACAATAGTATTCTAGAGCATTCGGTATATTAGACAGTTTGGGTAACTTTCTTGCAGATTCCCCTCTTTCTTTGTTCTTTTTTTTTTTTTTAAACTAACACTGGTTTTTTGTTTTTTGTTTTTTGTTTTAATGTGAGAAAGAAGACTCAAGGGGAAATTTTGCTATTCCGTGTTCTTAGATAAACAGATTCAATACTGGAATTTTTTCTTTTAAAGATTTTATTTATTTATTTGACAGAGAGAGAGATCACAAGTAGGCAGAGAGGCAGGCAGAGAGAGGAGGAAGCAGGCTCGCTGCTGAGCAGAGAGCCCGATGGGGGCTCAATCCCAGGACCCTGGGATCATGACCTGAGCCGAAGGCAGAGGCTTTAACCCACTGAGCCACCCACGTACCCCAATACTGAAATTTTTTTAAAGGCACTATTTGTTTTCCCTGATTTTATCTGTAAGTTTAAGGTGGTACAAGTAAAAATCAACACATTGTTCAAAATTTGACATTCTAATGCGAAAGTTTAGATCGTTTTACTTTTTTTAATTTTTTAAAAATTTTTAAAAGATTTAATTTATTTATTTGATAGAGAAAGAGTTACAACCAGAGGGAGTGGCAGGGAGAGGGAGAAGCAGCCTCCCGCTGAGCGGACAGCCCAACAGGGGGCTCAGTCCATGAGCCTGAGATCACAACCTGAGCCTAAGGGAGACATGTAACCAACTGAGCCACCCAGGTGCCCCTAGGTGGTTTTACTTTTAAAACATTAAGCTGATGCTAAAGTTCACATATAAAAATAAACCGATAAAAGATTTATGCTAAAGTACTGATGCTGTTCTATCTAATGGACTCGCAAGTCACTTGGTACTTGTACAAATGGATTCCTAGGAGACAAGAAAGAGCCCAGAAATAGGCCCAAGGACAGCCTACGAGTAAGGTGACATTTCAGTTCAGGGGGGGAAAGACAGATTTTTCAGTAAATGGTGTTAGGCCAACAGACTGATGACAAGAAAAAATTAAATCAGATTCCCACATTATTTCTTCCACCAAAGTAAATTCCAGGAAAATCAAAGGTTTACAATTTTAAAATCAAGGAAAAAAAAAAAAAAAAACAACCCAAAACTATAGTTACCTCAAGTGAACGGGGCTGGGGGAGAAGTGGGCTGAAGGTTCTCTTACCATAATAGTCCTTGAAATTGGGCGCCATGTATTGTCTTTTCCAAGATTTTATTTGTGCTGTTAATAATTGAACGGTAAAATGACTTAAAGGAATAATGGGCACAAATATTTTAAAATGAATTTTGGAGCATGGCAGCCCCTTTTATGCCTGGC
Organism: Martes martes; assembly: GCF_963455335.1. Classification (NCBI taxonomy): domain Eukaryota; kingdom Metazoa; phylum Chordata; class Mammalia; order Carnivora; family Mustelidae; genus Martes; species Martes martes. The sequence goes on along the minus strand of NC_137893.1, from coordinate 9,568,332 downwards.
AGAACCCATTGGCAAGTCAGGGGGAGCGTAGGAACAGAACTGTCAAATGGGGCTGTACAATCTCTTTGGAAAGCAGTTTGACAAACTCTGTCTGCTGAAAAAGCCCATTCTCATTAGTCCCCCAATTTCTCTTCTGGGGATTTCAGTGGTTGTGTTGGACACGTGGGGAAGGATGTACAAGGAGGCGCGCTGCAGCGGTATTTACGGTAGCGAAACGCAGCAGCGCGACCCATGCTGGAGCATCAGCATGTGCCAGGGAAGCTATGGGAGCTAAAGGCGGCAGAACAGGCCATGGGGAAGAGCCACGTCAGCCGGACGTGCTGGTGGACCACAGAGGACGTGTCGGGCCACCAAGTGAGAAAAACAAATACAAGTGCAGAACACAAATGTTTAAAAACATAAAGGGCCCCTACGCGTGGGAGGTTCGATGCAGTATCTAGAAGGAGTTCGTTGGTGGCAGTTGTCAGGAGATGAGTGACTGGCAGCCTGAGCGGCAGGCGTATTTTTTAAAGGGCGTACCCTTTCATTCTGCTGGCGTTTGGGGTTTTGGGGTTTTTTTTACTGGGAAGGTGGGACTTTTCCATAGAAAAATTAAAACCTAGCCAAAATACAGTGGATTTTCTCTAAAACAGTTCAGGTGAATAAAACAGATCCTTCTCAGCATGTGTAATGGCAGAAACATGACTGAAATGCAGACAAGACGGCGTGCAGAGAGCCACATCCCGTGTGATGTCGTGTAGGTCAGTTCGAAGAACCCAACGCAGTTGTTCATGACCGTGGACTATGCCATGGATGGATGGCCACAGCCGCAGGAATGGCTGCGGTTCAGAAGAGTAGTTACTGGGGGAGGGAAGAAGAAGGAGGGAGTTGGGCAGCCCCCGAGTCGTGTCCTAGTTCCGTTGTTACTGGTCGTCAGGTTCCAAGGAAGCAGGCAGAAGTTTAACAAAAAAATCAGGTTGATGCTGCTCTTTCTGCTTTCCTTAACTGTTTATTTAAATGTAAAATTTATTATTTAAATTTAAAATTGTTTTAGGGTCACCTGGGTGGTTCAGTCATTAAGCATCTGGTTTCAGCTCAGGTCATGATCCCTGGGTCCTGGGATTGAGTCCTGAGTCAGCCTCCCTGCTCTGCGGGAGGCCTGCTTCTCCCTCTCCCACTCCCCCTGCTTGTGTTCCCTCTCTTGCTGACTCTCTCCCTGTCAAATAAATACAGAAAAGCTTTTAAGAATACATTTTTTTAATTGTTTTAAACTTAACATCCATTTTTTTATCAGTGTTATGTGATTTCTTCTGAATTAAGTAATGATTTTGAGACAGAACAATTATTGTTTCTCTCTCTTTCTTTTTTTTTTTACCCCTGACAACAGGTCAGCAGTGGCAATGACCCCTGGTCAGCCTGGAGTGCTTCCAAATCTGGAAACTGGGACAGCACGGATGGCTGGGGGGCCAAGCCAGAGGGGGCTGCGGCCCAAAGAAACACCTCCAATAACTGGGACACTGCCTTTGGTCACCCCCAGGCCTACCAAGGACCAGGTGAGGAAGAGGGTTCGGCAGGTGATCAGGCCCACCCTGAACTTGGTTCAGGGTGGAAGTGACTGGGGAGGGCATCCAAGTTAAAAATATAATTTAATCAGGGGCGCCTGGGTGGCTCAGTCAGTGAAGTGTCTGCCTTTGGCTCAGGTGATGATCCAGGGTCCTGGGATCGAGCCCCCCACATTGGACTCCCTGCTCAGCAGAGAGCCTGCTTCTCTCCCTCTGTCTGTCTCTTCCCTCCGCTTGTTCTCTCTCTCTCTCAAATAATAAAGAAATAAAATCTTTAAAAAAAATAAAAGATATTTTAAAAATAGAATTTAATCAGAGGAGTGCTCTCAGCTGCCCTTGTCATTAATAGCAAACCTAGATTTCTGGACCCAAATGTGGGTAGTCGTTAATTATCATCTGTAGTCCCAGCTCCATGATCTGTCGTGGAGTCGCAAATGCTTGCGGTGGCCAGGTTCACAAGGCCGGAGAGCAGAGCAGCCTATGGCTGCGGGAGAGAAGGGGCAGCGTCCCTGTCACCGGTGGAATGATGCCAGGCAGGAGACCCAGCCCGTGGTCCTGGACCTCCATGGTGCCGGGGACTGGCCATCTCTGTTTTTATGTCCTCTTCCCACTCTAAAATCTTAGCAGCTGACACACATTTGTTTTAACACCTTGGGCCCAAAAAACGTGTATACAGATCGAATGTGATTTATCACCTGCTGGTTTATGATCTCTGACTTAATGGTTTTACCTTTTCCTGAACTACCTGTTTTAATGGAAATACAGACGCAAAAAAGGAATTTATAGGTGGGAAAACAATTCAGGGATTAAGAAAAAGGATGTTTATGCCTGTTCTGAAATTAAAGAAAAAGACCCAGATCCGCCCCTCATTTTTTTATGACCGGTGTATGAGCTCATCGCACGGAGAATCCACTGTGCTAGTGGCAGGGGCGCGGGCTCCCACTCGCAGCCAAGAGCCACAGACCAGTGGAAGGACTTCGAGCTGACTGCCAGCCCCTAGTTCTGTACCAGCTCGGCCCAGATCTTCCAGTACATTCTGTTCTTTATCATTTTCATTTTGGCATCTGTCTCTTGGCTTCTCTTGGTGGCACCCCTAAGGCAGAGATCCCAGGGCATTTTTCTGCCTAATGGTAAAAGGACTCATGAGGCCATCAGGGTGGGAGACAGAGGCGCAGGCAGCAGGAGGAGGAGGGAGGGGGGAAGCTGGCAGCAGCGTGTGCACCGACAGAGACCAGCGTTCGAATAGGAGGATGCAGGTCTGTCAATGCTCCCTTGTCTCATTTCTTCTCTTCCCCTTCTTCTGCCCCTCCCCTTGTCCTTCCCTCACCTGTTTTAACCTTGGTGTTAAAGAATTCCTGGGAGGCCTGGGTGGCTCAGTCGGTTAAGCATCTGCCTTTGGCTCAGGTCATGATCCCGGCTTCCTGGGATCAAGCCCCGCATCAGGCTCCTTGCTCAGCAGGGAGCTTGCTTCTCCCTCTGCCTGCCGCTCCCCCTGCTTGTGCACACGTGCTCTATTAAATAAATTAAATTAAATTAAAAGAATTCCCCATCAAAGATGTATTATCTGCCCTCCATCCTTCCTCCCCAAGACTCTTGATATTCATGGGTATTTGATCTGCTTATTTACAGCTTTATAGTGAGAGTTATCTGTGCACCGGCCTTGGCTTGCGTATCCTCCCGGGAGCCGCCTCGAGCCTGTGCTTCCCTGGCCTTGGTTGCCCTGACAGCCTCATTATCTAACGTGTCTTTTGCATAGAAAGGCAGACTCCGTGGCTGCAGCCCAGCACTGACTAGAGAGCCAGCGCGCCACATCTGCGTTCTAAGCCTGTGCTACACCTTCTCTCCTTCTTGCTTTCATTGGCTGATGCAGTCAGTAGTCCTATCAGAAAATGAGGTGGTTCCGTTTTTCTTTTGTTTTTCTTCACTGGTGATCTTCTGTGCCCACCTCCAGCCACTGGTGACGATGACGAATGGGACGAAGACTGGGACGACCCCAAGTCTGCCGCTCCCTACTTCAAGGACTCAGAGGCAGCAGAAGCAGGGGGTGCTCAGCGGGGCAACAGCCGAGCCGGCTCCTCCTCCATGAAGCTGCCACTCAACAAGTAGGTTTGGGGGGCGGAGGGGGGTGCCGAGGCAGCTCAGTCGGTTAGGCGTCTGGCTCTGGCTCAGGTCATGATCTCAGGGTCCTGGGATCGAGTTCCACCCGTTTCCCTTCTGCCCCTGCTCGTGTGCTCTTCCTCGCTCACTCTCTCAAGTAAATAAATAAAATCTTAAAAAGTAAAATAAAATAAAAAAATACAGGGTGCCGGGGAACATGAACACGCAGAAACAGACGGGAGATCCAAGGAGGCTTTCCTCTTTTCAGGGATCTGTAAAGTTTGGGGTGTCATTTGATCATTTCTGTTTGGCTCTTTGCTCTAGAAGCTGATTGAAAGAATTTTTTTTTTCATTTGAAAGTGAAACATTTATTGTTTAATGATCTGCCAAATACTGCTTTTACCTTTGTCAACTCCCTGGCACATTGAGGTGTCATTACTGACATCACAGAAAAGCTAAAAAAAAAAAAAAAAAAAAAAAAAAAAGTAATAATAATAACACAACAACTCTCTTTAAATGTCTTCCTGTTGGTTGCTTACTTATTGTGGGCCCGGCGTTGTGCAGAGCGACTTCTTTGCGCTGTCATGTGACCCTCATATCCCTCTGTGGTCCTCTGTGTTCAGTGTGGGAAGAACCGAAGCCCAGAGAGGTTAAGGAAGTGTCAAGGCTTGCACAGGTGGGAAGTGATCTAGTCAGGATCCCAGTCCATCCCTCCATCTCTCAGCTGCTATGCCTAGTATGTCGTAAGACTTTGTTTTCACTTAGATTTCTCTGCGATTTAAAACAAGAAGAGTTTGGGCAGTACTTGGAGGCACGGTGCCTGACAGGGACACGTGTGGGAAGGGGTGAGTGTGGACAGAGGACCGTGGGATTCCCCAGGGGACAGTCCCGCATGAGTCTGTAGTTCACATGGTGTAGCTCGGAGGAGACATGCTGTATGACTTCCCTAGAAATTCTCAAATTCCCTTCTTACAGCAGCGTGCTTAATAGAGTTTTTCTAAAATCACTACCACTATTTGTCCGTGTTCCAAGTCCATGATTCAAAGCAGGAAGGACTGCTAATGTGCGTCTGCGAGCAGTTGTAAACAGAATGTTGGCTGTGTACCTGGCTGTCAAGGTCTGGGTCTAGATCTACACACGGAAGTTTGAGTCCCACCAGTTCCCCTCAGTACATTCACGTAGCATCAAGTGATGAGATGAGCTGCCTTTTAGCTACACGTTCTTTCTCCTTCTGTATCCACTTCCGCCCATTAGATATTTTCATGCTCAGTTGCGTGCATAATAAAATTAGTCATTCATACTGACTCTATCCTGTTTCTTACAGTGGAAGGTGAAGTTCTCAGTGTGGTCTGCAGTGATGTAAATTAGCGTAAATGCAAGTGCATTGAAACCCATTTTACTGTAAAGTGTTTCTCAGCTCCATTTTGAAAATGAGGAAGCACAGACTCTGCATCCTGTGCATGGCCGCGCCTTCCCGACTGGTTAGAGAGGCTCTGGCTCATGCCCGGACTCCTGCCCCTGCTCCCCCTTGCCTCCCCATGCCCTACACTCTCCTGCTGTCCTCTGCTGTATCATCTTGAGGAAGTGGGTGACCCCTTTGAGCCTCAGTGTCTGCATCTCTGAAGGAAAGGGGTTGGCTTTAATTTAAAACTCTCTCTAATCGAAAATTTCAGTTCAGGGTCAAACCAAATCAGAGGAATCCTAAATTGACCCAGAACCTCTTGAGGCATCTCTCTCTCTCTCTCTCTCTCTCTCTCTGGTGCTGAGAGCTGTTTAAAATCCTATGGTTCGTTCTTTATTATTATTATTATTATTATTATTTGATTAGACTAATATACAAATAACTCACTTGTAGCAGTCGTAAAAAATTTTTTTAAGTATTAACATTTTTTAGCAGTCGATCCATTTTGTATGACAGCCGTAGTCCAGTCATGGAGCATAAACCTTACACTAGAGGAGATTAGAAATTGAAGTGTACTCGAGCATTATAAGAATCCGTCTTGATAATACTGAAGGAATTAATAAATTGCACTGCAGTTCAGTGAGTATTAAATGAGTTGGCCCTAGAGGTTTGCTGCGATCCCTGAGAATACGGGAGGCAGCGTGAAATGGCACCTCTGCGCTCAGAAGCTTGCAGTCTAGTTGCGGAATTGTCACTCTGCGTAATCCCCCCATTTTCCCGTCAATGTTTTCTAGCAGAAGTATAGGTTCTTTAATAAAACTGTTCCAGATTAGTCCATCAAGCATTTCGTGTATTCCCATAACTCCTCTAGGTCCCGGAAATACAGATACTTTCTCTAAAGTGCTTCCAGTCTGCCGTACCGTGCAAATGGATTATGGTGATTACGCACGATAAATTATAGAGCCGAAGTGTGCTCAGAATGTTGAGGAAGCCCAGAGCCGTACGTGAGGCTGTGGGGAATACTTTCAAAGAGATAATGGCATAACTAGAGATGACTTTAATTTAGGAGTACATATACTAGGCTCTTTATATAACACCTTCATTTAATTCCCTCATTTATTTAATTCCCTTATCCTCTTAAAAGGCAGGTCATATTTGTCCCATTCCTCCCATGAGGAGGCTGGAGCTCTAAAGGTCACGTAGCTATTCATTGTTGGAGTTGGAACTCAAACCCAGGACCATCCAGCTCTGAGACCCTCTTTGTTCTCGTGTATGAGCTGTGTCTAAAGACTGTCTAGGGAAAAGAGGGTAGAGGTAAGTCGTGTGAGGGTGAAGGACAAGAGAGGCCCCCGAGACCATCGCATCAGCCTTTAATTTGGGATATGAATGAAAAAGAAGTAGTGTCGCTGTTTTTTTGTAGGAATGATGCTTCTTTTTCTATCATAGGGATTTTGCTTCCTGAGGGTCTTTTTTTTCCTGTTCATTAAAAAAAATACTAAAACCCAAATTAATCTTGTCCTCTTTCTAAGTTGTGCTTTGGATGGCTGTGTGTTTATCCCAGCTTTCCTCCAGTTTTAGAATATTTGGGGGTCTCTTTACTAAGGGGGAGACTGGTTTCCTTTTGTGTCTCATAAACCAGTTCTGAGACGAGTCTAAAAGAAAATGGCACAAGTGCTTATGAACAGTGACGGTTTCTCTGGGATTATTGTGGCCTCCTGGAGCGAGTATGCTGGAAGGCTGCTTTAATTTGGGTCTAGAAATGCTGGCGTGTGGCCACTGCTCCGTGTGTTCAAACGGCTATGCTGGGTGCTTTTCCTCCTGTGCCCCGGGGGACAGTTTTCTAGGCCGCCCTTCATTCTTCATGGGGCGATAGAGTGTTTCCGATCCAGTTAAGCAAACGGAGCATCCGTAAACATCACACCTTCTGGAGTCAGACTGTGCTCTTACCAGATAAAGCTTAATTAAATGACTAATTGGCCATCGAACAATCTGATTACATTAGGTTTCATTTACCAGTTTCCTAGTCCTGGTACATCTGAGAGGCAGAACAAGGTTAAAACTGTAGCATTAAGTAAAGGTGGACGAGAGTCGTAGAATTCTATAAGGAAAGACGGAGGCTCACGGGCATTTATCTTCATGACCAGATTTCCTGGATTTGCGAAACCTGGAATGGAACAGTATTTGTTGGCCAAGCAGCTAGCAAAACCCAAAGAGAAAATTCCCATCATTGTAAGTTTGTTCATTTTTGTTTGCCTGCTTCATTTCTAATTAAGCTCTTTTATACTACCTTAAAGCTGAGAGGGTTATTAGTCTTCTGGAGGGTTTTGGTAACACATTTGATAATATGTATTCGTGTTGTAAGAGTACTAAAGATAATTAGCATCAAGGGATGCCTGTCATTATATGTAGATAATTTTAAATTTCTATCTCTAAGACTATTAGTGATTGAACCAACCACATCTGTAGTACGTATTCTTTTCATAATTTTTCTTCTCTAAAGCATCTTGATGTTATCTTTTACATGCTGTCTTCCTACCAACTCTGTGTATTTAGTAAACCCAATTCAAATATTTAGGTTTCTGTCCTGGCAAAGTATGTGTATGTTATCCAAATAAGATGCCCTTCCCATTGCGCTGGTAATAATTAGTCTTTCCTCCCATAAACCAGCTATCAGGTCACAGGAAGGAGTGAGCAGATAAAGGCTAGGAGTTAGTGACACCTCAAAGAATCTCTGTCTTAGAATAACTTGATTATTACATACCATGACACAAGCTCTCTGGGTTCACCCAAATGTTGATTGCTGATAGATTTTCTTTCTAAGCATTATCTAGTGCTGTATTTCCAGATGAATTCTGGAGAAGAGAACTCTGGTTATCTTTTGACCCTAACGACTTACCCCTGTAACTATGGGGTGGGGGCGGGGTTGAGTGTAATCACCACTGGCCCAAACAAGGAGGAGGAAACTCCTGGTCTTACTCTATAACCTCTAGGTCCTGGGAAATTTGATAAAATGCAAAAATCACACTGGATTTTTTTTATTTTCACTTATTCCTACATCTTTGAAAAGATTGGAATTTTTTTTTAAACTAGCCCTTCATCACATATAACTAGACAACTGGACTAGAGAGGGGGAAATTGTGTTGCATCCTGCACTGCGTGGAGGAGAGGGAAGCAGAGCTCTCTTCTCCATGGCCTGAGATGTCCACATGGAGAGCTAGCAAGTGTGTCTCTAAATACAACATTATCAGGAAGAGAGAGCATTCATAGAATTTCTCAAAGAGCAAGAATGACCATCCAAAGGACTTGGAGTCCTAACAAGAATCATTTGATGATTTATATCAAACATACTGTTTTTCCATATAACAAAATTAACTCTCCCTGAAACGTTTTTGTAGGTTGGAGATTATGGCCCAATGTGGGTCTATCCTACCTCTACGTTTGACTGTGTGGTAGCAGATCCCAGGAAAGGCTCCAAAATGTATGGTCTGAAAAGCTACATTGAATATCAGTTAACACCTACTGTGAGTATCTGAGTTACCAAAAACAGACTCATGCTTGCATTCCTAGCAAAAATGTGCTTTTTCTTCATTTTCTGTAGTTGGCATTGGTAACGTTTTCTTCTCTTTCCCTTGTATTATAGAACACTAATCGATCTGTAAACCACAGGTATAAGCACTTTGACTGGTTATATGAACGTCTCCTGGTTAAGTTTGGGTCAGCCATTCCAATCCCGTCTCTTCCAGATAAGCAAGTCACAGGTGAGTGCACGTGACGCTCAGGATGACAAGTAACGAGACAGTGGGTAGAGCATCTGTCCTAATGTAAATCAGTAATGACATTTTCATCTTCTGGGAGAACAAGACATGTGAGTTTGGAAAATACTGTACATCCATATGTACTGTATATAGACACCTAAAATACTGTACATCCGTACATCCTGTGTGTAGTCTATATACCTAATGAGAATGTTTCATAAAATTTTCTGTCGGAGTTCTTGTATACGTATCTTAAGTTCTGGCGAAGTCATTGTGTCATCCTTGCTACACGATGTCCTGTGAAAGAAATATGTGAATTCTTTAAATATGAAAAATGACACCTGGGAAAATAGAAACGATCCAAATAGCCTGAAAGGGAAGTAAAAATGTCTGATCCAAATGATGCTGTGCGGTCCGGCCGTGTTGCTCTCACTGGAAGTAGGAGGCATCAGGTGCAGGAGCCACAGAGCCTCCTTAACGTAAGAAGTTGCCAGGTTTTCCACTCAAGTATTTTGGCAACTATTAGTATCTAAGTGTTTTTGTTTCTCGTTGATTATGGCTCCGTCCCTTTTCTTATTTATTTAAAGTGTCCTGTGTCCCTTGCTCCCCCTGCCTCACGTGATCCTCTGGTAGATAATTCACAGCCCCTGTAAACACACAGAGTATTTGTTCCTGTCTGCTTTGAGAAGTGTCGCAGGTTTTTTTTTTTTAACCTCCAGCCTCGTATAGCACCTGGACTATCGGGACTCAGGACTCAGTATGTTTGTCTTGGAATAAATATGGAAAGAAGCTGAGCTTTACTGAAGATGAGGAAGAGTTTTAGTCCGGGGCTAGAAAATTTGCAACTAAATGAAACTAGTAGGTATAGAAAGGAGAGGATCAAAGATGAGAGTCAAGGCCTTAAAAGGTCTGCGCTGGAGGGGTCTCGAAGGAAGAGCGACCTCGCAGGGCTGACCCAAGCCCAGAGCGGGGACGTGTGAAGTCCGTGAAGGAAGGCTGCTTTCCTGGGGTTCGGGGAGGACAGAGCGGGCTGAGTCCTCACTCAGTGGGAGCTGAGGTGGGTCGTTGGAGAGCGAGTCTGGCAGCCGATGGCCGAGCCAGCTCCAGACGCTTCCAGGGTCATGGAGACGGGCGTCCCCTGAGCTTTGCCGGTGCACATCTCATGGCCGAGCCAGTCGGCAGCCTCTGCTCCGCACTGCGCAAACAGGACCTGGAATCGGATGCCAGAGCTTGATCGAGTTACCTGAGGATAAGAACGCCGGTCTCCTTAAAACTTTACTCTGTGCTTTACTTTGGTGTATGTTTAGGTTTCTCTGAAATTTTTTGAGGAGATGCCAAGTTGTGTTTTTACAGAAGTTGTTTTGGTTGTGGCGTTTTGTTTTGTTTTTTTCTGGAAAACTTGTCAAAAATTCCAAACTGTGCGGAGCCGAGTGGGGCTGCCTTGCCCAGTGGCTGACACAGCCTGGCCGTCACCTGGGGTGGCTCCCCGTGTCCCTCGCGGAGCCAGGGCAGCCGGGGTGACATAGATGGGTCGCTGCTTCCTTCTACCCCAGGCGCTCACCGTCCGCCTGGTTCCCATACTCACTGTCCCTCCTTACTGTCCGACATCACGGCTTTCCTTTGGCAAATATATGTTGATTTACATGAAGACTTCAGTCCTGCCTTTCTCCTTCTTTTCAAGTTTCATTCCGTTTTCCTGAATTGTACATTCTCCTCTATCAGCTTGATGAGTACAATATGTGCTTCGTGGTGTCCAGATAAACAGACTAATGAGCTGCTTGAGGGTTGTAGGGATTTCTTCTGTTTTTTATGCTTTAATACATTGTTTATTCTGGATCAAGATAACTCAATGCTATTTTAAAACATCGTAGAGGCACGGTTCTCCCCCCATATGAAGGTTTGGTTTTTTTTTTCAAGTGCAGGCCTGAAGCCAGGGGGGTGTCACAGAAAAGCGAGGAAGCGACAGCCGCTCAGTCTGAAGAAAGTTGAGCTTTGATTCACTGACTGGGATATGTGCCGAGGAAACCGAAAAGCACAGAAGCCACTTTATTTCTCCCTTCTCTCGTTTGCCTCCTGCCTGTGGTCCCCACAAGATCGTTATTATATAAACTCGCCTCTCACTCACATCCTGGAGAAAAGAGAAAGGAATGCCAAGTAGATGATGTCATGATATTTCTGTGGACTTGATAATCAATCCATGAGAAACTCCCAGCTAGTGTTTTTCATTTGTTGATAGATTTTTATTCTTTGTGAAATCATATTGAATGAATCTGGTTTTATTCCTGGGTACAAACTGGAATACTCACATATCTGGTGAAAACCTAAGATTTGTTGGAAATGGGGAATCAGAAATCCCTCTCTTCTCCCAACCTTCTTTCTAGTTCTCTGGAACCTGATAGGAAAATCCTAACGAGCACAAAATAACTATCTGAAGTCAGAGTTTGGAAACAAACCAACAATGTCAGAAAGTTTTTTGGGAATACTAAGCATCATCAATTAGTTAATTTCAGTCGATGAGTAGGTTATAAACTGTTCACTTTCTTCGAAATGGAGAATTGAATATAACCCAGGTTCATGCTGACTTACTGGGTCTTGTCTGCCCAGGAGGTGGGTTGTCTTCTTTCCGAGGGGGTGAAACTTTGCTTCTTCATAGTTTAATCTTCTGTAGCACTTGATCTCTACCCCCAGGAAGTGCAGAAATCGAAGTGTTTGAATATACAGGAGTGACCAGACCCAGCATGCTGTTCATGTGACACCTTTTAAGTAATGAGTTTTCACTGTGTGGATCTGTAGTGCTCTTCTCTCTAAAAGAAATCTGTGCTTATTTATACTTGTAATTTCTAAAGGAAAGACCAAATTTAAAAATTTATAAACTTCTATAGAGTAAAGGCACTCCTTTTGGTGTATAGTGTTGAGTTTTGACAACCTCCACTATTCTTAACACCCATCACTATATGCACCCATCACTATATGCAGCCATCACTGCCCCAAATTCCCTTGAGCTGCCCCTTTATATTCAGCCCCTCGCCCTAGACCTAACCCATGATGTGTTCTTGGTCTCTGTCATTTGCCTTTTCCAAAGTATCATTATAAATCGAAGCATATAGACCTACCTCAGGAAGCCAGAAAAAAATCTCAAACAACCTAACCTTACACCTAATGAGCTAGAAAAGAAAAGAACGAAGCCCTAAACCAGTAGAAAAAAGGAAATAATACAAAGCAGAAATAAATGAAATAGAAACTTAAAAAAAAAGAAGAAACAATAGAACATATCGATGAAACTAGACCCTGGTTCCAAAAAAAAAAAAAAGGAACATGGCAGCATCCAGTGTGTAGTGTTCTGGAGGTGGCTTCTTTCAGGTGGCGTCATGCCTTTGAGATTTTTGCATCTTGCGTTTATCTCTTTATCCGTTCACTCACTGGAAGACATTTGGGTTTCCAGTTTGGGGCATTTATAAACATTTATAAACATTTATAAACAAAGCTGCATTTACATACAAGTTTTTGTATGAATGTAGATTACCATTTCTCTTGGGTGAATACCTAAGGGTAGAATGACAGGGTCATTTGGCAAGTATATGTTTCATGTTTGAGAAATTGCCAGACTGTTTTCCAGAGTGGTTTTACCATCTTGGAACCCCCACCAGCAGTGGGTGAGAGTTTCAGGGGCTCCACATCCTACCTTGCACTTTTTCATAGTGTCAGTTTTTCTCTGTTGTAACAAGTCTGTTAGGTATGTAGTAGTACCTCATCATGGTTTTAATTTGCCTTTCCCTTGTAACTAACGGTACTGAACATCTTTTCATGTGCTCCTTTCCCTTTCATATTTCTCTGGTGAAGTATCTGTTTAAATCTTTTGCCCATTTCTCTTTAGGTTGTTTTCTTATTATTGAATTTTGAGAAATCTGTATATTCTGGAAACAAGTCCTCTGTCATGTAATGTGATTTGCAAATAATTTGTCTGGTCTTGTCTTTCTCACAACAGTGTCTTTTGCATAACAGAAGCTTTTTATTTGAATGAAGTTCAAAGTACCAGTTGTTTCTTTTATGGATTGTGTTCCAGGTATCATGATGTAAACCTCTTTGCCTAACCCAAGTTCCTGGTAATATTTTCTCCAGAGAGTTTTGTAGTTTTGGATACGTTTTGAGTGAGTGTTTGTATAAGATGTGAAGTATCATAAGGCAGAGGTTTATGTCACGCATTGGGGTATCCAGTAGTTCTAGCACTGTCTGTTGGAGAGAGTATTCTGTCTCTGTTGAATTTCCTTTGCATTTTGTCAAAAATCAATTGAACATTTGTGTGGTTTTATTTCTGGACTGTATTCTGTTTTATTGATTTATGTGCCCATCCTATGCCAATACCACGTTGTCTTGATTAGTAAATCTTTAAATCAGGTAATATAAATGCTCCAGCTTGGTTCTTTTTCAAAATAATTTTGGACTGTTTTTTCATCTGTCTTTCCATATAAATTTGAGTCAATTTGTAGATATCTGTATATCTCTATTTGATGGGTGTATGTACAGTTTGTGACTGTTATGATCTTCCTGATGTAGTAACTCTTCCATAATTCTGAAACGTATCCTTTTGTCTCTAGTAAAATTTCCTGTCTTAAAATCTATTTTGTCTGGTATTTATTAATATAGTCACTTTGGTTCTGTTACAGTTACTGTGTGCAAGTTATCTTTTCCCATCTTTTTTTTTTTTTTTTTTTTTTTTGACAGACAGAGATCACAAGTAAGGAGAGATGCAGGCAGAGAGAGAGGAAGGGAAGCAGGCTCCCCGCTGAGCAGAGAGCCCCATGTGGGGCTCGATCCCAGGACCCTGAGATCATGACCTGAGCTGAAGGCAGAGGCTTTAACCCACTGAGCCATCCAGGCGCCCCTCTTTTCCTATCTTTTACTTTCAGTCTATTAGTGTCTTTGAGTCTGTGTCTCTTGTTGACGACATTGTTGGAGCTTGCTTTTTTCTCAAGTCTGGCAACCTCTACATTTTGATTAGAGTTTTGGGGCCATTCATATTTAATGATTATTGACCCATTTAGACTTACATTTGCCATTTTGATATTTTCTGTGTCTTATGTATTCCTCTGGTCTTCTTTACTGCCTTTATTTTGTGTTAAATATTTTCTAATGTGCTGTTTTAATTCCTCTAATTTTTCCACTAAATTTTCAAAATTATTTTCTTAGTGGTTGCCTCAGTGGATGCAATACGCATCTTTCTAGAATGTCACAATGCACTTCATATTCATATTCGATTCTAGTAGAATTCATAGAAACTTCTCTCCAGTATAGCTCTGTTTCCCTCTCTTTTTATGCTCTTATCATTGTATATTTTATATCAATATGTTATAAGTTGAACAATATGTTATGATAATTACTGCTTTCTACAGTCTTGTGTCTTTTAAAGAAGTTAAGAGAAGAAATTAGAAAAAATGCATCTTTTACGTTAATTGACATATTTCTGGTGTTCTTCATTTCTCTCTGTGAATTTGGGTAATTTCCTTTTAGGCTGAGGTAGTATTTTTTTAGCCTGAAGGACTTCCTGTAATATTTCTTTAACACAGGTCTGCTATGGGTTAATTCTCGCATCTTTGTTTACCTGGGGTGTCTTTGTTTTGCCTTTATTTCAGAAGGGTAGGTGTACTGGTTGTAGAATTCGTGGCTGACAGTTTTCCTCTCTGCGTGATGAATGTCTTTCCCCTGCTTCTGACCTCCATTGTGTCAGTCAGATGACTACTGACAGATGTCTGCTGACCACACACACACACACACACACACACACACACCCCATACATCATGAGGCATTTTTCATTCGTTGCTGCCAAGATTTTGTTTCTGCCTTTCAGCAGTTTGATTCTGCTCTATCTTGGTGTGGTTATCTTCATATTCATCCTATCCAGGTTTATTCAGCTTCCTAAAAGTACAGGTTAAAGTTTCCCATCAAATTTGGGAAGCTTTCCCCTGTTACTTATTCAGATACTTTTTCTTCTTCTTTCTCTCTTCTCCTTTGGGGATTTCCATTACCAGTATTTTGGTGTACTTTGTGTGTGTGTGTGTGTGTGTTTTTAAGATTTTATTTATTTATTTGACACACAGAGAGAAATCACAAGTAGGCAGAGAGGCAGGCAGATAGAGAGAGGGAAGCAGGCTACCTGCTGAGCAGAGAGCCCGATGCGGGACTCGATCCCAGGACCCTGAGATCATGACCTGAGCTGAAGGCAAAGGCTTAACCCACTGAGCCACCCAGGCACCCTGCTTTATGTTTTCTGAGGCCTGTTCATTGTGCTTCCATTTTTGTTTTTGGTTTTCTCTCCTCTCTGTTCTTCAGACTAGATAACTTCTGTTGATCTGCAGGTTCCCACATTCTTTCTTCTGCCATCTTGAATCTGCATTTGAGCCCCTAGAGTGAATTCTTAATTTCAGTTATTGTATTTTCAACTCCCCAGCTTTTCATTTTAATTTTTTATAAGTTATTTTTCCTGAGAATTTTTGTGGTGATTTCATGTCATATGTCTCTTTACATTTTTTAACATGATTTCCTTTAGTTCTTTGAGTGTATTTCTAGAAGCTGCTTTGTCTGCTAACAACATCCAGAGACATTTAGAGACAGTTTCTGTTGACTACTTTTTTGTCAGTATGGGTCATGCCTTGCTGGTTCTTTGCACATCTCTCAATATTTTTTTGAAAACGGAGCAGTTCAGAGGATATATTTTAGCAGTTCTCGATTCTGATTTTTCTTCTCTGAAGGTTGTTGTTTCTACTTTATGTTTATTGGTTTATTTGGTAAGTAACTTGCTTAGGCTAAGTCTCTGAAATCTCTCTTCCCTGAAGTTCAATGATGTTTGTGTTTTTTTCTGTAAGTTTGGCTTCCTGGGGTTCACCCTTGTGTCTGTGTAGATTAGTGGTAAGCCTGCCTCAAGCCACTAAGGCTTCTGTCCTCTGCTGATGGATCTCCGTGCGGGTAGGAGACTGCATTCAGAGCTCAGATAATTTTCAAGTTGGCTGTCCTGGCTTTTAACCTTTTTCTGGGCCTTCTTGTGTCTCCTTTACAAGTGTGTGCAGCCTCAGAGTTGGCCAGGAGTGTATGGCTGGCTTGGATCCCATCCGGCCTCCACTGTTTCTGCACACAGCCTCAGCCTGGAATATGGTTGGCCCAACTGTGCAACCTTGGCTGGTGGAGTCAGTAGCCCCTTCCGTTCACCGGCCTCTGGATTGTCCCTGCCACCACCACTGAGCATGGGCATGTCCCCCCACTCCAGGTCAGGCCGGCCTCTCAGCTCGCCAGGGGACCTGCCGTAGCCGGTCTTCACGGCCTGTCCTTTACTGGCAGACCTTCCATGTCCACCGAGGAGAGGGTGGGGAGGCCCAGGGGCAGCCAGAGGGCGATAGTAGCTGCCCCACTCCAGAGTGCCACAGATTTCCACGCTTCTTGCGTAAAGTTCGGCAGATTTGCAAATATAAACACTTCCCAGGTGGTTGTTGGCCTTTGGTTGATTTCCAGAACACTTACTTTTGGTGGGTTCTGTCCAGCTTTAGAATTGTTTTGGAGGGATGGGAATAGCTGATTGCCTCGCTCGACTGTAGCTAGCCTTTTACCTAATAGCGGTTTTGTTTGGGAGGCTTATAAATATGTTCAGTGTTCACACGATGACTGCTGTGTCAGGCTCGTTAAGCTGACTTTCTGCTCTTAAAACAGAAATATCACTCATTAAGCTATGTTTTAGAATGGTCATAAGTTCTGAGATGGTAGATGGTAGCTTGCACTACTGCATTAATGGAAAAATGGCTTTTTCTGTTTTTGGCTTAAGTAATTTAAAAAAACCAAACAGAATAAAGAGCTACAGTCCTGAGTTACTTTTCATAAATAATAAATTTAAGTTTGTGTATCTGAAATTATATTGTGTTGGGACATATTTTTATAAATACAGAAATTTTATGCCCTTTGTAAGAATTACTTACTAAATTCCATTTTCTGACCCCCTTTCCTGCCCTTAGGGCTTCATGTGGTCACACAGAACTGAGATAGTCTTCATTTATCAGACAAAGTTTTTCATACCTAGATAAGATTTGCTTTTGAATTTGAGTACTTATGGATCCTTGAAGAAAATCGCACTTTGTGGCTGTGATTTTTCTTGTCACAATTAGAAAGTTTCTTAATTTGTTAAATCAGAATCTCATTCTTAAAAACTAAAATGTCTGTCATACCTTTCCCCGGTCTCTCTGAGCATTCGCTGTGTTACAGCTTGTTTTTAGGTTAGTGAAAAATTGCCGTGGTCTTTACCTGTTACTACATTACTTTCTACCAAGTACCCAGTAGATACAAATGGCTTTTCCTTTGTGTGACAGTAATTTGCTTTACAGCGTGCTCGAAGTCACTCTTGCTGTGCCCCTTCCAGGTCGCTTTGAAGAAGAGTTTATCAAAATGCGCATGGAGAGGCTCCAGGCATGGATGACCAGGATGTGTCGGCACCCAGTGATCTCAGAAAGTGAGCTTTTCCAGCAATTTCTAAATTTCCGAGATGAAAAGGTAGGCCCTGTTCTGATGATGGTCTTAGGTCATATTCAGAATCGCCACATTCACATCAGTTTTATGTCTGAAAGTTAAAACTATGTCGGTTAGCTATTTCTCATTTCCTCCAAAGATAAGAGGGGACGGAAACCTTGGTCCTCACTGTGGGAAGTTAGTCACGCTATGAGGAAGAATGCTTGCCCGAGTGGTTTCCATAAACTGGGAACAGTTGGCCCAGAGTGGGCAGGGAGGTGAAAGATATGATAGGGTGAGGAATTTTTTCCCTAGATGGTTCTAAAAACAGGAGAGGCCCCAAACTATGCAGATATTATCCACATAAAGTGAGGGAGATAGAGTGATTCCTTAAGATCCTATTTTGACCTCGCAGTGTAATAACGTCATGAAAAAAAAAGGTTCAGAAGTGGATCATCCTTCTCAAAACCGAGTCATTTTTCCAGAACTGTAGTTGCCCGTTCAGAGTAAATAATGCTGCTCTGTCTTTGTCCCCGTGGATACTCATTCTGCCAATGGCTGTGTGTTCTTTGTTGAGAATCAAGAAAACTTTGGCTGTTTGACATCTCATTATTGTCTGCTTTGGAGATAGTTTTCTCTCTCTCAATAAGGTTTTACTCTATAGTCTCTCTTTTTATTCTGTAGAGATGTTTTCTCTGTATTTCTCTCGTAACAAATATCACATATCTTACAAAACAATGCAAAGAGTAAAAGCGTTAAGTTAGCTCAGATGCCAGCAGCAGATACAAAATACGTTACAGTCCTAGGGGAAAGGGTCATGACATTAGTTCCATGTTTAACCAAATACCAGAATATTATATACTTTGTCAGAACTTTCAGACAGAGATTTACTTGCTAAACTGCTTTGTAGTTCCTTACCCTTGTTCATGTGAACACATTCATGTGTTAGGTGTAATAAGGGCTCTGTGTGTGTTTACAGATATAGGCTCACATGTAACATAGTATGACTAATTGGGCCTCATCTTTAGTTGCTGCTGATTTCTAGACTCGGCAGGCTCACTCGAGTGGGTTGCATGTAACCAGGCCAGGAGATGGGAAATGTGGAGGTGCTTTGTCCTTTCTTGTCTAGGTTATAGCTCTATTCTTGCAGGGGGCCCCGGAAAACTTTGATTTCTCTGGTGAGCTGTCATGATCAGTCACAGTATGCCCTGTAACCACAGAGTAGTGAAACTAGGGAGTTCTGTCAATCCGTTTTGTTACTTTGTAGACACAAAAACTCCATGCAGTCCCCTCCCGAGTTGATTGCCTTGAACAAAAGTCCTGATTTTCTGAAGATTTGATTCAGGAAGCACTTCTGAAAGTTGTGTTTATTATTAAAAATAATACATCTAGGATGCCTGGGTGGCTCAGTTGGTTAGGCTTCAGCTCAGGTCATGATCCTGGAGTCCCTGGATCGAATCCCACATCGGGCTCCCTGCCTGGCAGGGAGTCTACTTCTCCCGCTGACCTCTCCCTTCTCATGCGCGCGCGCTCTCTCTCTCTCTAATAAATAAATAAGAAAAATATTTTTAAAAATAATAATACATTTAGACACGGGGGTTTTGGGTGGATTTGATAGAATAGGAAAAAGAAAGAACTTGGGAGTCAGGACTTTGCTTCTAGCTCCTTCTGTGATTTTTGCCATGGCACTGAATCCCCGGTTACCGTTTCCTCACCTGCTGAATGACTGTGTAAAACTAGATAATCACTAAAAACTGTGACTCTTTGGCCAGAAGTAGCTTGTATAGATGGATGGATAGTAATTTTTCTGTTACTAGAAATAAACGTTTAGTTAGATAGCTGGATGGAAGACATTACATATTTACATACCCGCAATAAATGAAAATGAAATGAAAGTCTGAAAAAACTATCACAGCATAAAAATATTATCTAGGAATAAGTATAAGAAAATGTACAGAGAAACTCTACATAAAAAACTATGAAACATCTTCGAGAGACATAAAACCTAGCTAAGTGTGCCAGTGTTGTTTCATGGATTGAGGAACAGAAAAGATGTTATATACGTGTGGAAAATCAAAGCACTAAAAATAGCCAAGGTACTCTTGAAAAAGAATGAAGGGGGAGGGAGGAGGACTTTACTGGATATGAAGACTCACTACAAAGCTGAAATAACGATAAAGGCATGGTATTGGCATGAGGATAGACAAACAGAGCAGAGCAACAGAATAGAATAGACACTTGATTTATGGCAAAGATGGGGCTAAGTACAGGGGGGATAGGACGGCCTGTTCAGGGAACGGTGCCAGGTCAGCTGGATGGCGTCATTGAGGAAAAGTGAAATTCAGTCCCTAGCTCATAACAATCTTCTGTTGATTTTGTTAGGGTTGACCCTGGAATTGTGGTTCTGTTGCTAAAACGTGGCCTTATCTATTAAAGGTACTTACAGGTGAAATGATATGATGTCTGGGACCTCCAGTAAAATCTGGAAGTTCCAATAAAAAAATAAAATCCGCAAGAAGAAAATAAAAGGTAGAATGGAGGAGAATAGAAAACCCAGGACCTGCAAAATGTTGATACCTGTTGCAGCTGAGTCTGGGCGGGATTAGACTTTTCTCTGTACTTTTAAACGTCTCTGAACATTTACATTGTGTAACTTAAAAAAAAAAAGACCAGTTCCAGTTGGTTTGAGGTCTAATGTGAAAGCCAGCATAATAAAGCTGTGAGAAGGTGGGGGGTGGGGGTGGATATCTTCATGCCCCTAAGGTAGGGAAGGATTTCTGAAATCCGACACAGAAATGACTGGTCACATAAAGGCCAATAAAGTAGACTACATTCAAATGAAGAACTGCTGTGTGTCAGAAGACTTTAAAGCTAAAAACGAGCTAAAGGTCTGAACTTCTATCACCAACAAAGGGCTGTGTTTTCGAACATACGAAAACCCTTACAAATCCTTACAAATCCGTAAGATAAGCCAGTAGAAGAAGAGATTTGGTAAGGGTGCCTTTCGCAAAAGAAAGGGTCTTGGTCATCAACAAAGGTAGGAAACTGCTTAACGTCCTCAGTCATCATGCACACGCCCCACCCGGGGCGGCGGGCGTGCGAGTGGGCAAGACCAGTTCAGAAAAGCGGCCGGCATTACCTGCCACAGTTGACTGTTTTCCACCCAAACACATACCTGGCAAATGCATGTATGCGTGTCCTGGGAGACCTGCACGTAGCAGCTGTGCTCATCACAGGGTGGGTCCTGGGGGGGGGAGTCCCAGTAGGATAAATAAACTGGGGAGTGTGCACAGAATAGAGTGTCGTGCCTCAGTGGCGTCCAGGGACAGCAGCTCTGACAGCACTGTGGCCCTGACTCCCAAGCACAGCCTGAACCCAGGACACCCAAGAACACACCCAGAGTGGTCTTTGTTCAGAAAAACCAGCGGACCCAGATGAGGGAGGTGCGCTTAGATCGTGTGACTTGGAAGGAACATGGAACTGGGCGGCATTAAAGAAAAGATAACTGGTCGCCTTGGTGCAGGAGGGAAGGGGTTGTGATTGGGAAGGGACACGAGGGGGCTTCTGGAATGCTTGCTTTTTTCTCTTGGCCTTGGGGTAGTTTACACACATACTCACTTTGTGAGAATTGGTTGCTGTGCACTAGCGTTTGAGGCACTTTTTTTTTAAGATTTTATTTATTTGGGGCGCCTGGGTGGCTCAGTGGGTTAAAGCCTCTGCCTTCGGCTCAGGTCATGATCTCAGGGTCCTGGGATCAAGCCCTGCATCATGCTCTCTGCTCGGCGGGGAGCCTGCTTCCTCCTCTCTCTCTCTCCCTGTCTCTCTGTCTACTTGTGATCTCTGTCAAATAAATAAATAAAATCTTAAAAAAAAAAGATTTTATTTATTTGACAGAGAGAGAAATCACAAGTAGGCAGAGAGGCAGGCAGAGAGGTCGGGGGAAGCAGGCTCAGCCCCCGCCGAGCAGAGAGCCCGATGTGGGGCTCGATCCCAGGACCCTGAGACCATGACCTGAGCTGAAGACAGAGGCTTAACCCACTGAGCCACCCAGGCAGCTCCTTTTAATTTTTTTAAAGATTTTATTTTGGGGCACTTTTCTGTGTATATATAGATCTATATATCTGTAGGTGCATCTTGCAAAAAAAAATTTTTTTTTAAATACCTTATGCTATTGGTTCCTATCTTGTGTTTTAGAAAAGTTTTGTCTTTTTCAGAAAACATTTAACATGCAACTTTGAGGCCCTTGGTCAGGATTCGTAGGGGTGCTCATGTTTACTGTGTTCCATTACTGTGCACGGGAAAGAAGGTGATGGAACCACCTCCCTCCAAAGGGACTCTGGCTCACAGGGACCCTCGCACCTCGGCACTGTTCGTGTACTGAGATTGCATTTGGGACGTACAGAAGTCCCACGGTACAGAGGACAGTGGCGTGGAGCTGCTGCTGAAAATTAGAGCTAGTCGGTCAGCGAGCTGATTGCCTGAGGGAGTTTGAAAGACCAGTTTGAGTGCTCGCTTCAGCAGCACATATACTGAAAGACCAGTTTGACTCCGCTCTCCACTGTGACACTATAATGTTCTTCTTTGCAGGAATGGAAAAGTGGGAAGAGGAAGGCCGAGAGAGATGAGCTCGTGGGAGTGATGATATTTTCCACCATGGAACCAGAGGCACCCGACTTGGACTTAATAGAAATGTGAGCACTGTTGTCATACTTGCCGTCTTCCCAGCCCGGGCCCCCTCCTGTGTGCGCAGGCCTCCGCAGGTGTGACCAGGGGCAGCTGGAGTGCGGGGTGTGTCTGTGGGAACGTGTGGGGACCGCAGTCAGGTGACCGGGGAAACCTCCCTTGCACAGGAAAGCACGGTGTTTTTAGCTGTAGCATCAGATTAAAATCTGCTTCCTTTTTACCTTGAAGTCTGTGGTTTCCTAGCAGACAACAGTGTTTCTAGTCATTTCTAATAAAGTAGCCCAGAGCCAGCGCACACCCACATAATTGTGAACAAAGCAGAAGTCTCTGAACATCACCTTGAGGGAAGCAAATGTCAGCCTGCTTTTTTGTGCTATTTTTCAATTTGTTGTTTTTAATTATGTAATTTTTTTTAAATTTTAAATTTTTTTAAAAAATTTTTTTAAAAATTAAATTTAAAAAATTTTTATTTTTCTTTGAAAAGTAGTTCCTTTTCTATGTAAAGGCTAACAAGAAATCTTGGGTTTGTTTGTTTTTTTTTTTAAGAAGTTTTTTTCTTATACGGCTACCACTTATATGTTACCAAACGTAAGAAGAGAAGAAAAAAAAAAGAAACACCATCTTGCAACTATGCAGAGAGAAAAATAAATGTTAATATATTGGCCTGGGTCTGTGGTCTTCTGAAATGTCCTCTGCACATACGTATCTAAGGGAAAAATTGTTGAAACAGGAAAAGACCTTACACTGTGCATTCTGTTTTATAATCTGTTTGGGGTTTCTTTTTGTTTTTGTGTTTTTTTCCATTTAACATGATTTAACATGATTTTCAGGTTAGTACTTTTTACATCTTCAAAGAGCTGAGATGTTCAGTGTCACTGACCTGGTTGTGTATCAAGGTTACCTGCGGTTCACTAACATACTTGCTGGAATGCATGAAGACCCGCTCAGTACACCACTGATAGAATTCCTCTCAATCAGATAGTCAGGAAATCAGTATTTGGTGTACTTTAGAATAATTTTGTTAAAATTCACAGGGATTTGAGCGGGGAAGGGGAACAGTTAAAATTTAAATGGCAGATTTTTAAGTAATTCTTTAAAAATCTGTTGTTGTTTTTTTTTTTAAGATTTTATTTATTAGAGAGTGTGAACGTGACTGGGAGAGAAGGGTAGAGGAAGAGGGAGAAGCAGACTTCCCACTGAGCGGGGAGCCCGATGAGGGGCTTGATCCCAGGACCCTGGGATCATGACCTGAGCAGAAGGCAGATGCTTAACCGACTGAGCCACCCGGGCGCCCCTTTTTTAAAAATCCGAATCAAGCCTGGTTTAAGAGCAGTTATTACAATGCAAGAAAACAAGTCCCCCCATATCAGGTTTAGTGTAAGTCTCCCCTGACTGTATTGGTTTTTCTCCTCCTGCACATCACACTGTTTGACCATTTGGTAGCAGAGTGAAAGACACGCGTTCTTGTGGTTTTGCCCTGCAGAGAACAG
Organism: Martes martes; assembly: GCF_963455335.1. Classification (NCBI taxonomy): domain Eukaryota; kingdom Metazoa; phylum Chordata; class Mammalia; order Carnivora; family Mustelidae; genus Martes; species Martes martes. The sequence goes on along the minus strand of NC_137893.1, from coordinate 9,544,882 downwards.
AAGTGCGATGCCGTCGGTAAATTCACCAAAGCCATGGACGACGGTGTGAAGGAGCTGCTGACCGTGGGGCAGGAGCACTGGAAACGGTGCACAGGACGTAAGTGCCGTCCTCGCACCAGCTCGGGGCTACCGGCTCCACGTGCGGTGGTCCGGGCTGGGTGCTGTGACCTTGACCGCACTGAGGAGCCGTCTCTCAGAGATGCCTGTGGCGAACACAAGTCAGGTCATAGCCACAGCCCGGGGGCGAAACTCGCTTGTCAGCCCTCCTCAGACAGCAGAGAGTTGTCTCCAACAAAGCCCGTCTAGAACCCGCATGAGACACCATGTTGCCTTAAACGTTTCTAGTTAGTTGGGGTTTGTAACCTACGGGCGATTAATCCTTCTGCGTGCTTTGAGAGTACTTGTCGTTTGTACTCTCAGGACTGTACAGCGTAGTCTTTATTCGGTAAGATACCAGGCTGCAGCCCGGTAAGCCCATCCTAAGTGGAAAACAGCCCAAGTCGAAAATGCATTCAATACGCCTGATCTCGCACACGCCGGAGCTCAGCCTGGCCCCCCTTCAGTGTGTTCAGGACACTCACGAAGGTCAGCCTGCACGTGGGCAAGGTCATCTCGCACGAAGCCTGTTTTATAGTTGGGTGTCGAGCCTGTCCTGTACTGAAGGTGGGGCACAGGATGGGGCACAGGACAGCTGTCCGGGTGCAGGATGGTCTCCAGCTGGTGGGGCTGCCGCGGCCTGGCATCACGGAGAGGGTCCTCCTGCAGATCACCAGCCCAGGACAGGAACCAGATTCCGAATTCCAAGTACAATTTCTCATGAGTGCACGTTGCTCTGGCCCCATCATAAAGTCTATAAATTGTTAAGTCAGGGACCGTCTGGATTGGCTACGGCCCTAATTTTTTTTTTTTTAATCTATTTATTTGATAGACAGAGATCACAAGTAGTCAGAGAGGCAGGCAGAGAGAATGGAGGAAGCAGGCTCCCCACTGAGCAGAGAGCCCAGTGCGGGGCTCGATCTCAGGACCCTGAGACCATGACCTGAGCCGAAGGCAGAGGCTTTAACCCACTGAGCCACCCAGGCGCCCCGCCCTAATTTTTTTAAAAGATTTTATTTATTTGACAGCGAGCACAAGCAGGGGGAGCAGCAGGCAGAGCAAGAGGGGGAAGCAGACTCCCCACTGAGCAGGGAGCCCGATGCAGGGCTCGATCCAAGACCCTGGAATCATGACCTGAGCTGAAGGCAGATGCTGAACTGCCTGAGCCACCCAGGCAACCACTACAACCTAATTTTTCGGAAGGACCGGTCATTGGCTGTGGAGAGCATGAGCTGGGTCAGACTAGGAGCAGTGTGAACCCCGGTGGCTCCGCCAACCATGCCTTTCCACCCTTGAGGACTTCTTATCCCGATCTCCAGCCTGCCACACCCCCCTTCCCTTTGTGTCTAGACCATCACTCTGCTGACCCGTGGTGTCCCGTATTCCCTGGCCCCTCATGTCACATAGCGTAGGCTAGAAACCAGCCCTTTCAGCCACGGGGGTCACACCAGCCAGCTGCCCTCCCACCTTGGAGGCCCCACGGGCTCTGGAGGCCGGGTCACCACTGCATAGCATTCACACGGTCTTCGAGGGCTACCGACTCTCCAGAGTTTCCTCCCCTCCCATCCTTATCACCAGCACAGCCATCTGAGTCCCAGAGGGAAAACTGAGCTCTGGTTATGGGGAGGCCAGCAGGTTGACCATGAGGCCGGTATCTGAGAATGTTCTGGCCTTCCACACGGACGCCCTACAAGAATACTATTTATATTCAGTTCTGTTTCGTCTTTCTCTTAAAAATGGATTCTACTTTGAATAATAAAAATAATACATACCCACTATTAAACCGTGATCCTCAGCATAGGAAGGAATTTGATTATATGTTTTGTAAAGATTTTTTAACAAGTGATATTTTTCTTCTAAAGAAGGGAAAAAGAATAAAATTTGAAGTCAGAAAATAATTTCAATGAACAAGAAGCTGAATGTGGAGTGACTTGTGGCTGAACTAAGATAGCAGAGCACAGTTAATAGCAATATTAAGATCCATTAAATCCACCTGAAATCTAAGCCTTACCAGGAGTTGGCCGACCGTGGCCCGGAGGCCAGATCCGCCCTGCTGCCTGTTTTCGTAAAGTGGAACACAGCCTGGCCCGCTTCCCTACATGTTAGCTGTGTCTCCTTTCCTGTTACAGTGGCCAAGTCGAGTACTTTGAGCAGAAACCCGTGGCCCCACAGAGCCCAAAATATTTATTGTCTGGCCCTTTGCTGGGGGGAGAAAAGGCCCTGCTTCTCGCTGCATGACCCTGTGCCAGTCACATAAGCCTCGATACCAGCAGAACCACGTGCTGCGGCGGGACAGCTGTTCCCGCTGGAGGACGGTGGCTCCTTTCTCATGGCGTGGAAATGCGATGCCACGTGCTCCGGTGCAGCACTGATTAGGCCCAAAGTGGTAATGTACACAAATGCAGCGCTAGAGAACAAAACCCACTGCCAGCCTGTGGTCACACAGGGTCAACCATGAACGACAAGGGGAGTGGCACTTCTCTCAAACGGTGATTTTGTTGTAAAATAATAAATTGGAGCTGTAAGTTCTTATGAGGCCATAATAATAGTTATTCGTTGAAATCTGCATAGTCTTTGAATGCTATGCTCTATTTTTTAGAAATATTTTGAGTATAAATCTTAACAATCAGAATCTTAAGGATCTCACAGAAATCTGGGCTTACGATTTCTTTCCATCCCTGGGATGCCTGGGTGGCTCATTGGGTTAAGTGTCTGACTCTGCGTCTTAGCTCAGGTCCTGATCTCGGGGTCCTGGGTTTGGGCCCTGTTTTGGGTTCCACGTTGGGCATGGAACCTACTTCAAAAAAACAAACAAACAAAAAAAGAGTTAAATCCCTATGTCTAACAACATCCGGTCAGCATCAGGCCAAATTTATGAAATAGAGGATGTTGGCTTAAGGCTGCTCCCTTTTTGGGAGGAGAGGAGTTTGAAGCACTTGGTTTAGGATTGAGGTAAGCATATCTTCTTTTCCCCTTTTCTTTCAAAATAGAGTTTCTTAAAATTCCTCATCTGTAAAGTGAGAAATCTGGCGCGTAGTACAGTGAAACACATGGCAAATGTCTTTAACCTCACGTATATAGTTAGAAAAAGGTGAACAGCTTATAATTAAACTAATGAAGTTTGAAATCGTGTCTCCTGATTTTTGCAACCTATAGGCCATGTTTCAGATTTCTCTGAACTAGATTTTTTAAAAGAAACATTTGAATTTTTCTTCTTAATACTGCACTTTAAGTCTTCAAATGCAAATAAGGCATTCTTTTGAAAAGCAGTAGGTGTGTTTAAGGGGACTATTTATAGATGGAAAGAAATAATAGCCTAAAATACAGAGACTCTTCTAGAAAGTTCCCCAGAATGATCCTAGAATCCTAGAATTTTAGCTCTAGAAGGACCCTCAGAGATCATTTCGTTCATTATGTTACAATGTTATACAGATGAGAAAACTCAAATCTGTCCTCCTGGCCCTATGAGACCTTCTGCCACATTTTTCCCCACACCTTGTTGCTTTCAGCCTTGTTTTGCAGATAATCAGTCCCACGTACACGCGTACATAACCGCGGGGAAAGCAGGTGTCTCAGAGGACACATCCGCCACCTGTTCCCCATGCGACCCCCAGCAAGTCTGTTTACTTAGCGGAGCCTTGTTCTCCTAGCCCGAGGACAGCGTGCCTGCCCCCGGTAGAGGGGCTGTTGTGGTGGTCCTAGGACGGGGCACACTGAGGACTCCGGCAGCTGGAAACCCTCCTCCGGATGAGCCCCCGGCGGCTCCGGCTTCGCGCCGTGAGTGAGGAGGCGCACCGGGGTGGTCGTTCGTAGTGAGCGCGTCCACCGTGAACTGAACAATTGGTTAATAACAGATTTTACTGAAAAAAATCAATAATTTAAAAAAGCCAACAATTTTGCTAAAGATTTCTTTTATGATGAAAGTAATCACTTTGGGGAAATAGTCAGATGCCATTGCCATTCGCTCGGGGGATCAGTCACCAGCGTCTTCCTTTTTCTCTTTCAGCATTACCCAAGGAGTACCAGAAGATAGGGAAGGCCTTGCAGAGCTTAGCGACGGTGTTCAGCTCCAGCGGCTACCAGGGTGCGTGCGTTTTTTCTTATCCTTCCGGCCCGTAGCGTCCGGTGCTGACCAGCCCCCCTCGGGTCCTTGCGCCCCCACAGGGACGCTACAGCTCAGGACCCTTGTCACTGACCCTTGACTGGGCCGCGCTGCTCCCCCAGCGCTCCTGCGACCTCCCCTCACTGCTTCTGGGGAAAGTGGAGGTGGAGGCTGCTTATGCTCGTGTTTCTGGCTCGTTCTTCGCCTTCTCTGCGCTCGGAGGCGGCTCTTGTGTTTTGCTAGAACAGGCAGCGGTGACCGGTCACCCCCTGCCCTGGCTTTCATCTCTCTGCCGACCTCAGAGGCCGGGTCTTCCTGCTACAAAGGCTGGAACCTGTCAAGGCCATTTGGAGGGAACATTCTAACTAAGTAACAAATTCACGTTGCCTCGGGCCTCTCCGCGACCTAAAATTACTTTCGGCATGTCCCGTGCTGTCTTTCTGACCCGTGGTGTCTTGAATTCATTGTCCCTTTACATTGACAGCACTCGTGAGAACAAGCACATTTTGGTGACTTTTGCTTAGTTTGCTCTGTGGAGCGGGTAGCAAGTAAAAGTATTATCTGTCAGGTGAGTGGCACTGGCTGAATTTGAGTGTGTCCGGTCGCTTCCAGAAACGGTGGAGTTGGTACCGTGGTCACGGTGTTTATTCTGATGCTCAGGGGAGATGGTCTGTGGACGTCAGTGTCTGAGTATTTTCAGGAACAAGAAATGAGTCTCTCGCCAGCATGGAGGAGCCGGGGCTCCCGCGTAAGTCCTGGCTGAATTGGGCCTCACCGTCCCAACTTTCAGACCGGATGGGAGCTCTGAGGCTTGGTCCGTCTGGCCCCTCGTGTTTAAGATGAGGAACGTCGGCCTGGAATGACCAGCCCTCCGGCCACCATGCCGCCGGGGGTGATGGAGGAGCCAGGTGTGGGGCCCCACCCATCGCTTAGGTGCCGGCAGGACCCCCAGAGGGCTCTTGGCTTTGTGCTTCTCTGGCATCTCGACCGGAGTGAAGATGGAGGACCCCGATCGTGTCCATGTCGGAGCCCCCCTGAATCTCACCTTCTGAAGCCCCCCCCCCGGGAGCTCTCTGTCCTCCAGCCCCGCCCCCACTTCCCGCCAGCACCCCTTAGTGTCCAAAACCCCTGTGGGCGGACTGGCTCTGCATTTGGGGCTCCCCCAGGTGCCGGTTCCTCACACCAGTGCATCTGGTAAAAGCAGAGCAGAGCCTCCCGTCCCCACAGAGCCCCTTCTGCCTGTGGAAGGCTCCCTTCTCCTCCCCCGGGGCCTCCAGACTCCGCGGCTTGCCTAGGGCGCAGACTCAGGCCTTTCTGAGTTGAGTTCGTTTGGATTTCTTCATCCCCCCAGGATGAAGGAGACTTGACGGAGAAGGCTGATGTTTTAGTTTATTTGGTATTATTATACCGAGAGCGAGAGTCCTGCAGTTGTCACCGTCCTAACTAGAAATGGAACCGCTCTAAGATGAGATGTGTAGGCATTGTCAGGTCCTTCCGGTAGCGTGGACCCAGACTTGAGGATTTCCATTCCTTGAAGTTGGATAGAAAAATGTAAAACTCATTCAGAGCTACCTCGCAGTGATTCACTTGTTCTCCTGGTCGATGCCAGCAGAGACACACACCCTTCACTAAATGTGGCGTTGATGGAGGGTGCAGATAATTGAACCGGAAGTCTTGGAAAGGGGGCAGGAGAGGGCAGTTGGCAATCTGGGAACTGGGTCCTGAAGATGTTCTTTGGTACCTTATACTATACATAAATCTTCCCATGTATTTGTCATTCTGTGAATTTCGGTAGCATCCGCAGACCTTCAGAACAGTCAGCTTCTCTGGAGTTTTCTGTCTGTGTAATTTCAGCACAGAGCGACCTGGCAGAAAGGATCCATAGGGCTGCGAGGGGCAGTGGGGGGAGGCTCCCACAGGATGGGGACACCCTGGAGGGGAGGTGTAGTGAGAGATGACCCCGAAGGCACTGGGCCTTCTGCACAGCACCCACCCGTGTGAGCCGCACAGAAGCACAGTTTGCTTCCTTACGGTTGGCCCTGCTTCGGGCTGTCAGTCGGTGCGTGTGCAGCATTCACACTGCACATGGCCCTGGGTCGAGTATTAACAGCACTCAGTGTAGTATGCTGTGCGGGGACTGTCCTTCAGCTTCCTAGAAATCTTGTTTTCAAAGAACTTCTCAAGTCCCCCTGGACTCGCTTTTCATGTTTCAAGGCAAATGAAGGTCCGCAGAGTCGAGCACTGTGTCTCATCACGTCCTCCTTTGCTCAGACGCGCGGGTGACGTGCGGCAGTGCTGCACTCTTTGATCTTGCAATAATTCGGAGGATTCCAGTTCCTGAGAATGTCTCGGATTATGTTAAATTTCCACGCTCCGTCTGGGAGTGCAGACACTGACGCCAGAGCATGCGGAGACTGTGTGCATGGCCTTTGCACAGATCCATGAGGCACTTCCTATCCTCACGGGTTATCATGGGAAAATATTTGATAAAAATATTTAAGTGGTCGGGACGCCTGGGTGGCTCATTTGGTTAGGCGGCTGCTTCGGGTCATGATCCCAGCGTCCTGGGATCGAGTCCCGCATCGGGCTCCTTGCTCAGTGGGGAGCCTGCTTCTCCCTCTGCCTCTGCCTGCCACTCTGTCTGCCTGTGCTCACTCTCTCTGACAAATAAATAAATAAAATCTTAAAAAAAAAAATATTTAAGTGGTTAACTGTAGCAGAGAAGAGGAACAAGTATAGAAGCCAGACCTCTGGTTTTAGCTTGCTTTATAGACTTGATTTGGAACCATGGGTATGTTTTACATGTCTATTTATTCTACATTTATTACTAGGAAAAATTTTAAATTCAAATGTAAAGAAAAATCCCTAAAAACCGAAAGCAAAAGCAAAATAAATCACTTGACATATCAGGGTGAAGGCATAGCCACGTAGGGAAGAATTACTTCACATCACCGTAAAACACTGGATTTTGATTATACGTCCCTAGTAGCAGATGCCTTAAAGTCTAAAAGACTTCAAAAATCTTTTGTTTTCAGTAATCATACAGTTAGCAATAAAATGTTAGTATTGTTATTCTAAAGCCTTCTAAAACTATTTTACAGGGTGCCTGGGTGGCTCAGCAGGTTAAGCTTCTGCCTTTGGCTCAGGTCATGATCTCAGGGTTCTGGGATCGAGTCCCACATCAGGCTCTCTGCTTGGCAAGGAGCCTGCTTCCTCCTCTCTCTGCCTGCCTCTCTGCCTACTTGTGATCTCTCTCTCTGTCAAATAAATAAATAAAATATTTTAAAAAAAAACTATTTTACATATTGTAGGGTAAAGCAAACATGTAATTAAATTTCTGTTGTTAGGAACTAAGTTTTTTAAATGAAAGAGCTAAACATAAAAATGAGTTTTAAAATACATTATGAAAAATCCTCAAGTCCTAAGTTTGAATTGGAAGTATCCATATGAGCTCATTATGGTTTTCCTCTTTTTAAAAAAATACAATTTGCCTTGCTCTGTTCATTGAAAAGTCCCCGAAATATCCAAGGCCGTCGCAAGAAGCCCCTCTGGCGCCCCCCACAGGGGAGTTCTCAGCACTGTGTTCCACCCAGAAGGACCGGAGCTCCTAGCAGAACCCAGATGCTGATTTGAAAAGCCTTCCACTGGCCAATAAAGAGAAAATTAGAGCATTAGTGAAAATAATACTTTCTCTGCAGTGAAGCTTATCAAGTGCGTTTAAATCCAAACTTGCAGTGATTCTTTTTTAAAAAGTTAATTTGTTACCTCTGGGGAATGGTTAGAGGATCAGCTCATTATTCTGAAACGGTAAAGAGAAAGAAAACACTTAATGTGCTTTTTCTCTGCCAATACCCCAAGGTAACCAGATAGTCGATAAAGGAGAGTTTCTCTTTATAAAAGTGCTTCAGATCAAGAAGGAGTACCAGGAGTAGAACAGCAACACTTTGCAGACCTTTCCTAAGATGAAAGATCTGGATGGTACAGGGAGCAGAGGACTATGTTCTCACCACAGACGCAGTCAGCAAAACCCAGGCTGTGGGCACCAAGGCAGGCACCTGGTTTCTTTAACGCCCCCAAAAGAAATTTGTGGGAAAAAAGGGAGGGAGAAGAAAGAACCTATAGATGGAAGAAACACTTCAGCTCTCCGCTATGTGGGCTTTCTCTGCGTCCTGAAAGCGACCAGCTTAATACCAGGGAGCCTCCCACTGACCGGACATTTCTGTCAGGAGCCGTTCTCGCTTCCCCAGGGTGGTGTTGGTATTGTCCTTACTTTTTGAAGAATGCTTGTCTTTGACGTAGAGTTTATGGGTGCGTTGCTCTGTGGCCAGCGAAGGGGGACGTGAGGGGTGGATGGTGCAGGTGCAGAGAGACTGGCCACGCGCCATACATTGGGAAGCCAGGGGATCGGTAGAGGGGGACTCATGACACTAGCCTCTAGTTTTGAAAAGTGTAGTGTTTGCTGTCATAAAATTGTTCGATAAAATCAACAAAGAGAAAATACTCATGAGCACTGACGTAGCTGTACTGATTTCCAGGCGAAACAGATCTCAACGCTGCGATAACAGAAGCAGGAAAGACTTACGAAGAAATCGCCGGTCTTGTGGCGGAGCAGGTATCCCCACGCACACGGGCTCCCCGAGCGGACTGTAGGCTGTCAGACCCACGTGTTCAGTTGGCCGATTGGTAGAACAAACTTTGCAGATAGAGCTTCTCTTCTCTCATTGTTCATTGTGTATGGCCGTCGTGTTTCTTCGGGTAAGCCGCGGTGGAGGACGGTGGCCGCACTGACCATGGAGAAATGGACGTGAATGCCTTCCAGTGTCAGTGGCTCGGACCCACCCTCCACCATCTTGGGGGGGTTGGGATGTTAGAGCAAGAGCTGCGGTCGCCCCCCCCGCCCCGGTCTGGACCCGTAGCCTGTCTGAGGCTTGCTTTACTTGGCTGGTAATGGCAGTCGTGGACCGCGCCGGGACAGGCTCTCCACCTTCGGCAGCCACTAAGGAGAAGGGACCTCTGAGGGACCCTGGCAAGGGGCGGGTCTTTGTTCCAGCCACGTGGCTTTTACTGGAGCCTTCAGTGGTCCAGTTCCCCGTTCTTTTTACCAATAACCGATAATAGATTCCCTTCAGGGAAATACACATCGATGTTGTTTCAAGTCCCCGAATTAAAGTTTCTCAGGTGACCTCCTGAAATAACGTACTTCTGCACACACACGTACACAACACCTTCATGTCGGTCATGGACTACCGCTGCTTGGAGGAAAAGATGAATTTTTAGAACTGTGCCTAACATAGCTATTAAAAATTATAAATCAGAAAAATAGAAAAATTTTAAGTTACCACTTAAGATGACTACCAGATTTTTAATAATAATTTCTATTCTCTGTTAAAATTTAGACATTAAATGATTACATCTTATTTGCTGATATATAAATAGTATTAGTTTTTTGCCCCTACAGTGTCATATTTTAAACCACCTCAAAATACCTAACTTGACCAACCAGCCTAAAAATGATCTGATATTTTTTTTCCCTCTAAACTATGATTGAGAATATAATAGCCTTGAGGGTTGTTTTCTTGGAGGAAAACTATGCTGAATGCCTTAGCCCTTGATAGACAGTAACTCGTACCTCGGGCTTGGCCCATACAGTCCTTCAGTACGACCCTTTTCTTATCCTCGACGGTCTAGATTTCTCTGCCAGTAATAACCAACCTGTGTCTTATTGTAGCCAAAGAAAGATCTCCATTTCCTCATGGAATGTAATCATGAATATAAAGGTTTCCTCGGCTGCTTCCCTGACATTATCGGCGCCCACAAGGTAATTTGATCACAGAAGTGCGGACAAGATGACACAGGGAGCCGGGGCCATGGCCCACGGCCACCGCATGGGTCCTGTCGCCCAGCATGGCCCTGAGTGGGGGACAGGGGGAAGGAGCTTTCTGAAACCGACTAGAGCCCCTTGGGCTGTTGAAATAGATCCTGTAACACATTTACACTATGCATAGTTTCTGGTTTTTTCCATTCTATAAAAAGATTACTTTGAGGAAACAAAAATGTGAAAAAAAATTCCTTTATGCCTGTACTTAGGCCAGGTATCAAACAAAATAATCACGCTGTTGCAAATTCAAGACAAGATTAGGAATACAGTTTGCTCTTACTAATGAGACCCCTGTAAGCTGTTGGGGCGGGTCCTCAAAGACCCTTCCCCGTCGAGACGAAGTCAGATATTCTGTCCCCCTGGGCCTGACAAAGGGTTTCCTAATGAAAATTTAAATGAACAACATCGATTTTATATTTTTGTTCTAATAAGGAAACTATATAATTCCCACCATAAAGGTATCTTTAAACTGAATTTCGAAATAGTTTGGGTGTCCTTGCATTTCAGCTCTGGTTTGTTTGTTTCAGACTCTACGTATTAGTTCAGAATAGGGGCATTTTATCAACTGTCATACTCCAGGGAACTGTGATGTACTTGGATTTATTAGGAAAATCTCTACAGAGGGCTGGTCTGCGACCCTGGCAGTCCTGGCATGTGGCCGTTTTAGCGTTCAGCTTAATGATCCGAGCGTTAGGAAAGGGTAGTGTGCAACTTCAGATACTTTAATATAAAACTGAGAACATTCTCTTTACCAAACCGTCCACCAATGGACACTCAGGCGTTTCCACACCAAGGCTGTTGTGCATAAGGTTGCAGTGAGCCTGGGAGCACGGTGGTCTCTCGGAGGTAGTGATTCTGGGAGCATAGATCTGAAAAGTTCTCCCCACAAAGGAAACATCAGACAGACTCGTTCCTGTGGGAGGTGACGGACGTTAACAGCAGTCACCATGGTCGCTGTCCTGGGGTCCAGACGTCAGGTCATCATGATTGGATTCACCTTGAACTCACGCAGTGCTGAATGTCAGTTACAGCTCAACAAAACTAGGGGGGGATAACATAAGTAAATATAACACAAGTAAAAATCTCAGTTAAAAAAGCCAACTCAGAAGAGTCAGCTTGTCATAGGGATTGAGGTCAGCAATTAAGAGTTTTGGGCATGGCGGCTGGTTTATGCACAAGCATGAAATTTCTTTTCCAGACCGCTCTCACGAGCACTGTGATGATCCTGGAGTGGGAAACGTTCAGCAGCTCTCTCACTCCTTCCGCCTGAGTATTGATTTGAAATCGAGGCAGCACTCCTCCCAGAAACCAAAGTAAAGGTGACAGCCCACACGTGCCAGCACCCCCAGCCAGCACGCCCCGAACAGAGACAGAGAGCACGGGCGCAGGCACAGACTGTCCCCCATCATTCTAAACCCCGATGCCTGTGTCCGTCTCCTGTGCGCCTCTGGTCCTGGCACAGGCTTGGACATCACAGAAACAGAGCGCTGTTTGCTTTTCATGGTGTTGTAGCAGAAAACTGTCCATTTTAGCTTAGCTCTGTTTTTCAAGAATAGCAACCGTTTTGCTTCCAAGTGACTTGCAGGAAGTTACATTCAGGCGCTCTCCTACGTTCGTTCTTTGTGGGGACATGTTTCTGTTCAGTAGCCGGTCAGTTGTAGAAGACGTTGGCGTCGTTGCATGTGAAATGGAAGGCTGGTCCTTCGAGCGTCGTTCTGTTAACACTCTCGTGTCCGTATTCCACAGGGAGCGATAGAGAAAGTGAAAGAAAGTGATAAGCTGGTCGCCACCAGTAAAATCACCCCCCAGGACAAACAGAACATGGTGAAGCGAGTTGGCACCATGTCTTACGCGTTGCAAGGTAAGGCCCGGGTTTGTGCGTCGCGCAAAGACGGTTTCGGGCCTTGTTGCTTCCCTGGCTGGAGAGAAGGCCCACCGCGGACCACAGCTAAGCCGATAAGAGCTGATTTAGAGTTTCCTCCCAAGCCCGTTGTCTGCAGGATCCCAGTGTTAATGCAGATGAACCCGTTGAGTCAGCTAGGAGTGCCGGCCTGATTAAGCCCGTGCTTCTTGATCATGTCTCGGAGACAGTGAAGATCCTTCTATAACCCTTCATATCCGCTCCTGTCGCGACGCTGTGTTAGACTCCAAAGTTCAGCTTTCAGCAGTTTGTAACCTCTACCCCCCAGGACCAGAGAATGTAAAGGGAGTTTGGACATGGCTTTTTCGGCAAAATTTGAGTGTTAGTAAAAAGATACTAAATAATTTTTATATATTTGAGTGCTTTCCGGCACACAGGAGCTGTGAACGGGTTTTCCCTGTTTTGGTGGACAGACAGAGCGGGCACGGGCAAAGGAGAAAGGGGAGGGATGTTCTAGTCCGGACAAACCCACGCAAAATAGTGGGACAAGATGTTCTCACTGGTCTTCAGGAGTAAGATGAGCTTACAGGCTGGCGGGGATTAAGTGTCGGTGATGGTGGCGGGCCTTGAGAGCTGGCAGAGGAGCCTAGTCTTACTGTGGGCATTAAGAGGCCACTGAACGGCTTTATGGTGGGGGGGCGTGGGGGTTCACGGCTCAGGGAGAGGGTGGGAGAGGTTGGCGGGCAGTCGTCAGAAAGCCCACGCGGGACACCGCTGCCTCTGTGGTCTGAGAGTTGCAGGCACGAAGAAGACGTGCTCGGGGACACAAGGAGGCGCATTTGCAGACTTTCCCGAGGAGCAGCCCTCAGGACTGGGGAGTGCATGGGACAGAGGCAAGAATGTCTGCAGGGGTTCCAGAGCTGAGGCAGCTAGGGGCAGCGATGGAAAAATCTGAGAGAAGATCTGGCTTCTGAGGGGTTCGAAACGGGGGATTTGGCTTTGAACTTGTGTGTGAAGCTTTCCAAACTGATAAATGAGAAGCTTTATACGACTTCAGATAATGCAAGACTCAAAACAGCGCCCTTACGGTGGGCGTGTATGCCTGCAGCTGGCTTTCTAGGTGCACAGAATGAGGGAAGAGGCAGGGGGAGGTGTGACAAGGCCTCTGCTGAGGTGGTGATGGGCGCGGGGCTGGTACAGAGAGACAGATGTGATAAGGGAGTCATCTGTGAGGACATGTATTCAGCAGAGCTGGAAAACAGGGGTCCAGAGCCTCTCACCTAGCAAGAGGTTGGGTTCTGGGAGCCCTGATGCTCCGAGCAGCGAAGTCCATCCAGAAAAGGGTCCCCCTGCGTCTCCCGCATCCCTACAGCCTTTCAAGGGCACCCCAAGAAGCCTGTCCAGGCAGCTGCAAGAGGGGGCGGGGTGGGACCCACTGGGTGCCTCACTGGGTCCCGTGTCAGTGACAAGTCTGCAGAGAGGGAGCCCCACGCCGGCCTCCTGCTCCGTCCCTTCTGGGAGAGCAAAGTCCACACGCGGGTGGTTGTCTGTGTTGGGTTTGGCAGCGTCTCATCTGCACGTCAACAGGAATCATCCCTCTGCGGGGAAGTATGGTTGCCCTCAGCTATGCTGATGACTTTTCTAGCCTCTTTGTAAAGTGATCTGGCAGGGACTGGCCCTGCCCTGAGGCCGGCCTGGGCAACGGAGCCGAGCAAGCCGGAGTGGCCTGTGGAGGGCCGGGTGGGGGACTGACTGACACCTTGGTTTCGGTTGCAGCTGAGATGAATCACTTCCACAGTAACCGCATCTACGACTACAACAGCGTCATCCGCCTGTACCTGGAGCAGCAGGTGCAGTTCTACGAAACAGTAAGTCGGCCGTCCTTCCCGGGCCCTTTGCACGCACACGCGCGCACGCGCGTGCACACACACACACGCACGCACACGGAGGACTCGTGCTCACATAACTTTGACCATATATAAAGTTAGTCTGCCTGTATTTTATAATCCTAAGTAATAAACCAAAGGAGGTTAATTATGGAGCAGGGGTTTTTTAAATCCCTTTGACTTGGATCTGCCTTTTCCTTTTTGAATCCCACTGGGTTAAAAAAGTTTTCTCGTAAGGAAGAAGGGGTAGTGGATGCTGGTTGTGAGGCCCCTAGAAGTCCTCCGGGGAGGTCCCCCCCCCCCCGCCCAGCCTCTCTGTGCCCGGGGACAGTGCAGGACAGGAGGGCCGCCGGCTCTGCAGGCCCTCGGCTGGGGATGGGGCCCGGCACCGCGGGCAGGCTCCGTGAAGGAGCTTCCGTTGTGCACCAGAGGAGCCTCAGAGAGAAAACGAGAGGGAGAGAAACCTCATGTATTTTCGTTTAGGGAACGATCACTAAAATGTAAGCTTTTGTGCTCTGCATAGTAATTTGGTTGTTCACCGGCGTGTGCAGAGAACAAAGAGGTAGCGTGTAAGCGGGAACTCCGGCACCTGAAGGCAAGTTCCCGAACCGTATTGCGGACCCCGTGCGGGTCGCCATGCCTCAGTGTCCCACTCGCGCCATGCTCCGCTCCGCATGTGCTGAGGGTGATGGCGGGCCAGCCCCGCACTCGCATCCGTGCACGTGTCCTCTTCGGGCGAGGCAGTGCGGGAAGTGTCGGACTCCAGCAGCAGATCCTTGAACGGCAGCCGTGATCAGGGTGCTTGCCACAGAGTGCGAGTCGTGTGTGGGAAGCAGCTGGTTTGGGAGCTGAGCTTCCAGAAGGAATTCCCTGAAGCACGCTTGTCCCTTCCAGCGTGCAGTTCCTGGGCTCTCCGTGTTAACTAGAGCTGCCGTACGGTTGCCTTCACGTACTGGAATCCAGGTTGCTGTTCTGTGTTAGAAGAGCCTTGAAGGGCAACTCTTGAAACTCCGATCATGTTGATTTGTTAGATAATCTCAAGCCCAAGTGAGGTTTCATTATCAATGACATTGTGACTCGATGACATTTAATCAGTGTCCTTACCGGATGTAACAGTTTTAGGAGAAAGCAATGCTTCAATGCTAAAGTTCACATGCTTTTCGGTGGAGCAAACCTGTATTGAGCACGTAGTATATACTAAGCACTTTCTCCAGATGCTTGGGCTCCAAGAACGGCCGTGACATCCGTGTCCTCGGGGAGCGTGTGTTCTCCCTGGGGGAGGCCTGGGCACATAGCCACGGCTGCGGTCCCGCACCGGCTCTGTCATGGGGCGCCGACAGTCTGGAAGGTGTGCCCGGCAGCGGGGGCCCAGGAGTCCACGGGTGTCCGACAAGACAGGGCAATCCATGCGAGTAGGACACCCACCCCTGCCGGACCCCTGGTCTGGAGGTGCTGCTCCTGAGAGAGATGGGGGCTGTGCCGGGAAGAAGGGGGGCCTCCTGCAAGCTGGGGGCAGCATCTGGGGTTGGGGAGGGCTCCGTGGCTGGTTGGTGCTGGAGGAGACTTGAAGCTTAGTCCAGTTGAAGCCTTTGAAATGTTTGCAGTGTCTAACTCATAGGAGGTGGCAGGAGTAAGATGCTGCCGGGTCCTGGTGGGACTGGGCGTCTCAAGGTTGTCTCGTTTCTTCACCAGATCGCAGAAAAGCTGAGGCAGGCCCTCGGCCGCTTCCCGGTTATGTAGAACACAACAGAACACCAAGAGAACTCCCAAGTGCTTCTTTCTGACTTTGGGCAATGCGGTTTTATTTCTTCCCCCTTCATCAAAAACAAAAAGGAACGAAAGACCGAAAACCAAAAAGAAAGAGTTGCAAAAAACTGCGTCTATTTTATTAACCAACCTAAATGCCTCGGTTCGTGGGGTTAGTCTTCTTTGGTTCGTTTCCACATCCATTACTGAAAACAATGGAAATTGTCTCTATTTTTGGAAAGTACTTAAAGTTATCAGAATTTTGAATGGAAAATTAGGGGTTCCCCCACTGATATTTTACACAAATTGTAATTTGTACGTCGTCCGTGATCTTCTGGGTCTTACCCAATGTCAGATAATTACTAATTGCTTTCTTAAAAATATGAAATATACCAGAATAAAAAATATATATGTTTGTATATTTTTATAACTCTTTTCAGTCCCGTGGGATTCCTATCTACTTGTAGGAAGCTCTACATGCCTTTCACTGACATATTTATGACTCCAGTGCTTCTGTTTCCAGGAGGGAGGAAGCCAGGAGGGGCTCTGGGGGCTGCCTGCGCCCTCCCAGGAGGCTCGGGGCGGCGGGGGGGGGCTCACGTGTCCCGTCAGAGCGGGCAGTGTCGCAGAAGCCCAGGATCCCATTCACTGCCCGCACTTCCCTCAGGAATGCTGCTGACTGTCCCCTTCCACGGGGGTGGGGGGGGCTTCCTCCCCAGGCCTGGTGAAGGCGTGGTTCTTGCCAGAAGGAAAACGTTGACAGGGGTGGGTGCGTGTCTACAGGGCTCTGATTCTGCTCCCAGGGCTGGAGCTGCCGTGCCGGGGCCTCTGCTCGGCGGGGACAGACGTGCTCCCCCCAGAGCTTCGCTCCGCATTGGTGTCTTCAGCTGTTGAATCAGAGGTACTGAGACCTGTTTCCGAGGCCGTGATATGCCACTTATTTTGGAGGGTAGGCGAGCGAGCCGGGGGTGTTAAAACCACAGCTTGGTAGGCCTCTCCGTCCCTCAGATGGAAGCGCTTAGGGACTGAAAAGGGTCACAGGCTGAGTCGTGCACAGCGGTCCCTGGAGCTTTTGGTCTCTGTAAGGACATCGTGATGGTCAGTGATGCTCTTCCGGACCGCATCTAGAACTTCCGACGGGATTTTTCTGATCACCGGCCTCCAGACGGAGGCACAAAGCGAAAGTTAATCGTCACAGACTGTCAGCTTTAAACCCGAGCGCTCGGACACGCACCATCTGCCCCGCAGCCCAGTGAGCCCATCCTCCACACTTGCCTTACGACCTCTCCCCACTGCTTTCATTCTCCTGACCTAGCGATGATAGTATAGATGATGGAAGGTTTGGGCCAGCACAGATAAAATGAAACCAAAAAATAAGTAGCAGAGGAAATCGAACGAACATGAGTATGAGAATTTCTTGCTCTTTAATATCACGGGTTTTGTTAATGTTTTATAAGTAATTTTCCCTACTTGATTTTTCTTTTATAAAATCTCATAGAACAATGTTTATGATACAGCCATTTAATATATGTACAAATTGTAAAGAATATGTATAAATGTTTTACACAAATGTAAGAGCATGTAGAAGCCAACATATAAGTAAATTGTTAAAAAAAAAAAAAAAGACTGTACAGTAAATTCTGAAAGCACTTTTTCAAAACACTTTTTGGTATTTGTGTGATTTATTTTTTTCCTTCCTTCCTTTTTTTTTTTTTTTGATAATTGCTTCTTGCTTGCAGCTCCTAAAAATAGTCCAGATAATGAGTTTTTCCCCAAAACCTAATTCTCCTGATACGAATTAATAACTTAATTCCTTAAGTCAGAGTCACCAGTCTTAGAAGCACGTCTTAATCACCAAAGCGCTGTAAGTGACAGATCCTGATGCCGAGCATATTAGTGATCCGTAGAGAAGCAGCCGACGGGGGTGTGCGTGTGTGTGTGCGTGTGTGTGTGTGTGTGTGTGTGTGTGTGTGTGTGTAGTGATGTTGGCTTGTCTCCATGTGCTGTAACCTAATTCTGTGGTGTAAAAATCTCATGTCACAAGATAAGAGCATAAGAGGGGAAAGAAATCAAATACTTGCCCTACACACACGCACGTGGTATTCAAACAAAATAAGAAAATATGACAGTTAAAATCCTTTCATGGGCACTCAGCAGTGGCCGTGGCCGGGTCCACCTTGGTGAGCAAAGTGGACGTTGCCGAGCCCACGCATAACCTCGGTCCCTGCCACCGTGGCACTTTGTTCAGGAGCCCACTGGGACGTGACCAGGGCAGCTGGGGAACGAGGTGGACTGGTGTCCACAGACTGGGTCATCCTAGCCATTTGAAGATTAAAATCCTCTTCTGCTGAGGCCCTCTTTCACGGGCATTTTGGGGACGCAGAGATCTTCACTCTTTTGAGGACAGGTCTGTCCACATTCCTCTTCCCCAAATGTCTTTCTCACCAGTTGTCCAGTCCTGTTCCTTTCAGGTATCCGCCATCCATCAGCCCGACCGTGGCCACAGCCCGACCGTGGCCACAGCCCAAGAATGGACAGGGAATCAGTCGCCCATGAGGCCATCTGTCCTTCCGAGCTGCGTGAGCAGCCGGGAGCACTGCTCGACATTCTGGCCACGGGGAGGCTGTCCCTTCACCGTGTCCTTCAGGGGTGTCCCGGGGAGGGGCGATGGTGCTGTAGCTGTCTGCTTTCGGGGGCGTCTACATCCCATGCAGAACCATCTGTAAACCAGGCCCGAGTCTTCTCTTCATTTCTTGGATGACCTTCGACAACTCCCCAAGCAGCCACAGATCAGGCTGGGAGAGGGAAGATGGTGTAGCCAGAGTAGGGACCGTGGGCATGTGGGCCACTTGTCCCTGTAGGGCCTGCTTGGGCCTGGTCTCATATTTTCCACTTCCCTTTACTGATGGGGTGCTGGCCTGCATGCCCAACTTCATGGCCCAATGGGACAGATAGCACCCAGTTCACAATGGGTTGCTTGGGGGCCCATGGGTAGGCATTTAGTCTACTGAGGCCCAGTAGCAAACCCAGAGCTGTTTCTCACAAGGAGAGTCATTATCTAGGGGGACGGGTCGGGGGGTGATAGCAAGGCTTGGCTCCAAAATCCTAAGGGCTTGCTTTATTACTCACCTCTAGGGCCCTGCCGAAGGCTCCAGACGTCAACCCTGTCGGCTCTAACATTCCAGGTGCCGCTGGCGGTGCTGGATCCTACGGCCCCAGCCTGGGAGCAGAGCAGCTTGCACGGTGGCCTGGACCTGCTGGGAAGCCCTCTCTTGTTCTGGGCCCCACACCAAGTATCTGTACACCCTGTGGCCCTACTGGTCTGAGGAAGGGGCCAGGAAGATGAAAAAGGAACCTAAGGAAAAAGGATGGCAGGAGATACTCAGAAAAATGGTAGCTGACTGTGAGCCAGGGAAAGTAATGGGAATTTGAAAGTGAAAAAATTACCCATTGCAACGTTGATGCTTGGAAAATGCTCCTTCAAGTGGCAAAATTTTAATGACCTAGTGTGGGTTTTGTGGTTCCTATAGGATATGTTGATTTTTGATTTTTATTTGTACCCACCTTTATCACAGAAGAGCTATAATTAGAGAATAATTTATAATCTTTACAAATCTCGACCCTGTAAAAATCAGTACTTGGAGAGGAGAGGTAAAGGCACGGTGGGAGAATGGGGTCAGTCTCCTTGCCAAGGCCGTCCACACGCGCCTCTCCTGCAGCACGCGAAGGGCCCCGATGGAGCAGGGGACGAGGAGCCAGTTTGTCTAAAGGCCGTGGAACCTCTGGGGAGAAGACCGTTCAGCTTGGCTGTCAACAGTAGGTTCAAAGGTCCGGAGGTGGGAGTACGTGCCACATCTTACACCAAAACAAAAGACTGAAGGAAGCAATCAGTCTGTGGGATTTGCAGAGCTCTGTGGGCCGGGAGAGAGAGAGAGACCCGTAAGGTGTGTCGTTTGGGCCGGGCCAGACCAGCGGCTTGAAGATGCGAAGGTGGTGTTCTGGGGAGTTCCACTGCAGAGGGAGCGCCTGGAGCAGAGTCGGGGAAGCCCGGGCAGTGGGGTTGGTAGTGAGTCATTCATTCTGGAGAAACGCCACTGACTTCCTGAAAGTAATGTTAAGTTTACCAGCACGCCGGAGTCATGTGCTCCTCCCTGGGGATAAAGTGACGTCACAGCCTGTGGCAGGGAGCGGGGACAGCCCCCTCGGCTTTCCTGCAGGGCTTCCCAGCTGGAGGTCACGGTGCCTCCAGAACGCATTTCCTGAGGCTGGTCCTCTGGTCTGGTGGGTATAAGTCCGAGAGGCCTTAAACGTCCTCCAAGGTAGAGAACAGCCCTCACCATTAAAAAATTATCCACCCAGAATGTCCAGAGTACCCAAACTGGGAAGCCCTACTTTAAAGCACCTGGGGGGTTCAGCCGGTTAAGCATCTGAGTCTTGGTTTCAGCTCAGGTCATGATCTCATGGGTGGTGGGTTCAAGCCCCAGGTTGGGCTCTGCGCTCAGCAGGGAGTCTGCTTGAAGGCTCTCTCCCCCAGCCCCTCTCCCCAACTCTGATGCATCCTCTCTCTCTCCCAAATAAATAAATAAATCTTTTAAAAAATATATAAAGCAAACAGACAATTACTCTTTGCCTGGGGGCCAATAGATGGTGCCAGGGCCATACAGAAGGTGCTCAATAAATGCACGCGGTCATCGGTAGAATCTAAAGAGCCCAGGGTGATGGGGAATAGAGGCAGCAGGAGATGCGGTGAGGCTAAAACCGTAGCACTGGGACCAGGGAGCAGAGCCGAGCGCTGGACAGACTCCCTCTACACCGCACAGACCTCAGCGCACGCTGCTGGGTTCAGCCCCGGCACCGAGGAGCCCGCTGAAGTGTGAAGACCGGCCTTCCCCTGGAGGAACCCTCCGTGGCATAAAGAGACCTGAATTGTGAGGTGGCGCATCAAGTCTGGCAGCGGCGTCTGTCACCTTGAACAAGTCTCGCAGGTTCTCTGCCCTCAGTCCCCTCCTCCGCGGAGTGCCAAGACGAGCGTGGGCTTGTCCCAGAGCCCCTCCCAGCTCTGGGAACCTCCGTGAGTCACTTAGAGAGAAGCAGGCTGGGGGCCCGAGGACCACGGCCTCCCGGCTTCAGCTGGGGACAGCTCCTCTCTGGGACAGCCACCCCAAGGAACCCCTCTGGGATGCAGTCCCAGTGGGCTTCAGGGCAGGGTGGGGTGTGTCCCAGAACCTTCTCTCATCACCTGTCAGCCCTGCGGTTCAAAAGCAGGACCCGGCCACCACCAGCCGCTCCAGACACATGTCACCGAGCAGAAGACAAAGGGGGGCCTCTGAGCAGGTGCCATCCAGGCTGAGTGTCGGGACACCCTCTTTCTGCTCCAAACCTTCTTGATCTCAAAGCAGTCGGCAAGTGCGAACTCACTCCATAGCAGTAATGAGGTGGGGCATGGCTGCCCACACTGTCTTCTGGAATAGTCACTGCCTGTTTTCACACACGGGGGCGTCCAAGTCCAGGAGGGGCACCCCTCTGCTCCAGGCCTCTCCGGCCCCTTCCACATCTGGAGCGCATTCCCTGATTCCCTTTGCCTTGGCAAACCCTGATGCTTCACGAACGCCGGCGGAGCTCCAGAACCTTCCCGCTTCCCAGAGTAGGTGTTCGACGAGTTACAGGGAGGGAGACGGCTTCTCCCCAGGGCTTGTGCACGTGCCCACCTGTGCCTTCCCAGCCTCACCCACAACACCACGGTCCGTCCCCCTGGGGGGCGTCCACATCGGCTGAGGCCCTTTGGGCTTACTGTCTGGACGTTCAGTCCGGGGTCGTGTGATGTAGTCTGGCTGGAAGGCCAAGCTGAAGCCTGTGACAGGCCCGGAGGGAGGCTGCTCCGTCCTGGAGCCTCCCCAGCCTGACGGCCACCGCACCTGCTCGCCTCCCACTCCCGGGGTGAGCGGGCACGCTCGCCCGCTTCTCCCCCCGGGTTTGCCTACTTTGGGGAATCTTTGTAATTGATTCCATTCTCTGGCGCCCGTATACTTTTGGCAGTCAGATATCAAGAGCGGTTTTCTATTTTGTTTCTTAGCCATCAGAATAGAAATAATTGTCCAGTGAAGACGAGAAAGAAAGCGAGGTCAATACTAGGAAAGTTAGGGATGCAGGGTCCCTAGAGTCACAGGTACGGAGCGATCAGTTCACTACGTCTTTAATACACGTGGGCTCTTAGGATTATGGACTCACCCGGACCTCAGGGAGAGGCCACGTGTCAGGCACAAGAGCCACGGTCCACGGAAGGGACAGCCAGCAGGCCGGATGCTGCCAAGAGCAAGCCGGAGTCACTCGTGTCAGACAGGATCCTGTGTCCAGCAATGACAGAGGCCCCAAAGGACCGCAGCTCCCACATATCACGGGGACCAGCGCCCGCTGACGACGCCCCACAACCGAGAAGGAGCAGAAGCAGAGGAGGTCTGTGCGGGCCCCAGACTGACTCAGTCCCTTTGAAAAGGGAGGGGTTTGCAGCCATCAGACCCTTCAGACACTGGTCACTTAAAAAAGGCAGTGGCCCCTGGAGGTTCTGCCCCATCAATCGCGGAACAGAACCGAGATCCTTCCTTCTTGGCTTGACCACAACAAACACTAAGGGCCGCAAGCTGACCTGGCCGGGACAGGGGCCTCGTCTCAGCTACGGGCCCACAGACTGACTGCGAGTCTGGGTCGTTACCTTCCTACCTTCTGTGTTACCTTTTTTTTTTAAGATTTTATTTTTTTATCAGGGAACGCACACGCATGAATGGGGGAGCAGTGGAGGGACAAGCAGGTCTGGTGACAGTGTCACGGTCCGCACACAGTCTCCTCGCACGGACGCGGGCCACCCTCTGTGCCCAGTTGTGGCTTTCTGGGGGCCGCACGCGGGCAGCCCCCCCATGCCACCCCTGTCTCTGTCGAATCCTCTCCTCACTCTGCCCTTCCCATCCTGGCCCCCTGGGCCCCCCACCCCCCCACCGAACGCGGATTCTCTGGCTCCTCAACTCGACAAGGCCACAAAACTCAGTCCAGTCTCCCCCTCCCCGTTCCGGGCCTGGCATCTGCGTTCGGGCAGGAACTCAGGGCCAACATGGGGCTCACCCCGCTTCTTTCTCTTCTCTCAGGGATCAAAGTCCTGCATCGCCTGGTGTCTAATGTTTGAACCCATTTTTCATGTATTCTCTCCATTTTTCTCTTCATTTAAGGAGGGGTAGCTGGCCTCTAGTCTGCCACCGTTGCTAAAAGTGGAAAGTACATTGTTTATTTTTAAAATCTAAGGCCCGGGTAGCTTTCCTGCTCACAGAGAGCACTTGGCACGCGCACCCCTCACGATCTCTTCTACTTTGAAGCCGGTTCCAGCTGTCCCTGCAAAACCACTTAAAAGCATAA
Source organism: Martes martes (assembly GCF_963455335.1). Taxonomy (NCBI): domain Eukaryota; kingdom Metazoa; phylum Chordata; class Mammalia; order Carnivora; family Mustelidae; genus Martes; species Martes martes. The sequence continues at coordinate 9,521,912 of NC_137893.1, read as the reverse complement.
AGTTGAACAAAAATCAAAATAGCTGCATGAATGCTTTGGCGGGGCTCAGTTTTATTTTTCTTTTAATTTTCATTTTTTAAAAAAAATTTTATTTATTTATTTGACAGATCACAAGTAGGCAGAGAGGCAGAGAGAGAGAAGGGGGAGGAAGCAGGCTCCCCGCTGACCAGAGAGCCCGACTCGGGGCTCGATCCCAGGACCCTGAGATCATGACCCGAGCCAAAGGCAGAGGCTTTAACCCACTGAGCCACCCAGGTGCCCCTAATTTTCTATTTTTTTAAGCCTTTATTTATGTGTTTGAGAGAGAGAGCACGAGCAGGGGGAGGGGCAGAGGGAGAGGCAGGCTTCCCCCTTAGCATGGAACCCGATGCGGGGCTCCATCCCAGGACCCTGAGATCAGGACCTGAGCTGAAGGCAGACACCCAACTGGCTGAGCCACCCAGGCGCCCCTGGGCTCAGTTTAAAACTGGGTGAACTTCTTCCTTGCCCTCGTCCGCAAACCTCCCCTCCTTCCCTCTTAGCCTTCTGTTTCAGGATCCCAGGATCCCCACCCTCTCCCAAAACATACGAGGCTGGCAGCAAGTACACAATTCCTATCGAAACCAGCTAGATCCTGTATCTGCCTGTAAAACCCCCAGCCCCTTTCCGGGCCAGGGGGGTCGCAGTTTTGAAGGCCTTCACCTGCTTCAGCCTCCTTTGCCTGGCGAAGCAGTAAAGCCAGCGTTCCTCTTCTCCCGAGTTCCGTCTTCAAGTTCTGGTTCACCTGCGAGGCCTGGAGGTGCATTTTGGATAACAGCTGCGGGAGGCAGTACAAGTTTAACACGTCGTGGCTCTCGCCTTCTCTGGGCCCACTGAGTCACCCCCTTCCCCGTCTCCACAAAGTCAGGCGTCCCTGTGGGCCTTGCACCAGCCAAAGAGCATTGTGCGCCCTTGCAGGTGGACGCACGGGATGGTGGGAGCGCGTCTCCCAGCTCTTCTCCGCGGCCCACAGAGACAAGGGGAGGGGGCACTGAAGGGTGCACGGGACTTAGAACGCAGAGGAACACACAGAGGGGAGGTGGCCCGGGGAGCAACTGCCCGCCCCCCGCCCCGCCCCACCACAGAATTTTCAGGAGCTAGAAGTAACCCCTGCCACGTTGAGCCACTGAACCGGAGTTGTGTCTTAAGGTAGCACGGTCTACACTGCACCCACGCCCCCTCCTGGCCAGTGTAGCCGCTCATGATGGCACCAGTGTGTGAACTCACCCTGACCCTAAGCAGGTGTCTGGAAATATGTTGGCTGAATGAAGCAGATGTAGTTGAAAATGAACCACTTGGAAAACTCTCCATCCTCCTCCAAATAAAGAGCAGAAAGAAGCAAAACAAAACAAAAATTTACGAAAGCCAATAAACCACTTTGGGGAGATTGAGTTCTTCGGTTGATGTGTTTAAGTACCCCAGACTGATGGATCCGTTGTAGTGCAGCTGGGCCCAGTCTTCCCGCAGCACACCTCTGAACAGAATGGACAGCGAGTTCCCATGAACCATAGCCAGATACCTACAAGAGAGGAAGCACAGCCCCCTCCCCCTCCCCAGGGAATTAAGGTTTTTCTTGAGGAGCCCTCTATGCTTGACCCTCTTCTTCTGGATAACATTACCTGTGTTTTCTAGTCCCTTGGAAATGTCTTTGTAGTTAACATTTACTTCTCACCAGGGCGCCTGGGTGGCTCAGTCTTAAGCGTCTGCCTTCGGCTCAGATCGTGATCCTGGAGTCCTGGGATCAAGCCCCACATTGGGCTCCCTGCTCAGCGGGGAGCCTGCTTCTCCCTCTCCCACTCCCCCTGCTCCTGTTCCCTCTTTCGCTGTGTCTCTGTGTCAAGTAAATAAATAAAGTCTTTGGGGGAAAAAAAAAAGATCTACTTCCCACCATCTTTTTTTTTTTTTTTTTAAGATTTTATTTATTTGACAGATGGGTCACAAGCAGGCAGAGAGGAAGGCAGAGAGAGAAAGGGAAACAGGCTCCCTGCTGAGCAGAGAGCCTGATGCAGGGCTCGATCCCAGGATCCTGGGATCATGACCCAAGCCGAAGGCAGAGGCCTTAACCCACTGAGCCACCCAGGCACCCCTACTTCCCACCATCTTTAGAGGTACTTGTGTGAGCAACTTTTTCTAACTTGCTTCTAAAATAGGAATTCTTGGCCTTGTGGTCCACGTAATATCAGGTGTGTGTATCAGTGAGTTGTAGCTGGGGTGCAGGGGTCCCAGACAGACCAGGGTCGGCCACTCGCCGCAGACAAAACCCAAAGGCAGAGAAACAAGTGGGTCGTGGAACAGGAGAGGGATTTACTCCAGTGAGGCCAGTGCCGGGAAGACCGCGGACTAGCATCTCAAAGACAGTCTCTGAAGTCCTGAAAGTACTTCCGGGTTTATCCAAGGAGAACGTGGGGCAAAGGTGGGTGGGCACGTGCAGGTGGGCCATGAAGGTCAAGTCCATCGTTGCTGGTGGAGTCCATCATGGCCAAGGACGGTCTTGCTGGCTCAGGGCAGGCCGCGTTGCTTGGGGGCGGGGAGCAGGGGTGGGTTTCGGTTCCCATCACAGGGAGGCTTCGCCCACAGATAGGGTCTTCCGTCTGAGCGGAGAGACCAGCTGGAAAGTTTGAGGTCAAAAAGGAGGCGGCCGAAAACCTCTTTCAGAACCACAGACGATTATACGGTTCCTATTCGTGTGCATGTCTTGCATTTTTCTCAGATGGGGAGCCCCCACGGATTCTAACATTTCTGGGAAAGGGCTTTATACCTTGCATTATCTTTTGAAAGGGACGGGTGACTCGGCTCAGGATTCAGAGCTGCTGCTCTCCAGACAGAGTCAACTCACCTTTCGTCCACCGCATCCTGGTCTCCTTCCTCCTTCCCTTTCCTTGTACCACGCGGACCGGCGGAGTGCTGCGGAGAGAGAGAGATGGGTAGTTCCCTCTTGGCCCTCAAAGCTTCCAGCGGGTCCCCCCGGTCAGCTGTCTGAGCGAGACCCAGTATCTCAGTCCGTGGGGTCACTGTGGAGAGCACCGGGGCTCCAGGACGCCCAGAACCTCACGGTAAGAGGTCACAGACGGCAGAACGAAGATCGGCTCTGCACCTTTGGCCAAAGGAGGGGCGAACGGGAAAGGAGCTGAGCCCGGAGGAGAAAGGGGAGGCTCGTTCTGCTTCAGAGCCGGTGGCCCTGTGTGGCTCCGAGCAGGGTGTGAGATTTTTGTAGGATGGGTTTTGGAAAGAAGAGGGAAAGTTATGGCAGAGAAGGGAAAGAGAGGGCAGTAAAGAGAGTGCAAAGACCCTGACTATCTTAGTCCCTGTGATTGTCTAAATAAATCCGTGCAGGCCCGGGGGGGTGGGCTGGGTGGAAGGCGGGGAGCAGGGGGAGCTCAGAGACGGCTCTCTGACCGCAGACACTGCACTCGGCCTTCAGGGACCCGGATGCGGAGTCACCACTAATTTCTAATGTAAGTAGGCTTAGAAGCACAAACTCTGGGGCATTTTTAAAGGTCAAAAGCCATGTCTTGGGGTTTCTGGGGGGCACAGTCAGCTGAGCATCTGACTCTTGGTTTCGGTTCAGGTCATGATCTCAGAGTCGTGGGATCGAGCCCCGTGTCGGGCTCTGCACCCAGCATGGAGTCTGCTTGAGATTCTCTCTCTCTCCCTCTGCTCCCACTCATGCGCACATGCTCTCTGTCTCCCTCTCCAATAAATAAATAAATATATCTTTTTTTAAAAGGCCACGTCCTTAATGAGAAACAAGCAGAATACCTCTTTTAACAAGGAATCCTTTGGGAAACTCTAGAAATAAGGACCTAAGAGGGATAGGAGCTAAGTGACCTGAGGTCACAGTTCCCTTTTACTTTCTGTCTTGCTCACGGAGCTGTAACAGATCCTTTCTTAGTTCTCATTTTTGTTCCAGCTTACGTGGATTTGTGTTCAGTTTTGTGGTTAAAACAGTCACCAAGGTTGATCTGAGGAAGGCTGTCGTGTTTATTCCGTTGTGGTCTGCTTTGTCGTTCGTGCTCCCTGCAGGGACACGTCTGTGAGTACATGACAAGGTGACCACCTGCTTCTAGAGCGGTGCAGAAAATACCCATGATCCGTGCCTCCTCAGCAAAAGAGGACAAACACTCTGGCCTGCTGAATTCCTCAGCAGCACCGTGGAAAAACCAAGTTTTCTCAAAGAGAGAAAATATGAAATCAGAGGCAGTGTAGCCAACAGAAAAAAACACAGGGTGAGAAGTCCGGAGAGCTGGTGTCTAATAGCAAGTCCGCTCAAGGCTTCAGCGTCTTGTAGCAAATCAGAAATCATTCCTGTCCTTTCCACTTCATGATTGCCTTGGGAGGAAAGATATGACATATGGAAAAAATTAAAATAACATAACTGTTTCTAAGGCAGCACTAAGCCTTAAACCACGAAAACAGCAAGAGAGATGATCTTATGCTGTGGCTGTTCTAGACACAGGAGACACTGTTGGTCAGCCAACCACAAACCCGTTCTTTCCCATTCCTTTTGCTCTCTTGTCCATCTCAACCAAAGAGTTGGGAAAAGTCCCTCTTGTAGCTAATGCCAGGCATGTGACACAGTTCTGGCCAAGGAGACTTCAGTGGAAATTTGTTGGGGGCTTCTGGAGAAAGCCTTTTGCCTTTTTCTTACAAAAGAGACAGAGCTGCTTTAGATTCCTCTCTTCTTTCTACTTCGAGTATCAATGTGATGGCTGGAGCTGAAGCAGCCATTTCGTGATCATGAGGACAACAGGCCAACATGCTAATGATGTAGTAGGTTGGGTCTGAGGACCCAGAAGGGTCCCAGCAGGACCAGCAAAGACGGTCCTCAATTTTGTGCAGGATAGAAATGAAATGCAAGCCGAGAAACTGAAAGCAGAGTTCATTGAATAGCATAAGTGACAGGTAGAAAATAGCAGAGTGTCGGGGAGAAAGTGAGTCTTTTCGTTATTTGGGGCTAGGGGCTTATGTTGGAAAAGGGCTCTAGGATACATGTTACTTCAGAAATCTTTGATAGGGTCTGACCAAAGGTGAATGACTGAGTAATAGGTGTTATTTTATAAATAATGGAAGGTAGGAGGTGTTGATTCCAGTGTGGGCCGAAGTTTGTTCAAATCTAATGTTCTGGAACAGGTTTGGGATCTGGCTCTTCTTAGACGTGATGAGGTATTGGGTGCCTAGGACAAAAACGTTGGAATGGGAACATAGCTTCTTAAGTTTTCAGACGGAAATATAGGGGGTGCCTGGGTGGCTCAGTTGGTTAAGCGTCTGCCTTTGCGTCAGGTCGTGATCCCAGGATCCTGGGATCAAGCCCCACATCGGGCTCCCTGTTCAGCGGGAAATTTACCCAACAACTGAGCCACCCAGGTGCCCTAAAATCTTTAAAAATATACATCTAGGGGCGCCTGGGTGGCTCAGTGGGTTAAAGCCTCTGCCTTCGGCTCGGGTCATGATCCCAGGGTCCTGGGATGGAGCCCTGCGTCGGGCTCTCTGCTCAGCAGGGAGCCTGCTTCCCCTCTCTCTCTCTCTGCCTCTCTGCCTACTTGTGATCTCTCTCTCTGTCAAATAAATAAATAAAATCTTTAAAAATATATATGTATATACATCTAGAACATGAGAAATAGGGCCTCATGGGAAAACAGCAAAGATGGAGACTTCGTAACATGGAGTCCCTTCAGCTTCCCTACCTCACTAAGAATTATGGTACAAGAAAGAGCTGGGAGCTGCTACCTTCCCTCTAGATGACCTGGCTTGAGAGTCCTGGTTCATCTGAGACTTTTAGAGTTGAGTTTTCTGTAGCTTCCAAAGCCTTCCAAAGTACTCCTGATACACCTGCTATAATATGTTATTACTGAAAGGTTTTACTAATTTTGTTCAGAAAGGAATGACCACGTAATGATCCAAAATTTCACTGTACTTTTCAAAACGAACAGTATTATGAAGCAAATTTTAAGAGAAAATTTTTTAAGAATTTGGGGCACCTGGGTGGTTCAATCAGATAAGCGTCTGCCTTCAGCTTAGGTCGTGATCTCAGGGTCCTGGGGCTGACCCAGGGAAGCCTGCTTCTCCCTCTCCCTCTGCCTGCCATTCTGCCTGCTTGTGCTCTCTCCGTCTCTCTGTCAAATAAATAAATAAAATCTTAAGAGAAAAAAGAGAATTTATATTTTGGGGCACCTGGGTGGCTCAGTGGGTTAAGTGTCTGACACGTGGTTTCGGCTTAGGTCATGATGTCGGGGTCCCAAGATCGAGCCCCATGTTAGGCTCACTGCTCAGCAGGGAGTCTGCTTTTCCCTCTCCCTCTGCCTCTTCTCCTGTTCCCACTTGCTCTCTCAAACAAATAAATCTAAAAAATGAGAATTTCTATTTCAATAACTTCTAAACATACAGAAAAATAGCATGGTTGTAGATGCAATGCAAATTTTATTTATATAATTTATCTTTTTTAATTTTTTATTTTATTTTTAATTCCATTACAAATTTATATTCTGAAAGTTTTCAAACATGCAGAAAAATAACACGCATCCAGAAAGTGTTTCCTTTCTCACATACCCACAGGAGGGGTCATCACCCAGCCTCCTACCCTGCATTCTTCCAGAAATGGGGAACTTACTTCTACACAAGGCAGCCTTTTTTCTTTTTTGACCCCTCATTGCTAGAAAAGTCTTCTGAACATTGAATTAAAACGTGTCCCCCTGCTCTCTGGAGTGACGATGTGCAGACCTCATTATAAAACCCCTCGTGGCATTTCTCTGTCTCTGGATCTTGGAACCCGCTCAGGAAGGAGGTATTTCGGAGGAGGGTCAAGGATGCAGCGGAAAGGGGCTGAGGTGGGAGCACATTCCAGAGACCTGAGCCTCCTCCTGCGCCGGAATGTGGCCCTGCCCTCTTCCTCCCTCTGCCCCGCCCCCCAGCTATCTGCCTGGCTCTAGCATGGGGCATAGGAGGGGTGCCGGAGAGAGACCTTCAGGTCAGAACCACTTGAGCTGACAACCCCTGAGCCGCCCGAACCCAGTCCAGATAATCGGCCGCCCCGGGAGGTGCCCCCCGAGTGTGGAATCGAGCCGCCTCGCAGCACGCAGGCAGCCAGATGCGAGCTGTCCGTGGCATCTGGCCCCACACCCCGACCTGGGACTGGTGGGCTTTGCGTGGGTCTTCAGCTGTGACGCGGGATTCAGGCCCGACCGGCAGCTGCTATGCCTGTGTGCTGCTATGTCTTGGCCGCAGAAGTGAAGAAAGCTCCCCGGGGCCCCAGAGCCCGCAGGCACCCACGCCAGCAGGCTTCGTTTCAACCCACCCAAGCAGCAGGTGCTGTTGACCTTCACCAGACCGGGAGGGAAGGAAGCCGCCCGGGGCCTGCGGGCAGAGAGCGCAGGCGGCGTACAGACTCGTGGGAGAGCCTCTGAGTCACCCGCACCTGGATCTACGGAACTCAGCGCCAACCGGCGACCGGTGCCCTCCGGTGCTCTGAGACAGTCCCCTGGGAGGCCACGAGAAAAAGCAAAGCAAGTCCCTACCCTATTCCCTGAGCTCAGGTCGTAGGTGCAGCCCTGTGCATGCAGGTGTGTGTGGATAGTGAGATTCAGAGGCATTTACTCCTTTTTCACAAACATGATAATGAACTTCCGACCACCCTCCTATGAAGGCCGCCTACCGCCCAGCCCACTGCGTAAAGGCCAATGGAGCCAGGCCAGCTCTCCCAGGGAGACCTGAGAGCCCAGTGGGGTCTCATTTCTTTGTTCAACAAGGACCCCTGGAACACCAGGCACTGGGTGTCCAATGGCAGCCGTACAGATGCAGCCCTCGCTTTGCGGAGCAGCGGGCCGGGGGGTGGGGGGATGCTCGGAGTGATGGCTAGCACCTCCCTAGGGCCCCCTCCGGCCCAGCACTGTCCCAGACCCTTTCCATGCATCTTCCTTCTCATAAATCCATGCAAAAGCTGAGGCATGTGAAGCCGCAGGCAGGTAAGCAAATTGCTCAAGACTGCCCAGCGGGAAAAGGGTAGGTCCAGGCTTCCTACCCAGGCCATCAGGCTGCAGAGCTGCCTTTGACTCCTATGTGATTTTGTCTGTGAAGGCAGCTCAGGAAAGCCCAGACACATGAAGGACTCAGAGTGACTGCTAGCAAGGGGAAGGGCAGGGAGACGTGGCCGGGAGATGGTGGGGTCAGAGCTCTCCGAAGGGTCACACGTCGGCTGAGGAAGGAAAGCTGACCCAGGAAGGAACTTCCAGAGCCTCAGTGAGGATAAAACCACAAAGGACAGGAACGATGAAGGTGGAAAGACGAACGAATTGGTCACCATCCGAGGATGTTAGTGGAGCAATTCACGGTCATGAGTTGAGCGCTCAATCAAGGAAAAGCATCCGGCTCTGCCTGTTGTGTTGACACGCCCACTGGGTAACAGAGAGTTGATGCGAATTTCCCATTTCTGGAGGAATCTTGGCTACAAATGAAGAAGGAAGGAGAGAATAGAACCGAACTGTTGACAAGGGTCACAGCATGGAGGTTCGGGGGCGCTGCGTCACAAAGGAGAAACCAGATGTGTGCTTCTGGATGGGAAGCGCGCAGCCCAGCCACAAGTCAGAATCTGCTGGAGCTTCGGTATCTCGCACCCCCCGCCCCCAGGCTACAGATCACACAGAGGGCAAACAACCCCAGCGACCACCCTCAGCGGAGTCCCGTCTTCCCCTTGATTATGCTCCACGCCAGCCGGAGCCTCGCCGGAGGAGTGTGTCCGGCGTGTTCACCAGGCTTCCAGGAGTGGGGGGCCTGGAAGCCAGCCCAAGGGAGCAGTGAGTGTGACCGGAGCGGGTGATAGAGACCAGGAGGCATGAGGAGCAGCCCCAGGAGCCTGGAGGTTTCGCCAGGGAAGCTAAGGGGGTTCAGAGTCACCGCCGCCGAGTTTCCCGTGTGCTTTTCATCCTCTGAAGTCGACAACTAGATCTTCAGGCACACCGAGGGTGAAGCGGGAAGAGTCGAGATGTGAAGAAGAGCCACCGGTACCCCATCCGTGTTCGGCAAGTGCTCCCATCGGGCCGGCGGGGACCGGCTCCCCACAGGACCCCAAAGACCGGTCTTTGTCCTACCAGACCCATCGCAGCCTTTGCCGTCTGCTCCTTGAGATGCTTCCTTCCCTGGGACTCCAGGACCTTGTCCCTGCTGGGTGCCCTCCCACCTCGCGGGCATCCCCCAACCCAGGCCAGCACCCAGCCCCTGGCGAACTCATCCAGGGCCCAGGCTTCAAATGCCACCCGGATGCCCATAGCCCATAGCCTCTATCTTTCCATCTCCGCCCAGCCCCCGCCCTCGGACTACAGGCCCGTGTAGCCCACCGCCTGTGGGACACCTCCACCTGCGTTTGAACGAGGCACCCCAAACACGTGACCCAGCCACCTGCTCCTCCCTGCGCCGCCTCCATCTGACGCCAACGCCGTCCTTCCAACTGCTCTGGCCAAAAGCATAGGGTTGTCCAAACGCCTGTCTTTTCCCCATATTCTTATCTGCTCTAACAGCAAAACCCATTGGCGCACCCCTCAAAAGCCTACGCAGAACAGGACCATTTCTCTCCACCCACCTCCCACCCTCCCCGTGGCACTCTGGCCACAGCAGCCTCCCTCTCTGCTCCCTGCTCTCCCTCCCTCTGCCCTGCACTCAGGTTTTAGTATCCCAGACCTTGAGACAGTCTGATGAAAACCGCATCTGAGCTCGTCTCTGCTCTGCTCCCATCTCTCAGAGCAAAAGTCAGTGTTGCCGGGGCCCGCGTCTCCTCCAGCTCCCCCTGTCCAAGCACCCCCTCCTCAGGGATTTGCACTGGCTGTTCCCGGCACCAGAAATGCCCTTCCCTGAGACACCCACGGGGCTCATTCCCTCCATTGCTTCAGTTCCTAACTCAGACGTCACTTCTCAATGAGGCCCTCCCTGACCCCCGTTTAAAATTGTCCCCCCCCCAGCATTCTCCTGTCCCCCCGAGCGCTATCACCACCTACCATGTTAATGGATTTCGTTTGTGTGATGTCCCCTCTGCGGCAGGGACTTTTCTCTGTTTTGTGTCCTGCTGTTTCCCCAGCGTCTAGAACAATCCTGGGCACACAGCAGGTGCTCAGAAGATATCTGTTCCCTAAATTCATCAGCCGGGGTCAGAATCACTGCCATGGGTGACCACAGAAGTTGTGACTCCTCCGCTCTCCCGGGACGAGATGGAACTAAGGGGACTCATTTATTCACTGGGCAGGTTCTCGGGTTCCCACTAGGAATCAGCATTCCCGCTCGGCGAGCTTATAACGCGGTGGGAGGAGGGTGGCCGAGGAATAAGGAAATAAAGGATTTCTTCTATGGGAGAGGGATGCGAGCAAAGGAGAAAATTGGAGCGGGGAAGAAGACAGCAGATGGCACACTCGTCTGCTCCAGGCCGCTCGAACAAAGTTCCACAGACGGCGGGCTTCAACAGCAGAAGTTTATTTCTCACAGTTCCTGAGGCTGGAGGTCGGAGCTGGCAAGTCGGGGTCTCCGAAGGCCTCTTTCCTTGGTCTGTAGGCGACCAGCCGTCTTCTCCCCGGGGCTTCACACCGTCTTCCCTCTGCACCTGTCTGTATCCCGATCTCCACTTCTTACAGGGACACCGGTTGGATTAGGGTCCATCCACGTGGCCTCTTTTCAACCCAATCGCCTCTTTATAGGGCCTGACCCTAAACACAGTCACATGCTGAGTGTGAATTTGGAGAGACACAATTTAGCCCATAACCGGAGGTGAGGTGGGTGGAGGAAATTGAGGCAGAGACTGGCCGACGCTTTCAGGACGCCTCCAGGGGCCACCCCACTCTGGAGGCTCTGGGGGGTCGGCAAGGCCAACAGAGCAGTTCAACTTCATTCTCTCTTCCCTGGCGTGGGGCCTGAGAGCCCCCCCGCCCAGTCTACCTCCCACTCACAGCTCCCCATGAGCTCCGAGTCTGTGTCAGAGAGAGCCAAACCTCAGTCCATGGGGAAGCTAACAGTGGTCAGACCCTGGATATATTTTTAAGGCATTGCTGACAGAATTGAGACCTTCTCCTTTGGCAAAGAACCCAAGAGAAGACCAGCTGAGGTTGTCCCCAGTTTTAGGATCCCAAGATCTCCTCAAGCCCAGGGGACTTGGAACACACCTTCTAGAGACAACTGTGCCACAGCAAATGTTCTGGGCCTTTCTCGATTTCCTCAGTTCCCATGCCCAACCCCCTTTTTGGCTTATTGGGGGTTCAGCCGGGGCCAGGTCTTTGAAAGGATGATGTCTCTTACCCTCCTTCTCGACCCTGCCCTCCCACTGTCCAATCTCTCCCTTCGAAGGGCCCATCATTCCACCTGCCCTGGGGGCCTGACTGTCCTTCTCTTCTCTAGAGGGAAGGGATGCATCCTCTCCACACAGGGGCTCTAATTCCCCCTCCTCCTGTCTGCTGCCTACAAAGGCCTGGCCCATCTCAGAAAGCCTCTACTTTACCCTCGGGCTGCATCGTATCTGTGTTTCTCCAGCCGAGCTCCTAGAGCCTGCCCACTACCCTTCCTGTCTGCCTTTCTTCCTTAATTCTTTGCAAGCTGACTTTTTCCCAGCCCTCTGATAAAGCTAAGCACTCGAAGGGCATCAAACCAGGGATCTCTTCTGAGTCCTCATTCCTGAATTTTTTTTTTTTAAGTTTTTTAAGTAGGATCCACACCCCCGGGGCTTGAACAAATGACCCTGAGATCAAAAGTCAGATGCTTAACTGAATGAGCCACCCAGGCGCCCCTGAATCCCTCTTCATACAGACCCTTCTGAGGTTTACAACCACTGGCCGCTCCCTCCTTCCTTGGGCTCCTCTAATCTCTCCAGCCACTGCTCTGGGGCTTTCCTCCGTCCCTCCCAGGCTCAGAAGCCGGTCTCCACGCCCCTGCAGACAGCCCGCACCCCTCCACGGCTCCCGTCCTGCCTTCTCTCCCGGCTGACCTTGCTCATCTTAAGCTCAGCTCAACCCCAACCACACCCCCCAGCCCGCTCCCTGGTTCTCCTGTCTCTGTCGATGGTGCCGCTCTGTCCCATTCCCTAAACACGGGCTTCCTTTCTGACTCCTCGCTGTTGTCCTTTTCGCCTCTCATGCAATCAGGCCCCACAGACAGAGCCGTTCATTTCTTCCAAAGCTCTCCCCTCTTTCTCGCTCTACTTTGAGATTTCCCTGGACTCCAGACTCCCCAGGTCCTGCTTGCCTCCCCCCAGCACAGCCAGCATGAATTTCCTGCGGGGGGTGGAGGAAGACCCCTGGCTCTTTGTCTGCCACCCCTGTGGACGGACAGTTCACTCCAAACCTGAGGGGAGCCACCTAAAAACCCAGCGGGCTCCTGGCTCATTCAGCCACTTGTCAGAGATGAGGGGGGGCGGCCACTATAGTTCACTGAGTCTAAGATGCACACGGTACCATTGCTGCAGTCTGGGCACAGCCAACAATTTACACAGGTGAGCAGGCAGCATTGCTCCTTTCTTAGCGGTTCCTAAAACCGTGGTTCGTCTTACCCCTGATCATGTCTTAGATTCTGTAAGCTGTAAAGCTCAGGTGCCGGTCTTCACCATGGGAAAGTTTCTACAATACGTACAGCATGGCGCTAGGCAGAGTTTCGAATGATGTGATGCTAGAGAAGGCACAAAAGAGTACAAGAGTTAAAATTTTTAAAAGCCTGGTCCTCCCTGAGATCTTACCCCTAATTTGTGAAACAGAGCTAAGAGAAAAGAAATATAAAAACATGTCTCAAGCAACCCATGACCACATGAGAGCTGAAATGTACATCTGTGAATCTGAGTACCTACATATAAATGCTATTTCCTGGGACCTCATCATTCCAGGAGGGCTTCCTGGAGGAAGCGAGTTTCAAATTTAAAAGGAAAGGAAAGTGGGCCGGAGGGTACTTTGTATCACTTCATGGGTACACTGTTCTCAGGAAGGTAATATCTCCATTTCACAGAGGAAGAAACTATGTGGACAGCTTCTGAGCATCCTACCTGGGACAGCCACACTTCATAACTGAATTTGTGAGCAAAAGGACAGAAGCCCAAGGAATGATATGAATCTCTGGCAGTTGTTTACATTTACTTTATTCCCCAGTTCATCACCTGGGTGGTTGTCCGCAGCGGATTGAATATCTGGTCATTCCCAGTCATTCACGAATGTCTGCAAGGGCACCACAGTGTCCCGCTGGGCACTGGGAACTGCTCCTTCCTGAACATGCTCGGGAGACAGAGCCTGACCCATAGCCTTCTCAAGGTGAGCAGGTTGGGGTGAGAAGAGCCTGGTTGGTTTGGGAGCCTGATGGAGGTCTCGGGGCTGTGCATGCACACCTGTGGCAGGAGAAGGAAACAAAACCTTCAAACCCACCCAAGGCGCCATTCTGGGTAAGCCTTCCCCCAACTCCCCTCTCCAGGGGAGGAAGCAGGGATATGTGCTGGGGGCCATATCTTGTGAGTACAATCAGGCTAACCGCAGTGTCTGCCCTGAAGTCAAGGACTATACCCCAGAGTGGGGAGAGGGGCTGCAAGCTGGATGGGAGAAGGCAGCTGCCTCCACCAGCACCTGACAGCCGCCCTGACCCCTGATTCAGCACCCATCAGGTAAGCGGGTGGGACAGGTACTGCCTCCATCTGACCGGTGAGGCAAGAGAGTCAAGGTCACATAAGGGGCCCGCCTAGAAGTCATAGTTCTCCCCGGGGCATCAGGCCTTGGATCCCCCCAGGTTGCCCCTGGTGTGGAAGTGGACCACAATATCCTCCCTTATCGAAAGCTAATAAAAGGAAACATTTCTCGATCACTTTCCGCTCGCCAGGCGCTCACTAAGCGCCTTTGGGGAGTTAACTCGATCCCCAGTGCCTCCTTAAACCCGCTTCACCCGCAGGGCAACTGAGGCACAGAGCGTTGAAGCGACCGGCCCAGGGTCGTGCACCGCCCGGTCGGGGACTCGGGGGAGGCAGGCGGCGGACTCCCGCCTCGCGGTCCCGCGGGCCCGGCCCGGGCTACCCATATAAGGCCGCGCCGCCCTGCAGCGTTTCCAGGCTCCATAGGGCACCCCGCGCCCGCGGCCTCCTGCGCGCCCAGGAATGTGTGGAATCTTCCTCCCCGGCTGCCGCCCGCCGCAGGGAGGGCTTCGCCTCCGGCGCGGAGCCCGCAATCGGCCCCCGAGCCAAGCCCCGGGCCCACCCGGCCGCCCGCAGCAGCTGCCTGGCCGCTGGGGGGAGCGCGGCGCCTTCCGGAGAGGGACGCGGGGGCGGGCGGCGGGGCGCCCTCACCTGCCCCGGGCGGGGCGGGGAAGGCCGGGGAGGAGGCGGGGGAGGAGCTTGCGCGGGGCCGGCAGTCCCGGCCCAAAGTGAAACTCCGGGCACTTGCGGGAGCGCGGGGAGCGGGGACCGGCTGCGCGCCCTCGGGCCGGACGCGCCCCGGCGCCCATGGCGCTGAGCAAAGGGCTGCGGCTGCTCGGGCGGCTGGACGCCTCGGGGGAGTGCAGCGTCCTGCTGGAGGCGCGCGGCCGCGGGGACTGCCTGCTCTTCGAGGCCGGCACGGTGACCACGCTCGGTGAGTACGACCCCGCCGCGGACCCGCGGGCTGGGGCTGCGCTCCCCTGGTCTCCCGTCCCGGGGGAGCGGCGCCCGAGGCGAGGGCGCCTGCCGCGCCCAGAGAAAGGGGCACCTCCCGTCCCCGAGGTGACCAGCCCCGGCGGGGTGGGGGGCGCGCCGAGACAGCTGGGGCGTGGGGGGGCGCGCGCGGGCTGCGGGAAGCCTGTTTGAATGAGGTGACCCCGGGGACGCTGGAGTGGCCCTCGGGCTGGGCCCAGGGCGCGGCGGTCCCCAGCTCCTCCTGGGGGGCTGCCCTCGCCGCGCCCGCCGGTGGTTGCGTTCTTGGAGAGCCGGTGTGGCCCTTAACGCCCTGCGCTCCGCCGGGACACGTTCGAGGTTCACCGCGATCCCAGGGGATTGACTTAAGAACCGCGGGACCCTGTGCCTGGTGCTCGTTTTCCTTTGCACCTGTTGATGAAACCAGTGATCGCCTGATTGCCCGTTGGTTTGTGCTGGCTAGCTTCTGTTCCGGAGGGATTGGGGGACACAAGCACGGGAGCATAGACCCCGGAGAAACCTCTGATCGTACCTCTGTTTGCCTCACTAGATATTTGGGCGAGAAGTATCAGTTCTGCAAAGTGCGGAACTTGTAAGCAAACATACTAGCCGGTGACCCTGCCTTTATGCTGGATGTATTTGAAGTTAGACGACACCAAACCAGTACATTTCATGTCGGTGCTTCAGGAAGTGTGGAGACTGGCCTTGTGCCAAGGACTTTAGTGATGATCTCATTTAACTTTCACAATTCCGCCAAAGAGGTACTATTATCCCCATGTTATAGATGAGTAGACTCGGGCCTGAAGAGACTATGAGACTTGCTTGCCCCAAGGTGACACACCTCTACCTGAGTCCTGTGCTGCTGTTTTCAAAGATTTATTTATTTAAGGGGGGAGGGGCAGAAGGGGAGAGAGAGAATCTCAAGTGGACTGCCAGCCCCTGGTGGGACTTGTTCTCACACCCCGGAATCATGACCTGAGCTGAAACCAAGAACCAGGGGCTTAACCCGCTGAGTATGCTGTGTTTCATACAATGCATGGCTTCCTTGGTGTCACCAACCAGTCACCCTATCCCCAGTTTTGTGGCTAACTTCATGGGGAAGGCCAAAGTGAGCAAAAGCAGGTGAGACTGTTAGAATTTTGAACTTGAACACTGGAGAGTAGGCTTCCCCGGGGTGTCCTGCTGTATCATCTTACCTTGTTGCTCCTAAACGAACCTAAAGGAGGAAGATCACTGTCCTTTAGGTTCTGGATGACCAGTGCCCTCACTCCCACCACACTTTACAAATGCCTCCAGTCTTTTTGCTCCTGGCATTTGTATACATGGATTCTTCAGTTAGGATATACATCCTGGAAGAATCCTCTCTTCTACTGCAGTTTCCCTATAATCATTTCATTAGCATATAGTTATCGGGCTTGTTTTCAGTGGCCTGGTTACCGAAACAATGTCTCCAGTATTGTCAGTACCGTAGCGTGCCTCCGATCCTTGATTAAATTATTATCAGATTACTCCGGTTTGTGCTCTGTCCTGAAAAAATCCAAGTTTGGTCATTCGCTAAGGTCTTGAAAGAAAACCACAGAAATTTCCATTCCATTTTAGATGTCTACTTCATACCACATTTATCAGAGCCGAGAGATTCATTTCATGGTACAGAAATACTCCTTCATCAAAGAGATTAAAATGTCCATCACTTGGATTACGGAGACGCGAAGCAAGGTTCGTGCGCATTTAAGAGCTCCTTTGAAGCCACTTGGAGAAAAAGACTTTATTTTTTCAGAAGAGGAGACTTTAAAATGATGGATGAAAAGAATAAAATGCATATTTTCCATTTGGAAATTCAGTTCGGGCTGTGATGCGTGTATTTCTGTGGGGTTTCCAGAGCCCCGGATTCTAGTACAGAGGGTAGCATGGAAGGCGTTGGCTGGCCTTCAACTCATGTGCGGCCCGCATTTGTCACTTAACCTAGCGTTCATTTTTCGGTAGAACTTGGGCTCGGATACTTAATTCTTCAAGTCTGCTTTTCTTCAGTGAAGTGAAACTATTTTTAAAAAGCAGCTGTCCCGCCCTTGGTGGCGTTGCTATCCCGGTGGGGGCGGGGCGGGGATTATCCAAGCCTCCTGTTACTAGAAAGTTGTTGTTTGAGGCTTTTCAAGTATCCGAAACGCGCCGCCTTTGGACAGAATGGTTCTGAATTTGAAATCCCGGTCTGTGCTTCGGAGGGCTGGCTCCTTGGCTTGCCTTTCCTTGACAAGGAAAAGCGGACTTTCATTTTTTTCCCCCAGAAGATTCCAGTGTCTGCTCTTGCCAGGGGCCGGATATCTGTGGAAGCCAGTGTGGCTGGCGTGGGGATCCTGACCGCTCACCCTTTCCATGAGGTTCGAGCTGGGGGGGTGGGGGGGTGGGGGGGAGCTTCCTCTCCCTTGAGCTGCGGTCCCCCCTGATGGGTCTCCCCTGGAGGAGCGAGAGGCCAGGGTCACTTACGTGGACGGTTTATGACCATGTGGGTGGGGTGGTTCCCCCCCAGCCCGGGAATGTTCCTCCCGCTCCATCCTGCTCTGAGGCTGATTTACGCTGCTGCTTTTAGGGGGAGCAGCGGGAGAGCCAGCATGAGCCGCTGCAGGACAGCTCTTCAAGGGACACGTTAGCCCATAAGGATCCACACTTGAAAGGGCCTCTCTCGGCTGGTCTGGTCGGCTGGTCGGGGGCTCGCAAACAATGGCTTTGCATTTGCAGGCGGTGCTCAGAGGCAGTCCGGGGCTTGAGCTGGGCTGTGAGTTTAGGAGAAGCTGGTGATGCTTGGCTGGGCTGTGGCTGGGCGCGGTCCTTCTGTTCGTTCTGCGGTGACTCTGGGGACCGTCTCCACGCCAGGCCATGGAGCCTGCCAGCGGGAGGGCTGCTGAGGGAATACTTCTAAGTTCCTGCTTCTGAAAGAATGAGGTTGAGGGTCTATCTTCAGAGTAGTTCAGTGAGAACAGGGATTCGGAAGCAGAAAAGCCAAACACGGTGGCACCAATTACAAAAGGTTTTGTTACGTTTTCTCGATGACCTGATTCCAAGGCAGGAGGCTTCCCAAGCACAGGTGTAAAGAAAGCCATGGCAGAGCATAGCTGGAGAACAGCTCCCCGTGGCCGGCAACCCACAGTTAGCACAGATGTTCTTTTATTTGCACATCTGGAGGAAAAGTACCTGCTGGCTTTCCTTGCGTCTCTTTTAGGCTTGGTGCGGACCCGGGGAAGGGAACTGTGCCTGTTGTCCACGGGTTTCATTTTCAGAACGAGCACGGATCCTCCGAGTCCAGCCTTCTCCAAACAGCCCCCAGGGCGGGCGGCCCGCCAGCGCGCGCGCGTTTGCACAGGTGTTTGCGAGCGAGGGCAGCCCGGCCTCTTTCCCCCAACCACGTCTGCTGTTGAACAGGGAGCCGGGGCCATGGGGGGCGGGGGGGGGGTTGGGTGGGAAGGAGGCCTGGAAGACTTAATTAACTTAATTAGTGAGTGTCCCTAAATTACGCTGAGCTTCTGGGGGGGGGAAAGTTTCTGTGTAAACACCGGGCCTGGGCTTTCCCAGCCGATGTTTACATAAAGGCCACAATATCCTGCTTTGTTTGATTTGCTGAAACGGCCACGGAGCCCAGCAAGGCTTCTAGCTGTGGCCTTGCTCACTTTCCCCGGCTTTGCGGCCCAGAATCAGTTGGTCGGGGCCATCAGGAGTGACTGCTTCAGGGCACCTGAGAATCTGTGAGCGGCCGGGTTATCCGCTCTCCTGGGTGGAGACTGCACGGACACGTGGCGCCCGGCAGGGGCTCCGGGCTGCTGACTTGGGACACCTGGGCAGCCCCCACATGTCGGCCTCCACGGCTCATGCACGGGTCCCTCTTCCTACTTGGGGGTAAGCTCGGCAGGGGAGTCACGAAAATGCAAACGGGGTTACTGCGTACTTCTGCCTGTCGTTTGCGTACCCGCCGGTAGGAGCGCGATGTCCTGTCTTGCCTCCTGTGGCTCAGACACCTTTCCCGTAACCCCGAAGTGTGAACATTTCCCAGTGTAGGAAACTAGAAGGAAAAAAGAATCCCCCGTACCTGTCACTCAACATTGGTATCTGTCAATATATTTCAATTCTGTGGCACTTGTCCCGGTATTTTTAAAAGATTTTTTTAAAAATTTTATTTGAGAGAGAGAGAGAGAACAGGGGACAGAGGTGGGTGGACAGGGGAGGGACAGAGGGAGAGGGAGAAGCAGGCGCCCAGCTGAGCAAGGAACCCTATATGGGGCTTGATCCCACAACCCCGGGATCATGACCTGAGCCGAAGGTAAATGCTTAACCAGCTGAGCCACCCGGGCACCCCTGTTCCCGTATTTGTTATGACAGATGAATCTCCTAAAATTTAGTTGGTTCAATGCCAAGCAAGATTTTAATGTATTTGAATTGGCTTTTTTACCCCCCCACCCCGATTGCATTTGTGTCTATGTGTTTAAGTTCAAAGTTTACTTGACAGACTGAGATGTGGCCAGCAGCAGAGATGGTTGTGTGAATTGATTCTGAGATTCTGGCCAAGATACTTTTTTTTTTAAGATTTATGGTTTATTTATTTATTTTGGAGAGGGGCGGGGCAGCAGAGGGAGAGGGAGAGAAGCAGACCCCACTGAGCACAGAGCCTGATCCCACAATCCTGAGATCCAGAGATCACGACCTGAGGTCACGACCTGAGCCAAACCAAGAATTCCCAGCGTAACCAAATGTGCACACAGATGCCCCCTCTGGCCAGGCACATTTTGAAAAACAAAGTGACCACATGGGAAGAGTAAACCTTTGGTTGGAAGAGCAGGACATTTCCACCTTGGGATGGCCCTGATGGGCTCACAAGGAGACAATCTGAGCTCTTTGGTGGCACTGCCCTAGATCATGGCTGGAGGGGGCCTTGCCCATGCCTCTCTTTGAAATGAGGAGTTGGGTTAAGGGGCCATGTCCACCTGTCATCTGCAGTCCCCTCTCTGGACCTCACTGCAGGTACCCAGGACCCTGGAATTTTCTACCCAAGCAGTGCCCAGACTGCTTCCTGCTCTGGTCTCTTCCCAGGGTCTGTGACAGACTGCAGTGCCCATGTCCCCTCTGGGTCCCGGGGAAGGGGGTGTGGCCGGGCTGCACCGTATGGAACTGGACACAGGACACACTGGCTGGGGTGTCCCCAGGTGGGCGCATGAGGCCTGGCAGAGGTGTGAAGACTGGAGGTGGGAGGAGGGAGGAGAGTGGTGTCCGTGGAAAGAGAAGGGCCCAGGCTAAGGGCAGCCGCCACCACTGGCCACATTCTGGACTGATTTCCAGTTAGCAACAGGGGTGAACTTCTCAAGCTAAGAGGGTAGAACATATTTTGTTGAACAGAACTGTGGCAAGGGTCCAGGACACTGGGTCTCACCTCTGGGGTGTTCCTCGGGTACCCAGGTCCCACTTTGGGATTTTTTGGCTGCTCAGCATCTGTTGCTAGACTGGGTCAGCCTTTCCATCTGAGATGAGGAATATTTCCTGTTGTTGCTGGGTTTTCTGCCCGCTCCTGAAGTGTCCTTAAAGCCCTGGGAAACTGCCCCAGGCTCAAACTTGGGAATTAGATGGGGGTCCCCAAGCATTTCTGGGCAGGGTGGGTGGTGTGGTCACCAGCTGCCTCAGTCTGAAAATCAGATCCATTTTGCAGGGGTGTCTGCTCCTGACCAAGCCAAGGGCTTGAAAGCAAAGCCCCCAGAGCTGCACTAGCATTTCCAGGCCACATTTGCAATGGGCATCACTTTTGTTTTCCACGCACTGGCGGGTATTGTGCAGATACTAGTAGATTTGTCCGGGCACTGGTAGATGGGGGGCTCTCAGTGGGCAGGCAAGGGTCCACCCTCAAGGCCAATGCAAAACAGCCCCGTTATGGGCACTTCCTAATTGTGTTCAAGGAACGCTGGAAGGAGGCTTCGGGTACTGTTCTGTACATTAAGTCATTCTTGGGGACGATTTAATGCAAACCTTGAGAAATACACATGTCCTTGGGGCGCCTGGGTGGCTCAGTCAGTTAAGTGTCAGACTCTTGGTTTTAGCTCAGGTCATGATCTTATGGGCCCTGAGATCAAGCCCTGCTGAGCCGTGAGCTCAGTGGGGAGTCTGCTTTCCTTCTGCCCCTCCTCCCACACTCGCTCACAGGTGCATGCACGCATGCACGAGCTTTCTCAAATAAATAAGTAAATCTTAAAAAAAAAAGAAATATGCATTGATCCTGTATTAAATGGATAGAAATTTATTTCAGGACATATTCATATATCATATTCATATAACATTTTGCTTTGAGGATGTTCATTGCAGGCTGCTTTGAATTTTTAGCTGATCACACAAACCCTGGTCCAACTTGAAAATGGCTGATGGAAAAATGGCTGATGTTTATGGAGCACTTACCAGGTACCCGGTGTTGTTCTAAGTGGTTTACATGTATTGATTTATTTAATCCTCACTCCGAGGTAGGTATTAATTATCCATTTTACACCCAGAGAAAGCGAGGCACAGACCAGTATAAGAGCTCACATCCCTAAAAAAAAAAGAAATGTCAAGGGCGCCTGGGTGGCTCAGTCAGTTAAGCATTTGCCTTTGGCTCAGGTCGGAATCCCAAGGTCCTAGGATCGAGCCCCACATCAGGCTCCCTGCTCAGTGGGAGGCCCGCTTCTAACCCTCTGCCTCTGCCCAAGCTCATGCTCTCTCTCAAATAAATAAATAAAATCTTAAAAAAAGAAAAAGTTCAATGTGTGTATGAAAAAGACTAGGTGTGTCCTGTTGTCTCTGTGAGTATTTTGGGCTTCAAAACACGTGTGTCGTCAGTTAGTGAAGATCAGGGGTGCTGGGGAGTTGAAGTAGGCAGAGCCTCCCCTTGGGGACTAGATTTTTACTCGATCCTTGTGTCAACAGGCGGGGTCAGGCTTGGGGAAGCGTTTGCCCACTTTCTGCGCAGAGTGTGGTGTCAGGAAGGGGACATCTTGCAGAGAAACGTGGGCTTCGGTCCTGCGTTCCAGCGAGCTGAGGCTTTGCGCTGGGTAGTGACCTTCCAAGCGGCTGGCCCAGCACCTCCAACAGAGCCTGATTAGGACTCCAAGCTCTGAAGAAAGTGCTAGGGGCATAAGTGCAGCCACGAGCCACGAGCCTCCCCGAGGACATGCTTCTGGACGTGAGGCATGTCAAACCGATGACATGTTGGACTGGTGTCTTCCCGAAGACGTCCTCAGTTGATCAGGGAGAGATGCCTGAGGGCGTGACTATGTCTTCCTGTCCTAAGTTCTCTCGTTCTGGAGGACTGGGGGTGGGAGGCAGGAGGGTCTGGCAGCTGGGTGCACAGAGCTGCGTTTTGCACCGAAGGTGGGCACCGGGCATCTGTCGTGGGCCTGGTGCTCAGCAAAGGGCCTGTCCGGGAAAGCTGGATGTGCCTGGCCAGGTCCTGGGGGAGCGGCTGTCCTCGTGCACGCCGTGGGAAGCAGGACGGTCGCCACCTGCTTGTAACGCTTCCTGGTTCAGAAAATGACTCTAGCGGGAGGAGTCGCTTCGAGCGCATTAGCTAAGGAGGGCAGGCAGGGCAGCTCCTGGTGACCCAGTTCTTGGGAGCAGTTCCAAAGTACGAGTACGAAAGCCTGAACTTAATTTCACGGCGGCGCTTTGAGGCTCAGGGACTCTCCTGGGGAGCCTTCTGTGATACCGCGGGAGCTGGTGGCTTCCTTCTGTTCCTGCGTCTCTGTGCCTTTCTGGCCCACCTCCTCCCTTCTGTGAGACCCGGCCTGCTGGAGCCCCCCTCCCCGACCTCCCCTGCCCAGCCCGACCACAAGCCGCTGTGCTGGACACATCCGCTGGTCAAGAACAGGCCTCATCCTCTCCAGCTTCTGCTCCTTGGCAAGGTCTGAGACAACGCTCAGGGCAAAGCTGGTGATAAGAAATGAAGGGGGGGGCACCTGGGGGGCTCAGTCGGTTCAGCGTCTGCCTTCGGCTCGGGTTGTGATCCCAGAGCCCTGCATCAGGCTCCCGGCTCCATGGCGAGTCTGCTTCTCCCTCTGCCTCCGTGATCACTTTCCCTCTCTCTCAAATAAATAAATAAAATCTTAAAAAAAAAAAAAAAAAGAAAGAAAAGAAATGAAGAGTGACCTTCCTCTGTCCTTTAGAGCAGCGTAAGTTCTCAGAAAGTGGAACTTGGGCCCCCAGAGTGCTCCTAGTTTTGAAATTGATGTGGGATTTGGGGGGTGAGGTGGGGAGAGGGCAGGGTGGTCACAGTGACCCTCAGACCCAGCATGGAACTGGGGTGGTCTGGACACCCACCAAGAGCTAGGAAAATGGCCAGATTTAAGCAGGGCGTGAGGTACATTTCTTATCTCTGCTGGCCAGCTGCCTTTTTGTATTCAACTTGTGTTGACTGTATTACTGATGGTAATTATGTATTACCATGAGCATACTGATATTAGGTATTAGGTAATTAGGTGTTAGCATGAGCATACTCAGGTATTACCTGAGCATACTGATGGTGGTAATCTCTACTCAGAAAAAGCAAATTACCCCCCTTTCCTCAGGTCTCACCCTAGAATGTTCCAACAAGACCTCCACTAAACGCTTCACCTCTCTCCTCTGCAGCCTACCGGCAGGAGAGACAAGACCTGAATTCTAGCCCTGGCTCCTTCTGCGAGTCCTTATCTGTTCTTATCTGAGGGAACTAACCTCACAGGCCTCAGGGTCCACATCTGAAAACCAACAAATGACAAGCCCAATGGCCTTTCCTTCTCTGGGATTCCATGTGTCTTAAAAAAATAAAAAATGAAAAAAAAATTAAGCACTAAGCATGAGCAAATAAGCAACACCCTTGCCTTACACACCTAGTAAAAATAATAAACCACCCAGAAATTTGAGTCTTAGGAGAAGTGATCTGGCAAGGTAAGATTGAAGATGGTTCAGATCTAAGTCTGAGCTAAGAATCTAATGCTATACATTTTTTTTATTATAAACTTATGAATTAACTAAAAGGCATAAGATTCTTTCTCCTTGGTTCTGCCCCTTTCCCAATGGGCAGAGAAGATTTTCAAAAGGCAACAACAATTTAGCTTCAGTTAGGGACACAAAGTAAGGTATTTCTTAAAATATCATAAAATGTGCCAAAGTAGTAGCTCCTTTAGTTGGTTCTTACTAGCATCCCTTAACATTCCGAAGCTCCTGCCTTGGGTCATAAACATAACTTTGCTTTTTTAACCATCTGCTCTGCAAGGAGGAGTTTGTGTGTCTGGGAGTGTGTGGTCTTCTTTCAGCAGCTTTACTGACTGCTGCGTGAACTTTGCTTGGCCTCAAACCTTATCCCGGCTGACAATCCTGCATGTGGAGAAAAAACTCTTCAAGGAGACCGTTTTCCGCAGCTCCTGCTTCCCGGTTAGGCGACGCTGAGGTCGGGTGGAGCCAAGCCCGATCCTGCTGGCAGAAGGAGTGACAGAACTTGGTCCAATGTGGCAGTCCCCGGGCTCTGGCCCAGCAGAGCTGTGGTACTCCCATCCTGGCCTGCTTCAGTAACGGGCTCGTTTTTATGTAAATGATGTAGATAAAGAAAGGAATATTGGAAAGCTTGGGCTAGAAACAACTTGCCAGCAGCCCAGGCCTGAGCCAAGCCCTTGTGATAAGGTCGATCATAGGGGTATCTGCTTCTCTTTTACCCGGACCACCAGCAGGGGTGAAGGTGGGAGCCGGGGGTCCAGAGGGGCGGGGCCTGTGGCTCAGGAGGGGCGGGGCCTGTGGCTCAGGAAGTAGGGGCCGCAGACCAGTCGGGAAGAGAGGGCATACATTGCGCTCCGTTTCCTCCACCACCTCCCTTGCTTTCCAAGCTGACCTTTCTAGAGAGGACACTTTTCCCCAATTAACAGAAAGGCACCCAGTGGGCTCTAGGCAGCCTTGGAGAAAACAGACCGGAAAGGCCTTTTTCTAACTTGCATGGCGGTGATGAAATTTTATTTATTATTATTATTATTTTTAAAGATTTTATTTATTTATTTGACAGACAGAGATCACAAGTAGGCAGAGAGGCAGGCAGTGAGAGAGGGGGGAAGCAGGCTCCCCGCTGAGCGGAGAACCCGATGTGGGGCTCGATCCCAGGACCACTGGGATCACGACCTGAGCCGAAGGCAGAGGCTTTAACCCACTGAGCCACACAGGCGCCCCTGAAATTTTAATCCAACCGTGGAACTGGTATTTGCAGCTCACCCCTGCGACACAGGGCGCATTGCATAGGAGCACACACCGGAAGGGAGGAATTGTACTGAAATGCCATTGCGTGCAGACGGTGGCTGCAGACCTGGGGGGTTTTGGCCGTGTGTCTGGCTTCAGCACTCTCCGCCGTAGGTTTCTGGTTCAGTCTTGGTGTTAGGAAATTTGCTGAGAGTTTATTAGAATTTTGTCTTAAAAAGAGAAAATAGACCCAGATCCCAGACCAGGCGAGTGATCCTAGAAGAGAAGTTGTGAGCTTGAGAGGCTGAGGTTCGTGACTTTAGTCCGCCACCAGCTTTCTCTGGGCCTTGTAGGAGGGGCCTCAGTTTTGCGGCCTCTGTGTGCTCCCCTCCTGCGCACCCTTAAGTCTTTTGGGTGCAGAGGATACGATTGGTGCACTTAGAAGATTCAGGAGACAGATCCTGAAGGATCTATCAGTGACTTGGCAATACTGAGGGAGGGGGATGGATGGACACGCGCGCGCGCAGGGCAGGAAAGAGCTGGAACGAGACTGGGAAATGTTGGTAGCGCCTGGAGTTGGGTGATAGGTATGTGGAGGTTCATGAGACTTAGTGAGTGAATAAGCCGGCTACTGTTCAAGCTCGGTAGATAAAAACTGATGGCTTTCCAATACACTATCGTGATTCATTAGAAATTAGAGTATCACATGGAAAAACAAAAAGATTCCACTCCCAGGGACAACAGTTTCCAAGAATAAACATAATAAAATATGCAGCGCCTAAAAGAAGAAAGCTATAAAACTTCACTAAAGCACCAAATAATTGGAAAGGTATGCTGTGTTCTTTGATAGGAACATCGACCTTGTAAAGATGTTCTTCTCCAAGTAATCTACAAATGCAAGTATCTGTGAGTAAAACCAATTCAATTCCAATAGGAGTTTGATGTAAAACATAGGGGACTGACTAAGAATATCGGGGACTCCCCCCATACTTAAATGGCAGCCCCATATGGGTGGGGTAGAGGCTCGCGACAATAACGTCTGACTCACCCTGGCCCCACTGCCTTCCTCCGCTCCGCCCAATCCCCCAGCAAGTCCAGGCTTCTCTACCTCCACACTCCACAAGGATCTGGATGCCGTCCGGTGCTCCTTCAACCAGGGCCTCCTTCACTCGGACTCGCGGCCGCCACCTAACTGGTGTCCCAGCCACCACTCCCAGGGCTTCCCCCAGCCCCCGTGCAGGGAGGGACCTGCTTAAGCCTGCACTTCCTAAGGCCTCTGCCCTGGCCTCACCATTTCCTGAGCTCACTCCATGTGAGCAACCCTGGCTGGCTCCTGCCTTGGCAGCTTTTACTTGCTGTGCCTTCTGCCCCCGGTTGTCTCCCCCTCCCCCCAACCCCCGACCTCTGCCTGGCTGGGTCCTCCCCATGTGGGGCTCTCTGGAGGATTTGGGCGAGACTTTCCTGGCCACTCCAGCTGATCTGGCCCGTGGCATCCACACACCCCACGCCCTCATTGTCACCGGTCTATCGCCTGCTTTCTTTGTCTTACCAAAAGCACCTTCGTTGTTTGCTTGCCTGTGTCCTGTGTAATGTTCACCTCAAGCGCGCAGGCTTTCTGGGAGCAAGGGGTTGTGGGTTACATCGTGTCCCCCCAAAAGATCTGTCCAAGTCCTAACCCACAGTACCACGATAACGGAATGTGACCTTATATGGAAATCAGGTCTTTGCAGCCATAGTTAAGTTGTAAACTCAGGTGAAGTCATGTGGGAGTAGGGTGGGCCCTTAATCCAGTAGGACTTAGTGTCCTTAGAAAAAGAGAAGACACAGAAACAAACACACACAGGGGGAAGACGGGCATGCGAAGACAGAGGCAGAGATCAGAGTGATGTGGCCACCGGCCAAGAACCCCGGTGGCCCCCAGAAGCTGCAAGAGCCAAGGAAAGATCCTACTCTGGAGGCTTCAGAGGGAGCATGGCCCTGCCAACACCTGAGTCTGGACTTCCGGCCTCCAGGACTGTGCGTAAAGTGTGGTTATTTCCAGCACCCCTGCCCGTGGTGCTTGGTTCTATGGCAGCCCCAGGAAACCACAACAAGGGGGCATTTTCTGTCTTGCTCGGTACTGTCTTCTCAGCCCTGTCCGGTGTGAGGAGCAGCTCCAGAAACACTGCGGAATGCTGAAGGAATGGCAAAAATAGCCAAGAAGCTTTTGAAAAAGATCAGGGGAGACGAACTTGATCTAGCGGATAGTGAAGCATACTATAAAGCTGTAAGAATGTTATAACAGAGGGGCGCCTGGGAGGCTCAGTCCGTTAAGCGTCTGCCTTCTGCTCTGGTCATGATCCCCCGGTTGTGGGATCAGCCCCCCCCGCATCGCATCGGGCTGCCTGCTCAGCGGGGAGCCTGCCTCTGCTTCTCCCTCTGCCTGCCGCTCCCCCTTGCTTGTGCGCTCTCTCTGTCAAATAAATAAATAAATCTTCAAGAAAAAAAGAATGGCATAATAGACAAAAATCAATAGACTAGAAGAGAGGGCTCAGAACAGACTTAGGTAAATGGATTTAGTTTATTATAATGGTGACGATTTAATGAGCCAGGGGAAGGGTGACTATTCAACAAATTGTCTTGATACAATTGACCAGTGCTGTGCCGGGGGCGGGGGCGGGGGACAGGCGGGGCAGGGGGCTGCTCCTCCTTTACTCAGCCGGATATTCAGACCGGGTTCCCCTTGGACTGTCTAGTCTGAAAGGAGGAGGGCAGAAAGCTCAGCTTGCCCCCCGGGACTGTGCTGGCTGTCCCTGTCCAGGAGACCGAGTGTTCTTTGTGGGAGTTCTGGCAGGTGACTGCGTAGCCACCCAGCTGGTAACTAGCTTCTCCCTTGGCTTAAAGCCTTGTGTCCTGTTGGAAACAGCATCTCTTAAAAAAAAAAAAAAAAAGATTTTATTTATTTGAGAGGGAGAGAGAAAGAGAGAGCAAGCAAGCACAAGGGGGGGGGGCAGACCCCCCGCTGAGCAGGGAGCCCAATGCAGGGTTTGATCCCAGGACCCAGGATCATGACCTGAGCCGAAGGCAGAGGCTTAACCGACTGAGCCCCCAAGCGCCCCCGAACCGGTGTCTCTTATCAAACCCCCAGAAGTATAGATTCCAGGCTTCACCCCAGCTCAAGCCTGGCGTCCTCATCAGCAGGTGTAATTCATTTATGGCTCTTCCGTGTCCAGGAGCAATGGGCCGATCGCAGTCATTTTTACCATAAGCAGTGCTATCTAGTGACATAGTTGATGGCTGACCGTTATGGGGTTCCTAGGTTTTGTTAAGCCCATGGGGATGCTAATTAAATTAGAGCCCTACATTATACCATGCATTAAGGCAAATTACAGAGGCCTTTACGGTGAACTATAAAGAGCCCCAACTTTTAAAGTATTAGAAGAACATAGAAGAGAAACTTTCACAGTTTTATGGTGTAGAAAGCCTTTCTAAACAAAGCATAAAACTCAGAAGTCAAAAAGATAAAGAAACCTGATAGACTTAAAGAAATCTCTCTCTCTTTTTTTTTTTTAAAGATTTTATTTATTTATTTGACAGACAGAGATCACAAGTAGGCAGAGAGGCAGGCAGAGAGAGAGGAGGAAGCAGGCTCCCTGCCGAGCAGAGAGCCCGATTCGGGGCTCAATCCCAGGACCCTGGGATCATGGCCTGAGCCGAAGGCAGAGGCTTTAACCCACTGAGCCACCCAGGCGCCCCAAGAAATATTTCTTTATTGAAGTATGACATACATAGAACAATGAGCAAACCCCACCACACAGCTCCTGAGTTTTCACAAAGCGAACGCACCCCCATGACCAGGGAGGGATCTGGAAACAGAGCCCCGGTGGCACCCTAGGAACCCCTGCACAGCCTTTGCCCTGTATCCGACCAATAGATTGGATTATATAAATATGTAAATCTCCAGGATATCAAAAGACACCATAAAAGCGCTTTAGAAATGAGCAATGGAAAGAAATCGTGTACACCCGTTTGCAACATACAAAAGGGTCAAAGACTGACAATCATGGGATGTAAGAGCGCCTATAGATCATAAAGAAGGACAAATAGTTCACCAGGAAAGATGGCAAAGGATACCTAAGTCATTCCCAAGAGGAAAACTGCAAATGGCCCAGGGAGCCAGCACCGCCCACTCTGCTCAAGGCTGGAAGCCATCTCCTCCGTTCTTCTAACCCTCTCCCTCCTGTGACTCAGGCATGGAAGGCCCAGGACAGACACTGCAT
Organism: Martes martes; assembly: GCF_963455335.1. Classification (NCBI taxonomy): domain Eukaryota; kingdom Metazoa; phylum Chordata; class Mammalia; order Carnivora; family Mustelidae; genus Martes; species Martes martes. The sequence continues at coordinate 9,492,854 of NC_137893.1, read as the reverse complement.
TCCACCCAGGGTGACTCTGCCCTGCTGCCCCCGCCACGCCCCCGCTGTGCCCTCCCACCTGTCTCTCCCTTAGGCCTTGACCCGTTTCCCAGGAGACATTTGCTTCTCTCCTGCACTGGCTCCCAGGCTTCCAGACAAGCCCAGATCTGACTTGTCCTCTAGGGACACACTTGCTCAGGTGCCCGCCAACCTCAGTGCAGCGCACATCAGCGCGGGGCTCAGGTGCTTGACACACGAACAACAGCTGTGGCAAAAGGCAGGAGGGGGCCGTCATTGCCGGAGGTTGGGGCAGGCGGTAGGTTTGGCGTCCCATTTTTGAAGACTCGAGTCGGGGAGGACCGAATCGGCCCCCAGGAAGGAGGGTGGGACAGGCACCAGCAGCAGCAAAGTGTTAGTTCCGTAAAGGCGAACTTCCCCAGGGAGGGCTGCTGAACGAAGGGACTTCACAGGTAAATGACTGGGGGAGTCTGGACCTGGCATCCCCCCCACCCCGGAAATGTGCAGCTCAGGCCATGTGGTCAGTTCAGCCCAGGGATCCCGGGTATGTTTGACCTTTGTTCGCAGAGCACACATCAGCCTCTCAGGGGACACTGGGGTCTCTTGGGGAGTCGCTGCTGTGAAGTGATTAAGATTCTAAGACCAGGTTCTGACCCATCCACAGACTTTCCTGTTTCCAAGGCTGGAACTAATTCCAGGTACAGAAAGCCTTTGCCTGGTTGGTAAGTCAGAGGAGGCAGCCCCCAGATTGAGGAAATGTGGTACTAGGACCATTTGAGAAGGTTTTCTTCTGCCCTTTTGTAAGAATAGTGTGAATATCTTCCCTTTTGTTGTGTGGGGCCTCTGTGAGAAGCAGGCATGTTTAATTAATAGACGCGTGTGGAGGGAGAGCCCAAACTTGTCACAAAAGATGCCCCCAAATATTCCCTACGTGTGGGGACGCGAATAACGAGGCACCATTCACGCGTCCGCTCAGAGTTGAACCTTCTGGGACCGGTGCATCCTGTTTGCCCAGGGCCAGCCCTGCTATAGCACTGCTTCTCTGTGGCCCGTCCAACACCAGTGACCACATTGGTGTTCTAATCACATCTCTAACGCCAGTTTTCCTGCTAAACAGCGGACAACAACAATTTTTTGTAAAAATCAAAGAAGGCTGACAAATGAATTATAGCCAGTTTTCTGGATTCTGTATTAAAATACAGAGTAGGAATTGGCTTTTGATGGATGGAAGAAGTCTTACCTCAGCTTTCTGGAACCGTGTCCCATCCTCAACAAGTCCCTCCCGCACCAGCCTCCCCCTGCGCACCCTCCCCCAACCTGAGGCTTGCTGGGAGTGGGGCAGGTGACCCCTGTTCACAGCCCCTTCCTCCCCCACCCCCGGGCCAGGGTTCCTCCTTCTCCCCCAGAAGGACCGTTCCTGGGGACCCACGCGCGTCCTCGCTGAGATCTCCCTTCCTCCTGGCCACGCTCTGCATTCACAGAGGAGCTGCGCTCCTGGCTCCCTGGGTCCTTTCGCCACAACTCCTGTCCCCGTCCTCGGTGAGCTCCTGGCCATCAGCACGACCCACCTGCTCTGCGGGCCTCCCTCTGCCCTCACCGGCTCACTGCCAAGCCCTGCCTTCCCTTCCCCTCACCCCGCTAGACCTTCTACTCACCGGGTACTAGGCCACCCTGCAAGTTCAGCTCCGGGCACCCACGACTACCCCGACCCAGACAGCTCTGCAGCCACCAGGCCTTTGGTGTCTGGGCTGGGAAACCTTCCCGCCACCCTCACTGCCCGCACACCCCCCTCCCTCGCCCTCCTCTGGCCGACAACGCACCCCATGCACTGACCACTCCTGCACACACTGCCCCCCACCCCCCCAAGCCTGGCAGCCCCCCAGCCCAAGATGAGGCCCCACGCATGCGCCCTGGTTGTCGGGTGTGGCAGGACATGGACTTCTCAGTGCAACTCCTCAAGGGGTTTTCGTGCTGGTCCATAGTCTCATCATATTTTCCTTTTTATTCTTTTTTTAAGATTTTACTCATTTATTAGACAGAGGGAGAGTGCATAAGCAGGGGGAGGGGCAGAGGGAGAGGGAGAAGCAAACTACCCACTTGAGCAGGCAGCCCCAAGCGGGGCTCCATCCCAGGACCCCGGGATCATGACCCGAGCTGAAGGCAGACGCTGTACCCACTGAGTCACCCAGGCGCCCCGCCCCGTGTTTTCCTCCTCTGGGTGCTCTTCTCTCTCCAGGATGACTGTTTCACACCCTCTCAGCCTTCAGCACCTTGGGCCTCTCAGCTAACGTTTTGCTTCCTATTGCCCCGACAAAGTAAAAGGGATTTAAAGGAGAACTTGCACGAGCCCCACCATCTGAGCTATTTGCCCTGTGCAGGTGCTCTCGCCACCTTCCCTCTGTTACAACGATGACGCCGGTGTCCCTGGGCGCCCACCTTCCTGCCCCCTCCCTCCCACCCTACCTTGAAAGACTTTGTTCCCACTCTTTACCCCTTTCCTTCCTAGCTGGGTGATTTCCACCATTAAACCCACAGACAATCAGATCTCACTTTAAGAAACCTACTCCCGGCCCCAGCCCCTCACCTCCTTCCTCCATTCTCGTGCATGAGGGGGTTGTGCACACACGTGCCATCTCCGTTCTCCCTCCCCCCATCCTCCCGGGGCCAGGCTTTGGTACTTGCTGCTCCTCTGAAGCCCTTCATCAAGGTCCCCATAACTTCTGGGTCCCGGGATCCCGCAAAGGTCTGTCCTCCCTCCAGCAGCACCACCCACCCAGCTGATCCCACCTTCCTGAAGCGATGCGCCTTCCCAGGTCGTGTTCCTCGCAGCCATTCTCCCGTTCTCCCGTTCTCCCCGGTGCTCAGACTCAGAGCAACCCTCCCCCCCCACCCCCCCCCCACCCCGCATCGCAGAGGTGCGCATCTGGAATCCTTGCTGAGCAATGGAGTTGAAGCAGGACAGGGTGTGACTTTCCCCTTTCTTCCCATGCCGGCTGGGCCTCTCACGTAGCACAAGATATATGTGGATTACACTACATGGCTTCTAGAGGGGTGTGTGTGTGCCTGCACGTGTGCACACGCATGCACGTGCCCACACCCCTGCGTGCAAATGGGGCTTCTCTGCAAGGGGAGAGGCTCAGAGGAGGGGCCGTTCAGTTGGACGGATAACTGAGGAAGGAAGAAGAAAGAGGGATGTCCGGGGGAGCTGGTTTGGCTTGTCAGTTAGAGAGGAAACCTGGAAGGTAGCTCTCAGTAGAGTCTCCAGTGCCAGGAAGGCCCGTGGACCTGATTTGTTAGTCACAGGAAGCAAAATGAAGGGCTTGCTGTAGGAGGAAGTGACACATCAGGACCCGCTCCAGGAGGCGAGCCTGGGGGAGAGGGTGGGGGGGGGGGCAGGGCCTCGGGAGAGTCTGCAGGCCCAGGAATGAGATCTGCGGTCAGGCCAGGAACACTGCCCCGAGGGAGCGAGTGGGTCTGCAGGATCTGCCCCCACGTATACAGCGAACAGGCACATATTTGGAGAGAAGTAGGTATTGTCAGGCTTCGCTCTGCCTCCCCTCCCTGTGCAGCGCCCCGCTGCCCCCCATCAGAAGTCTGCTCAGCGTGGGCGGAAGACTCCCCCCTAAAGTCTCAGTGTCCAGTCCTGTGCTCCCGCCCCCTTGTCTGAGGAGCCGGCCTCCTCCTCCAGCTTGGTCACAGCCACGGCTGACCTCCGTGCAGGGAGCGGAGTGGGGAGGACCCGCCCCAGCCCGCAGATGTTTTTCCAGCTGTGGCTGCAGGAGATGATACATTTCCCTTTTATTTTCTCTGGTCGGTTTGCACAAGCTAGCACAGCCTTGGTGGGAGGCCGTGCACTTGCTTAGGTCATGTGTTTCTGAGTGCCCGCCCCCCCCCCCCGCTCGCCTCCCCTCCCCCCACTGGCTCTTTGGTGTGGCCTGGACTTTTGTGGTGAGAGAGAGAAGCAGTGGGGAGTACAGGAAAGTTTCTTCTTGGGGCTGACCTGGGTCTGCCCACTTGGCTTTCATCACGGCTCACAAGCTTCTGTTACAGACCGATGTTTTTGATTTGCACTTGGCTCAGCAACCCTCCTGCGCCTTCTTCCTCCCGCCCCGGGAAAAATCATTGTCTTTCGGAAGAGCTGCTCTGGCTCTAAGCTGGTGACTCTGGAAGGAACAGGCATAAGCCAGTCTGAACGGAACTCGCGAAGGACACGCTGACCTTGATCTGGCCGAGGCTGTCCTCTCCGGAGCCTGAAACACGAGGAGAGGGTTTAAAATCCTGCAAGTGGTACCTCGGTCTTGGACTGTCTGCGGCGTTAAATTGACCTACTTGTGTTTGTGATATGTGGGCTGGGCTTCCCCGGAATTTCCCGATGGCGTGTTATTGTGGATTAGATTATGAAAGAAAGAAACGTGTGTGGTTGGTTTGCTGACTGATCCGGACTGGCTGCGTGCGGCCCGGGAACACGGCCTGCGTGGCCTGGGTTTTAAGAAGCAGAGTGTGCTCGGGCTCCACGTGTGACTCTGACTCCTGGTGACACCAGCCCCACCCGCGGGACATCAGGCCAAGTTCGCCCTGCTTTGGGGCAAGCCACCCTCTCCTGGCAGCCTAAGTGGCGGCCGTTTCTCTTCCACTCCCTTGGCCCACTAGTCCCGGGGGTAGGATGTGTGTCCCCTAGGCCCCTCTTTGCCACCTCCGGACCCCCCTTCCTTTCTTCATAAAAGCGCTCAACTCTGAATCGCCTAATGGAGATCTTCCAAGGTCATCCAGACTTCTAGACTGTCAAGAGCCCCTGGGGATTTAGGACGGGAGCCGTAGCTCGCTGTCAGGGCAGGGTGGGGCACCCCCTGAACCTTGACCCAGCCGTCAGGAGACCCCAGGCCCATTTCTCTCACCGGATATGCACGCCAGGGCTGTTTGCAAGCAAGGCTCACCCACTGGGTCCAGTGTTAGGTGGCTGAGCTTCCAGGATCCCCTCAAAGGACAGGCTCGTTTGTTCCAAGAGTGTCCACATGGCCCCGTCATAGTTCTCAGGTCACCCGTGGTTCCTCGAAGCCCAGAGGCCTTCTACCAGTCAGGATGATTTTGAATCACAAGCCATGCTGCCTGGTAACATGGATAACTGACATCAGGTTACCGGGGAAACAGGACTTGATGCTAACCCAAGGTCAGTTCTCTTGCAGGCTCTGTTAACCCTTTGCCCACACACCCCGGGGACCCCGTCACCCGTTGCCCTGTGTTGGGATGACCTGGTGATTTTACCTCATTTTCTGCCAGTGTCGCTGATGCGGAGGTTTGCCCTCATTCTTGGTACCTTCTGTCAAGCCCTTGGCCTTGGGCTCCCCGACCTCTCCCCGTGGGCTCCTGTCCATCTTTGTTTGGTCCTGCTCGCTTGGTAATACCACCAGTGAGATCCTCTCGTCCTTGCCTGAATCCTTCTCTGTGTAGCTGGAAGTTTCCAGAAACCCACTGCATGCTGATAGGGATCATTGCCACTTCCGACCCCTAAGTACAGGGGGGTCCTGCGGTGAACTGTCCCAGTGGGCTCTGCCCACCTTCCCGCCTTCTGGCTCTGCCGCTCCTCCCCCACCTCCTCCACTTCCTCGCTCTTAGCTGATGGACTTGCCTCTCGCTGCACCGAAGCCCTGAAGCATTTGCGGGGGACGTCTGCACACTGCCTACGCCCCAGCGGCCCACCCACCCCCTTCCCGCCGCTGTCTGTTCCCGCTGTCTGCTCCCGTGTCTCCTGGTAACTGTTGGACTGATGGACTGTTTTTGAGGGTGGTCCCCACTTAGACATCGGATTCCACTGACCTCCGGGGCCTCCCTCCAGCAGCTCCCCCTCTCCTAGTACATCGGTTTTTACTGTCCCAGAGTGTTTCTACCAGCATATGTGTGTGGGTGCACACACACACATACACACACACGTGCACATTACAAATATACACATGCACGCATGTGTGTACACATGTATGCACAGAGAGACACGCATACATGCATATATACACACAGAGACACATACACATGTACAATATACACATACATGTACCTGCATGTGTGCACACACATGTGCACACATGCACACGCGTATGTACACATGTGTGTGCACACAGCTGCATATACAGACATATACCTGCTTGCACAGACATACACACATGTACACATACATGTACATACATACACACGTGCACATATATATACGTGCACTCGTGCACATACACAAATACACAGACATATACACGTGCATGAACACACATACACACACACACAGAGTTCCTTGAAGAACTGTCTCTGTTTCTCCCTCTGCAGTCAGCTGCCTGCCCCTGCACTCCACCGACACTGCTCCTTGCTGGGCCCCAGTGCCTGACTGGAAGGATGGACACTCTGTCCTCATGTCACGGAACAGAGAGCAGCACCTGAACTTGCCGACCCCTCCTGCCTCCTTCAAACACTTTCTTCTCCGACCTCCAGGATGCCACGCGTTTCACATTTCTGGTTTTCCTTACATCCTCCGGGATATTTCTCTTCATTCTCCTTGATTTCTGAAAAAGCTGTTTCCAGTACTCACTTCCCAGGCGATCCCCCTCCAATCTCCAGATTTTAAATGCCTTCTGTTTGCCAGGACCCTGTTCACACCTCCGGCTGGACTTCTCTGCCGGACTCCAGGCTGGTACAGCGCCACCCTCGATGTCTGTGCCGGGGCGCCCGTGGGCACCGCAGGCTCGACCTGAGTTCCTGATGCTCCATCCAGGCCTGGCCCGTCAGTTTCTGCCCTCCTGGTGCGGGCTGCTGAGCCCCCTCGCTGTCCAGGAGGAAGACTTGGCCTCATCCTTGGACCCGGTCTTTCTCTCATATCCCACATCGAGTCTGTCCACAAATCCTTTTGGTCTGACTTTCCAAATATATGCAGATAACTTGTGATGTTAAGGAATTATGGTCAAGTTTTATTAGATGGGATCATCATATTGTGGCTATATTTTTAATTTATTTTATTTTAAATATTTTTATTTATTCATTTATTTGACAGAAAGAGAGAGAGCACAAGCAGGGGGAGTGGCAGGCAGAAGGAGAGGGAGAAGCAGGCTCCCCGCTGAGCTCCCTGCTGTAGGACCTGGTCCCAGGACCCTGGGATCATGACCTGAGCCAAAGGTCACCAACTTTGAGCCACCCAGGTGCCCTGTGGTTATTTTTTAAAAGGAGCCTTTATCTTTGAGAGATTCTTACAGTTTGCATTTCTTTACATGCTAAGAAGGTTGGGATTTACTCACAGTAATCTAGGGCAATGATTTTCACCTGGAGGACTCATTAAACCAGATTTCTGTGTCTGGAGGCCAGAGGTTCTGACTTCGTAGGCTGCAGTCGACCCGATCATTTGTATTTCTAATGCAGGTTGATGCCTATTATCTGAGGCCCACATTGAGACCCACTGAGGGAAGGTAGAGGAGAGTGGTGGGGAGTCTGAGTGGGCAGGGGTGCGCAAGAACTGATAGGGGAGTCGATGGGACGTGGTAGTGTGGGTCCATAGTGTTGTTCCAGTACTCTGTTTTTCCCCGGAAGTGTCTGTAGTAAAAAAGTGTGTGTGTGTGTGTGTGTGTGTGTGTCCAGAATGACTATTTCTCACCATCTCCCCTGCTACCACCTTGGCCCAAGCTAGAGTCATCTCTTGCCTGGATTGTTGTAGGGGTCTCCTTGATTTTCCCCTTGCCCCTGTGGGATCTGTTATCAACAGAGCAGCCAGAACTATCCTCAAAACTCTGCAATAAATCCCTGTCACTCAGAGTGAAACCCCGGGACTTTCTATGACCTACAAAGCTCTCTACAACGTGTTCTCCGCTCTGTTTTCTCTGTCAGACACAGAGCTCCTTGCTGGTCCTTGGATATGGCAGGAATGCTTCTGCCTCAGGACCTTTACACATGATCTCCTGGGCCTGTAGTGCCCCCCTCCCACCACCAAACTTCAGCTATCCCTGTCATTTCCTTCAAGCCTGTGTTTGAAGGTCGCACTTGCAGTGAGGTCTTCTTAGACTACAGTATGTAAAATTTCACACACACACACACACACACACACACACACACACACATACCCCACACACTTCACACCCCTTCCCCTGATCACTTTTTCTCCTTAGCTCCTCTCACTGTCTGTATCGTGCTTATTGCTCTTGTCTGTCCCCCTTGGCAGGAAGCTTGCACGGTCGGTACCTGGCACTGAGTAGGGCCCGCCGCTCCGCCTCTGTGGCTGCGCCTTGGCCGTGCCACGCTGTTCCCGGCTCCCACTCCCCTCCCGGCTTGGCCTCCACTGTCATCTCACATCCATTCACCACACACGTTCCTTCTTTGCCACTGCCGAGTGCCTGCCTTGGCCAGCTCTGCTGAAGACAGTTTTTGTCGGTTCGGTTCGCCTCTGTATTTGTGTCTGGCACAGTGCCAGCCGTGGCGGGCTCTCGGCACGCGCTCGCTGGGCACGTGGCTGCATCCTAGGGGCGAGAGGTGGACGAGGAAGAGGGTGGTGGGAGAGCAAATGAGGGGACTTTCCCGAAAGGTTGGAAATCTGTGGCCAGGGGGAGGGGAAGCAAAGGCATTCTAACATGGAAAAACCTACAGGAAATGCAACAAAAGTGTGAAAGACAGGAATAGTCTATTTTCGGAACATTAAGAAGGGACGACAGAAGTTGCAAATGGGCAGGCCGAATGCAGTCTGCAGAGGTGTGTGCTCAGCCCACACGATGCTTAAAATAAATTTGGATTGGTTGCCAACGCTGAAAAATCAGGAGTGTCCTACTTCTCTCGAAAAACTGGAGAAGACTCGCTGGCACCGGGCTGGCCTGGGACTGACCCTCGGTCCCCCCTCAGAGGTGGGGGGTGTGTGTCCTCGGGTCAGCTGTGCCCCCTCCAGCAGCTTCATTCATTCATCACCTACCTGCTGCTTGGAGATATTCCATCTGTGAGCTCCGTTCTGAAGAGCCAAATGGATTTCTTCTTCCTTCAAACCTAACTGAGGAGGTATCGTTGTGTGGGGCAAGCAGGGGTGTCGGGTGATTGGGGAACGGGCTGCTCGAGAGGCCAGGAGGAGGCAGGGAAGGACCATCCCCCGGGGCCTGCAGTTAGGGGGCCGGGCCCTGCGGACACCTGCTGCAGACTTCTGGCCTACCGCCCTGTGACATGGTCGCGTCCTGTTGAGGCCAGGAAGGTGGCGACTTGCTGGGGGCCCCCATGTGTCTGGCAGAAGGGGTTTCCATTTGGAAAGCGGTCAGTCACAGGCTTCGAGGGCGACCTGGTGGCCCTGGGGTGTTGTGTTGGTTTGTCTGCTACATAAGAGGACGAAGAGCCTTTTTTATTGGCCCCATGTTCCTGGTGGCAGGCTGGGACACGCGCACTTATCACCTGTCACCCAGCAGGACAAGTGGCCAGTTGTGTTTCCAGAACTTCTCTCGTGGGCACGTTCCCACCTCTGAGGCGTGGGTCAGACCACATCACTTCAGCGAGCCGTGTCCCGACGTCTTGCTTTGTTGGCTCAGGATGGTGGTGCGGAGGTAAATGGACACACGAGGGCCTCCTCGTTGACGTGAGAACGGGCTGATGCTGAGGCTTCCGGATTCTGTCTAAGGGCTTTTGTAAAGCTCCGAGGGTTGGAATATATATTTCTGGGGTCAGGATCATTCTCATGCTTTATCAGCTCGTGTCCTGAGAGGAGGGCTGGGATCCTGCTTCGGCTGCACGGGTGCCGGGTGCCGCCGCGCTGGCCGTGCCTGCAGTCCACGGGGGTGGGATTTCACAGGGATTACCTGTCCTCGATCAGGGCGCGGACCCATTTCCCGGAGGGCTCTGTAGGCAGAGGACACGGCGCCTGGCCCTCAGCAGTGGGCTTGCCATCGCCTCGGGGGCGGGGGATGTTGTTCCTCTCGGCCGGGAGCAGATATGCAGGGAACGGGGAGGCTACCTCGCCCCCCTCACCCATCATCAACATGGGAGCGGGAAGCCTGTGGCCTCTGAGAAATGTGGGCCCCTAAGAGGTTGGCAGCCTAATCCTCAGCCCCTGTGACACCTTGTATGGCAAAAGGGACTTTGCAGGTTTGATTAAGCTAAGGGCCTTGACGTGGGGCGATTGTCCTGGGTTACCTGGGTGGGCCCAGCACACTCACAAGTGCCCTTCGAAGAAGGAAGAAGGGGGTGACAGGGTCACTCAGTCGGTTAAGCATCTGCCTTCAGCTCAGGTCATGATCTCAGGGTCCTGGGATCGAGCCCCGTGTCGGGCTCCCTGCTCGGTGGGGAGTCAGCTTCCTTCTCTCCTGCCCCATGCCCCATTCATTCTCTCTCTCTCTCTCTCAAATAAATAAATAAAATTTAAAAAAAAAAAAAAAAGAGGGAGGAGGGAAGCAGGAAAGGGAAGGGGAAAGAGAAGTGAAAGTGGGAGGAGAGAGCCGAGTATGGCTGTTGCCGGCTTTGAAAAGGGGGTGTGCAGGGGCCAGGAGCCCTGGAGCACCGCCGGGCTCGCGCGATGCTGGGAAATGCCAGGGACCAGGTTCTTTCGCAGAGTTTCCAGAGGAATGCAATCCTGCCGACACTGATTTTAACCCAGTAAAACCCAGTCTGGAGACTTCTGACCTGCACAGTCGACAGCTCACAGACACGTGCTGTTCTGAGCTGGGGGGTCTGGTCATTTGTTACCGCAGAGGCAGCAGGAAGACCCAGGAGGGACGCGCCTCGCGGCCGCTCCTTCTCTCAGCCCGGCGGAGGGAGTGGTCGGGGCGGTCCCCCCAGTCCTTCTCATAGTTAGCATTAGGTTACGAGGCCCCTCTGCCCCCCTCCTCCTTCGCCATTCTGACAACAACTGTGGCTCCAAGCCCCATGAAAAAATACGTCCGAAAACTTGTGCACGGTTGTAGAGGTGACACGGAACCCCCAGATGCTCCCCCGTGAAGCTGCAGCGTCTGCTGGGCCTTCCTCTGTCGCCGGGATGAGAAGCCCATCCGGACGCAGAGGGGCTGCTTTCCCAGGAACCTCGTTAATGGGGTCTGCCGGGCCCTCATCCGGGGACTCATGCAGGTTCCCGTTTCATTCGCTGCGTATGGAAACGTTCTTCAGAGGGAGGGTCCACGGGCTTGCCGCCATCAGTGCCAGATGGGTCTCCGGTGCCCTTAAAGGTCAAGGGCTCCCGGCTCCAAAGGGTCCTTCCCTCCGTCAGGTCAGCTTTCTTCTTTTGCTTCCTCCCAAGGCTCTGTTTTGTCCTGGGCACTGGACGAGGACAAGGACGAGGGCTCTGCTCCGGCAGCTTGCCGGGGGGACGCCCCGGGCCCGGGCCCGGAGTACCTGGGGCGCGTGGACCTTCTGCACAGCCTCCCCGTCTGTTACTCAGCAGGTCCCCGCGGGCAGGTGGGCGCTCTTGGGATGAGCCTGCAGGAGACCTTATTTAGGAAGGACGGTCCTTCCCACTGGGTCACGATGACTCACTCCTGGACGGGGCTGGGCCCCAGGCACCTGTTCCTGGCTCGAACCCCAGCACCTCCTTGCAGCCAGCCAGGGACTCTCCTCACCCTCCCCAGCACCACCCTCCCCCCCACCCCAGGGAGCTGTGGGCGCTCCCAGAGAGCAAGCTGTTTGTGGGAAGGTCTAAATGTGCAGCTCGGTGATTCGCTAGCCCTAAAACCTCCACACGCATCACTTGAGGCCGAGCTATTGTCTCTGCGTTTTCTTTTTCGAGTGGGTGGGGAGCCAGATGGGAAGGCAGCCGTGAATGAACTCCGGCTGGAGACCCAGGCTGATGTTGTCTGTGATGTGTTTCTCTCCCAGCTCCGGAAGAGAAGGAGGTCATTAAAGGCCAGTATGGGAAGCTCACGGACGCTTACGGCTGCTTGGGGGAGCTCAGGTTAAGATCCGGTAAGTACCCCTTCAGACAGAACAGCAGCTGTCAGAGCGTCTCCTCCTGCATTCGTTTGGAAAGACTGCCGGGTTTAGACATTTTATTTTATCATCTTTTAAACTGTGTCTTTATTTGCCTGAGCCTGCGCCTCCGTGCCGGGCAGGAAGGTGAACGCAGCCTGATTCTCACCTGTCTGTGCCGGTGGCAGAGGAGGGTGTGTGCGAAGGATGCTCACCTTCATGGTTTGCCCTCCAGGACCTGAGTTTTTCCAAAGTCGGGTGTGGGGGGGTCCCCCCCCAAGGGGGCTGTTTGTTGTTGACAAGGGCTCTGTATCTAGAAGGTGTGGATGCAGGGAGTCCGAAAACCCCGGACTCGCGGGGTGGCTTGAAGAAGAGCGGGGACTGGGCGTGCGCGCTGGCGAGGACAGAAGAGCCCCCAGCACCTGCCATCGGACGCCGGCGGTGGGGGTCGGGGGCGAGGAAAGGAAAGTGCATCTGGAAAACGGGCCGCGTAGTCCAACTTTGGAAAAGGCTGAGAACTCCCAGGAACAGGCGAGCATCCTTGTCCGTGTGAGACCCTCGGGGCTGAGCTGTCGGCTGGGCTGTTACCGGAGGTCGCAGCCTTCCCCTGCGTTGTCACCTCTGTGCCCCTGGACCTCACTTTGGGGTCTGCAGCCACCATGTCCTTCCTCCTCTCTCAGCCACCTCATTTATGCTGGCCCCAGCCACTGGTCTCCAGGGATGTTTGGGGCCCGGGCCAGGGCACAGGTGATATCTCTCCTTCTCAGTCCTGCACCCCAGAATGAGAATGGCTGGGAGTGAATCAGATTGGGGCACACACGGCTTCCCCCGAGCCGAGCATGTTCCCCCGTGTCCCACAGCAGCTGCGTTCACAGACGGGGAATTTTTTTTAAGGCAACAGAATGGCACGTTGTCTGTCACTACTTTTCTGGGTCTTTTCTTTCCGGGATGGGTTCTCCTAAACCCTGATTCCACCAGTCATTTTCAAATTGTGTGTAGGGAAAGTGCTCAGTAGCCACACGACAACATGCATGCCTCCGATGTCTGTTTTGTTCCCCGGGGCTAGATGTGCGTTAACTTATTTAGTCCTAAAAATAAGCCAATATGATATTGCCTCTTTTCCACTATTCCCAGTAATGGAAACAGGCTCAGAGGGTTAAAGTGATTGCCTCGGGTAAGAAGTGTAGCTGGGATTCAAACCCAGATGGAGTTGCCTCCAAACACTTGGCTTTTTCCCTGAAAACGTGCTGCCTACCCCAGGTTTTCTGTGGGACTTTTCCCCTTAGTGATTTTAAGGAGGTCACAAAAAAGTCCCGTGGCCCTTGCCTCCTCGACAATGATGTGAGGACGCCAGCTAACCTTCCGTAGCTCGCACTCCGTGCCGGGCACTGTTTTAATGTATTAACTCTGTTCTCGAAATACGAGAGGCGGGTGCCTGTTCCTGCCCTGCTTTACCCAGACAGAGAAGCTCGGAAAACTTAAGTGCTGTTTTTTTGTCTCTTCTGTGACTTTTTTTTTTTTTTTTAACATATTAGAGTGTCTTGGTTCTTAGGATGTGTTAACCGTTGTTGACATCTTAAAGTTATAACCGGCAGCAGTTTTCCGATACATGAATCAGTGATCCGGTTTGCGTCTGACCCAGACCTGGATTTTGCGCAGGGCTGTAACTTGGCCAAGGTCAGGCAGTTCTCCAGGGGTGACCTGGGTTTTAAACATGTGCCTTCTGGCGCCTGGGGCTGTTGTCAACCACCTGGGGCTGTTGTCAACCAACCGGGCTGTTCTGTCTTGAAAGGGGGCAGAGAAGGTTGAACTTCCAAGGTCAGAAGGAGCAGTACCTTCCCTTCATCCCAGAGGAGGGTGTCTTTTCCCTGGACTATGATCTGAGATCGGCTACAGGGAGTCGCTCTCAACAGTCGCCCCCACTCTGAATCGTAGCTACACTTCTTGCCTGAGGCGATGACTTTAACCCTGAGTGGGCCAGGGTGTCTGTGGGGCTCCTGGCCCAGGGTCTGGGCAGGCTTCCGTGGAATCATCCCAGGGCAAGGAGGTGGAGAGAGATGACCACCTGCTGGGGAGTCCCCCCCGCCCCATCTAGCCCTCATCCTGAGGTTAGGCCCTGCTCCCTTGTGTAGCCTGTGCTCCCCACCCGGCCCTCCCCCAGGAGTGAGTGCGCAGAGCCTCTGGGGGCCTGGCATGAAGGTCGCTCAGGTCCCCAGCCCCCAGTTCTCCTGTCCTCTGAGTACCCCCAGCCCTTCCTGCCAGAGTCGCCCTCCCAGGTGGGCTGCCAAAGCTCTCTGCAAGGGGGTAAGAATGACTTCCGAGTTTTGGAATGTCAGCATTCTTTGGCCTGTTTTCAACACATTCCTGAAAGGGCCCTAGGGTATCTTTAGGATAGATGGAAGGATTGGGCCTTATTGTCCAGTTTTTTAAATCCCCTCGGGTACTTGATTTTCTTTTCCTCCTGCAAGTCCCCAGTGCAGAGCTCTCCTGTTTTCTTCTCATCTGTTGAGGGTATTGGGCAGTGCCGAGTGAAACCCCAGTTTGGGGGTGCCACCGAGACAACCAGCCCAAGCTGGGGATGGGCCTCCCTTTTGACTTTCTTAGGCCGAGGGTCTCTGTGCAAAGAAAGAGACTTCCTCTCAGGCTTATAACAGGGGGCAAGTTGTTGAATTTCAATCTGCCTAAGTGACGATAGCTTTTTTCTGTTAGAAACTAAGAAATGTGCACAAAAATTGCTAAAAGCTTTATTCCAGGTTCCTAGGTTTTCATGGAGACCGTAAGTCCCTCCTTCCTCCCAGAAATGCCAGCAGGAAGGGGGTGGAGCCCCCACAATTAGCCGGGGAGTCAGGCTTCCTGATGTAGACATGATACAAGGCAAAGAAAGTGAGAGTACAGCAGCTGAAAGAATTTATCCCAACGATTACAGGATTTAACTCCCCTTTAACCTAAGCTCTCACAGCCTCCCTGTTTCATAGCATCGAGGGTTGAATACAGTGAGGTCTTTAACGAGCTCTGGAGTTGTGCAGTGCACAGCCTGTAAAGCCCTACTGGACAGCCCTCCCAGATTCTAGTTCCAGCTTCACAACACACTCACCTTCTGTACTTATTCATCTCTCTAGGACTGTAGTCTGCAAAACCAGGAAAACTGCCTCACCTCTGTATTACATAATTCCTAAGAGATTTATAGGGGAGAGTAAACCTGGTTTGGAAATGGGTACCGAGGGGGAGGGGGCTGGCGTGCAGAAGGGTCCCTCTGGGAGAAGTGGGTGTGGGGTAGAGGTCAGGGCACTGAGTCCTGGTGGGTGCTTAGCCTGCACAGGCTAGCGGAGGGCTCACTGCTGGGCAGTCACTACAAAATGCAAAGTCTCCAGGGAGGGAAATGGGATCGTCTTTAGTTTTGAGATTCGGGGTACACAGTGTTCTCTGGAAAGTCTTGAAATGATACGGCCTTTATCAGTCTTAGGATCACTTATGACCTACATCTAGTGGAGTGCTGGTGAATATTGGACGTCCAGCTCTGGGGGGGGGGAAAAGCCCTGCTAGGAAGGTCTGCCAGTTTCCATGGTGCGGCTAACCCACCCCTGGTGGATTTCAGGCTACAGATCGAGGCTGGGGAAGGGGGGCGGGCGTTAAGCTACCGGCTCACACACACGTGCCACCTGCACGTTCCAGAAAGGAAAGGTGAAAGAGATCCTTGCACCCTGTGCCATGCAGATGCAGGGTATTTAGAACTCGAGCTGGTTGGTACTGGGGGAGCCTTGGGGACCCCCACTCCACGAGTGGGCAAGCCTAGAGCTGAGTCCTGTGTCTATAGCTTTAAAGTGTGAGAGAGCCCTGTATAAGCAGTAGAGAGAAGGGGGTCTGTGGGCAACCTCAGGGTGGAGATTGGCATGAACCTGGCCGGGGAGTGAACTCCAAGGCTGAGCCGGGGAAGCAGGAGGCCCAGAGGCCAGAACACACCCAGCATTGTCCCCGCACAAACGGCATTGTGTCTGCCCATGACTCACTGTGCTCCCAGCGCCAGCCCTTCCCAGCCAGATGACAGTGGCCTCAGCGAGATAAGACAGGGACCCCGTTGCTGCCGGGCTCAGGGGCCTGGGGACAACCGGGCCTTGGAGTTGGGTTTTGAAGGCAGCCCCCTTGAGGGAGAGCATTTCTGAGTCAGCGTGGAGGTCAGCGTGGAGGTCTCCGAGGTTTTTGTGCAGATGGCAAAATACAGAGACGATAAAAATGTACCATTGTGACCAAGTTAAAGTGGACAGTTCAGGGGCACTGAGGACATTTCCATTGTTGTACTCCCGTCTGTCTCTAGAAGTTTTTTCATCTTCTCAAACTGAAACCCTGGCCCTCCTAGACAGTACAGAGTGGGGTGGTTGCCTCCTGCTTCCCCAACCCTGCTCGCTCGGCCTGCGAGACTCGCCTGGAGCGTGGGCCTCCTGCCACCTGGGGGGGTGTATGTGTCCCTGTGTGTGTGGGTAAAGCCTTCTGGCTCTGCTGTACCTTTGGGCCCGTGACCTGTTGTTTGTCCTCCCGGTCACCTCTCCCTGACTATGGCCAGCGACCTCTGACCCAGGCGTGCTCTCCACTAATAAATACTATTTACCCGTGGATGTGCGGATCCAGAGGTCCCATCCACCTTCCCAGCAAGTCTCCTTTTTTTACGTTAAATCACTCTTTAGCAAAGCATTTTGTTTATATTGTTTGACTCAAAATCATTGCGGTGATGGCGCAAGTCCGAGTCTTCTAAACACATCAAGTGCCGGCATCAGATTGCTGCCCGGTACGATCAAGAGACACATTAGCACAAAATATGACATTAGGATGCAACTCCGGGGGGCATGGAATGGAAAGATAAGGGAGATCCCATCTGTTAAAGAACTGATTCATGCCTCCCCTGATCAAAGCAGGATCTAGATCCCGCTGGATCCCGGTAAAGACGCCCACGACGGTTTTATTGTCACGCATCAATGTTTAGCATATGCTGTAAAATGTATTATTCACAGCCATTTAATCTAGTGATGAAAACTCGTGGTGTCCAGTGAGCGAACGGCCCATTAGTCAGCCACACCCCTCGTGGGACAGTGAGCCAGCAGGACTGGAGGCCGCCACACCTGGGAGCCCGGGGGAGCCGGGGAGGGGAGACCCGTGTGTGCATTGTGGGTCCAACGGCAGAATAGCCATGCCTTGGGCGGACAGTGTGGCTTCCCCCTGGGGATAGTCCCTCGCACATGAAATGGCAGCCTTGTCAGGCACGTGGGCCGTCCTTCAGCAAGGATCTAGGTAAAGAGTGCCAGATCTGGAAGCAGACTTAGCCTGAGTCACTTGCCCAGGTGGTAGAGCCCAAAAGTGGATTCGAATCCCAGCTGCCCCACTCTGTTACCTTGGGCAGGCTTCTTAACCTCTCTGTGCCTCCATCTGCCTCTCTGTGAAATGGGGCTAAAAGTGGTATCTCCTCCCCGGCCTCCCATGGGCTTGTTCAGAGGAAGTTCGAGGAACAACACCTAGTGCCCAGGGAGCGCCAGAACCGAGAGTCCTCTGTTATCATAATGCTGGGTTCCAGTGCACTCCTGTGGTGGCTTTTCTTAAATTCACCTGTGCCCTCTCCTAAGCCCCTCATCCCAGGACTCAGGAGCTCCAATTCTCATTTATTTTAAGAGCCTTTTCCTGCCTGCTGCAGCCACCCCTCCGTGCCTCCCCCGGGCCACTGCCCTGCACAGGAAATGCCTACTGTCTTCAAAGCCATCTGGGACTCTTGCCAGGGACTCAGTCCCCCCACGCAGAGGCTGTTGAGGATGTGCTGCTCGAAATCCACTTCATAGCTTGGCCGGAGAGACGTAGTTTTCTGTGCTTCTCCTTGACCCCACTCTCTACAGAATCCCTTCTCGGGCTTGCAGCCTAGACCGCAGGGGCTGTCCCCTGGCCACGCCTCTGACCGGTCTTCAACTCTGCTTTCCCTGCGCTGAGCACATGGAAAGAGGCAGAAGAGACGCCTGGGCACGGGTTCTAGCACAGGTTATGGGAACATTTGTGTTTGTGAGGCTGTAATTCAAGGACATCCAGCCCACATTAACCCCATCTGTCGCCCAGAAGTAATACTTAATCCTGCTTAGGAAACCCAAGCCCCCCACCCCCTATCACTGTCCACAGCATAGCTGCCTTATTCTTATGTTGCTTTAAAGTAGTTTCCTGGTAATCAGCCTGGGGAGGTGGGATGGGAGCTGATATGGTCTCTCTGTGGTCCCCCTAGCAGGCATGCTCGGAGGGGTGACACAGGATGAAGGCATCTCTACGAAAAATCCAGGCATGTCCTGGTCCTGAGCAGCACCCTTCCTCCTACCAAGTGTGAGGAGGGAGTAGGGGGACAAAATGAGGACTGGACTCAAGGGTCTCTTATCGGAGTGTCTAAAACATTGGTCACCATGGGCCCAGACAACGACCTCTGACCACTGGGAGTAGACCTTGCTGGCTACAGGTCCTTTAAATCTTAGCAGGTGGGAAGACTATCCTCTGGACCAGAACCACACCAGCCCCCCAAAGGCCAGCTGGTCACCCCAGTGATTGGGCCCTCTCCTGAAACGGGGCGGGGGCACTGTCCCCGCTGTCCCCAGAGCAGAGCCTCGCCACGCACCCCTGGCTCCCACAGCATGTGCTTGTCTGCCTCGTGCAGTTGGGGGTGCAGAAGACAAGGCAGGTTTGATGGGGTCCCTGGAGAGGTTCCCTCGTGCTCCTGGCAGCCCGGTGGGCAGTGGTATGTGTGATCATTTCACGGGGAGTGCGGAGGCCTGAGCCGCCCTCTCCCTGGGTGATGTAGAAGTATTTGTCCATCAGCCGTGTGCCGTGCTGGGATATTACAATGAAACGGGGTCCTGCCCCAAAGAAACCCCAACCTACTGGGGATACATTTGGGGACAAGGTTGTTAGCTTTGCATATATGAGGGCTAACAGGGATGCTGTTGGCCTGTGGCAGGGGATGGGGCGGGTGGGGGGGGCACACAGCCATGTCTTGGGAGAGCAGGGCAGTCTCCCTGAAGGGCAGAGAGGAGTTCTCCTGGAAAGGAGGGACTGCGCTAGGATGGCCCTAATGAACCCCGGAAATGTTTGTGGCTCTTCTGGAGGGTGGAGACAGGGAAGGCGAGTGGGGAAGGCCTTGATGGGCAGAATGTGGTAGGGTTTCCCAGGCAGAGACGGCATCTTGGGCAAAGGCCCAGGGGTGTGAGGGCGTAAGGCGTATTTGAGGAGCCGCGGGACCATGGGTGTGCATAGGTGGGGAGGGATGGGTGGTCGGCCTGGGAGGAGTTCCCCTTTCAGTCCTGGGGGAGGTGGGAACTGTGGAAGGATCTCAGCAGGGAGCGAGGTCTTCCATCAGGCATCTTCGAGAGGCTACACCAGGGACTGAGCTTGGAGGACTGACCCCACTGGGGGGCCCTGAGCCAGGTGGTGCCTGAGGCTTCGTGGAGACGGCGGATTTGCAAGGCTTTGGGGGGCAGATGGGGGAGAGGCTGTGGGTCCAGGAAGGCTCCAGGCGAGGGACCCACCCACCCTCAGGCTGGTGGGCCACAGAATGGCCTGACTGCTTGTTTCAGCACAGGTGGCTGGCCCCTGGCCCCGCCCCACTGGATGGGGCCAAAAATTCGCATTTCCAATAGGCTGCCAGGTGGTGGCGCTGCTGGCCAGAGGCGACCCTCCGAGAACCAGGCTTCAGGCTCTAGTGGGTTGCAGTGGCCACGCCTGCTTGCCCCTGGCGCTCTGGTGCCCGCCCCGTGCGGTCCTAAGACCCCTTGTCTATTTCCCTTCCAGGTGGCGCTTCCCAGAGCTTCCTGGTTTTGGTGACAGGCTGCACGTCTGTGGGCAGAATTCCAGAGGCTGAAATCTACAAAATCACGGCCACCGACTTTTACCCTCTACAGGAGGAGGTCAAGGAGGAGGACCGTCTCGTAGCCTTGAGGAAAATCCTCAACTCGGGGGTCTTCTACTTCTCATGGCCCAATGATGGGTCCAGCTTCGACCTCACCGTCCGGGCGCAGAAGCAGGGCCATGACAGCGACGAGTGGGGGAGCTCCTTCTTTTGGTGAGGGCCCTGGGTCATTGCCTACCACCCCGCTCCCCCCCCGCCCCCATCCCCCTTGGATCACATCCAGGGCGGGCTCTGATTGGCACCTGTGTCCTTGCTCTCTGCTTTACATTATCCCCAGGATCCTGGGGCACCTCTGAGAGCCCAGTCGCTCTCCCCACAGTGAGAAGAAAGCTAACCCCCCATCCGCACCCCTGGGCTCAGGGAAGGTGTCCAAAGCAGTCTAATGTAGATTTAGAAAAGAAACTCTCCATGAGTAAAGAACATAAGAGCCCACACCCACCGGGTGCTTCCTAAGTGCTGAGCCATGCTCAGTGCCCCTGTGGTCCTCTCAGCGATCTGGGTTACCCTCTGGTGCACACACAATTATCACAAATGCTTATATACGGCGCTCCTATTCTAGTAATTTCCTTGCTGGTAATAACTCAGAATCCTGGGATGCCTCGTGGCTGGCTCAGTGAGTTAAGTGTCTGCCTTTGGCGTGGGTCATGATCCCAAGATCCTGGGATCAAGTCCTGCATCAGGCTCCCTGGGAGCCTGCTTCTTCCTCTCCCTCTGCTGCTCCCCCTGCTTGTGCTTGCTCTTTCTTTCTCTGACAAATAAGTAAAATCTTAAAAAAAAAAAAAAACCAAAAACTCAAAATCCTCACAGTAACCTAAGAGGTAGGGTCTGTTTGTTATGCCCATTTTACAGATAAGGAGACTGAGGCTTGAACAAGTGAGGAAATTTGAACCCAGGCATTCTGGCTCCAGATCCTATACTGTTAGTCACCAGGCCAAACCATCTCTTCCAACAATGGGGAAACCAAGTCAGCCTGCCAAGGTGCCGAGCAGTCATGTGATAACACATATCCTGAGGCCCAGACCAAGGCGCCTGGATTTCTGTATGTTTAGGGTTATTCGGGTGTTCCACCACAGGCGTAGTAGCTAGGTGTGGCTGACTGTATAAATGTGTAAATTATCTACGGCTCTTTCTGGACCCTGGGGGTCATGACCCTGTAAGTCCTGGAAGGTAGGGCTGGTGCAATGATCTCCATGGACCGATGCCAGGCCTAGGTAGTCAACCACTGTACCCTTCGGATTTGCCAGGAGACAGGTGAGAAGTGAGTCAGAAGCCAGTGGGATGAGCATCGAGCTGTAGAAATGGCTCCAATATGCCTCATATCCTGAATGTTCTTAGAATTCCAGGGCTGGCCCTTAGGAGCCACCCCAGTTTCCCAGCCCTAAGATAGGGTTGATGAGGCTTATTTACAGCCGTAATTTATGCCTGCCTCCCTCCCTTTGCCCAAACCCAGGAACTCGGAGGTCTCCTTCAATGCATAAATGTTTTTTCCCCCTTGGTGCTTCGGGCCCCCCACCGCTGCCCGACCTCTGCCTGGAGAAAGAGGCTTCACCATATCCTGCCGCAGGTCTTGGCGCTCCTCACCCCCAGGCCCTCTTGGACCGTCTGGTTTTGTTGCGTTCTTGGGGCCGTCCTGTGCTCAAACTTGAAAACACCTGCGAGTCCCCCGCTACTCTTGTTCCAATGCAGATTATGACTCAGCTAGTCTGGGCCCCGGGACCCAGACTCAGCATTTCCAGCCAGGTGATGATGGTGGCCCCTGTCCTGGGGTTGGAGGATCCTTCTCTGAGAAACAGGTCCAGGCGATGGTGTTTCTGGGAATTACTAAGTCCATTTTGCAGGGACGAGCTGGTACCCCTGAAGTCCAGGAAGTGAGGGAGGTGAGGGCTGGGGATTTGGAGGGCTCTGCGTGCTAAGGACATGGGGCCACCTCCAACAGGGACTGCTGGACAAGGAGAGGTCTCAGAGGCTGTGACATTTCTTGGCAACATCATAGGACGGTAGGGGATGCTTAGGGAACCAGGTGGCCCCTGTGTCAGGCCTTCTGCCAGCTCTGGGGCTGGAGACGTGGGGTCCACAGAGAGCAGCGGGAAGGGCGCAGATCACGAGGTGGAGGCTGGGACCGAGCGGGGCGGGGGGGGGGGTGGTGGTGGCTGGGGAAGGGGCCAGACTGTATCTTGAGCTGAGAGGAAGCGGCCGTCTGGAGAGTGCCAGGTCGCTGGGCGTGGTTTTTTTTTTTTTTTTTTTTTTTTTTTTTTTTTTTTTTTTTTTTTTTTTTAAAGATTTTATTCATTTATTTGACAGAGAGAGATCACAAGTAGGCAGAGAGGCAGGCAGAGAGAGAGGAGGAAGCAGGCTTCCTGCTGAGCAGAGAGCCCGATGTGGGGCTCGATCCCAGGACCCTGGGATCATGACCTGAGCCGAAGGCAGAGGCTTTAACCCACTGAGCCACCCAGGCGCCCCTTTTTGGGTGGCGCCCTCGGAGCTGACCGCAGCTGAGTCAGCCCCGACCCAGCAGTCACAGGCTTGATTGCCCGAAGCCCATTCAGGGTGCTGCGTTCCAGGTCTGGACGCACATCTGGAGTCAGATGGGGTCCACACGGAACGTGGCTGGTGAATGAGGGGGTGCAGGGCGGTGGGAAGTTCTTTTTCCAGTCTGGTGATGGGCCGCACCGAGAACTGCTTCCCAGTGGAGTGCAAGCCTGGGAGGAGACTCACGGCGGTTTTCCTTTTAGATCTGGGTCTCTTCCTCTGAGGACAAGAGCTGTCCTCCTACAGCGCGCCAGGCCAGTGTGGCTATAAACAGGGACTCAGAGCTGACAATATTTAGCAAAAGGCTCCCTTGCCTGACCCCTGGTGACTGATGGCGGCCACAGCTGTGTGGCTGGAAGATTGGAATATTCTGGAGACCTTGCTTTGATGCCATATGCAGATTTAATTTGCTACTGAAGCTGGTTCGTCATCTGAATTTTAGAGAGTGACTCAGAAGAAGAAAACGTATTTTTGTGAAGAGTACTCCATCATCATCATTTTTCGGGAGGACAAGCACAGTGGCTAGGAGAGCTCAGAAGGGGCCCCACGTGGCTGCTCCCTGAGGGGTGGGGTTTCTCGGTGTCCTGCTCACGGTGGGGGAGGCTGGCCTGAGACCTCGGGAGCCTCGCTGCTTGGAGAAGCCACCTGAGACATCGCAGGGCTCACAGGGCCCTTCTGGAGAAATGAGAGAAGGCTGCTATCTGGGAGGCTGGCTCGGGCAGGGCAGGAACGGCGCTGCCTTTTTTAAACAAATAGGGCCTTGTGATCTAGGTTTGCTTAGCGCCCCGTGGGAGACAGCGTCCTGGGAAGGCTCCTGCCTCCCTGGGAGAGGCTGGGAGGCCTCGGAGGGTGCGAGGTGCTGCTTGGGTCTCCTGAGCGCCCCGAACAGACCTCGGCCTAGAGTGTTGGGGGTCCTGGCACCCCTCCAAAGCCACCCTTCTCAGAGTCCCGCTGGGGCTGAGTAAGGTCACGTGGGGTTGGGGAAGCTGATCGAGGGCAAGAGGGGGCGTGGCTCTCCTGGTGCGGCTGGTATTGTGGGGCCCTCGGTGAGGGAGCAGGTAGGCCTGGGGCTGGCAGCCGGTGAAGAGCACAGGCTCCCGGCTGTGCTCCCAGACCTTGGGCAAGTCCTTCACTTCTCTGTGCCTCAGTTTCTTTATCTGTAGGATGGGCCGAATGATAATACCTTTCACGTAGGGCCTTTGGAGGATGAAGTGACTTAATTCATCTCAAAGCACTCAGAATGGTTCTCGGTGCACTTGGTAAATGTTGGCTTTTATCCCCATCCTTATCATCATGGACACCAGGGGTCCCCAGACCCCCAGAACAATCTACCCGATATGGGGACAAAATACGGGAACTTTTGTTGCTCTTATTTTCATCTTTTTTTTTTAAGACTTTATTTATTTATTTGACAGAGACACAGTAAGAGAAGGAACAGGAGCAGGGGGAGTGGGAGAGGGAGAAGCAGGCTCTCCAACGAGCAGGCAGCCCTATGCAGGGCTCGATCCCAAGACCCTGGGATCATGACCCGAGCCGAAGGCAGACGCTTAACGACTGAGCCACCCAGGCGTCCCCATTTTATCCTTTTTTAAAAAAACACTTTACCTACTTGAGAGAGAGAGTCCAAGCAGAGGGGAAGGTCGGAGGGAGAAGCAGACTCCCCACTGAGCAAGGAGCCCAACACAGGCTCTATGGCAGGACTCCGGGATGACGACTTGAGCCAAAGGCAGACGCCTAGCTGACTGAGCCACCCAGGCACCGCTCCTCTCATCCTTTCTCACTTATTTTGAATCGCTTCCTAGTGCTCTCTCTGGGATAGGCTGCACCTCATGGGATATGTATGTCATTTAAATAAGCATCCATATATTTAGTGATTATTTTTATCATTTATTATTTACTTATAAAGCCTATGATTAAATTTTTTTACTGGTGGGATTTCTGATTTAAAAGTGGAGAGGGCGGGGGGTCTGGAGGAAGGCTCCTCCCACGTTCCTCCCACCTTCCTCCCACGTCCCCCGAAAGTGGGGCGCGGATCGCGCTCCGCTCCGGGACTTTCTGTTTGCCGACACTGACGCCCGCGGTGGTTTAGGGAAGGAGTCCCGGGTTGATACTGCTTGGCCTCCGCTGCCCTGCAGCTTGTGGGGCGGGGGTCCCACAAGCTCGGGAACTTCCCGGCCCCGCAGCCGGAGCACGCAGGTCACCGGGAGCACCTTCACCCCACCCGTGGCCGGAGAGCCGGCCGTGCGCCTGCCCCTCCCCCACTCGCTTGGGCGCGGTGTTACCTGGAGGATGCGTGACCCAGTCGCTGGCTCCGTTTCGCAGGAACCAGCTGCTGCACGTGCCCCTGAGGCAGCACCAGGTGAGCTGCTGCGACTGGCTGCTGAAGGTCATCTGCGGCGTGGTGTCCATCCGCACGGTGTACGCCTCGCACAAGCAAGCCAAGGCCTGCCTCGTGTCCCGCATCAGCTGCGAGCGCGCCGGCGCTCGCTTCCACACCCGCGGCGTGAACGACGATGGCCACGTGTCCAACTTCGTGGAGACTGAGCAGGTCAGTGCCCGGGCCGGTCGGTGGAGCCCCGTGGCTCGGAGGGGACCCAGCCGTGCACATGCGTTTCCGTTTGGGGCAGAAGAGGTCAGGGCATGTTGAAGGTCGTTTCTGGTCCTTGTGGTTTCTTCCTCTGATTGGAGAACAGAGCGTCATTGCGGCTCTGCCTGTACGTGTGGCCTTAGGTTTGCCCGGGCTGGCTTTCTCCATCCACTTTTGCTGGGCTAAAACTGATCCCCAAGGTACAAGGGTACCAGCCCCGAGGAAGAAGGAATTCTTGCCATGGTCATAAAGGGTGGTGGTTATTTGAGAGGGCAGGTGAGGAATGAACCAGAAGGCTTGGAAAGTTTTCTTGAGACCAAAAATAAATCAATAAAACAAGGATGAGAGGAGAAACCATTTTTCATCCTAAATCAGCTGGAGCCTGTCAGCACCTGGGAGTTGCGAAATTGGCATGTTGGGCGGCACTTGGTTTCAGCCTCCATGAATATAACCATCTGCTTAATTTCGCACTGATTCCCCCCCCCCCCCCAGATTCTGTTCTCATTCCCAGAGATGCTGTCTTACATTGGTTTTTGTTTTTCATTTTTTTCTTTTCTCTTTAGGTTGAAAATCTGTAGGGTAAGGCCGCCTTGTAGACTAACAGGTGGAATAAATTATAGGAAAGGCAAGCCCCGTGAAAGGCACAGGTGTCCCGTGGCTGCGGGTGTCACGAGGCAAACAGCCAGTGTTTATTGCATCCGCTCCTTCCTGCAGCTGTGAGAGGTGGCATCTACCAGGCCTTGAGCCAGTTTAATTCAGCACAGAGCTGAGCACCTGCTTTCTGTGCGAGAGCCGCCGCCACCAGCTTGGGCTTAAGGTGAGGAGGTCCTCTTGGAGTCGGATGCTGAGTAGGAGGACTTTGGAACGGGAGCTTTCAGGTGATGGGCAGGGGCACTTGCTTGCCTGTGACTTCTGCTCATTCTCTGCTCTCCTAGATATAAATAATATCTGGTTTAAAATGTCAGGAAAAAATGTGGCCCTGAGATGGAGGCCATTTTCTTTTATTCTTGCTCTTGTCCGCACCATGAAGAGTACTTCCTATTCTTTGCACGGCCTCACCTGCCTTAGCACCGTCCTGTCCCCATGCTTATCCTTGCGTGATGAGGCTCTGAGTCAGGGCATTCAACAGAACTTTATTATTTTTCATCTGTTAGGGGCTGAGCACTGCGTCAGGAACTAGGGGCCAGCAGTGCAAATCCTAATTGTACAGATCAAAATATCCATGCCCCCGAACCTAGCGACTGAGCCGGATGGAAGAGGGTTTCACTGGCAGCACTGGGGCTTGGACCCAGCCTTGCTCTCCTTCTGGCTTTTTAGTAGATAGTCCCTTATATACTCTTCTCTTTTTTTGGTGCTCTCCAGTGAGTTTTAACCACATTTTTTAAAAAATTGGGGTCTCATCTATTGTATCTTACCAAGTAAGTCATTGGAAAAGCACCTGCCCTCCTTTTGGGCGTTTTAACCCTGTAGATGTCGGCTGCTAAAACAAAGTGCCATGGACAGGGCTTAAAACAACTAGAATCTATTGTCTCATGATTCTGGAGGCCAAGGTCCGAAATCCGGGTGTTGGCGGGACCATGCTCCCTCTGAAGCCCCTAGAAGAGGATCCTTCCTGTCTCTTCCAGCCCTGGGGGCCCCTCGTTAGGGCCCTCCTGTCTCTGCCTCACCTCCATGTGGTGGCCCTCGCCCCTTTCATGAGGAGGCCCGCCCTGTCCGGTATGTCCCATCTTAACGGCTTCTGCAGTAACGGTCTCCAAGTAAGGTCACATTCCAAGGTGCTAGGGGTTAGGACTTCAGCATATCTTCTGGGGGCACATAGTTGATCCATAAAGACATCAGTGTTAAGGGACCGTACTTTTAATGCAGCACATTTAGCTTTATGGAAAATGTCGATGCTGTACTGCTTTTCTCGTGTTTCGACGGACTAGGGCTGGGGACGTTACTCTGGTTATTTCATCTCTGGGGACCTGGTGACTGGCATTTGTCCCATGGGCCTGATTGCTTGGGCTCAGAGACAGGGACCTTGTTGCAAGGCCTTAGAGACAGCCCCGGCCTGCCCTCTGGCTCCTGGAGCTCGCAGCCCCGTGATTTAAATGGCTGCCACCTGCCTCCCTTCTCAGGCCGGAGGAGGGATTTCCTGGTTCACGCAGCCTTTCTGGTTTTCCCGCTTTGTGTTTTCTCTCCCATTTCCTCTTCCGGACTCTGGATCAGACGGAGCTTGCCTTGATGAAACCCTCAACCCAGCCTTGCTCCGGAAGCCGTGGGCAAGCCGACAGGCAGCCGGACACCCCCATCCTCTGCTTCCCCAGAGATGGGCGGTGAGTGTGGACCTTCTCTGGGACCAGCGTGGCTCCTTGGGCCCGTGGTGATTTTGTTTTTATGGGATGTGTAATGGGGCAAGGGGGTCATCGTGGCCTTGCACCCAAAGTTCTAGTTCTTTGTGGGCCCCCGACAGTGTGACCACTATGGCGTGGGGTGGGGGGTGTCGGTCCCCAGAGCCGACTCCAGGTGTGTCCTTGTCAACAGGGGAGCAAACTCTGAGGCCCTCCGCTGAGTGTGGTTGTGAACCCATTCAGGCAGGGAGGCAGCAGGAGCAGGACAGCACCCCTCATCGTCCTGGGAGTGCTCCGCACAGTCCTGCCTGCAGAGGGATGGGGAAAGTCGACAGAGCAAGGGAGGGCAGAGGCCCGTGGGGTGGCCCTGGATCAGGAGGAAGGCACAGAGGAGACTGCAGGACGTGGTGACGGCGTGCGCTTCCCGAGGAAAGCATCGGGCTCAGGGACACCCTGACCGTGCCCTGGGGAGCCAGCCCAGCCTGGATGGGGGGCTCAGCCACTTCCTGAAGCAGGGAGCACCTGCCGCTGGGGCTCGTCCCCTCTCCTGAAATGTTTTCAGAATGAGCAGCCGTGGCTGGAGGGAGGCAGCTGCTCCCCGAGAGACCAGAACCTCCCTTGTCTCGCACAAGACAGCCACTTTCTCCGTCTCTGCGGTCCTACAGTGGTTTTGTTTACGGCACTTTGTAGCCATAGGTTGATCTAAGTTTGTTTTTAGCACAGAAATCTTTTCCTAAGTGGAATGTGCACGTCACCAGTGTTCCCGCCAAGCACAGCTCTGCCTCCCTCCCTCTGCTCCCTGCTGCCCAAGGGGCTTCTGGGCATCGGTGCCCGGGGACACGCGCAGCCTGCAGGCACCTGCAGCGCTCGGGGCGGCTTGGGAGGGGGAGCGGCGCAGGAAACAGCCGGGGGCCTGCTGCAGCCCATGCCATGTTGAACTTGGCCCATCAGGGCTGTGGTGATGTGCTGGGGACCTGGGGGAGTCGCTCCCTGGGGCCTGCCTGGCCCGCTGCCAGGTGCTGGCGGAACCGAGACTGGCCGGCCGCGGTCAGATTGGTGCGGTGGGGTCGCGTGCACCTCCCTGTAGTCTTGGTGGCTTTGCTCAGGGGGATGGCAGAGTGCGGCTCGCATCCTGAGGCCTTCGAATCAAAGGGGTGCCGGAGGTGGAGTGGGCTTGATTCGTTCCGGCTCATGGGGCTGCCTGCTTTGCGACCCCCAAAGGGGCAGGCTTTGGGACACAGGCTTCTCACTAGAGAGTGGCAGGCAACTTCTTGGAGGAAACGTGCTGGGCTGTGGTGGGGAGGGGTCTCAGCTGGGTCTGCTCTCGGCTCCTCTTGGCTGTTGCCCACAGATCCCAGGCCCCTGCTGGGAAGTGAGGCTCTCTGGAACCCAGCCCGTGGCTGTATGCGAGTGGGGGTCCTCCGCTAAATGCTTGAGGGGGGCTGATGAATTGCGGCGCTGTGCTCCTTTGCAAATGGTGGGACTAGACGGAGAGCGCGTGCGTCCCTGAGGCAGGGTCTCTCCTAAACTAAACGCTCAGGGAGCCAGAAGAGGGAGAGGTTTTCAGCTCCACCGGCTCTGCCCTGCTTCAACATTTTCCCTAAGAGGAATGAACAATTTTCTTCTCTGAGGCAGGCTGTATGTGTGTGCACGTGCATGTGTAGTGTGTAAGTGTGCATGTTTGGGGGGGTTCGCGTGTGTGCATGCACAGGTGTGTGCATTGGTGTGAGTGCATGTTTGGGGGGGTTTCCATGTGTGTGCATCGGTGTGTGTGCATTGGCGTGAGTGCGTGTGTTGGGGGGATGTTTTGTGTGTGTGCATTTGTGTATGTGTGTTTGTGGTGCATGCATGTGTGCACGTGTGGACCTCATCTCAGTCTTCCTGGGAAGAAGCCTGGAGTCCTTTCAGCTCTGTTGTGAGTCATACCTGGTAGGATTGCTCTGACTCACTAAGCAGAAAAACAAACCCCAAAAAGTCCCTTTGGTCTACTAAAAGACAAAAAAAAAAAAAAAAAAGGAGGAAGAATATTTGGCTATTAAAGATAAGGCCACAATTAGTCTGGACAGGTGAGGTCAGCTTCATGTCCTCCCAGGAATGCAGCAGACTTGGAAAGCATTGGTTTGCAAACCCCTCGCCTGGAAATGGGAATTGAGCAAAAGCCTTTCAGATCAAAGAGTACCTGTTGGGTTGCGAGAGTCCCTGCCTTATCCCTTTGTTTTTAGGGTCCTTAGGTTTCTGCTCCCACTACTGTATGGAAAGGGGCCGCTCCCGAGTTGCCAAGGCCAGGCAGCTGGCCCTCCCGTCTGTCAGTCCTCTGCAGGGGCCTCATCGGCACTCCTGGCCAGCACTCTCCTGCCCTCAAGAGCCATGAACCACCACTGCGCGCTGGGATCACCTTCCCTCATTACTCATTTACTCCTCCCTGTGACCCGGTGACGGTAACTCTACCGAGAGAGGGAAACTGAGGCCCAAAGTGGTTAAAGAACGTGCCCAGGGTCACCCTGCAGGGCACATGGGAGCTGGCAGGTGGAAGGTGCTGTCCCAGAGCCCACGTGCTGACCCACTTTTCCCCTCCACCCTTCTGTCCCCTCCCCCCCGGACCCCAACACCCTCTGGGAAAACCACTTCTGGGAGGCGAGGCATCAAGGCTGCAGGGAGTATGAAAATTCTGTGTTCTTCAGCTCAGGAAGGAAAGCGCCACAAACCCACTGCTGGTTTTGTCTTATCACCTTGGCAACAAAGAAGGTGGTCCCGGTGATGAATGGGACGCAGCACTGGAATATCTTCACGTGGGAGGAAGGAGAGAGTGAGAGGCGGCTTTTCTTCCTGTCCCGGGGTGGGGTCTGGAGTGTGGGGCCTCCTGGTGGGTGTTTTCTGAAACCCGTTCTGCCTGTGCAAGTTCTGGCTCAAGAGGAGTGTGGTCTGATGCTAGAAGCAGCTCATTTAGCACATGTTTAAGTGAAGGGTAAGCGTTCCATAGCTTAAATCAGGTCCTGGCGCTGTTAAGGGCTATCCTGATAGAGAAATGTTGGCGAAGTTGGTTTCTTTCTCGGTCATCTGGACCTGTGTGCTCTTGATCTCTCTGTAGTCAATGAGGCCTGCGTGAGTTTAAGCAGTCCGCTTCTTTCTTCTGTTTTTGGTGGTTTGCTTTCTTTTGTTTTAAGATTTTATTTATGAGAGAAGGAGAGGGAGCATGAGCTGGGGGGAGGGTCAGAAACAGAGGGAGAAGCAGACCCCCACTGAGCAGGGAGCCCAATGTGGGTGTGGATCCCAGGGCCCAGGGATCATGACCTGAGCTGACGTCTTAACAGGCTGAGCCATCCAGATGCCCCTGGTTTTGGTTTTTGGTTTTGGGTTTGTTTGTTTTTGTTCTTATTTTGAGCAGAATAATAGGGGGAAGCCAATTTGCTGCTAGTCCGTATCCAGAATCAGACTAGTTCTTAAACTGATGCTTTTCCCTTTGGAAAGAGGAGTTCGGCTCAACTCCATAGGAACCAGGCTCCCGTGATTCCTGTTGTCCCAGGGAGCTGCGGGTCCGATGCTCAGGTCCGCCACTGAATTACTAATGCATGTGTGATCTGAGCGTGATCTAGCCACTCGGAAAGCTACCCTGTAAGGGAGCAGGCTGGTAAGAGATGGAAAGGATCGGCAGCGCTGCCCGGGCCGGCCCTGCCCAGGCCAGGGTAGAATTACTCAGATAAAGGGCCGTGCGTCTGATCAGCCCAGCAGCTTCCCCGCGTGATGCTCAGCACTGCACTTCTGGTCCCTGTTAACACTCCCTTGCATACAGTGTTGGGGGGGGGCTGCAGGCAGGGCGGCTGGTATCCCCCAAATAACGGTGTGTGGTGGGGGGGGAGGAGATCCGTTCTTTAGCCGGTGAGTATCCCCTGCTTCCAGCCAGGAGCGCCCCCTCCCCGCCCCCTAGAACCCTGTGAAAGCTGTGCCGTGTATGTTGACTTCATGGCGGGTTTAAGAACCCGGTGGCATACGGCCAGCAGCAACTGCTAGTTCAAGTCAAGTCTTGGCCTGCAGTGTCGAGGGCAGTCGCCGGGACTCGTGTGGTCACCCAGGACTTTTGGCCATCGCTTGTTTGTTTCATCCGACCCTTTCCAGTTGCTCTCTGCTACTCAGCTCGTTGACGAGGTGCAAATAGAGGCTCTAAGGAAGGTCTTAGTTAAATTCCAGAGCTCATTTGCCTCTGTCCCTACAGCAGGGAGCGGGGAGGTGTTGCTGGGCCTCCTTCGTCCCGGGCAGCTGCAGCTCTCCCCCCGAGGCCTCGTGCCCGCCGCAGACTCCTCGGAGGCTGGTCTAGTGCCAGCACGCCCGTGAGCACACGGGGCTGGCCTGTGGGTCAGGGAGCGGCGCGGCCAGGCTGGCCGGGGGAGCAGAGGGCGCAGAAGTCTGCTGTCTGCCCTTCGTTGGGGCTGGTGTCGGGTCTCAGGCGGCCGGATCCCGTTACCCGGCCCCAGGACATTCGGTTTCATTGAGGAATACTTTCCCTTTATGTTTCCTTGCGGTGCAGACGATTTACATGGATGACGGAGTGTCGTCTTTTGTCCAGATCAGAGGCTCCGTTCCGCTGTTTTGGGAGCAGCCAGGGCTTCAGGTAGGTAATGAGAAAAGTAAGTCACCTTCCTCTCTCTTCTGAACAACTGTGGTTTGTTGCTTTTAACCTTATTTCCTTCAGTTTCTCTGCTTGTTCCTGCAGCCCCACTGGGTTGAGCTGAGCTGCCGAAGTGTGCACACCTGTGTATGTGTGGGCGCATGCATGTGTGCGTGTGTATGTGTGTTTAGATACAGATACAGAAATGTATACGTTGTATCTGATTTTCTGACCCTAAACTTGCTGTCGATGCCCCTGACGTGGGAGGGGAGGTCTTTGCTGAGAAGCATCACATAATTGAGTAGAATGACTTTGTTAGTCCCCGAGTTCAGTGTATTGGGAACACGGCCAAAGATGTGTTTTGAGAGCTGTGACTGTCCCGCAGGGTTTTGAGAGGTTTTCGGGCCCTAGTGGGCATGCAGCAGGTCCAATGCCTGGAGGTGCCTGCTGTGGGGACACGTGAGAATGGCACGGAACTTTCCCCTGGTTTCTAAAAATACACCTTGCAGTCTAAAATAGGGCTCTGGTCTGTGCCAGAGGTATTTGGCATTCTTTCTCCCGGGGAGCATTCAGGGCGTGGTACCACGTTCCAAGGACACGTTTGTCGTCCGTGGACCCGGGCACTGTCTCGTTCGCGAGCTCCTTCCCTGCAGGTCACGGGCCGAGTGGGTCTGAGGTTCCTCAGTGTCGACCCCAGATCTTCCCCTCTGGCCGAAGTGGTTGCGTGCCCGGAAGGCCTCCCCGCCCAGGCCTCTGTGGCTCGGGCTCCTCTTACCCTGTGTGATGGCGGTTGGAGCCGCAGAAAGCTCAGGGCCGTCTGCGGGGGGTTTGGGGGGTGTTTCACACCACTGGGTCTTTCCCCGGCCCTTGACTTGACCCCGTGGCCATCGTTGTGCCGTGGGCAGCCTTGATAAGGAGACATTCCAGCTCTTGGAGTGAAGTGGAGGTATGAGGGTCTCCTGTGGGGTCTCACTTCTGGGGGAGGGAGAAGCTTCTCGGGCCGTCAGTCTTCCCATCAGAAAGGAATGACTAAGATGCGTGAGGACGGCTGGTGGCGTTATGTGACGGCATAGACACCCCTGAGCCTGATTAGGAGGGGGAAGATGATTCTGGAGCTCATCCCAAGACAGTTTTTCTAAATGGCTTTATTGTGATCTAATTTACATACCATAGACTGCACCCATTTAAAGGTACAATTCAACGGTTTTTGGTGCATTTACAGAGTCATGGAACCATCACTGTGACTAATTTTATAGGGTTTATCACCGCTAGGAACCCTGTCCCCACGGGCTGTCACCCCTCCCCGGGCCCTCCCAGCTCTCCCCGAGGCCAAAGCTACTGTCATTCTACTTTCTGTCTCTATAGTATGATTTACCCCTTTGAGACATTCCAAAAAGGGTTTCTGATACTTGATTTTCTTTAGGTTTGGAGTTTTCCTTCTGAAACTTCTGGAGCTGTGTATTTAGAAGAATAAAAAGCAAACATCAAGTGAGGAGGCGATGAAAAGGAAGCAGGAAAGGAAGTTAGGTTTCACATGAAGATTTTAAGAAATCCAGAAATGGGGGTGGTCGTGATAGTCTTGGAATTGGGAAGGAGCCTTTGAAATTCATCCCCTTTGCCCCTGCGTCCAGTTCCGGGTCCTTCTGACCCCCTACACTGACCTTGAGGCCGGGATTTGGGACGGCCACGATTACCCGCCGGCTCCTCCTTGCCTTACAGGCCGGCTGTCTGCAGAGTGTGGGGGGGGACGCGTCAGAGTGACTCTGGTTCCCCAGACCTTCAAGAAGGTTCTTCTCTCCCTTGTGTCTTGTCCGAGGCCTTCCAGCCCTTTGGCATCTTCCACCCCATTCCTAGGACCCCCCATGTTCTGGTCTCTCTCTCCCCAAAACAAAGCAAAACCGGTCCGTCGTTCCCCTCTTTAATTTCAGTCACCAGCCTGACCCACTTGAGGCAGCCTGACCCTGCCTTGGAACAGCTGCCCCTCAACGCGACACGGACAGCCTCGGCGGGGGGTCCGGGGGGCTCGCTTTTTGGCAGCCGTGGCACCTTCTAGATTCATCACACTCGGGCTTCCCTAGAACCGCCGTCATTTCTTTAAAATAAGCTTCCAAAGGCTTTAGTGTTCATTAATCTTACAAAGGATTTGCTAACCTTTGGGTCTCATACCCGTGCTTATCCTCTGAAACCATATCCACCATCAAAGAGAGATTAGGTCCTCTTCACAGGGCGACAAGGAGGGCAGCTTTCAGGGATGGTCTTGCAGTCCCCCTCCGCCCGGAGCGATCCATGGCAAGCCTGAGGACTGATTCTGGTGGCTTTCCTCCCCTCCTCCTTTACTTACGTTAAATGAAAAATGCCCAGATTTTTAGGCCGATAGCTAGCATCTTAAGTTGCAGTGTTGCTCCCTCTGGGGGCTCCCCCTGGGAATCGAGGCGCAGGGATAGGGCCTAGGCGTGGGGACAGGCGGAGAGGACTTGGGACGATGACTTCTCTGCACGTTTCCACGGCGGCGATGCCTTCCCTCCAGGCTCCTGGATCCTGACGCCATTTCGAGCCACCGTGAACCTTCCACGATTTCCTCTTTACCATGTAAACAGCTTTGCAGTTTATAAATAGCCACACTGAAATCTTACACTTAAAGCTAATTGCTCTCCTGGTATGGTTAGCGAGAGTATATTTTCTGTATACGCGTGGTCCGTGGAATCTTCCTCGCCTGTCACACGCGTGTGCAGACGGGTCTTGCCAAGATGAGTGAGGTCTCTGTTTGAAGCGTCCTATGATGTCAGCGGCCGGAGGAGGTTGCAAGGTAGACGAGTCCCTCTGCTGTTCCCGCCTTGCCCACACCGGCCCCCTCCCTGTCGCACCCTGTTTACTAGGCTCTTGGGGGCAAGGCCCTTGATGTGCTCCTTTGTGTGGGAGAATTTTTTTTTCCCGAATCCGGGATAGAGTCACGCATGCACCGTGGGTCCCGGGTCTGTGTTTGCACCAGCTCCCATGTTTACCGGCAGCCGTTGCCAGAAGGATCCAGATCGCCAGGTAGCTTCTCCTGTGATTCAGAGCGTAAGCTTCGCGGTGACGGGACCTGGTTCTGGTTCACGTTCCGGCTGTCCCACTTAGGAACCGTATTCTTTTGACAAGTTTTTATCTCAGAGAAAGGTTCTTATCAAAACAAAAAAAACAAAACAAAACCCCACAAATCTGAGAAGTTCCTATCTTTGCTAAGCCTTAGTTGACTCTTCTGTAAGTGGGGTTAACAGTCGACCTCCTGAGGTTATGGGGAAGATGAGCTGTCACGATGCATAGTAGAATTCAGCGCAGTTTCCAGAACCCGGAGGGCACACTAGTGGTAGCTGTTAATGTTATCAACGTACATTCTACCATCTAGGAGACAAAAACACAGGTTGCATTGGGAAAGCAT
Source organism: Martes martes (assembly GCF_963455335.1). Taxonomy (NCBI): domain Eukaryota; kingdom Metazoa; phylum Chordata; class Mammalia; order Carnivora; family Mustelidae; genus Martes; species Martes martes. The sequence continues at coordinate 9,457,592 of NC_137893.1, read as the reverse complement.
GGCTCTCCGGAGTGAGCGTCGCCCGTCTCCACGAGGCCCGTGAGGTGGGACAGTGTCCACGTATCTCTGTGTCAAGATGAGGCCGGAGGACCAGGCTCCCAGGTGTCCCATCACCCCACCCTCAGAGCAAGGCTTTCGTCCATCCCACAGAAACTCACTGAGCATCTGTGGGTACATGGGGGCACTATATGTCACAGACCGTGCCTTCGGGAGGAGGGGACAGGTCACGGCAGGGGTGGTGTGAGGAGAGCCCAGGAGGGAGGAGGCCCAGCTCGCCCAGACACCAGTTGGGTGTCTGAACCAAGCCGGGAGGGATGGGGCCGCATCGGGCAGGGAAGGGAGCCCGCAGAGGGGACCACACATGCAGGCGTGGTGGCCCAGCGCTCACAGTGTGACCCGGGAGTGGCGAGGCTAAGCTGCTCGCAGCCCGAGGCATGGCGGTCGTGGCCAGACATCAGACCGGAAGGCCAGGCAAGGGCCAGATGGAGACGGGCTTTGTGTGTGAGGCTGAGGAGTTTGCATTTTACTGCGGGAGCTGCTGGGGGGGGTGGGCACCCCAACTTGGCTGCGCTGGGTAGCTTATAAAACACCTGATACCGGGGTTGCCTGCTCTCCCAATGAAATTGCAGCGTCCAGTCCTCTGTGACTGGGAGCTCTTCCTGCTTGTAAAAGAAGAAACTCTGGGTTATGATCCGGGGGGAGGCAGATGTGTCCAGTCACAGAACTTGTCGGGACTAAACACCAGGCTCTGAGCCCTGACCTGCTGTCTGTCCACTCTCCCCTATGCCTTCTCCTGGGAGGGTTCCGGGGCAGACTCTCACTGACGGACAGGCTGACCGCAGCAAGCAGCCCCCCTGTCTTGGGCTTCAGCCCTCGGGGGTCTCACACACGGTGGCTCAGAGGAACACGGGCCTCTTCCCGCCAGCGCCCGCCTCGTGAGCGCAGAAGACAGGAGCTGATGGGCGGCGGAGCGCGGGGGACAGCTGTCTTCTCGGGGCTCAGCCCGGGTCTGGGCAATGAAGTCTCGCATGTCCTCAGCCCGGGGTCCGTGCCTTCGGGAGCAGGAGCCCAGAGTAAGCACGGCTGCGGGCTGAAGACGACTGCCGGAGCTTCCCCTAGGGATTCCCAAGGCTTCTTAGGACCTAAAGGGACTTGGGACTTTGTGGAATTATTTAGATGGACATGCCTAACCCCCAGGATTTCTGAGTCCGTTGCTGAGAAGCCCGTCGTCTAGACTGGCTCTTTCCCAGGCGTGAAGATGGACAGATGTGTGACGTGTGGCGGGAAGACTTATAAATAACACTCGGTCCACACCCAGCAGTGACACTCGATGGTGTGGACAAGCCCCATGACGCTGCGTTTATGATGCTCCATAACCGGCAGAACCGAACGATACGCTTCAAGAATGTTCTTTCTTAAAATCATTCCAGACCTGCAGAAAAGTTGTAGGAACATAGGGGGAACTCCCATGCGTCCTGTCCCCAGATTCATGGGACACGAACCCCTTGCTGCCCACACACGTGCCATCCGCTCCTTCCCGAACCTCTTGAGGTCGGGCTGTGTGCATCACACGTCCTTACTTAATATGTCAGGACATTTTTCCTGAAAGTAGGTGTGTTCTCTTGCATCAGCACGGGACGGGTGCACGGTCAGCAGGTGTGGCACGGTGCTCCAAACTCACCTGCGGTCCACAGTCCAGATTTAGCCATTGTCCCCATGCTGCCTGTCACCTTTCCCCCTTGGGTCAGGGATCCAGGACGCAATCCTGCCCTGCCCATCGTTGTCACGTCTCTAGTCTCCTTTGATTCGGATCCTTTCCTCTGCCTTCTGGCTCTTGGGCTTTGACATTTTTGGAGGATGCCGGTCTTCTTTTTCTTTAAATCGAAGGTGCCTCATGTGAGGGTTTCCAGGTGTTTTATTGTGATCAGGTTCAGGGTGTGGATCTTTGACACGACCCCATCCTTGCCGGGGTGTCCCATCTCTGTCCCACATGCCCCCTCGTTAGTGATGTTAATTTCTATCACTCAGGCACGGCGCTGCTCTATTTCTTTATTTATAGTTAATATGTCTTCCTTTTCAGCTAATAAGCGTCTATGGGAGACCCAGGCCATCAAACTCTCTCTCAGTATTTATGATCGACAGGTGATTTTTGCTGAACTGTTCTTTACTATGATGGTTATAACATGGTGATTTTTCCATCACTGTCTCCACATTTATCGATCACTGTTCTGTAAGGAAGAACCCCGCCCTTTGCCCCCATCCACCAGCCCACCTCTCTGTCCACTCGTCTGTCCATTCATGCACCAGCCAGCTCTCATCTATAGAGGTTTATGAATTCCTATCTCATTCATCTGATCATAATCCATTACTGTCCATTACAGTTCAGCGTTCACTCTGTCCCAGATTCGTCCAGGGAGAGCCTTTTCGAGCTAGCCCCAATAACCCTATGTAGTTTTGTCTTTTAAACTTTTGATGTTCAATAGGTAGCTTGAAATCATAAGGCAGATTAGTTTGCAGGTAGCCATAACTCAGATTTTAGGGGTGGTCGAGGTCCCCAGACTTGCAGAGGAGGCTGAGAAGTGGTTCCTCTCTCCTTGGTTGGCTGGCGTTCACCTCTGCACTGTGGAAAAGTCTCCCGATCTGACGTGGGCCTCGTGGGCTGACCCGAAGTTTCTCTTCTGCCTTTGGAAGAATTCCAGCCAGCACGGGACCCACACAGCTTTTAGAACAGGCTGTCACAGAGCCAGACTCGGGCTTCGGGACCTGAGTTCAAGGCCGGCCTTCCAGATCTGTGAATGTGCCATGGAGGGGGAGCCTGGCTGGCAGCCAAGGGGATGGGAGGACCATCACTTCCTGGGTTCACGAAGCAGGAGGAGTCACTAGTGTTATTTCTCTTTGCTTTAGGTTGGCTCTCATCATCTGAGACTCAACAGAGGCCTCGAAGCCAACGCCCCTGCTTTCGACAGGTAGGGTTGTCTGACACCACCCTAAGCCCCCCATCCTTTTGGGAGTCTTCTGCCAACCAGACAGGGGACAGAGGGAGGGGGAGGGCCCCAAATCCTGGCCCTGCCTCTGCCTTTTACTTTGGTTCTTTGGGCAAGAGGGGAGTTTACAAAATGGGATTTTTTAGTAGCCCTCAGGTTTTCCTGAAAGTTCATTAATACTGAAGTGACCCTTGGCAATTATTTTATCTTACCAGTCCGTTCTTTAATGAAGCTTTATGCCTTTGTCCTAGTCAACAAGGGATAACGTAAATCATAGGATAATTGTGACTGCTTGTTTTTCTTTTATTTTTTTTTTTAAGATTTTATTTATTTATTTGTCAGAGAGAGAGAGAGAGAGAGAGAGAGCGAGCGAGCACAGGCAGACAGAGTGGCAGAGGGAGAAGCAGGCTCCCCGCGGAGCAAGGAGCCGGATGTGGGACTCGATCCCAGGACGCTGGGATCATGACCTGAGCCGAAGGCAGCTGCTCAACCAACTGAGCCACCCAGGCATCCCTTGTTTTTCTTTTAAAAGCAATATAGTCCCAGACTTAAAAAGTCATAGTCTAGAAAGGTATAAAGTGAGAACTAAAAGTAGTGTTAACTTCCAATTCCCGCTACTAAAGATTTCACTGCTAGATTTTCATGTATCATTCTAGAAGACCATTTGGCAGATATCCTGTTCATTTTCTGAACCACAAACCAGACCATTATGCGTTTCCTGTTACAGAACTTTCTTAGGAAAAGCCATTGGTCAACTAAACAGTAACTCGTATTTGACATAGTTAATCACTTCTTAAAATATTTGCATGTTTAACCTAAATACTAATTTTAAAAATGAGTGACTGTCGTGAAAATTCCAAGAGTGATTTTTTTTTGAAGGGTATTAATCGTTCTGCCTGAAGCTTGATTTGGACATTAAATCCGCACGCGTCCTTGCTGTGTGCCGCAGACTAGCCACGGCAGCCCGTGACCGTGAATTAGCACGTCACCATTAGTGGGCTGTCACTCTAAAGAGGGGTGTGTGTGCACTTGAATATGCTCTTGCCTGTGTTCAGGACCGTTCATGTGTTCTGTGCATTGTGTATATGGAGTTGTTGTAGGGGACTTTGATCTGCCTTAAATGTCCTTAGGAGATTGAAAACAAGATACCTCCCCAGCTGACCGCAGTGGAAGGGAGGGGGTGTGCATGCTTGGCTTGTTTCAAAAGCTTTGTGATGAGCTTTTAAAAAACACACACATTTTAAGAATGTTTACACCGACGTAAACATTTTTGAATCCTGTTAGTGCGCAGTGTGTGCCCAGAGAGGATAAGCCCCCTCTTCTCACAGGAGCTCCTTCAAGACCAGGAGCCCTTCGACAGGCAGCTGCCGCTGGAAATGGGGCCCACGGCACACTCCTTTCCTAAGGTGGCCGAGCCGGGGATCCCTGAGCTCTCACGGGCCTGGGGCCGCAGCTGCCCGGCCTCACATTGGGTGCTGCCCCAGTGCACCCATTTCACTGATGGGTGGGAATGCAGGCACGTGCTTCTCCAGCAGACCCACTGCAGGGGGGGCAGACCCCTGGAGGGGTGCGTCCATCTCTGGCACATCAGGGGGCTCTCAGGAATTTCTCCCTTCTTTGATATGTTTGGTCCAAAGTAAATCCCTTAACCCCCTCAACCCATCCCCACAAAACCCCTTTCCCTTCGTGCACACACAGAACACCTGTGGCCAGGGCTGTTCGGTTCCCTAGGCTGTTCCCTGATTCCTCTCCTCCACCTGCCGTCTGGGGTGGGGGACGGGGAGGAGGTGCTCTGAGCAGGCCTTGGCTGTGCCGGCCTGAGAAGTATCTTGGCTCACTGGGAGAGTTTGGATGGAAGTGTTAACCTTTCATGAGGGGCGGCGCCTGGGTCTCACTTGTGCGGGATCCTGCCCTCCCCTTCCTCCCTCTCTTTGTGTGGAGCTACTTGCCTCTGCGGTCCCAGGGTGGACGCTAGGGTGCCTTCCCCTGCTGGCTGCTCTGTTCTGCCCTGCCTACCGGACTCCACATGCCCCAGGAAAGCCCCCCAGTTCTCCAAGGAGCTCTGCACTACAGTAACAGATGGGCAGGCAGGAGAAGGATCCAGGTGCCCGGAGCAGGGAGGCCGGGCTGGGTCTCGCTGGCCTCGGGGTGGGCTCCAGCATCCCCCCGGGAGCCCTGCCCATGGGTGCAGTCTTGAGGATTTGTGATGGCCATGAGGAGTCCAGTAACCATCACCATGACACCAACAGGAAGCATGACACAGGACATAATCTTATCTGAGTGTGTCCTCGGTTCTACAGACAGTTTCAGATAGCATGCTGATGGAATGATAAACATTAGTGGAGAGGCATAGAGCACACCATCTTTTTTTTCTAGAAGAATATATTAACCTTTTTTTTTTTTAATAAAGTTCTCCAAAAATTTAGGGTTTTAACACGGCATTCTAAAAACTGATTTTAGAGCCGGGATATATCAGAATATTTATGTTAAAAAATTACTAATTACACAATGATTTTCCAACATTTCTTAATTAAACAAATCATATATTTTCTTTGCCAGCTAAATATGATACCTATTTTAGCTGAAATAATGAAGCTAAAGCAGAATTCAAAGGCTCAGGAATGCCAAAGTGGGGAAAAAAAGACTCACCTGGGAGGGGAGTCTTAGTGTATCACTAGTAAGTGTATTATCTCATTTTAAAGTTAAAAGGAAGGAAAGTGGGGCCCCTCGGTGGCTCAGTGGGTTAAAGCCTCTGCCTTCAGCTCAGGTCATGATCCCGGGGTCCTGGGATGGAGCCCCAATCAGGCTCCCTGCTGAGCTTGTCCCTCTGCCTCCATGTGCGCGCTTGCTCGCTCTCTCTCTCTCTCTCTCTCTCTCTCAAGGAAATAAAATTTTTTTTAAAAGGAAGGAAAGGAAAACCAGCTCTCCTGTGCCAAGCCCTGACTTGTCCCTTTTGTCTTCTTAGTCCTCAAAACCATCAGGAGGAGCATTAGCTTTATGGTACAGACAAAAGAGTAGCTCAGAAGGGCTGGAAAGTCTGGTCAGGGGTGCTCGGGGCTGGTGTGATGGGCCGCATTGTTTCTCCTCCGGCTCTGGGTTTGGAACCCGTTGAGACGCAGGGTCACACATCAGCCTTATTTCTAATAAGCTTCATTGTGGGAGGTGGCTTGCATTTCACCCCCAAATCACGGGGCTCACTCAGTGACCAGCAGAGCCGGGCAGCTCAGACTTGCCCCAGAGCAGAGCCTGCCCTCTGGCTCCCTATAGCTGACCTCTGGGCAGGACACACCTTCCCCGAGCAGGCAGACCCAGAAGAGCCCTGCAAACACTCTGTTTGTTCTCGGGCCCTCCCCCAGAGCACAGGTTTGTGTGGAAGCCCTATGGCACCAGTCGGATGGAGCCCTACCTCCTCCCCGGTCGGGGACACCGAGGGGAGGGCGGCGCATCCCTTGAGAATTATGCCACATAGAGATAGGAGCTCACCTCACCCTAAAGGAGTCAGCAGAGGACCTCAATTCAAACTACCCCCTTCAGAATCCATATTCTACTATACAGTGCTGCCCGCAAATTTGGTGAGAGAGCGTCTTTTTCCTTTATTGGGCTCAAACTGGTTCCTTAGCGCTAATTAACTAAAAACGTCAGCCTAGAAATTTGGAAAACGCAAAATGTATAAAGAAGAAAACGATTTTAAGTCACATACAATTCTACCATTTTTAATACTGTGGCATGCTATCCTCTCTTTTCTATCTTCAGGCATGAAGATTGCATGATGAAAATGTGGTTTACATCTCTTTTTTTTTTGTCTTGTCTTTTTTTTTTTGTATTGTCTTCCCCTGTATTTTTTTAAAATTACATTTAAGTAGTCCTACTGTTAGTGAAGTTATCAAGTTAGCTTTTCAAAAGCTGGTGATAAAAAGTAAATATTAGTCTTTCCCTAATATTTCAATATATGTATTTTTTTAAGATTTCATTTATTTATTTATTTGAGGGAGAGAGTGGGCAGGGGGAGGAGGAGAGGGAGGGAGGGAGAATCTCAAGCAGACTCCCTGATCAGACTCGGGGCTCGATCTTACGACCCCACGATCGTGACCTGAGCTAAAACCAAGAGACGCTCAACCAACTGAGCCACCCAGGCACCTCACAACATATGCATTTTTTAAAAGTCTCTGATCTATGAATGTTTTCCTAAAGCCTGAAATTTTACTGTGCCTTCTTGCCTGGATCACACATAATTACACATAATGAAATACGGCACTTAGATAACAGACACTGAGGTTAACAACCCTCCTACGAGCTTTTCTAGCTTCGAGAAAGAAGGTCCCAAGTGGAATTAGAGATTAATTTCAGAAACACGCGTGTTGCGCTTCTTGGACCCTGTTAATAAAAGGCCAGGTTAGCTGTTCTGGATTTAACGGTGGTATTTTGCAGAAAGTCTGGCATGTCTGTCGTCTGATGTTACACTTATGTAGAAGTCCGATGTGCTAGGAATTATTCTTGACCTGAGCCTTGCGTGCAAACAGGCTGTTGCCACGCTTGTCCCTGACTGTGGGGTTGGTGGCTGGGGGAGAGTGGTGGTCTCCATCCCACCCCCAACCAATTTCGGGTCTCGGGGAACAGCTCCACCTGGACCTCTGGTGCCAAACAGGTCCTTCCTGTGCCCCATGCCCTCGAGGGTGGGGTGGCAGTCTGTGCGCTTGCGACACGGGGTCACGCGCTGGCCTGTGCCCTTGCAGGCATATGGTGCTGCTGAAGGAGCAGTATGGGAAGCAAGTGGTCGTGAACCTGCTGGGGAGCAGAGGCGGAGAGGAGGTGCTCAACAGAGCCTTCAAGGTAAACGCCGCCGTGCTGCTACTCGGGCCCGGGGTGGGGAGGGGTGGCGGTGGGTGAGGGGCAGGACCACCCCGCGCAGAGGCACTCTTCCCTGCAGGACTGGGAAGGGCACTGCTGTCACCACGCCTGGGGGGCTCTTTCCCACCAGCTCTGTCGCATGAGGTGATTTGGGCTCCTGAGGTACGAAATTTAATTTTTGTGAGCTGACAGTTAGAGAATGTGCTCTAACACAGCATCCCCACCTCCGGGGCTCCCTCTGGGGCTTGCAGGGCTCAGGAGAGCCAGGCCCCCTCCCTGGTTGTCTTGGGGACACACACACATGCACACACGCACACGCGCGTACACACACAGGCTTCGCCCTGTGGTCCCTGACCGCGCAGGGAGCCTGAGCTCCCTTCCTGCCTTGGTCTGGCTCTGCCTCCTGGCGCGCTCACCGAAACACCTGCAGCGCCCTTGGCCTGGCGCCGTCCCTCAGAGCTCCTGCTCCGTGTAAAGCAGGAACCTTAACGAGATTTCCTCCCACTGACGTCAACCTTCAAATTTTCCATCCCTGTCTGGGCTGCCCCCGGGAGCAGGTCCCTGTGTCCAGCTCCCCGTGGGCTCCCTGTGGCCTCTCTGGGCACTTTCAGGGGTTGGGGGTGTGCAGAGGCGGGAAGGAGCCAGCTGAGGGGACAGCTCCGCCCACCTCACCCGGGCCTCTCCCTGTTCCCAGAGCTCCCGAGGGTCTCATTCGGCTAGATGCAAGGCTCCAGAAGGAGCTATGGGCGATGTCCGCGTTCCTTTCCCGGGGGCCCGTGTCCCCCGCTTAATGGAGAGGGACCCTCTGTTCCAGGGTCCAGGAAGCCCCTTCCGGGGAGAGTGCGGTCGGACCCCAGCTTGCGGGAAGCAGTGCTTGCTGCCTCCCTGACTCCTGCCCTCCATCGGCGGGAGCTGAGCCCACCGGGTGCCCCTTCCACCCCGCTCAGAGAGGCCACGTGCGCAGAGCAGACTCCCTGGTGGCCAGGTTTGTCTGGCCAGACCTGCTTTTCCTGTTGGGTTTGTTGCTGTTGGCAGTCAGCTTGCTGAGTCTCTCCCCTCCCAACCGTCTTGGCAGCAACGTGGACGGCTTATATTAAGGGAAAAGAAGGAAAGAACAGAACCTCTTTTCCCTCTATGTCTTGAGTGCTGGAGAGGGCATGTCCTCAGCCCCCCATCAGCCAGCAACGGTGCGCCCTGCGGACGGGCTCTTTGTCGCGAGGGGGCCAGGAGGCGGCAGGGGTCCTGTGGTCCAGGGGGAGGAGGGCAGGCTGCCGGGCAGGGAGGAGGCGGATGCCGCCTGGAGCAGACCCGCTGGTGTCACGTCGAGCGGCGGCTCCCTCGGCCCTGAGCTCCGTGCCCCGGCAGCCCGCCCACAGACCGCAGTCACAGCCCGACAAGGTGCAGGTGCTCCCTCCAAACTGTGTCATCACGAAAGGGCGAAGGGGGCACTACTCAGCTCGGCCGACTGCTTTTTCCTGGCAAGACTCTCCGGACGGCCACCGCCAGGCGCTGGCTGGTGTCCTGGCTCCCAGAGGCGGGCACTTTGAGTTGCAGGGACCGGAGGGCCCAGCGCTCTTCCAGTTTCTCAAGTTCATGGACTCTCTGGGCAAGTTGAACCTGAAGCTACGCGGGAGGGTCAGGGTGGGTTGGGCCTGAGGCTGGGTGCCTCCGTTTCTACCCCAGGGCTCCTGAGAGCACTCTGGAATGCCCCGGAGGTTCCTTGTGTTGGAGGGAGGCCTCCGTCAGGAGCCCCAAGCTGCCGGGAGCCCCTGCTATGCACCCCCGTCCCTGGCCTCACATCCCCCCCAGGTCCTGCGCCAGCCTGGGCCCGCTGGCCCTGACACCTCGTCACCCCCTCCTGCCGTCTCACTGGGCCACGTGTCCGGCACCTCCCCTCACAGGGACCCGAGGATGGGGCACCGAGGAGCACACCCGCCTGAGGCTGACGCTTGACTGGGTGGCACCGGTTACCTGGCAACGGGGAGCTGGATTATGAGCCCCCACCCTGTGGGCTGCCCTGTCCTTGGGAGGCCCGTGGCACTTGGGGGTCTGCAGAACAGAGTGGTCCTTCCCTCCTCGGCGCCCTCCCAGGAGCCCCGCGGGGGCGGGGTGTGATGTCAGTTCAGAGCTGCGAGCTGCGGAGCCACGGCAGCCCCGGCTGTCTTCGGCCCGGGCTGGCCCCCTGCCCTGCTGCGGGCGGGATGCTCTTTGCAGTGCTGCGCTCCGAGGCTCTGTCCTTCCGTTTCAGGGTCGGGGCGTGTGAACAGCTCGGTCCCCCATTTGCCTTCAAGCCGGAGCGTGGGCCCTAGCCAGGGCGGTTAGCGCCCCCCCCCCCCACTCCGGCCGCCGGAGGTTTGCAGCCCCCGCGTCCCGTCCCCCGCTCCCTGGCCACCCTCTCCCTCTCCACTTTCAGAAGTTGCTCTGGGCCTCTTGCCACGCCGGCGACACGCCTATGATCAACTTCGACTTCCACCAGTTGGCCAAAGGTGGGAAGCTAGAGAAACTGGAGAACTTGCTGAGGCCGCAGTTGAAGCTGCACTGGGATGACTTTGACGTGTTCGCCAAGGGCGAGAATGTAAGTCCACGGTGAGTCTCCCTCCGCCCGCCGCCCCCTCCCCCCGCTGCGCAGCCGCACTTGCGGTCTCCAGGGCCACAGGGTCAGGCGTGGGGGGTGGTCCCCACTTCCAGGGCCTTCTTCCCCTTCCCGCCTTCAGACCATGCTCGTGAATTCGGTGACTGGATGGCCAAGCGTGGTTTTCTGGCAAAATAAATGATAAGGGACCAGGTGAAACCGTGGAGCTCTGGGGACCACAGAACTCACTGCCCGAACTGACAAAAGCCCACGAGAGCGAAGAGGGACAGCTCGCGCCAGCCCCACGGCCCGAGGAGCCTGGGGTCTGGATTTTCCTGCTCAGCGCTGAGCAGAGAAAGGAAACCCGCTTCTCTCAAATCACAATGCAGTCGATCCTCGTTCTTCGGATTCCATGTTTGCAAAGTGGCCCATCGCAGACACTGATTTGTCACCCCAAATCAACACGCACGGCCCTTTCAGGGTCATGGACAGACACGCTCATAATTGTGAGAAATTTGAGTCCCTGAGTACACCCTGTTCCCAGCTGAGGGGGACAAAGCAACGCTCTGCCTTTTGGTTTCGACTCTCCTACGATCGAGTGTCCTTTTTGGGGGTCTGTGTGGTGCCCCGGGGTCATATCTTTGTGCCTTTTATTGGTCATTTCACTGTTTAAAATGCCCCCCCCCCCCGCCGCCGCCAACGTAGTGCCAAGAGCTGGCCGGTGTTCCCAAGCACGAGGCGGCCGTGCTGGGTCCGACGGGGAAACTGCGCGGCGGAGAAGCTTGGCGCAGCTCTGTCAGAGCACAGTTCCTCGGAGTCCGCGTTAAGCAGCGATCCATGTTAAAGTGCCTTGAAACAGAAATGCCCGTAAAACAGGGTTATGTGTTGTGCAGTTGGGGGAAATGTGAGAGAGCAGAGGCTTGCAGGAACCCGACCCTCGGTTTCCCCTGGGAGCAGTAGTTCAATGTGTGCTAATCTGCTAATGGTTCCGTTCGCTAATTGTTTTTTCTTTTTTAAGATTTATTTATTTATTTGTGACATAGAGTAGGGGGAGGGGCAGAAGGAGAGGATCTCACACAGGATCCCTGCTGAGCAGGGAGCCCAGCGCGGGGTTCAGTCTCACGACCCTGAGGTCATGACCTCATGACCTCATGACCTCAGCCAAAACCAAGAGTTGGATGCTTCACCGACTGAGCCACCCGGGTGCCCCTCAACTCGCTGATGGCTCGTGGCCCCTGTGTAGACATAACTACGGCAAATAATGAGAATCGGCGTGTTTTATAACGACCCGGGTGTGCGTGCCACTCCCGCTGTGCTGGGTCCCTCAGGGTGTGCACTGGGGATCCTGGCCGGCTACCAGAGTAGGCACGGGTCGGCCCCAGTTTTCCCAGACGCCTGCAGACAAACGTAGGCCATCATGCTGTGGGCTTTGCTCCTTCAACAGCTTGTAACCATTTGCATTTCTTGTCCTCCTAAGTTTTCAGAAAGGCACTTTGCGGATGAACTGTCTTGACTGCCTGGACCGAACCAACACAGTGCAGAGCTTCATAGCACTCGAGGTCTGTCCCTGCTGCACGAGGCCCCTTGGGCCACCTGGGTCACGTCTCATGCCTCCATCAGCAGGATGAGGGGACATCACTGGGCTAGCTTCCTAACAGGGGGAGCGTGGGGCAGAGACGTGCCGGGCGTCTAAGAGCGAGTCCTGCCGGCGCGGCTGGCTTGCCCATACCACTCGATGCCTTTGCCTTATTTGTACGCACGCTTTGTGGAATGCACTCCAGACATGGTTGCCCAGAGGAACCCGGTGCCACCTTGAGAAACAGTGGTTCTGTGTAGTGATTGCTGTGAATATCCAGCTGGGCGAGGGCAGTGTGAGGCGGGCTCAGATGCGGCGGGATTTGACGCCCAGGAGGGAGACCTGAGTCTGCCTGCCGGCCTGCCGGCCCAGTGCCTGGCTGACCCCTCCTGGCTCTCGACTAGAGGGAGGGGGTGGGGTCACCGCCGGCTGCCCGGCCGTCCCTGATTGCTCTCATCCCTCTGGTGGTTGGGGCTGGGCCTGGAGGAGGAGGTCAGGAGTAAGGGGCCCAGAGGAGGGCTGCCGGCACGGTGAAGACCAGGTTGCCTCAGGTTGGGTGAGTGGTGGTTGGAAGCCCCACTCTTTGCTGCCAGGATCCCCCATTCTCTGGAGGAGCACGGGGTGGTCCACAGTCTGCCAAACAAGGGATTCACGGGGATGATGCCTGGTGACACAGACCCGAAGCAGCTGTGGGTGGTGGGAGCGTCCAGGTGGGAAGATGGTGACATCTGTCCCTTCCTTGTCATCCAGGTCCTTCATTTGCAGCTCGAGAGCCTGGGTCTGAACTCAAAGCCCATCGCGGACCGCTTCGTGGAGTCCTTCAAAGCCATGTGGTCTCTGAACGGGCACAGCCTAAGCAAGATGTTCACGGGCAGCCGGGCCCTGGAAGGGAAGGCCAAGGTAGGGGGAGACCGCGGGGGGCGGGGGGAGGGCCTGCGTGGATCCCTCTCACGGCCTCTGGTCTGGCCTGCGGCAGGTGGGGAAGCTGAAGGACGGGGCTAGGTCCGTGTCTCGCACTATCCAGTCCAACTTCTTTGATGGGCTGAAGCAGGAGGCCATCGAGCTGCTGCTGGTCGGGGATGTCTGCACCGAGGAGTCTGCAGACAAGGGAAGGACACTCCTGGACAACACGGCCCTGCTGGGTAAGGGGGCTCCCGCTCCACGTGCATGGAAGTTTCTAGCTGCCCGGCCACCCAGAGGGAGTGTTGGGGGTGGGGGTGTGCCAGCCAGCCCTTCCCTCTCCTCCTCACATAACCCCAAACAGCAGGTAGCAGACACTCCCCTGAGCGGGGCGTCCGTGCCCTGCCCTCTGGCCCGTGACTTCAGCTTGACCACGTGCCCTGAGCGGCTGACAGGTGTGGTTTGTGTTCTTTTAGGAGATGATCAGTTGTGTGCAGCCGCAAGAGGAAGCTCAGGAAAAAACAGTTTATTCTTCAGATGGAAAGACATACAGGGACACCTGGGTGGCTCAGTTAGTTAAGTGTCTGTATCTTGACCTCGGGTCAGGTCATGATCTCAGGGTCATGAGATCGACCCCTGCATCTGGCATCAGGCTCCGTGCTCAGCCTATGGAGCTGCTTAAGATTCTCACTCTCACTCGTGCTCTCTCTCTCTCAAGGAAAAAAAAAAAATACAGACCAAAGGTGAAAGGGTGGAAAAAAAAGTTTTATGCAAAAGAAAATAAAAAGAAAGCTGGTGTAGCTATACTCCTAGCAGACAAAAATAGACTTTAAAACAAAGACTAAAAAGAGACAAGGGCATTACGTAATGATAAAGGGGTCCATTAAACAAGACGACATAACGTATATAAATATATATGCACCCAACGTACGAGCACTAAGATATTTAAACATTAACAGGGCTAACGGGAGAAATTTACAACAATACAATAGTCAGGGACTTTAATAACCCACTTACATCAGTGGATATCGTCCAGACAGAAAACGAATAAGGAGACACATTGGCCTTAAGCAACACATTAGGCCAGATGGGCTTAACAGACATAAGCAGAACATTCCACCCAAAAGCCAGCAGAATACACATTCTTCTTAAGTAAGTACATGTGGAACATTGTTCTGGATAGGTCATATGTTAGACCACGAAACAAGTCCTAATAAATTTAAGAAGACGGAAATCCTATCGTGCATTTTCTCTGACCGCAGCGGGATGAAACTAGAAATTATAAGAAAACTGGAAAAAACAAAAATGTAGAGATTAAACAATTGCTACCGAACAACGAAATGATGGGTCATCAGAGAAGCAAGGGAGCAATTTTTTAAAAGTACCTAGAGACGAACAAAAACAGAAATAAAACATGCCATAATCTTTAGAAGGCAGCAAAAGCACTTCTGTGGGGAAAGGGCCTGGCAACCCAGGCCTGCCTCGAGAAACCAGAGAGAGCTCAATCTAACTGCACCGCTGAAGGAACTAGAAAAAGAAGAACAAATGAAGCCCAAAGTCAGGAGAAGGAAGGAAGGAATAAAGATCAGAGTGGAAAATAAATAAAGATTTAAAAACAGCAGAAAAGATCTACGAGTTGGTTCTTTGAAAAAAATAAAACAATAAAACTTTAGCTAGACTAACCAAGAAAAGGGAGACGTCGCTAATCAGAAATGAAAAAGGAGAAATTACAGTGGATGTCAGAGAAATACAAGGGCTCATAGGAGACACTACACGTAATTCAGACAACCTAAAAGAGGTAGGTAAATACCGTTCCTCCAAGACGGGATCATGAAGAAATACAAAATCTGGATAGACCGATTATTAGGAGATGGAATCAGAAATCAAAAACCTCTCAAGCCCGGTACCTGGCTTTCTCAGTTAGTAGAACACAGAACTCTCTTTGATCTCTCAGGGTTGTGAGTTTGAGCCCCCTGTTGGGCAAAGAGATTTTGAAAAATAAGAGTGGTTACAAATTAAAACCAAAACCAATACACATAAGTCCCATGACCTGAAAGCATCACTAGTGAATTCTGCCAAACATTCAGAGATTAAATACTTGTCCTCCTCCACTCTTCCAAAAAACTGAAAAGGAGGGCCTACTTCCAAACTCATTTTATGAGACCATCACTACCCTGATATCAAAACCAGACAGGGATGCCACGCATCCACACTCAAAATTGTAGGCCGGTGTCGCTGATGAACACTGACACAAAAATCTACCATAAAATATTAGCAAACCAAATTCAACAACACATCAAAAGGATCATTTACAATGATCAGGAGGGATTTATTCCAGTGATGCAAGGATGGTTCGACATCCACAAATCAATCAACTAATATACCACATTAACAAAATGAAAGATAAAAATCCTGCTGATCAGGGGGTGTGGGTGGCTCAGTCAATAAAGTGTCTGCCTTTGGCTTGAGTCATGATCTCAGGGTCCTGGGATCGACCCTCCATGTCAGGCTCCCTGCTCAGTGGGGAGTCTGCTGCTCACTTTTGCTCTGCCCCACCCCCCCCATGCATGTGCTCTCACGCTCTGTCGTTCAAATCTTTTTAAAAATCCTGTTGAAAATAAATAAAAATTAAAAATCCTGTTGATCATCTCAATAGATGTAGAACAAGCATTTGACAAAATTCAACTGAAAAAAATTCTCAACAGAGTGGGTAGAGGGAATTTGCCTAAACATAATGACGGTGGTTGTCTATGACAGGCCCACAGCCAACATTACACTCAGTGGTAAAAAGCTGGAAGTTTTTCATCTGAGATCAGGAGCAAGACAAGGATGCCTAATCTGGCCACTTTTATTCAGTGTGTACTAGAAGTCCAGCCCACAGCTGGACTTCTAAAAAAGAAAAATTTTCTTTTTCTAATTCCAATTAGAAAGAATTAGAATTAGAAATTCTAGAATTAGAAATTAGAAAGAATAAAACTGTCATTATTTGCAAATGACATACTATATATAGAAAACCCAAAAGATAACCCCAAAACTGTTAGAACTGATAAATGAGTTTAGCGAAGTAGCAGGATACAAAATCAAAATACAGAAATCTATGGTATTTCTATACATTAATAACAAATTATCAGACTGAAAAATTAAGAAAGCAATTCCATTTACAATTGCATCAAAAAGAATACCATACCTTGGAATAAATTTAGCCAAGGAGGTAGAAGATCTGTACTCTGGAAACTATAAGACACTGATGAACAAAACTGAGAAAGAGGCAAATAAATGAAAAGCCCTCCTGTGCTCCTGGGTTGGAAGAATTAATATTGTTGAAATGTGCATACCACCAAAATAATGTACAGATTCAGTGTAATCCCTATCAAAATTCCAGTGGCATTTTTCACAGAACTAAAACAAATAATGTTAAAATCTGTACGGAATCGCAAAGGCCCTGAGTAGCCAAGGCAATCTTGAGTAAAAAGAACAAAGCTGGAGGTATCAGCTCCCTGATTTCAAACTAAACTATAAAGTTATATTAAAACTGTATAATATTCAGGTAAAAAACACAGAACAATGGAACAAATTTGAGAGCCCAGATTTAAACCCATGCTCGTATGGACAGGAAGTTTATGACAAAGCAGCCAAGAACATACAATGGAGGAAAGACTGTCCCTTCAGTAAATGATGTTGGGAAAACTAGACAGTGGTACACAAAAGCCAACTCAAAGTGGGTTAAAGACTTGAATATAAGACCTGAAACCATAAAATTTCTAGAAGAAAACACAAGTGGTGAGCTTCCCAGCCTTGCTCTAAGCAATGTTTTTTGGATCTGACTCTAAAGGGAAGGAAACAAAAGCACACAAACAGATGGGGTTACAGCAACTAGAAAAGCTTCTGCATGGCAGAAGAGATCATCAGAACAAAAAAGCCAGGGGCGCTTGAGTGGCTCAGTCGGTTAAGCGTCCAACTCTTGGTTTCAGCTCAGGTCAAGATCTCAGGGTTGTGAGATCAAGGCCCACGTCAGGCTCCATGCTGGGTATGGAGCCTGCTTAGGATTCTCTCTCCTCCTCTCTCTCCACCTCCCTCAAAAAAAAAAAGGAAAGGCAGCCTACTGAATGTCTGAAGATTTTTGCAAAGCCTAATTGGATAAGGGGTGAATATCAAAATATGTGAAGAACTCCTACAACTCAACAGCAACAACAAAAAATCAGGCAACCTGATTTAAAAAAAAAATGGGCCGAGGATCTGAATGGACCTATTTACAAAGAAAACATATGGGCGGTGAAGTGGCACATGAGAAGATGTTTAGCATCATTAGTAATAGGGGATGCAAATCCGAAGGAAATAAGGTCTAACCTCACCCCGGTCAGAAAGAGAACAACCACTGGAGAAGGCTATGAAGATAAGGGAGTCGTTGTGCACTGTTTGTGGGAAAATAAATTGGCACAGTCACTATGGAAAGCAGTACGGAGATTCTTCAGAAAGTTAAGAATAGAACTACCATATGGTCCAGCTCTCCCTCTTGTGCGGATTTATCCGAAGAATGTGAAAACATTGATTCAAAAAGATATGCATGCCCTTCTGTTTGTAGCGGTGTGCCGTGGTGCAGCCAAGTTCCCATCAGTACATGGATAAAGAAGGTGTGTGCGTGCGTGCACACACACACACGCACACTACACACGCACACACGCGATACTACCCGGCCACGAAAAGGAATGAAATCCCGTCATTTGCAACAACCTGGATGGACCTTGAAGGTAGTAGCTAGGTGAAATAAGTCAGGTGGACCAAGACAGTTACCGTGTAATTGCACTCCTGTGGAATCCAAAACAAAAGAAAAGCAAACTTACAGATACAAACAGATCTGTTGTTACTGGGGAGGGAGGGGGTGGGCAGATGGGTGAAGGGAGTCGAATGCCTGGTGATAGATGGTAACTAGACTTCTGGGGGTGATCCTTCTGTAGTGCAGACAGATGGAGAGTTGTAATGGTTTCTACCCGAGACGTGTAGTGTTATATACCGGTTTCACCTGTTTAAAAAATCTATTAGACTTGCAGGTTCTAGGCATGGGGAGCGTGCCACAGGGGGGCTTATTGGGGTTTTCTTTATTGGGATTTCCGCAGGAAAGGGAGGACCGTGTAAACAGTTCAGGCTTGGCCAGTTTGAATAATTCTGGTAGGCTTTGGGTGAGAGGCATGGACATCCCCCTGGTCCTGGCATGACTGAGGCAGAGGAATATACAAACTACGTACACAGTAGCAGCTATCACTGTAGTTCCTGGGGGCCCGGGGCCATGAGTGTGAGCCCGCTCTTACACGTTCTTGTGTATTTCCAAACCGAAAGAAGGGGGAAAGTCGAGAAGATGCTGCAGGAGACCCTGTACTGTTCTACGTGTCAGTTTCTCGGAGTGCTGGCTCGGGCCGAAAGCCTTTCTCAGCTCCGGTGGGTTCTTGGTCCCATCACCAGTCATCATTCATCCCAGGGAGTCTCCCGTGAGGGTCACCTCCTTTCGTTAAGCACCCAGGACCCTGTAGAGCTGAAAGAGGAAGAAGAAACGCTTGTCTCTGGGGACCAGGACTGTCATGCTTCTGTCAACAGCTAAAGGTTTCTTCTCGTTACTTGAAATACAGTTGACATATGACATTGTATGATTCTTATGGGCACAACATAATGATTTAATATGTGTGTACGTTGTGAAATGATCACAGCAAGTCTAGTTAATATCTATGCACACATAGTTACAAAAAAGTTGTTTTTTTTCTTGTAAGACCATTTCTGAGCGACTCTCTTAGCAACTTTGAAATATGTGACACAGGATCATAAAGTCTGGTGTCGCTGCTGTACGTTCATCCCAGGACCTACCGGTGGTATAACTGTACCTTTTGACTCCCGTCACCTTTTCTTCCCCCAACCCCCTCATAACCCAGTCCGTTCTCTGCATCTGTAAGTTCATGGTTTTGGGGGGGGGGGTTGGTTTTTGTCTTCCATCTGTGAATGAGCTGGGCAGGTTTCTTTGAGGGAATTTTAATGGCACTTTATCCCCTAGACCTTATAAATGCTGTAGAGCTCTCAGTTGGAGAAGGGGGGACCCCAGCATTTTTCCTTATAAGAATAAGCTTTAAGGAATTTTTGAAAAATGAATCTGCCCGGGCTCACCGTGGTTTCACAGCTGCTTTGCTGCTCTCATTCTTCCACGGGGTCTGACTCTCACTTGGCTTCCAGTAGCCACGGTGGTTATTTGTGTCGACCCGCAGACAAGGCCGGCTCGGTCGAAGCTGCGAGAGGGTCTGCGTAGCACAGCGCGTTGTTGAGTAGACAGGTGGGCGTGACTTCTATTCGAGGTAAGTCACCAGTGTAAAAAATGGACTGTATTTTGGATATCCAGAGGATGGACCTGGTTCAGAGCAATGATTTTTTAAAGGCTTGAGTCCAATATAAAGCTAATGAAACATCTCTTGAGGGATGGAGGGTGAAAAAAGGCAAAGATAGGGTAGGCTGTTTTAAGTTTTAGATAAAGGTATTTAAACTGTGGTGGGTCACAGTGTCCCCTCGCTGATGTCCCCCTGGATTGTGGGGGAAATGCCATGGCAGAGACTCCCTATAGGGTGTGGTCGGCTAACACATGTGGAGGAGGAACTGTGTTTTCAGGACTTTGTGGCAGGAACTGAGGTCCTGTGTTTTCAGGACTTTGTGGCAAAAATGCCCCAGGGAAATGTACTGGTTATCTATGGTGGGTTTAGCCTTTTTTTTTTTTTTAAGATTTTATTTATTCATTCGAGAAAGAGAGAGAGAGCACCAGCAGGGGGAGGGACAGAGGGAGAAGCAGGCTCCCCGCTGAGCAGAGAGCCTGATGTGGGGCTTGATCCCGGGACGCCAGGATCATGACCCAAGCCGAAGGCAGGCGCTTAACCGACTGAGCCACCCAGGGGCTCTGGCTTTTGCCCCTTCCCAGCTTCTCGCGGAGCACCCCTGGCCCCCGTCTGTAGGATCCGCAGCCCCCTCTCCGGACAGGGAGCCCCCTCCGTGGTTTGCCCGCGGCAGTGCCGCGCAGGCACACGGGCCCTCTCCTGCCTCCTCGCAGTGACGCCCAGGATCCTGAGAGCCATGGCAGAGCGCCAGTCAGAATTCACGACCTTCAAGCGGATCCGCATTGCCACGGGGACCTGGAACGTGAACGGAGGCAAGCAGTTCCGGAGCAACCTCCTCGGCACGGCCGAGCTGGCCGACTGGCTGCTCGACTCCCCCAAGCTCACCGGCCTCACAGGCTCCCAGGGTGAGCACAGCGGCCTTGACCGCCCCATGCAGGGTCCGGGGGGCCCTCGGCTTGACCTGTCCCCGCAGCCCGTGACTCCCGTGATTTGGTAGTGGGTGTTCTCACCCAGAACGTTCAGGAAGGTTTCGGGGCTTCCAGAACACATCTGGAAAATCGTGGGACACCTTGTCTCTTCCGAACGTGTGGCAGGGTGGTCGGGGTGGGGAGTCTCCCGGAAGGTAGCACGGAATGGCCTCAGGACGAGGGTTTGAAGCGGGAACGAGCAGCATGGCTGGGGGGCGGCTGTTTCCAGCTCCCTTGGGTCCTGCAAGAGAGCCGCGATCCGCCTCTCGGCTGTACCCGTTCTCGGCAGCGGCCCCGAGCCTTGCCCAGAGCCCATCCCTCGCTGTCCCGGGGAATCTGTACCCGCACCTCTGCTGCCTTGTGGCCCATGGTGGCTTGAGTCCACGGCCCGGGGTTCCTGGGGTTCCTTGGTGGCAGCGACCATTCATGGTGTCCCCGGGGCAGGCCCCGTGTGTGCAGAGAACGTGAGAGCAGCCCCGGTTGAGGGATCTTCCCTCCCCTTTTTTGGGTCTCCCTTTCTGCCCTGCTGGGAGCCGCGGCCTGGCTTGAGGGCTCAGGGGCTGAGTGGCAGAAGGCGGGGAGACACTGGAGAGATGTGGCCAGTGGCTGGGGGGGGGGTCCCATTAACCCCTCCGCTTCCCGGTTAAAGGGGACACGGAGAGGACGGGTGCACAACGTCTCGGCTTGCTGTGCTCCCCATAAAACACACTTCACAGCAGACCTCCGCGGTCCCCAGCTGGACAGGGTTTCCCCTCCTCCAGCCACCAGGACGGCAGTCCCCTGGCCCAGGACCCCGTCCGTCTGTCATGAACGGGGCAAGGCCTGGCCCCGCGCTGTGCAGAGTGTGGAGGGACACAGGCAAGCATGGCACGTGCCTTTGGGTCCGATGCCTATGTTGGTGGCTGGGAAGGAAGGGAGACCCGCAGGGCCGCGCCCTCACTACCCACCGGCTGGGGTGGGGACTTCACACACGTGCTCTGATGGATGCTTCATGACGTCCTTGGGAGATGGCAGCTCCTTTCCCTTCTGAAGACAAACGGGTTTAGAGAGGTCACTGATGTGCCCCAGGATGGAGACTGGGAAAGGCTGTGGGCTCCGGGGAGGTGAGGGAAGGTGGGGATCAGCACGGAGCGTCACGGAGCCCTCTGGACAAGTGCACCCGGGCAGCGGCCCACCCGGGCTCAAATGGGGCACACGTGGCACCCCACGAGTCCACGAACGCAGGCCTTGTGCTGTCTGATTTCCCTCAACTCCTGCCTTTCCCCCAGTTGAGGACAGCCCGGCTGACATATTTGCCGTGGGGTTTGAAGAGATGGTGGAACTGAGCGCGGGGAATATCGTCAATGCCAGGTGAGCGTCCGGGCACGGGGGTGCAGGGTCGCACCCGCAAACTCACCCGAGGTTCCGCGAGCCAGGTGCCAGGCCGGGAGTGGGACACTGGGTCCATCCTGCTTCTGCCTCTACTGCCCTATGGCCCTTGGTGTGTAGGTTCTCCTGATCACACTCCTGCCCCGCCCACACACACTCACAGATGTGCAGCTCCCATTCCCCTTTCTTCACAAATTAAGGAAGTCGAAGGAAGGGCGGGTTACAGCTGTAGGGGCTCGGCGGTGTGTGGAAGGTGAGTCATGCTGTGAGCTGGCGTGTGCACACCTGGAGGGTGTGGCTGACGGCCGGGCTGGGGGGCGGGTGTTGATTCACCTTTCCTGGGGAAGGTGAGAAGCGGAAGTGCGGGGAGAAGGTGCATCTCTTCTCAACACCAGATACAAAAGAAAGGAAACCACTGCATTGACATTTTCTATAGGGTCAACTGGACTTTTTCTTTCTTGTTTAATTTCAAGGAACTTTCTGAACAAATAACACCTGATCTCAGCAGCTCTTAGGAGCAAGGTGCTGTGATCGGTTTTAGTGGCAGGGGTGGGGTGCAGTGTGAGCGATGATGTGTACGACACAACCAGAAATACGCAGATAGCCCGCTGCGGAGATGAAAGCATGGCACTAACGTGGGGGAGGGGACGGCGTGACAGCAGTCCTATGACAAGAAAAGGGGCTGAAGGAGTGTGTCAGTGGGAGAGCCCATCTCCAGCAGAACGTGAAGCGTCATTTCTTTCTCATCTTTTCCAGTACCACCAACAGGAAGATGTGGGGTGAGCAGCTCCAGAAAGCCATCTCACGCTCTCATAGGTACATTCTCTTGACTTCGGCACAGCTGGTGGGCGTCTGTCTGTATATCTTTGTACGTCCATACCATGTCCCATTCATCAGGTAAGAACATTCGGTTTATGAACATCTGGGGGACGCGGGGTTGTTCGTCTTGGTGTTTTGTTCAGACTTCCTCTCCCTCCTCCCCTCCTGCTACAGGAATCAGGACTCGCCATTATTCTAGATAAATGTAGCAGCCCCCCGAGGAAAAAGCAGGCTGAATAGAATATTGTCTGGAGATTAAAAAGCCACAGTGGGAACCTTGCGGGCCAGGAAGCTGAACTCTTTCAGAAGGAGTGATTGTTGACCTCCCAGGCTCAGTTTTGTGCAAGGAATGGGATTCCTTGTTGAAGTCTTAGGCAGGAAACCTCTGACTGAGAGCTGAGTAACTCGGCGGGAAATGCCAATGCTTTTGTCTCTTTTTAAAAGTGTTCTAAATAAGACGTGTGGGCAGAACGCCTCTGCCGCTGTCACCCCACTGTAATGCCCCTCAAGTGGCTGCTGTGTGTGTATCAGAAAGGGAACCCTCAGCTAATGGGTGCCCTCTTAGGAAAGAGTGTGCGCATGCATATGCGTGTGTGCATACGTGTGTCTGTGTGCGTGCGTGTTTTAAAGTTTGA
The DNA here is from genome assembly GCF_963455335.1 of Martes martes. Lineage (NCBI taxonomy): Eukaryota > Metazoa > Chordata > Mammalia > Carnivora > Mustelidae > Martes > Martes martes. The sequence continues at coordinate 9,434,563 of NC_137893.1, read as the reverse complement.
GAAGAATTCACCTTTTCCCTCAATGACTCATAACCTCCCACTGCTACCTTCTCACTCATGTCCGTAGAATTTCCTCCCATGCCCAGCTAAACTCACTGCCCATGCCAGGCTAGACCTTGCCCCCTCCTGGTTAAACACCTCTGAATATTTAGAGGACCAGAGGCATGCTGGGGGCCGTGCTGGGAGAGCAAGGACTATGCTCCCTACTCACAGTCCTCATCTATGACTTTGGGAAATTCCTTAAGTCCGTGTCCCCCCAACTGTTTGTTCTGGCAGTTGGGCGGTGTCCAAAGTGCATGAGTGGAAGTCAGCAAAGGTCAGGGTCAGGGTAAAGGTTCGAGTTGAACCGTGAGAGACGGAGTGATGCTCGGGAGCTCCAGATTTCCCAGCGGCTCTCCTGGGACCCCAGCCTCTCCTCCAGTCTTAGCTGGCTTAGCTCATAGGCTTCTTGGCCGGTTATCCCCTCACCTCATCTGCCCACTGATAGTCCTAGGGAGCGGGCGTCGGCCTCCGAGTGCCTCAGTGTCCGTCCTACAGACCCGTGCACGCGCACGTGTGCGTTGTCACCTGGCATCACGTGTGAGCAGTTGTCTGTGAGGAGGCCGCCTGGGCACCAGGCAGCCCGGCACCAGTCACTAGATGTTTCCTGTTTCTTAATGCAGGAAAGCCGTGAGGGGTGGGCAGGGGACGGGGCCGTCCGCACGGCCTCAGGGGGACGGGGACTTGGGAGGACTTGGGAGCGCAAAGCAGGGCCGGGCTGGAAGCTTCCCAGGTGCCTTTGTGAGCGCGGGACCCTCGAGAGCTGGGGTCGTAGAGAGGCTCCTCTGGGCTGCCACGGGGAGAGGAGAGAGGTCCAGAGTCGCCGGACGGCCTGGCTGCCCAGAGGCCATCCAGCAGCCCAGCCCCTGCTGCCCCAGGCTGGTTCGCACTCTTCCTTTTTAGCCGCTAAGGAGCCGCTGCGTGTGCACCTTGTGTGTTGCAGGGACGTGGCCATCGACACGGTGAAGACAGGCATGGGGGGAAAGGCCGGGAACAAAGGGGCCGTGGGCGTCCGTTTCCAGTTCCACAGCACCAGCTTCTGCTTCGTGTGCAGCCACCTGACGGCCGGCCAGTCCCAGGTGAAAGAGAGGAACGAAGACTACAGGGAGATCACCCAGAAGCTGAGTTTCCCAATGGTGAGAGCACACGGTGGCCTGGGATGTGACCTGCACGCGTGCTCGCTGCCTGCTTGGGGCGGCCACACACGTGGTTTTCGGAGCTGCTGATAGAGGCCGGCATGGGGTGGGGGATGGGAAGCGACTATAGGAGGGTCCTTGCCCCCCCAGGGGGCTCAGCTCCAGGAGAGGGGATGTGACCTGGGATGGGACAGTAGAGCCAAACCTCAGGGATGTCCCTGGAGTATTCTGTGCCCTGTCTCTACTATATGTTTCCCGAATGTCCTTATGCACCCCACGTTTTCTTGGCATTTTTGTGCGTTTTCTGGTTTTCTTGTTCACTGTCCATGCTTTGTCCAAGTTGGTGAAGAACATCTGAATCCAAACAGTAGAAGACTTGGTTTTCTTAAGATTCATGGTCTTCAGATCTACCTACTGTTGCAGCTCAGATAAGAACGCCCATTTTTTTGAGATCTGTGTGTTCATGACCGAGGGGCTCTGGATCCTCCCACCTGGGCGCCCGGTTGCAGACAGCCTGCGCCATGCTGCCCTCTAGCGGTGGCAGGGGTTTCTATCCCAAAGCCCCGGGCTCTCCAGACTCAGATTCAGATGTTCCCCTGCCTGCAAGGAGACGATTGCCTGCACACCTTCAGCCTGGTGCAAACCCCCGTCTCCCTGCAGTGAGCGGAGGCCAGCTCTTTCCATCACATGTTCCGCCCGTGTCTGTGACTCAGCAGGCTGGGTCATGGAGCTCCTCCCCGTGAGGCCAGATAGACCCGTAAACCTGACCTCCTGTGTACTGGGCTACACGAGTACTCGAGGCAGAACGCCTCATTTTCACTAATAAGTGCTATAATCTCTGCTGTGGTTTTTATTTCTTGGATTAAAGAAGAAACACATAGAGTTGGGAAATTTACGACGTGAAGTCTTCCAGACCACAGAGGACACGATGCATGTTTTCTTTGTGTGTTCCTTTAGTTAAAAAAAAAAAAAAAAAAGTCCAACCTTTCTCACTTAAAGTGCTATTTTGAACGTTGGACACATGAAAAATATTCAAAGTGTTTAAAATAGAGCCTTTTTTTTAATAGAAATATTGACGATACCTGTATAAGTTAATACTTTACACCTGAGCTGCCCAGCGGACTAGCCACTAGCCACAAGCAGGAATTTAAATAAAATGAACAGTTCCTTGGTTACATGGGCCACCTTTCCTGATGGCCACTCTGTGGCTGCTCGTGGCTGCTTGAGGCTGGTTTTGGACAGCGTGGACGGAGAACATTTCCATCACTGCGGAATGTTCCGTCGGGCAAGCAGTGCTCTACACACTTACTGATTTGGTTGTGATCATGTTAGTCTTCTGTCCAGATTAGAGTAGAAATGCCACACGAGGATAGTAGAAACAGATTTTGGAGTTAGGCAGATCTGAGTCCAAAGTTGCCTTTATTACACATTGGTGTAACTGCAGCAGGTTCTTTTGAACTTTTTGTTTTTATCTAAAGGAGAACCAACAGTGCGTGCCTCACAGGGTTGCTGTGAGGGCAGTGTGCCCCCAGAACAGAGCCCGGCACAGGTAGATGGGCGATAGGGGTGGTGTGTTGTGGCCGCTGTCATTGGCGCTATGATTTTGGCAGGGAAGGACGGGCGAGAGTCCCACACTCTCCAGGGCTGTGCTGGGGACCACAGGCTCAGGGTGAGCCAGACAGGGCAGGGGGAAGGAAGAATGGGATAGAGAGTCACAGGAGGAAAATGGATTAAATCGTGACATTTTATGATGTTGCACATCCTGGGCATTTTGATATTTGTAAGCCTGAGCCTCATAACACTGAAGCTTTGGACAACTCGTCTTTGGATGTAGACGTAAGGAAAGCAGGAGCACAGCCTGATCTCAGAGCTGGGGCCAGCGCAGTGAAGACTGGCAGTCGTGGTTCCCTATTAGAGACGAACTTTCCCCAGACCACTCAAAAACACTGTCATTTAAAATGAAGATAGCCACGAAAAGCTCCCCAGCAGGTGTACAGGATTAAGGAGAGATGAGATGCTCTCTGTGAAGTCTTTTGTTAAGTAGCTTTTTAGGAAAAAAGACATCTTTATCATCTGCCTGGTGAGCTTTCCTCCCCCTCTCCCACCTCCTTTGCAAGATGGGCCGGAATGACTGTGATTTTCTTGAAACAGGGAAGAAACATTTTTTCTCACGATTATGTGTTTTGGTGCGGTGATTTCAACTACCGCATCGACCTCACTTATGAGGAAGTCTTCTATTTTGTCAAACGCCAAGACTGGAAGAAACTTCTGGAATTTGATCAGCTGCAGCTACAGAAATCAAGTGGGAAAGTAAGTTGGACTATAGCTGCGCGCTATAGACTGCGTTAGAGTCAGAGCTGCTGGAGGTGGGGGACACGCATCTGCAGTGAGCACAGTGTTGTGAGGCTGCTGAACACTGGTGTGGGCAAGCCCGCCCCACCCCGTGTCCAGGGCCAGCCTCGTACGTAGGGCCTGCTGTCCGTCCTTATATCAGCCATCAAGTGACACTCCAGTACTCTGTTTTCATGAGATCTCTGTTTCTCATTGGCAAGCACACTAACATGTTAGAACAATACCTGATATACTTTATACACCAATTTGGGCAGATAATCCTCAGGGCCGTCCTACAAATTCGGTGTTATACCCATTTTATAGACAAGAAAACTGAGGCCCAGGTCCAATGAGCCCAAGGTCACACAGTACACAGAACCATGATGCCGCCCACAGCTGTCAAGCTACAGAGCTCACGTTTATCCCCTACATGATCCATGTGCAGTTTCTTTTTTAAAGATTTATTGATTTATTGTAGAGAGATGGAACACGAGTGGGGAGAGGGGCAGAGGGAGAGAATCTCAAGCAGACTTCCCACCGAGTGTGGAGCCTGACACAGGGCTTGATCTCATGACCCCGAGATTATGACTTGAGCAGAAATCAAGAGTCAGATGCTCAACCGAGTGAGCCACCAGGTGCCCCCCACCCCCCACCATGTGCAGTTTTTTCGTGACGTGATAGGAAAGATTCAAGTATGGATCTGCTCTCAGTTCCTCCAGGTCACCCTGGCCAGCCTCCGGGTGACCCAGAGCATGTCTTCTCCAGCTAATGCTGTTGCTCGTTTGGGTGCCTGTGAGCTTTGCAGCCGGCGGGGCTGAGGTGACGGGAGCACAGCCGCACTCCATTTACCTTTTGAAAATAAAGCGGCTGGTCCCGTGTCCGGAGGCGTTGAGGTCTCCCCTACAGCAAGAGTCAGACATTCTTTGAGGTTCCCTGTTCACTCCCCGTTCAGCCTGCCACGGACGTGGATTGCCGAGGGGTGGCCCGACGGAAAAGTAACCACACCTCCCCTGTCTAGAGCAGGTTTTTCTTTCTTCCTCCTACCGGTGCTGTCCACACCCTTCTGCAGATGCCCGGAGAGAAGTCGTGAGGTCTTTCCAGGGTCTTCTCACAGCGCTGGGGCTAGATCTAGAGCCAGACAGAAACAGAATTCAGTTTCAGGTCCGGGCTTCTGTTTACGCAACTCATTCAGTTAGCGGATGTCAACGAAGGCCGGGTCGGGTCGGGCCGGGCATTGCGCTCGCTCTGATGCTGAGCAGACGAACACCTGGGATCCTCGCCTTGCGCCTTCCCGTGTCCCGGGCACTGACGTGGTACATCGGGTACCCGAGCTGGGTGGGAGATCCTGGGGTGGTGTGTAAGTCAGCGGAATGAGCAGCCATCCCTCTCTTGCTAACGAAATAGCACACCCATGTTCAGTTGTAAACATACTTACAAAAGACAGATTCTGTCTTTAGGACTAGAGCACTCTGGAACGTGCTTTTTTATTTTGGGTTTTTGCGTGCGACGTACGGAATCTAGAAGAGCTAAGGTGGTCTTGGTCTTTTCTCCCAATAGATTTTTAAAGACTTTCATGAAGGCGCCATTAATTTTGGACCTACCTACAAGTATGATGTTGGCTCGGCCGCCTACGACACGAGTGACAAGTGCCGCACCCCTGCCTGGACAGACAGGGTCCTGTGGTGGAGGAAGAGGCACTCTTTTGACAGGACAGGTGCGTGAGATGTGCGTGCGTTCGGAGGTGGTTGAGGCTGCACACTTGATAGCGCAGAGGGGAAGTCGGTCACATTCATTCAGCGTGGCGCGCTTTGCTGTATAAATGACAACTGTCTTGACCCAGAACTATAGGAAACTCATTCCAGTTGGGAGCCCCTAAGCTTTGGGAGTTGTGTTTTGGGGAACCCCTTGGTTCTCCCCGTCCCTGCATCATGGCTGTCCCCTTCCCCCCGCCTGACACACACACCCCGCGCCGTCTGCCTTCTGTCCTGGGTGGACAGCAAGGAGAGAAGCCTCGGCTCTTCCTCTCCAGTGACTCTCCCTCTTACACACGTGCACGTCATCCCTCACATTTCATTCAACCAAACGCTGACCTGCTTCAGGGTCCAGCTCCACGTTGAACGTGAGCCAGACGCAGGAAAGAAGCGTTTTCTCTAAATCGGTTGTCACGGACGTCTTGAATCGCTAGCGATGGCCAACTAGGAAGGGTGGTGGATTAGGGCACCAGGAGGTATAACAGCTCTGCTTTTCTGGCAAGATGGGCGTGGAGATTTCAAAGCCAGGGAATCCCGTCATTCAGATCAGTCTCTGGACGTCTGTGGACGTCGTCCGGGCATCGAGATGCAGGCATACCGTGATGTCCTTGGCCTTGGCTTTGCCTACACACAGGGCTGCAGACTTCCCGTGTTCCTGTAGCCCCTGGGACGGGAACCCCACAGCTACGTCTGCATTCCCACTCGGGTTGTCCCCTGGGAAGGACATAGCAGCACTGGATCATCTACATACATTCTCTACCCCAGGCTCCCTCTCTACCGTCCTCTTACCCTCACCTCCCTCCCTCCCCACCCCGCCCAAGCCAGCTCAGGTTAGAGCAAATGGGTCTGAGACAGGCATGTCCGTGCAGTAGATCCCTGGCGCGAGCTTCCTTTGTCGGCATTCTCGTATGTTGATACCGTTTTGTGTTGTGTGTGGGTCTCTTGATTGGAACCTCTGCGAGCAGCTGGAGAACTCAACCTTCTAGACAACGATGTAGATGCTGACAGCACCGTCAGACATTCCTGGTCTCCTGGTGCCCTCAAGTATTACGGCCGAGCCGAGCTCCAAGCGTCTGATCACAGGTACGGTCCTCACTGCCACCGGCACGTTGTCCTGGGCTATGGAAAGCAGTGTCTGCTGCTCCCCGCAGAGAACGGACACGCTGTCCCCCACGGAATGCATGTGTGCACGCGTGTGAAAGATATCAAAGAACGAAGAAGAGGGTGACCACTAGCTGTGTCCCCACCACCAAGAATTAATCCGTGTTAGCATGGCAATTGCTCACATCATAAATGACCTCAGGGATAAAAATGGCAAAGGTGCAGCCTATTTTGTCATTGAAATTCCCATAAATGACGTAACTGCACAACTTGCTTTTTTTTTTTTTGTCACTTAATGTCTTTGAGACACAGTCACATTGATATTACAGACCTGGCTCATTCCCTCGTAATCGCCGTCCAGTATTCCACTGAATATATCCATGGAATGTACCCATTCACCTGCTGGTAATTTTTTTTCTAATTTTTTTCTGATGTTTTTCTAATATTTTTTTTTCTAATATTTTATCATTACAAATGCCAAAGGGTTTTTTAAGTGTTGGATCTGAGTTCTTCAATGCTCTGAGCTGTCGGTTTGGCCTGCCTGTCTTGCATTATGGACGGAACAAGGCGCAGGATAAGTCCACTCGACGTGTGCTGGGACCAGCCACAGAGGGCGATTAGTCTCGTGGAGTGTCTTGAAAGAGACAGAGGATGGCATCTGGGGGTGTAAATAGGAAGGATTTGCTCTTCCCGTGGCTGCTACCAAAACTAGCCTGTCGTTTTCAACTTCTACAAGGAAAGAAATTAGGAGAGAGTTGGTGGTGAAGAGCTGGTCAGCCAGTAGGTTGAAATCTTTAGATATTCTAAATTCTTAAGAAACCTGTTATTGCAAATACACACCTAGAAACAAACCTTGGGGAATCTCCGGTTATAGGACTTTCTACAGAGAGCTATAGTTTTGCTAGTTCAGTGAGTGTCTTTAGAAGAACTCCTTTAACCACTATTCCCTGAAAGACCTTGTATACTAGGCCCTGTTCCTGGCACTGAGGATTGACAGAGAACAAAACAGACAAGACCACATTTCCGGGAAGTTGTCTAGTGAGGACAGACAGACAGTAAACAAACGTGAAAGGGAAAATGGTAATGATAAGACTCAGAAAAAGGGTTGGCGTTCAAGGAAGGCCTTTTAGATAGGATAACCAGGGAGGCCAGACCTGAAAGAAGAGAGAGTGTGAGCCATAGCAGTGTCAGGGAGAGAGCATTCCAGGGTGAGGAGCGAGGCCGTGATCAGGGATCCAGAGAATCGAGGGGGAGTGGAAAGAGTAGAGGAAGCCCTAGGAGCTGGGGGAGCAGCGCAGGCCGTGTGGAAGCCTGTGGGCCCAAGAACGTGGGGTTCGGGTTTTCCTCGAGCTGAGGAGTGGCTCATCTGATGAGGTGTTGACAGAGTCAGCCAAAGAGAGTCCAGTGGGTCCAAGGAAGAAGCTGGTGCAGTAGGCAAGGGAAGAAACAGTGACAGCCTTGGACCAGGTGGTCACGGGTCCCCATGGCGAGACGTGATTGGGTTCTGGATAGATTTTGGAAGTGGAGCCCACAGAATTGCCTAAGGGTTGAATAGTGTGTCTCACGCATGTGTTGGGGGCCGGGGGCGGGGGCGGGATTTGAGGAGGCTCCCAGAGCTGGACCTGAGCAGCCAGAAGGACGGACGGAGTCGCCTTCGCTCAGCTGGGACGCCGGGAGCTGGTTTGAAGAGCGTCTTCGACATTGGCGGATCTTTCTGGTGACAAAGCAGAGCCCTCAGTTACTGGCCGTTAGGGGAAACATACGGGCGCAAACAAACCCTCCGTAGTTCCTCTGAGACAAAGTCTATAATGGTCTGTTAGGTGTCTTCTGCATTTTCCACGCGTGTTAGAAGCTTTTACACCAAAATGTTAGCCTGTGTGCGGTGTGTGCCCGGTGCTGACACCTTTTTACTCACACACACACGCATAGAGAACATTAGGATTATATCTTGCAGACTTACCATGTTGCCTTACTGCATTTATTTTATTTTTTTTTAAAGATTTTTAAAATTTATTTGATAGAGATCACAAGTAGGCAGAGAGGCAGGCAGAGAGAGAGGAGGAAGGGAAGCAGGCTCCCTGCCGAGCAGGACTCGATCCCAGGACCCTGGGATCATGACCTAAGCTGAAGGCAGAGGCTTTAACCCACTGAGCCACCTAGGCACCCCTGCATTTATATTTTTAAGTTAAACGTTTTATGTTGAAGTAATTCTAGACTGACGTGTGGTTGTAAGGAATAATAAGGGGAGCTTGGGTGCGCTTTCCCTAGGCCCCACAGTGAAGAGATCTGTCACTCTGTAGCAACAAAGTCACTGTCAAGATACAGAACATCTCCTTCACCATAGGGTGCCTCCCGGCATCTTTCCACAGCCCTCTGCTCCCTAACGCCTGCCCGCCACTGCTCTTTTTCTCCCTTTCCATAATTGCATCATTCTAAGCCTGTTACATAAATGGGATCAAAACGAGGGGGACTGGCTTTTTCCCCGCCAGCCTCAGCCTCTGCAGATTCACGCAGTTGTCCCGCTTCTCGCCCTGCTTCTCCGTAGCCCATTTGCATTCCTGCTGGGGGCGTGGCCCGCGGACGCCTGCACCTGCTTCCTCAGCCACCACGCTTCGTCAGCACGTGTGGCTCCTGGGAAGAGGTTTTCTGCCTCTCACGTAGTGCATATCCCGGCATCAGATTTTTTCCCCATCTTCTTTTTTCTTCTAGGTGTCCCCCCAAGAAAACCCCGAAAACCAAAAATCTAACAATTGCAACATAAATGTGTGAGAAACACACTGATTATCATTCACATCTCTTCATTTTTGCCGTGTCCCTGGTTTTCAGGGTTACCACCATACGATCTACTATTCTGTCTTCTGTTTTGTTTCCTCTTAATACTGTATTGTAAATGTCTTCAAGAAGATTACATAATCGGGGCACCCGCGTGGCTCAGATGGTTGGGGGTCTGCCTTTGCCTGTGGTCGTGATCCCGGAGCCATGGGATCATGTCCCGGCTCGGGCTCGTTGCTCGGCAAGGGTCCTGTGTCTCCCTCTGCCTGCTTCTCACTCTGCTTGTGCTCGCTCACTCTCTCTCTGACAAATATCTTAAAAAAAAAAAAAAAAGATTACATAATCTTCATAATAGAGGATTTCCTAAATTTTTGCAAAGGGAGTAAACCCTGTATCACAATGGCAATAAACGATGATTGCATTATTTCTTGCTGATCTATTTTCGTGGGTATGTCAGCTTGGCTTCTCTGACATTATTCTTATTGGTTGTATAAAATATTATCATATGGCTGCACCATAACCGTTTCCCTATTGTGGTATAGTTAGTGTTTCCCCTTTCCCCTTCCATCAACAGTGCTGTAACGATCATCCTTGTGTACAAATCTTTGTATGCCTCTCTGATCACTTTCTCAGAACAAAGGCCTAGAGTTAAAATTAGTAGGTTGAAAGAGATAAACATTTTTGAGATTCTTAACAGCAGTTGCCAAATAGCCCTCCAAAAACTTGAACCCCTAGCAAAGGGGGAATTCCCACCTCTCTCCATCCTCGGCAGTACTGAGTAATACCACGTAGAAAAATCTCAGCTAAGAGCCAGTGCTGTTTTCTCCAAATCATCCTTAGGCAAGAATGCCAAGGCAATGCTAAGATTGGCCAAAGATAGAGTCGGAAAGCCTAGGACAGGACGACCAGGCGCCGTGCTGGGCTGGGGCCACACCCACGGGCCGTGGATGTTCACTCTTGACAGCGGATCTCTGGGGCTTGGGCCCTCCTTGGCCCCGTCACCCATCACCTGTCTTCCCTCCCTGTCTAACGCAGACCTGTGCTGGCAATCGTGGAGGTGGAAGTTCAAGAAGTTGATGTGGGTGCTCGGGAGACGGTGTTCCGGGAAGTGTCCTCTTTCCAGGGCCCCCTGGACGCCACCGTCGTAGTCAACCTTCAGTCACCGACCTTAGAAGAGAAAAACGAGTTTCCTGAAGATGTGCGCACAGAGCTCATGCAGACCCTGGGCAATTATGGGACCATCGTTCTTGTCAGGTAACTAGCGCCTGGCTGGGGTGGGTTCCGCGTGCCTCTTAGGTATATGGTCATTCAGAGCCACGAGAACTGCAGATTGTTCTTGGCATTGACTTGGCACATCTCATTTATTCCAGGATCAACCAAGGGCAGATGCTGGTGACTTTTGCAGACAGTCACTCAGCTCTCAGTGTCCTGGATGTGGATGGTATGAAGGTGAGTCATGCTCGGTGCCCCATGGCACAGGGGCTGCTTACTCCCCAGAGTTTTCTTGGGCACCACATGAGGGCAGGAGCTAACTAGCACCCTTCCTTCTGGTGTCTGTTCCTGGTCTCCTCGTTGAGGTCTCTAATGTCCAGCCCTAGCCACTTGCAGAATCTGGAAGGAAGAGCAAATGTTAGAGGGTAGATCCCCCTGAATCACTGGGTCTGTCCTGGCTCACACTGGCACGTGGGGAGGGCATTTGCTGCTATTCTCAGTAGACGGTGTATTTTGGAATCTGCAGTGTACAGATAGTTTCCATTTTGATAGTATCCTGGTTTTATGTTCCCATGGGCTGAAAAGCTGGAGATGATGATTCAACTTTTAGTGAGACCAAATGGGAGCTCTGCTGATCTTGCCTGAGGTCTAGGCCCTCAACTTTTCTTGGCAAAACAGGAAGATTGGCCTACTCCTGATGCCTGAGTTTGAGCCGGATGCCCTTTGAGAACAAAGGAGGTGGTTCTCAGGTCTGTACTCCCTTCTCAGATGGCCACTCTCTCCTCGCAGGTGAAAGGCAGAGCCGTGAAGATCAGACCAAAGACCAAGGACTGGCTGAAAGGTTTGCAAGAGGAGATCATCCGAAAACGGGATAGCATGGCCTCCATGTCTCCCACTGCTAATTCCTGTTTGCTGGAGGAAAACTTCGACTTCACGACTCTGGACTATGAGTCAGAGGGTGAGTAGCTCCGCAAGGATCTCTTGGTCATTGTGGCGAGGCCAGCGGGCAAGAAGTTCCAGCAACCAGCGTGAGATTTTTAAGACCCCTTCTCACACCTAAAGGTGACAGAGGGTCCTTGGGGCACACGCACTGTATTCCACGAGCTACGCTGGGCCCTGTGCACGTCTGGGGGAGATGCCTCAAGCAGTCAGTAAGACCCGGAGCCACCTGAAATGATAGAACAGTGGCTTTGAGGCTCTCTGGGCTGTGGGCTCAGTCCGTGTCTCAGGCCTGAATGGAATTGGGGTTCTGTACCAGTTGACGCGTGGGCGCCCCCGGGCTGCCGGGAGCTGGGCCGCAGGCCTCCTGACGCCGAGCGGCAAGCCCCGATGGCGAACAGACCCCATGCCACTTGCCCTTATTGTGCGCTGTGACATTTCCTTCCCCAAGGGGATATCCTCGAAGAGGACGAAGACTATTTGGTGGATGAGCTAAGTCAGCCTGTGGTCTCGGACGGGGAGATGGGCGGCGACAGCCTCTCAGAAGCCCCCAGCTCCGCAGTCGCGGCGCCCGCCAGCAAGTCACCTGCGCCCAACAAAAAGCAGCAGCACCCGACCTACAAAGGTAGCTTGGCCCTTCCCTTTTCTAAAGAGCCTCGGGCATCGAATCCGCTCTCTCTCTCAGTGCCAGGGCTTTGCATGAGGCCACAATTATGTGCTCACAGCCCACGCCAGGGCTGAAACCACAAGTCCTAGCAAGTGGGTGGAAACCGGGCTCTGGGCCCGTATCCAGCTACCACCACATTGACTTTCTCCAGTGCTTTTTATTTACCTATTTTTTTTTTTTTTTTAAATAACCACTGGTACTGCTAAAGCACACCAGATCCGTGGTAATTCCCCTTTCCTCCGGATGTTTACATGACCACAGCCCTGAACTGGTTTTACGTTTGTAATTCCGTTTTTCCTCCCCATGATGTTTGTTTCAATCCCATAAGAGACATAATTATTTTTTTATTGAAATATAATTGACATGCCACGTTATGTTGGTTTCAGGTGTACAATTTAGTGAACCAGTAATTCTGTACATTACACTGTGTGCGGTTACCATCTGTCCCCATATAATATTGAAACAGTGTTACTGACTGTATTCCCTATGCTACACTTCTTGTCACTTATTGTCAAATAAGTGTAATAAGTCAGTAACTGACTTATTTTAAATAGGAATTTTGTATCTCTTAATCCCTTTCACCTAGCAGCACCTCACCCCCTAGTGCACCACCAGTCCTCTGTAGGTATGAGTCTCTTTCTGGGTTTGGGTTTTGTTTTTGGCTATTGTTTGTTTGATTCTTTTAGATTCCACGTGTAAGTGAAATCATACTTGTCTTTCTACATCTGATGTATTTCACTCACCACACCCTCTGGGGTCCAGCATCTATGTCCTGAGTGCTGGGGTCTTGTTCCATTCCTGTAACATGTTATTACACAGTAATATGATACATTAGCATCATTCTACCATTCGAGACTTAAGCAAAGAGGGACAGAAAGTCCCGCAGATTAAACTGCAAAGCCCTAGATTACATAGTGTAATGGCCCTTTCAAATAAGTTGTAAAGCCCGCTGGCCTTTCCCGGGCTGGAAAGGAGGGCTGTCTGTGCTCCAGCCCCAGACTCTGCCACGGCCATGAGACCCTTTCTGCTGCTGCTCACGGTGCCTCCCCCGTTGGAGGAAAGCTCTAATAGGTTCGGAAGCTTGCCATGAGCTGCAGCTGAGAATACAGAATAGGCTGAAAGTGAATTGAGAGGCTTCCCGGGGAAGGTAATTTGCCGGGAGAGGCGCAGACACCCCAAGTCCCTTTGTGCCATTGTCCCAAAGGTGGTTAGGAGCCTGACTGCACTGAGCCATCGGGAGCTCTTAAAGGTACGCTTGCTGAGCCCCATCATGGAGATGTGGTTTTGGCGGGGGGTGGGTTTGGGACCCTGGAAATCTGGTATCTCATGAAGCTCCCCAGGTGACTGAGGTGCATGGCTGGGTTTGGGGACAGCCGCCCAACCCAGGTGGTTCTGTGCCCTGCGCATCCAGAGGGCTCCTGCCCGGATAGAAGGGGCCGAAGGGAATGCCCTTCAGACAGCCGGAGGTCCTTTTCTGCAGGAGTGGCCAGCGTTCAGGAAGCCCCTTGAGGGGAGGGCACATATGGGCACCAAAACCTCTTGGAATAAAAAATTAGGAGAGCACGGGGCTATGTGGGTGACCTTGCCACCTGGCGGATGTGAAGGCATGTCCTTGATGCTGCCCGTTAGAAGGAGAAGCCCTGCCTCTTCCCAGCGCCAACCTCAGAAATACATGGGTTTCAGCTGGTGGAAATGTGAGGGGTGGAGTGTCTGAGTGAAAATAAAAGGCATCGGGCTACGTTGTAGTGTGGGAGAGGAGACCTGCCATGTTCCTAAACTTACATGTCATAAATGTATAATAAAAACCAGAGCAGTCACCTCCTCACGCGCCTCCTAGCCTTAGAAGGTATTGGCAGGACAAGTCAGGAGGTCGATCACCTGTGCAGTAGCTGGCCATGGGTGACGGTTCTTGGGGCTTGATGGGTGAGCAGGGATCCTCCCATTCCAGGAGCTTGCCACGGGATGGCAGGGGCGGAGGCAGAGACCGTTCTCAGCCTCCTAAGCAGCTGTCCTGTGTTAGAGTGAGGAATTCAAACCGAGGGGCTCTGGTCTTCAACTGTCTCCTCTTCTCTGTGTGAGTCTCCTTCGTTATTTCAGAAGGAAATAACCCTAACCCTATACTTGGACACATCTCCATGTCTCTCATGTCTGGACAAGAAGCCTTGTCCACAGTTCACCTTCTGTTCCAAGCAGGCACTGGGTGCCGCCCCACCCTCCCATGCCGGCAGAGGAAGAGAAGGGGGGACCCTGCTCTGCGGGAGGGCGGGGGACCCTCCTGCACAGTCGGTTCCGCGCAGACAAAAATCCGAGCCGTGCCTCACGCCTCACTCGCGTTCCGCCGTGTCCTCCAGATGACGCTGAGCTGGTGGCAGTAAAGCGGGAGCTGGAAGCAGGTGGAGATTTCCGGCACCGTTCTCCAAGCAGGTCTCTGTCGGTGCCCACTCGGCCCCGGCCGCCTCACCCACCGCAGAGACCCCCCCCTCCAAGTAAGACTCTGTTGCTTTCGGCTTGCCGCCGTGCCTGCTGGGAATAACCACCCCTTCCCCGCTACTCAGCACCTGCCTCTAAGTCGCTGCTGCCTCGCCCGGGTCCCCAGCGCCTTCTCCTCCTCAGGCTCCTTTCTGGGTCGATCCCAGAAATAGTTGTGTTTCTCACGGCAAACTATGTGATTCTTTTTACCCAGCTGTTGGCCTTCCCGTAGCCGTGGTTTGCTTTAAGGGGCTTTCTGTTGGAGATGGTAGAGAATGGAAAATTGGGGGGGGGCAGCAAGCAAAGACCTTCTAGCACCTTCTGCTGCAGCCCCACAGAAGTAGCCTTCTGTCTGCACCTGCTGTCCCCTCCCCATTTCCCAGGGCTCCAGTGAACCCTGATACCCGACACCCCAGGCATCCTGGCTTCTGTGGGCCCATGCCTGCTGACCCTGGCATTTGGCGGCCTGAGGATGCGCCCTTCCCGGCCCGGCTCCGAGGACAGCGCTCTGCTTCCTGTCTCCTCCAGAGCCGTCCTTGGCCCCTCAAGCTTCCCTTAATGACCTGAAAAGACATTGGTGACGTGCTTTGGAGCACTTTCTGTTTTACCTCTACTGTTTACCTCCCCCCCTGCCCTGCACCCCAAAAGCGTGGCAGTCAGACACACGGATTTTCCCTCAGGCTTTACCTTCTCATTGGGTTCATCTTGGCTTACGTCACAATAGTCCTCGATGGCAAGCTGGAAGCACGTGACTTCTTAAGCATATTCTTTCCTTTTCTGAGTTAACACTCAGACAATAGAACAATAAATAAAAAGTAAAATTCATATTGTGGATATTTATAAAAGTAGGTAAATACAAAAAATAAAAATTTTAAATTCACTTGATTGTCTACAAATAGCAATTGTTAACCACAAGACTTCTAGCTTTTTTCTAATTATATACATCTGTATCTGCACGTGGTCATTGACCAACCTGGTATCCGTTGTTTGGTCCTTTGTCTTTCATCTAGTGTCTGTGTCTTCACATGTTCTTTTTTTTTTTTTTTTTTTTAAGATTCCTTTATTTATTTATTTATTTTTAAAGATTTTATTCATTCATTTGACAGAGAGAGAGATCGCAAGTACACAGAGAGGCAGGCAGAGAGAGAGGGGGAAGCAGGCTCCCTGCTGAGCAGGGAGCCCTATGCGGGGCTCGATCCCAGGACCCTGAGATCATGACCTGAGCCGAAGGCAGAGGCTTAACCCACTGAGCCACCCAGGCGCCCAAGATTCCTTTATTTATTTTTAGAGAGAGAGCATGCTCATACCAGTGTCAGGAGAAGAGAGAGAGGAAGAGAGGGCCCCAAGCAGACTCTGCACTGAGTGCAGAGCCCAATGCAGAACTCAATCTCACGGCCCTAAGATCACAACCTGAGCCAAAACCAACGCGCCCCTAAATGTTAGAAATCATCAAATATGATTTCTCAGTGACTATAAGTGTCATTTCATATCATTTATTCTCCTGCCTTGGGATTTTTTAGATGTTGCCCACAAACCATTTTTAAAATGGGGTCCGAATAAAAGGAGTATACTTTAAAATTGACTTTTATATCAGATTTTTGAATTCCTCTCCCTCCAGGATGTTAGATTAAAACTTGCACTCAAATAATACTTCTCTAGAGAATAGGCACAAACTGAGAATCAAAAGTGAGAACATCGACCCTGTTGCCGCCTACCTGCCTGCACGGGCTCAGATCCTAAGCGCGTCCGCGGTTGGCCTGGCTCTCGGCTGGCTGGGAATGGGCCTCAAAGCAGCCGTGACTCACTGAGATTGAGACTCTGCCCTCCTTGGTTTTCACAGCTGGTTTAATGGTGAAAAAGTCGGCGTCGGACGTGTCCATCTCGTCGGGCACCCATGGGCAGTACTCGATCTTGCAGACGGCCAGACTTCTGCCGGGAGCACCCCAGCAGGCAGTGAGTTTCCCTGTGTTCAGCTCAAAGCAAAACAGGCCAGCATTTCAGACCTGAGGGTCCTGCCCCGTGGTTTATCTTCAGCCCCTGAGACCTTGTGGGATTGCCTCTTCTCAGTGAACACAGAGACCTACATCTCTTTACCCTCTGCCTGACCGCCAGCTCGTTCCCAGACCCAGAACTCAGGAGCAGATGTGTTATCAGGTTTCTACGTGGTTGTACAGGGTGTTAGAGAGAAAATCTTATTTGATGAAAAATCCCATTTATCCCTGTGTGGTGGAACTGTTAGTTTCCAGACTCATCTGTCCTTTCCAAGGCTTGCCTTTGACCTTGGTGTATAGAGCAGGGCTCGGTAGAGGGCAAAACAGGACAAATTCAGATAGTTGTTTTGAGGGAAGAAGCTAAGAAGAGGAAGGGTATATGGCACAGTAGGGGACACTAGTAATGACTAATAATGAGTGAGGGAGGATTTTAGAGATGGAAATTTCTAGAGGATTTGCAGTGAGCTGCTCAGGAGGACGGGAGGTGGCAGTCAGTGGAATGGAGGTGAGGGAGGTGAAGCCAGGGTGCTGGGTGGGGGTGAACTGTCCCGGGAGGCTGGACCAGATGTCACGTGTGACAGCAGGAGGAGGGAATGACTCGGGAATGGCTGGTTGATGGTACTGAAGGCAGGTCATCAGTGGCAACCCAGAGGTTTAGGTTAAGAGGGAGAAAGGTGAAGAGGTAGAAAAAGCACTTTCAAGAAGAGAGTGGAAAGGGTTTTAATAACTATGCTGAGCTGTGGGAAAAGTGGCTTCTGATGATGCTTTCTCGGTATGACCTGAAAATAGTGGTTCATCCACATTGCAAAGACCTGTAACCCCCCGGTTTGGGAGAGGAGGCTTTTCAGCTCGGAATTACTGCACTCCACTAATTGGTATGAGAGTACTTCCTGGAGGAGGAGCCTGGAGGGATGCGGTCTCGATTGGAGTTTGTGTTTAACTCCGGTCTGATGAAGCCCCATGCCCCTCACCCCTGCAAACTGATCAGTAGGCTATGAGGGCACCAGGCGAGCCTGTTTTCCTGCTTCCGTTCATATGCTTTTCTTCATGATTCTGTCCTGAAGCCCAAAGCCAGGATGGGGATAAGTAAACCCTACAACGTCAAGCAGATCAAAACTACCAACGCTCAGGAAGCAGAAGCAGCCATCCGATGTCTCCTGGAAGCCAGGGGCGGTAAGTGTTCTGCTGGCTTCTCCTTCTGGTCTTTTCTATGCATCTTCCTACTCAAAGGGGCCTAGAAAAGAAAGTAACTTTTTTTCCCCTCTGGAGGCAGTATTAACTTGGAAGCACCTTTTAGCAACATTTTATAAAATTCCCCTACAAATGTTATTGTCTATTTAAAATTATATATTTAAAATTCACCAAGAATATGGAAATAACCCCAGGATTATTAAGAAGCACTTTAAGGTAGAGATTGAAATAAATGAAAATGAAGTTTAGAAAAGGATAATGCTCCAGGCACTAACTCATTCTGCCAGCTCCAAAAAAAGAGACAATTTGGGACCCATCCCTATTTCAGGCACAAAACCTTTTGAAATCACCAGCAAGTACAGATTCTTTACTGTCAGGCAGGGACCTCTTCCCCACTATGCTGCCTATTAGTTTTTTGGTGCTGTTACTTCTCAACCCATGTTAATACTACTCATAATCATATTCAAAATTGCTGGTATGAATGTTTTTGAGGTTTGGGGGAGGTTTTGGGGGGTCTTTTTTGTTTTGATTTTGTACAAGTATCTTTTTTGGAGAGGAGAGATCATGTGCTCTGAAGTGCCCATCACGGCTGTCTGGTTGATTTTAGACAGGATATGTAACTTATTTGGAATCCCAAGTAACATTGAAGGAGGACATGAATTAAGAGGTCAAGAAACACTATTGTAGGATAACGGTATCATGAATGGTTTCTTTTTTTATTAAAAATAATAATAATAATACAATGGAATGGATGTAACCAGCCATGTGACCACCAACTGATGAATGAATAAAAAGGTTGTGTAACTGTAGAACGGAGTATTATTCAGCCATGAAAAAGAATGTATTCATATATATGTTTTATCATGGGTGAATCTTGACCATACTATGCGGAGTAAAAGAAGATAAACACCAAAGGTTATTTATTATATGATTCCATTTGTTTGTTTATTTATTTATTTATTTGAGCACATTAGTGGGGTGGGGAGAGGAGAGAGAGAATCTTAAGCAGGCTCCTTGCCCAGTGACGAGCCCAGTGCGGAGCCCAGGCTCAGTCTCACAACCCTGAAATTCTGACCTGAGCCTAGATCAAGAGTCGGATGCTTAAAGGACAGAGCCACTTAGGCACCCCTGTCTGATTCCACTTACAGGAAGTGTCCAGAATAGGCAAATCTATACAGAAAGAAAGTTACTAGTAGTTTCCAGGGCTTGGGGGAGGAGGGAATGGAGGGGTGACTGCTAATGGGAGCAGGGTTCCTTTTTGTGGTGATGAGGATGTTCTAGAATCAGATAGCGGTGATGGTTTGTACAACTCTGGGAATATACTAAGAAAACACTGAATTGTATCCTTAAAAAGAGTGACTTTCATGGCATGTGAATTATACCTCAGTAAAGCTACTTGTTAAAAGTGTTCTGCAAATGTAGAGATTAGGAAAGGTTTGAGGTCTGAGATCTACCCAGGATCCCAGCCTAGGATTTTCTTGGTCAGAAGCCCTGCTGAGATTTTGAGACATTTCGCGTCACCTCCCCAGAGAAATGCACAGAGCCATAAAACGTTGCACATAATGTCTGGGCCTCGCTGATTCCCTATGAAGACTGTCCTCGTTGAGAAGGTGAACATGAAAAGCTGGGGGCTGAACCCAGTTGGCTGGTCCTGACAGCACTCAGATTTTTTTGTTTTTAGAAAAAAAGGAAATGTTGACTTAGCAAATTACTCATAGGATGTGGACTGCCTGAAGATTAAATCAGGCAGCAAATCGCCTTGTCCCACCCACTTCAGCTGTCCGTACACCTGTGTGTTTCAGGCACCCCAGGAGACGCCCTAAATGCCACAGCCCTGAGGGACCCAGGCCCTTCCAAACCAGAGCCCACAGCAGGGGTGGCCCCGCTCCTGCCCCGGCGGCCTGCGCCCAGAGTCCCTGCCATCAAGAAGCCAACCTTGAGGAGGACAGGGAAGGTAAGGAGCTGTAGAAAGCCTCTTGCTGCCGAGGTGCTCCCGTATCTGGGGAGAGGAGGCCCAGACACGGCCCCGTCCATGGGGACACTGTGTGGCCATCGCTTCCTCTTTTGCATCCCTGCCATGTCCTTGGCTCTCGCTGAGCAGAAAAGCCAGGAGTCTCTCCCGGCGATGCAACAGCCGGGAGGGATCAGGCCTCCCGAACGTTCTATTGGAGCCTCCAAACGGAGCCCCTGTGGGATGGCGTGTGTCCGTGTCGTGTGCACGTGGTTGCACGGGTACAGATTTTTGTTCGCCGCCCAGTGGATTCGCAGGGTGGACGCACTCTGCGCGGCCTCTGGTACCGGGGCCTGGATACTTTTCTTGCCACTTTTCTTGCAGATTGTATTTTGCTCTCGCTCTCAAGCTTCTCAGCCTTGCTTGCTGCTTCAGAGACATGAGTTTGTCAGGACAGTGGCAGCCCAAAGACTGGCACCTCTAGAGACATCTGGATCTTCCGTTTGATCTCGGTGTTCTAGTTACGGGACCCTCGGTAATCCGCCGGCTGGCCCTGCCCCAGTGGCTGCCGCTTCTCTACCTGCAAAGCGTGTGTGATGAGGCTCTGGCGCTTGCCCCTTGTTCTCGCACTGGTCTGCCCCACGTTTGCACCTTGTCTGTCCATCTGCCCTGCCTCCTTCCAAAGCAGACCTCCTTCCTCCTCCTCTCCCCTGGGCCTGCTATGTCCTGTCTTTAAAAGCCAGGACAGAAATGGGTCCTTTTCCCAGGCCGCGGAGCAGGAGTTCACAGTCAAAGGCTGGTGGGGAAGGATTGTGTCTGCGATTCGTTTGCTCATGGATCAGAGGGAATGTGGAGATGCTGATGCTTTAGGATAGAACAGCTCCTTTGGTGCAAAAGCTCCCTTTTGCCCCAAGCCGTTGTTTTGCGATCCTTTTGAGTCAGAACCGAGGAAGTGACGTTCCTGTGCAAAATTTGCCCTCTACTGTAGTGAAATATCAAAGATTTAAGGAGCCAGCGGATCCCTTAGCCCTTCGATGAGCCTAACGCCCTCACATAAGTTCCTCCGGCCTCGCATGGTACACGTTGAGTTGTCAAAGCTGGCGCCCCGGAGAAGATAGTTTTCGCAGGTTCGCTTTTCATAAAGGAAGAGCATAACCCCATTTCCTCAGTAACAAAGGACAAACTAGTTTCAGAATATTGACCGTGCGGCCCTGGGGTTCGGGTTTGCTCTCCTCTGTCGTTGGACCTGCTGCTACTTGACAGAAGCGTGTCCCTCCTGCGTTCTCTCGTACCTGCTCTCACTTCTCCATCCCAGACATTCTCAAATCTCGAATTTGCTAGAATGTCCGCTGAGCCCCGTCTCTGCCCCTCCCTGCGGACCCTGTCTGGGTGCTGCCTCCCGCGCCCCCAGTGCTGGCTGCTGATTGACTGACTGACCCTCTCTGTCCTGCCTTTCCTCAGCCCGAGTCACCGGAACACCAGTGTGGGCCGCAGACGGTCCATTTTACCATCGGGCCCCCCGAGACGAGCCCCGAAACCCCTCCTCTAGCAGCCGCCCCTCCCGTGCCCAAACCGAGATCGCTGCCGCCCGGGAAGGGCGCCGAGAGGAAACCGAGCGGGGGGCCGCCCGCCCCGGACGACGATGCCCCCGCCGCGGCCGCCCCGCCGCCCCCGCGGGAGGAGCCGCCCGCCGCGCCCCGGGCGCCCCCGAGGAGGAAGAAGTCCGCGCCCGCCGCCTTCCACCTGCAGGTGCTGCAGAGCAGCGACAGCCTCCAGGCGCTCGCCCTCGGCAGCCCCGGCGGCCACCGGCCCCCTGCTCGCCCACCCGACGACGACGGCCCCCTGTCCCCTCCACCCGCTGGCCTCGGCCCTTGCCCCGCGGCGAGCCCCGACACCCACGGCGCCAGGGAGCCCCCGGCCGAGACGGCCTCCCTTCTTGGGGACTGTCGGGATCCCTTCTGGAGCCTTCTCCACCACCCGAGCCTGTCGAAGAACGCCTGGCTTTCCCAGAGCAACGACCCGCCGGACTCGGGGACCCCGGACCCGCCAGGAGCACCCACCGCCCCCGCTGCCCAGGAGCTGCCGCCGGGGCGCGGGCGGGGGGACGTTGGTGCCTGTGGGACCGGCGGCGACAAGGACCAGAGGACGGTGCTGCAGGTGTTTGACCCGCTGGCGAACACATGAGGAGGGAGCGGGGACAGCGGCGGCCGCACGAGCGGCTCTCTGCAGGGAAGCCCGGCCTCGAGCCCACCCGACACCCCCACCCGACACCCCCACCCGACACCCCCACCCGACACCCCCACCCGACACCCCCACCCCCACCCCCACCTGACACCCCCACCCACATCCGACACCCCCACCCGCATCCGACACCCCCATCCCCATCCGACACCCCCATCCGACACCCACCCCCATCTGACACCCCCACCCGCATCCGACACTCCCACCCGCATCCGACACCCCCATCCCCATCCGACACCCCCACCCCCACCCGACACCCCCACCCCCACCCGACACCCCCACCCGCATCGGACACCCCCACCCGCATCCGACACCCCCACCCCCATCCGACACCCCCACCCCCACCCGACACCCCGACCCGCATCCGACACCCCCACCCCCATCCGACACCCACCCCCATCCGACACCCCCACTCGACACCCCGACCCCCACCGACACCCACCCCCATCCCACCCCCACCCCCGCAAAAGAGACCTCTGTTTAAAGGCGCACTGAGAAAACACTTGTACTTCTGTCACTCTGGTGTCGTTTACAGAAACTGTGTCTCATATTCAATCTGATGGGGTTATCCAGCCCCCAAGACGGGTTTTAGTCCAGACTCGTGCGTCTTAGTTTCCTCTCCGGGGTCTGAGAAACCTCCGGTCAGGTTCGCCGTGGGGCTCTGAGGACAGAGAATGCAGTTGATAATGACCGAGTTCTCTCCGTGCTTTTGCGGTTTATGCACGTCTGTGGTGGTTTTAAAATGTTGTTTGTACTTCACAGATTGGGGATGGCTTTTAGGAGGGCCACCTGCAGACGCGGTAGCACCTGAAAGGAGGCCGGGCTCGCTGTACCTGGCCTGCTGACCCCGGGTTAAAAAAAAAAAAAAAAATCAGGAGTTGAAAGCAGCAGCAGATCAGCCAAATGACCAGATGACACATTCCCGTGAGCCCTTGTATGTATGTACAGGTGCAGGAAGCTTGATTGCGTGGGCGATGACGTCATGCACTGTTTGGGGTTGGAAGCCTCTAGTATTAGCTGACCCGGGCTGCAGCTGGCGGAAGACCCCTCCCCACGCGTGTCAGCGGTTGCGTGCCCCACAGCGTGCCGCAGTCTTGAGCCCAGGTGTGCGAGTTAAACCCTTTTATATACACTGGCTCTTCCCTCTTAAAGGAAGCCTCTTGGCTTCTTTCTCCCCTTGCATTGCAAACCGAAAAAGCACCATCCTGCAGACTCCAGCTGGCATGTAATATGGGTCCTCATCCTTAGGGTCAGAAGACTATTTCATTTCGTCTGGCTGCCTGGCTGTGGCTTCAGTAGGGAAAGTACCACCTGTCCCTGTATGTAAGAGATCCCAGAGCAGCATTTTGGGGTTTGCTTATCTATATGTTCACTGGGTTTTGTGTTTTTTGTTTCTTGGGTTTTTTTGTCTGTACAGTTGCGACACCACTTCTTGCCTAGTCAGTCTTTTAGAAAGACATCACCAGATGATTTTACATTTTAAGAATAATGTTGTAAGGCATAATGTTGTAGAATCTGTTTGGAGCAGATACCGTGGTTTTTTGTTGTTGTTGTTGTTGTTGTTGTTAAGATTTTATTTATTTATTTGATATAGAGAGATCACAAGTAGGCAGAGAGGCAGGCAGAGAGAGAGATGGGGAAGCAGGCTTCCCGCTGAGCAGGGAACCGGATGCGGGGCTCGATCCCAGGACCCTGAGATCATGACCTAAACCGAAGGCAGAGGCTCAACCCACTGAGCCACCCAGGCGCCCCAGATGCCATGTTTTTGCTAACAAGTTCACAGGTGAAATCTGAGGGTGCTACATACTGCATTTAAGGGATTTAATATCCTAGAATCATACAGCGGTGACTCCGTCTTATCCCTAATGTGACCGGACAAATGGTTAGGATGGCACTAACTGCTGATGGTTGGGATGGCAGTAATCGCCCTGCCTGGGGTGGGGGAGGTTACCATTCTCTTTTCTTCTCTGGGATTTTCAGATGACCTCTCATTGCCACTCTCAAGGTACGCTGCAGATTATTTAAATCTGGCACGCAACACAAAAAAAAACTACAATGTGTATCGCACTTCATTTGAAAACTGATTTTTAAAAAAAGATATTAATGACCCACAGGGATAAACAGATAATATATATAGTTGACCAGTCTTAAAAAGAGGGTGTTTCTGGCCTTAGCTGATTAGCATTCTTTCTGTAGTGTGTAAGTAATTTATATCCCGTTTACCTCTAACGAACACAAGTAAACAACATAATTCTTGAACAGTTAGGGGGAGAAAGAACACAAGATGGGTAAATGGCTTGGAGAAGTTAAATAATTTGCCAGGATTCACACTGGTACTAAAAGTACTTTGAAGATTTGCTCATTCAAATGTTCCCTCCTTCTGTCACCTCTTTTTCCCACCAAAAGTAGGTGAATTTTGAAAGAAGGTATATGCAACACAGCGGTTGCTTGCGAAGCTGGAAATAGGACTAATTTTCAGGCTTCTTCTTTGTTCTAGATGCAAGTAGCCAATAAATGGGACAGAGAACAGAATTTTAATGAAGAAAGGTGCTCATCACACAGGTAGCTCTTAAGGATCTGACATTCAGTATTAACACAGAATTGTGTTGACCTCAGGAGGCAGGTCGCAAGAAAAAGTCTAAGTTGTTTAGCATAAAGAACAAGTATTTGATCAAGGCTGTTCAAATTTTGTGAACAACAAACTGGATTTTGAAGTGATCGTATGTAAGGTTCATGCACCAATGTTCTCTTTAAAAAGACAATTGGAATTCCCTTACTTAGTTTTTAGATCAGTGTTTTAAGAGGCGGTAGTTTCCTAGGTTAGCAGAGTTGGTTAAATATCCTGGACAGCCAGCAGCTGCCACCCTGGGGATTTCTCTATGTGGGTTTTTTATTTTTGGTTTTTCTGTGCCCCCACACAGACCTTGCAGTGTCTTTCATTACCGCTCTGTAAGACAGTGCAGTTCACCGCACAGAATTTGAGGCACAGACCTTTACAATTCAGCATTGTCTCCGTGACCCCAATTATATTCCCTTTTCCAACCTAATTTTCTCCGACTTCTTGCCTATTTTTAAAATACGTTCCAGTAAATGACTGAAATTAGGACATCTGCTCAAGCAATTCCTATAAAAGTTGACAGTTGTTGAATTTCAAGATATAATAGAATTTTCCAGATACATAGAAGTACAAGGAAAGTAATGCATTAAAACGTTCGCTTTGTAATGAAATAATTTTATCAGAAAGCTGCAAAAATTATTTATTGGGTGACTAGTAATTAAAACCCTGTCATGTTTATTTGAAGTGATCATTTGTACTGCAGTTGTAAAATATGCTTATTAAATATTTTTTCTCTTTTTTAAAATATGGTTTGTTTCTTTGGGGATATGAAAGAATGTTGGGATATCTTCTTTATCTTGCCTTCTATTCAGGATGAAATGTGATTATTAGTTATTCCGCTGAGTTCCTCTTTTTTTTAAATGGTGTGAAGTAGGGACCAACATCACCTTGCCGAGGGATAGTTACACTATACCATTCATTAAATAATAAACCATTGCTCTTCCTTCCTTTTAATTAGGCTTCTCAAGGGGTTATTCAATTTCATTGGCACTTTCAAATAACACTGGGATTTATATAGCCTTTCTATTTTTTTTCTGTTGATTTTTAAAACATTTTCATTAACTTCAATTTACATTTTTTTCTTTTTAATTTTGTTCTTAATTTCTTAATTAAAAGTAGCACTAGATTCCATTATCTTTAGACTTTCTCACTTACCAGTAAAAATATTTAAAGTTCTGTATTTTCCCCAGATTATAACTTTAATTCCACCCCATGCATTTTGGCATGAAATATGCTCCTTTTCATTACCTTCTAGATTAATTTGCTTTTATTTTCTCTCTCATCCAAGGGAGACTAATTTTCCAACAGTTGAGGGTTTGACATTTAAACATTGTTTACTCCTAATATTTCGGATTATGACCTGAGAATGTGGCCTAGATAAACCTACTTTTAAAAATGTATTAAAGTTTGCTCTGTGGCCAAGGGCAGGATTGATTTTTGAAGTGTGTTCATCAATATAGAATAATTTTTTTTAAACTGTAGGATACAAAATTGTGTGTGTGTGTGTGAGAGAGAGAGCGCACAAGAGAGATATTTGATGTTTTAATTCCTCTATATCCCAAATGGAAGGAGTCTTTCTGTACGGCAGATCTAGAGCGGGAGGAGGGTGGGAGGAGGGTGCATAGTTCTCCAGTGTAACAGCCTCCCACCTCCTCCCGTTATTCTTACCAAGATTCCTTGGGTTTTGTTGAATTAACGCTAATCAGTTTGTTTAAGCCTTTGGTGTATCTCTGGACATGTTGAATGATTGCCTTTGCTAATTTTGACTAGTTTAATAGACGCCTCTCTGAGGGAGAGATACCTTGCATTCCTCATCCTGCCATTCTTTTAGACCTTGTCCTCTGGGCAGTCTGTTCTGTGCCCCTGGATTTCTTGTCAATCCCTGTGCCAATCCTACATTGTCTGTTTTTACGCTCATTTTTATTAAGTTTTAATTTTCTTTAACCGGTATCTGGTAAAACAAGCCCTCCTACTTCATTCTTTTTCTTAAGAGGAACTTGGCTGCTCCTGACTCTTTGAAATTGCATATAAATTTTAGAAGCAATTCATCAATTCCATTAAAAAAATAAAACCTATTGGGAATTGTTTACTGGGAATGAATGGAATAGAACAGACATCTTTGTAAGACTGACACTTCAGTCTAGGACCGTAATATATTTCTTCATTTAAGGATGTCATCATTTCTCCAAGTTTTAAACATGAAATATATATTTATATATTTAAATATTAAGTATATGTTTAGAAATAAATATATATGAAATCAGAGGGAATAGTTTGAACCCTCATATGTCCCTCACCAAGATTTAACAGTAATTAACATTTTGCTGCATTTGCTTTATATTTTCCCTTTAAAATATTTTAAATGAAGGAATTCTGCTATCATGACATTTGACTACACTAAACACTTCTAATATGTACCTCTAAATAACATTTTTATAATCTTAATACCATAAGTATGTCTACCAATTCTTACTTTAAAATTCATTTGCTGTTTTTTGCCGGTGTCCTTAAATATGAGTTTCTTGTGTATGGACTGTATCAATCTTGTTAAACTCATAAAATTCTAACAATTTACTCTCTTTCAGTATGCCTACACCACCATCCATATACCACATTATACCGTACCATTAAAAGATATGCCATATATATTCTATTATTCTTAAGAAGGTGCTATGGCCTGAAAGTTTGTGTGCCCCCCCCATTCATATGTTGAAATCTTAACCCCCAGAGACGATTGGCATTAGGAGGTGAGGACTTTAGGAGGTGTTTAGATCATGAGGGAGGAGCCTTCACAAATGTGATTAGAGTTCTTGTAAAAGAGACCTCACAGAGACCTCTCGCGCTCTCCATATGTGAGGACACAGCAAGAAGCTGCCAGTTTCTGAGCTAGGGAAACACGCCCATGTTAGTGCCATGATCATGGACGTCCAGCCTCCAGAATTGTGAGAATTAGATGTTTGTTTATAAGCCACCCGGTCTGTGGTATTTTTGGTACAGCCGCCTGAAGAAACTAAGAGAGGCTTCTAACTTAATTATGACTCTTAATCTATTGTGAAATGCAGCCCAATTACAAAGATGTTAAAATAATTTTTAATGTGTCTTAAAATTAATAAAATATGGTCTCTGTAGATTCTTTTGGATTTTCTATGTAGATAAGCATATCCTCTGCAAACAAGTTTTATTTCTTGCTTTCCCATCCCTGTACTTTTGTATACCTTTTTTTTCCTTCTAGAAGTAGGTAGGACAATTAGTACAATGTTAAATAAAAGTGTTGGTTAACAGACATTCTCCTCAAATGGAAAGTGTTAATATTTTTGCCATTAAGTATGATGTCTATTATTTTTTCTTCTCTAGACATCCTCTTAATTAGGCTAAGGAAATTCTTTTTGTGGATTGCTAAATTCATCTTTTTCATGAATAGTTTGAGTTTTATCAGACACTTTTTACATGAATTGAAATGATTATGATTTTTCCCCTTTTGTTCATTAATAGAGTGAGTTATGTTGATCAGTTTTCCAATGCTGAACAACCTTGCATTCTTGATAAAAATCCAACTTGAACAGATCATATTGTCTTTTTTTAAAAGATTTTATTTTAGGGAGAGAGACAGATAGCAACAGAGATAGAGCACAGGTGGGGAGGAGAGGGAGAAAAGCAAGCTCCCTGCTGAGCAGGGAGCCCAATGGAGGGCTTGATCCCAGGACCCTGGCATTATGACCTGAGCCGAAGGCAGATGCTTAACTGACTGAGCCACCCAAACACCCCCAGATCATACTGTCTTTTAAACTGTTACTGGAGTTACATTGCCAATATTTTTGCTTAGGGCTTTTGCAACTATATTCATAATTGAGATTCTCTTTTTTGTACTGTTCTTGGTATCAAAGTTACACTAACCTCCTAAGTTGGGGAGTATGCTCTTTTCTATTAACTGGAAGAATTCAATATTGAAATTACTTTCTCCTTAAATTTTTGGTAGAATACACCAGTAAAGTCAACTGGGTCTATAGCTGCTTTGTGAGAAAAATTTTTAAAATCACTGATTCTGTTTCTGTGATAGTCATAGGAATGGTTTCTACTTCACAGGCAAGTTCTCTACATCATGGACAAGTTGGGTAAGTTTATTTTTCTTGGAATTTTTTATTTCATCTAAAATTTAATAATATTGACCTAAAAGTATTCATAATATCCTCTTTTAATGTTTACATTATAGTGATAACTCCTTTTCATTTTAATATTGGTAAACTGTGCCTTTTTTCTTAACTGGTCCACTAGAGGTTTGTTGATTTTATTAGCCTTTTCAAAGAATCAAGTTTTTTTGAGATTCTATTTTATGTTTGTTTTCTGTTTAACTAATTTGTGTTCTTTTTAAATTCCTTCTATTTTTTTATTTTATTTTGTTCATTTTTCTAATTTCTTGAGATCAGTGCTTACCTCATTCAACTATTTGGTCAAATTTGAAAAGAATGCATATTCTCCATTCTTCGGTACAGTGCTCTAAATATTATTTCAGTGGCTCAAGTCTGGAAAGTATGTAATTCAAATCTTGTATTCTCCCCATAATTTTCTGGTCTGTTTTATCAGCCATAGGTTTAAATCTCCCATGGGGTCTATTCTTGTAGTTTTCTCCATTTTTGAATTATATAATTTTAGGTCATATACTCACATTATATGCAATTAAAATTTACTATTTTTCTGGTGAATTTAATCTTTTTATAACTATGAAATGACCCCTTTTTTCTCTAATAATTCTTGTCTTAAAGTATGTTTTGTCTGATATCACTATATCATCTTCCTTTTGGTATTTGCAATACATGTCTTTTTCTGTCTTTTAAGTTTTGAACCTCTCTGTGCTCTCATGATTCAGGTGGGTCTATTATAAATGACATATAATTGATACCTATATGACATAGGTATAGCTATTATAGGTATATTATTATAGGTATAGCTATTATAGGTATAGCTATTATAAATGACATATAATTGATACCTAGCCTGACATATTTCTCTTTTAACCGGGATATTTAGTCCATTTACATTTAATGTAATAATTGCTATATTTGGGTTTAAATTTTACCATGTTGTCTCTAATTCCTCTTTGTATTATCTGTTCTTTGTTTCTTTTCCCTTCCTTCCATGCCTGCTTTTGGATTTTTATCATGCTTCTTTTTCTTCTAATTTATATGTCCTTGTATCCTATTTTTTTATTACATTTTTTTATTTTTAAAGACTTTTTTAAAATTTATTTATCTGACAGAGATCACAAGTAGGCAGAGAGGCAGGGAGAGAGAAAGAGGAGGAAGCAGGCTCCCTGCCGAGCAGAGAGCCCGATGCGGGACTCGATCCCAGGACCCTGAGATCATAACCTGAGCCGAAGACGGAGGCCCCAACCAACTGGGCCACCCAGGCACCCCTGTTCATTATATTTTTATTGGTTATCTTAGAAATTACAACATGTGCCATTAAATTCTCCAAGTCCAATATTAACCATTACTTTACCTTCCTCTTGAATAGAGCAGTGACCTTGGAACACTTTAACTCTGTATATACCATCCTAAATATAGTTGCTATATATTTTAATTTTATATATTTTAACAACCACTCAAGTCATTATTATTGTTTTGTACAATCAATTTTCATTTAATTTATCCAAATAGTTGCCTCTTTTCTTGCTCTGCATTTCTTCTTGAATCTCAGCACCTCTGGAAAAATCATTTATTTATCTTCTATCTGAAGTACATCCTTTAATATTTTCATTATTGAAAGTCATTTGCTGGTAAACTGTTAATTTATATAAAATGTCTGTTTCATCTTAATATTTTAAATGTCATCATTTTTGCTGAATGTATAATTCTAGGATGGGATGGTTTTCTTTCAGCACACTGACAATACCATTGCAATGTCTTCAAGCTTCCATTGACTGATGACTTAGCAACAATCTTAAGTGTTGTTCCTTTAAAGTTTTTTCCTCTTGTCTTGGCTTTTCTGCAGTTTCACTATGCTGTCTATAGATGTGGATTCATTTTTATTTGCTTACTCTGGAGCTGTTGAACTTCTAGAATCTGTGGGTGGGTTGGTGTCTTTCATTAGTTTTGGGAAGCTTTCAATCATTTTCTCTTCTAATACTGCCTCTGGGACATTCTTTTTCTCCTTTCTTTCTGGAACTCTCATGAAACATGTGATGGAATTTGTTATCTTTTTATTTGCCTATATATTTATCCTCTCTTCTATATTTTCCATCTTCTGGTGTCTGTTGAATTCTGAATAATTTTTCTGACCTCTCTTCCAGTTCACTAATTTTCTTTGGTTGTATCTAATATAATTTCAGCTTTCTTTTTTAGAAGCTACTTTTGGTACTTTTTAAAATCTAAGTCATGGGCGCCTGGGTGGCTCAGTCGGTTCAGCATCTGCCTTCAGCTCAGGTTATGATCCCAGGGTTCTGAGATCAAGCCCCAAATTGGGCTCCCTGCTCAGTAGGGAGTCTGCTTCTCCCTCTGCCTCTCCCACTCCCCCTGCTTTTGTTCCCTCTCTCACTCTCTCTCTCACTGTCAAATAAATAAAATCTTAAAAAAAAATTTTTTTTTAAATCTAAGTCACTGTATAGTTCCCTGTTACTAGAAAACTTTCAACCTTTTATTCTTAAAATAGTAACCATAGTTATTTTATCATCTATACCTGATATTTCCAGTATCTCTAAACTTTTTGGAGGAGGGGATTTTTCTATTTGTTCCCATTTGTGGCATCTTATTTCCTTGTATGCCAGTTATCTTTGTTTAGTGATTATGCCATTTGGAAAAATATTTGTAGGAATAATTTAAGGGCTGGTATGAATGTGTCTTTCTTCCTTTCTCAGATGTCTGGGGACACCACCAGTATGGGATCTCTGATTTAAACTGTCAGCTTGCAATTCCCTGGACCACTCAAGAGTCATGAACATGGGATGTTTACTTCCAGGTCACCCTTATTTCATATATAGAGCCCTTGGCAGTCCCAACTTAATGAATGTGTTGGGTTATCAGACTGCCTTGGCCAGCCCTAGTCTTTGACTTCTGTCCCCTTCACCTTGCAAATTTGCCAAAACCACAACTCAGTCTCTCAGTTGTTTGTTTTGACTTTAGAAATGACCACAGAGTGGGGTCTTGCACAAAGATGCCCAGCTAAGGATGTTAAGTGGGATCAGAAATATAACCCTGCCCTATGTCACAAGCCATGTGCTGGAGGATGAAGGGCCTTTTAAAAAACATCCGGCCATGGGGAACATTTTTTTGTAAATACCTGGGCAGAGGTGCTGCCAGATATGCCAGTGGCATCCTTTCCTCAACCAAAAGTAGTTTCAACTGCTGGTTTCCTCTCTCGTTTCTTGCCTTTTCCTACATTTTTGTCAATAATTTTTTTGCTAGCACTTTGATTGGTTAAAAATATTTCATCCAGATTTGTTGGTTGTCCTCAATGGGAGGTGGTTCCAAAGTATCTAGCCTGCTATTACTGAAGCAGAAGTTTAGAGTTTAACTTTGTAAATGGTTCTATTTGGGGTAATCTCATTTATAGAGAAAAATCTATAAGAACAGAATTACTATTCAAGAGTTATTTTTTATTAGTTTCAGAGGTAGTATTTAGCCATTCATCAGTTGCATATAGACCCAGCGCTCATCACATCAAGTGCCCTCCTTATTGCCCATCACCCAGTTATCCCTTCCCCCCACCCAACTCCCCTCCAACATCCCTCAGTTTGCTTCCTAGAGTTCAGTGTCTCTTATGGTTGATTTTTATCTTATTTTTATCTTATTTCTCAATTATCTTTATCTTTATCTCTCAATTTTTATCTTATTTTATTTTTTCTTCCCTTCCCCAATGTTCATCTGTGTTGTTTCTTAGTTCCACATGTAAATGAAATCATATGGTATTTGTCTTTCTCTGACTTATTTGCTTAGCATAATACCCTGTAGTTGCATCCACACCATTGCAAATAGCAAGATTTCATTCTTTTTAATAATATATATTTTATTAATATATAATAATATTTTATTGTTATTAATAATATAATTATATTAATATAATTATATATTGATATATTTTAATAATATAATGGAATATATATAACATATATTATATATATATTTATTTATACACACACATATACATACATACATACATACATACATACATACCACATCTTCTTTTTCCATTCATCTGTCAATGGACATCTGGGTCCTTTCCATACTTTGACTATTTGGACATTGCTGCTATAAATATTGGGGTACATGTGCAACAATCACTATGTTTGTATCGTTTGGATAAATACCCAGTAGTGCAATTGCTGGGTCATAGGGTAGCTCTATTTTCAACTTTTTGAGGAACCCCCATACTGTTTTTCGGAGTGGCTGCACCAGTTTGCATTCTGTTGCATTGCACCAACAGTGCAAGAGGATTCCCCTTTCTCCACATTCTCACAAACATCTCTTGTTTCCTGAGTTGTTAGTTTCAGCCTTTCTGACCAGTGTGATGTGGTATCTCATTGTGATTTTGGTTTGTACTTCCCTGATGCCAAGTGATGTTGAGCATCTTCTCATGTGTCCTTTGGCTGCTGTTTGTATGTTTTCTTTGGAGAAATATCTGTTCATGTCTTCTGCCCATTTCTTGACTGGATTTTTTGTTTTGGGGGTGTTGAGTTTGATAAGTTCCTTATAAATTTTGGATAATAGCCCTTTATCTGATAAGACATTAGCAAATATCTTCTGACATTGTTGTCTTTTGGTTTTGTTGACTGTTTCCTTTTCTGTCCAAAAGCTTTTTGTCTTGATGAAGTCACAATATTTAAGATTCCCTTTTCACTGATATTTTAACTTATCTTTTTTCTTCTAAGATATACTCTAGCTTATGTATGTTGCAATAACTTGACTAATAGAGGCTATGATTTGAATTTTGACTTCTGTAGAGCTACCTTTTTAGAATAGTGTATCAAAATAACATACTCAAAAATTCAGCATTACAGAAAAGTATTAAGAGCTAAAAATTCACCCGAAATCTACCTAGAAATAATTATCTTTAACATTATCATTCTGGAAATTTTCTCTGTGTAATGTACAGTAACATCAGATTATTAATATTTTAACATCACACTATATGTCATTGTATAATAGTTATAAACTTAATTTATCTGAAGTTAACCTAAGAGGATCAAACTATGAGAACCGATTAACAATATTTCCTGGGTTCCTTAGGCTTGAGCATGTTTTTTCATTACCTGGCACAATTTAGCTGAGTACATAATTCTTTCTTTCCAAACTTACTATTTTCTAACACAGGGGGGGTTTGTTTTTAGGTTATTTGTTTGCATTTTAAAGTGCAGTATTTTCATCCTTCCCCTCCCCTGCCCCCCACCTTGGTAAGCCTGGATTTAACCAATAAAGCAAATTTGTCAGAAGGGGCACATGGGTCCCTATTGCCTGAGTTTATACTGGCAATGTAAGTCTTTTGCCTTTATAGTTGAATGATGACTTTTTATCTATTCTAATTCTTTTCCTTCTATTTCTACTGTGGTTCTGCATCCACTAAGCCACCACTCTCTTGAGAGGATTTCCATCTATGTCTTTTATTCTTTAACATGGCCTCTACTTTATTCTGTAATTGTACTATTTTGGTTTTCATTTTGTTTCCATATTGCCACCTTTTTCTCTGTATATTACTTTTTGCTGTTGTTGTTCAGGGATTTTCTTTCTATTTAGAACTGAACCTTCAGCTGTCTTTATATCCTTGTTTTGCTTCATTATGTTGCTTAAGTGTCATGTATTTTCATCTTCGTTGTGCATAATAAACTTCATCTAAACCCATTTGGCCAAATAAAGGGGAAACTCTTCCGACCCACTCTCGCTCCTTATCCCAGGCTGCTTTTGGCCGTCTGTGTTTGACTTAACCACTTGTTCTCTCTTCCTTTATCTGCAGGTGGGAGGGGGCATGAGTTGTCCCAACAGCACAGTTGGGGTTAGTCCTATACTATCTTTGTTAGGAGATCTTGCCTCTTGTCCCTCTTTTGAGAGTTTGTTACTAGAGTCCACCTCACTTAGAGTGATTGCATCTTATTTCCATGAGGGCTTCAGAAAACAAAGCCTTACTGTTTTGGTTTTTGAGTGTTTTAATATTTTCAATGATAGATGAGGTTTCCAACCTCAAGGCTTTTTCTTTAACTTCGCTCAGCACCTTGTTCCTCCTCTTTTTCCACAAAATACAGACCTATCATCAAAATTCTCAAGATTATATTGATTAACCTTCTTCCCTAATATCACTTACTTTTCTTAACCGCTGGTTTTCAAAGTTAATAGCATGAGCTTTTAGTCAGTCCTTTCTTCTTCTTCTCTTCTTCTTCATCTTTTTTTTTTCTGTTGAATTATTTTTTCCTACTTTTCCTCTTTTTTCCCCCTAATTTTTTCTCCCTTTAGTTAGGTATTGGGGGAGAGAAATTCTGAAATCAGCTTCAAAGTCCTAGACTATTTGTTGTTGTGACTTTGTCAGTTTTTAAAGTTAATGATGTGTGAAATGTTTTGTGAAGATATTGCAACAAACATGCATAGATTTTAAAACCAAAACTGGGTTTAACCTTTGCTCTCAATAGTTTTGAGACTTTGCACCAGTTTTATGTTTTTTTTTTTAATGCTCAGTTTTCCTCTCTCTAAAATATGGCTAATAAAGGTATTTTATATTTACATATATAAAATACACCCAAAAGTGATACACCCAAAAGTCTAGTTACTATCCATCACCCTACAATTTACCCCCTTTCATCCACTCACCCCTCAACACACTCTCCCTACCCCGGAAACTACCAACAGTTCTCTGTATCTGAGTTTGTTTTCAATTTTTGCTTTTTCAGACTTCACATATGAGTGAAATCATAAGGTATTTTTCTTTCTTCTTCTGACTTATTTCACTTAGTGTAATACCCACTAGGTCCATCCATGTTGTTGCAAATGGCAAGGTTTCATTCTTTTTTATGGCTGAGTAGTATTCAAGTGTATGTATATGTGTGTATATGCACATCTGCTTAATCCATTCTTCTCTCAGTGGACACTGGTTGCTTCCATATGTTGGCTATTGTAAATAATGCTGCAAGGAACAGAAGATACATATTTCTTTAGTGTTACCTTATTCTTCAGATAAATACCCAGTAGTGGATGAGCTGGATTCTATGTTAGTTCAATTCTTAATTTTTTGAGGAATCTCCATACTATTTTCCATAGTGGTTGCACCAATTTATAATCTTACCAACAGTGTACAGTGTTCTTTTTCTTCTACATCCTCTCCAACACCTGTTATATCTCATCTTTTTTTAAAAAAAAGTTTAAGTAATCTCTACACCCAACAGGGTCTTGAACTCACAAACCCAAGGTTGAGAGATCCCTACTCTTCTGAATGAGCCAGTCAGATGTCCCATCATTTTTATAATAGCCATTCCTGCGGGATGAGGTGATAATCTTATTGTGATTTTGATTTGCATTCCCCTAATAGTTATGTCAAACATTTTTTCGTATGCCTGTTGTCCATCTGTATGTCTCCTTTGGAAAAGTGTCTATTCAGATCCTCTGCCCATTTTTTAATTGGTTTGTTTTGTTGTTGAGTTGTAGCAGTTCTTTATTTGTTTTGAATATTAGCCCCTATCTGATGTATGAATGCAATTACCGTCTCCCACTTGGTAGGTTGTCTGTTCATTTTGATGATGATTTCCTTCACTGTGCAGAAGGTTTTTAGATTGATGTGATCCCATTTGTTTATTTTTGCTTCTGTTTCCTTTGATTTTGGAATCGGACCCCAAAAAGCACTGCTAAGACCAGCGTCAAGGAGGTTACCACCTATGTTTTCTTCTAGGATGTCTGTGCTTTCAGGTCTTCTATTGATGTATTTGATGAATTTTAGTTAATTTTTGTGGATGGTCTAAAATCGTAGTCAAGTTTCATTTTTTTTTATATGTGGCTGACCAGTTTTCCAAAACTTTATTGAAGAGACTGTCCTTTCTGCATTGTATACTTTTGGCTCCTTTGTTGTAAATTAACTGTCCATATATGCGTGGGTCTATTTCTGGGCTCTCAATTCTGTTTTTTTTTTTTTTAAGATTTTATTTATTTATTCGACAGACAGAGATCACAAGTAGGCAGAGAGGCAGGCAGAGAGAGAGGGGAAAGCAGGCTCCCTGCTGAGCAGAGATCCCGATGTGGGGCTCGATCCCAGGACCCTGGGATTATGACCTGAGCCAAAGGCAGAGGCTTTAACCCACTGAGCCACCCAGGCGCCCCTCTCAATTCTGTTCTATTGATATTTGCTTTTGTGCCCATACTGTACCGTTTTGAATACTATAGCTTTGTAATATAGTTTGAAAATAGGGAGTGTAATACCTCCAGCTTAGTTCTTTCTCAAGATTGCTTTGGCTGGTCAGGATCTTTTGTGGTTCCTACAAATTTTATAATTTTTTTTCTAGCTCTGGGAAATATGTCATTGGAATTTGATAGGGATTGGATTAAATCTACGTCATGGTCTTATGTAAAGCAACACTTGGTACACAGGAACTCATTCTTTACTGCATTACAGTTCTATTTTATTAGTAAAATGAGAAGCCAACTAGGAGGTTATATTCCAGGCCAAGTGTGAAAATCTGAACTGGAGACTGTGGCAGTAGAAATGGAAAGGGATTCTGGTCCTTTTAAGCAGACCAGATAGCATTTGGTACTTAACCATATTGGGGAAGGAGAAGTCAAAACAATTGAAAGGAGTACTGATTGAAGGAACATAAGAGATTATCTAAAACAGAAACAGAAGAAATGGACCTGAGCATAAACAGACTATGTAGTTCTTAAATCTTTCAATGAATTTAAAATTCTTTTAATGAAAAAAAAATTTAATTTCAGCTTTATTGGGGTATAATTGACATGTAAAACTAAGATATTTAAAGTATACTTGTGGTAATTTGCTATAAAATGTGAAAGGGTTTCCCCCATCTATTTAATTAAACACATTCATCACCTCACATAGTACTTGTATGTGTGTGTATGTGAGAACTCTGAAGTTTTACTCTCTTAGCAAATTTGAATTATACATCATAGTGTTGTCAATTATAGTCACTATGTTTTATAGTAGATGATCAGAACTTAATTTATGCTATAGCTAAAAGTTTTACCAACCTCTCCCTATTTCTTCCTACTGTTAGCCCCCGGCAAACAACTTTACTACTGTTTCTAGTAGTTTGAGGTTTTTTTGGTTTGTTTTTATTTATTTATTTATTTATTTATTTATTTATTTATTTATTTATTTTTTAAGATTTTACTTATTTAACAGAGGGAGAGAGAGATCACAAGCAGGCAGAGCAGCAAGCAGAGAGAGAGGCTCCCTGCTGAGCAGAGAGCCCGATGTGGGGCTCGATCCCAGGACCCTGAGATCATGACCCGAGCTGAAGGCAGAGGCTTAACCCACTGAGCCACCCAGGTGCCCCTTGTTTTTATTTTTTAGGATTCCACATATAAGTGATACCATAAATGTCTTTCTCTGGCTTACTTCACTTGGCATAATGCCCTCAAGTTCCATCAATGTTATCACAAATGGCAGGATGGAAATTTTTCTCATGGCTGAATAATATTCCATTGTAGGTATATACCAAATCGTCTTTATCCATTCATCTGTTAATAGACACTTAGGTTTTCTCCTTATCTTGGCTATTGAGAGTAATCCTGTAATGAACATGGGAGTGCAGATATCTCTTTGATATCCTGTTTTCATTTGCTTTGGATATTTACAAAGAAAGGAGATTACTGGATCATATGGTAGTTTTTAGGTTTTTTTAGGAACCTCCATACTGTCTTATATAGTG
This sequence comes from Martes martes, assembly GCF_963455335.1. Classification (NCBI taxonomy): domain Eukaryota; kingdom Metazoa; phylum Chordata; class Mammalia; order Carnivora; family Mustelidae; genus Martes; species Martes martes. The sequence goes on along the minus strand of NC_137893.1, from coordinate 9,396,309 downwards.
GCCACACCAATTTACATTCCCACCAGCAGTGCACAACTGTTCCCTTTCCTCCACACCCTTGCCAACAACCCCTCTTATCTCTCATCTCATCAATGATGATAACCATTCTAATAGATGTGAAAAGATATCTCATTGTGGTTTTGGTTTGAATTTTATTTGAACTGATGATTAGAGACATTGAGTACATTTTCATATACCTGTTAGACATTTGTATGTCTTCCTTGGAAAAATGCTCATTCTAAAATCAAATTGTTTGATACTTACTATTAAGTTGTATGTATTCTTATATATTTTCGATATGAATCCCACATCAAACATATGATTTGCAAGTATTTCCTCCAATCCAGTAGCCTGCCTTTTTAGTTGATGGTTCCTTTTCTGTGTCCTTTTCTGCTTTTTAGCTTAATAATGTTTCAATTTTTATGTTATTGCGTCTGTTGCGTTTGTTTTTGGTGTCACATCCAAAAAATCATTGCCAAGACTAATGTCAAGGTGCTTATCAGCTATGTTTCCTTCTAGGATTTTTATGGTTTAAGGTCTTAATGTTCCAGTCTTTAATCTATTTTGAGTTGGGTTTTATGTATGGTATAGATAGTAGTTCAGTTCCATTCTTTTGCGTGTGGCTGTCTGGTTTTCCCAACACCATTCACTGAAGAGACCATCCTTTCCCAACAATACATTCTCGGCTCCTTTTCCATAATTTGACCAAATACGTACCAGTTTATTTCTGGGCTCTCTACACTGTTCTATTGATTTATTGTCCTTTTATGCCAATATCATACTGTTTTGGTTACTGTGTCTTTGTAATATAGTTTGAAATTGGGAAATGTGCTGACTTGTGTTTTCTTTCTGAAAATTGCTTTGGCTCTTTGGGGTCTTTTCTGGTTCCGTGAAAATTTTAGGATTGTTTCTTCTATTTCTGAGAATAAATGCCATTTGAATTTTGATAGGAGCTGCACTGAATCTGTAGATTGCTTTGGATAGTATGGACATTTTAACAATATTCGATGTTCCAGCCCATAAGCATGGAATATCTTTCCACTTATTTCTATTTCTTTTATCAATGTCTTAGTTTTTGGTGTACAGGTCATTCACCTCCTTGTTTAAATTTAGTCCTGGTATTTTTTGATGCAGTTGTAAATGGGATTCTTTTCTTAATTTCTTTCTAATAGTTTGTTATTAGTATATAGAAACCTAATTTTGTATGTTGATTTTGTATCCTGCAACTTTACTGGATTCATTTATTCTAAGTTTTTTGGTGGAGTCCTTTGAGCTTTCTAAATACAATGTAGTCTGCCAGTAGAAACAGTTTTGCTTCTTCCTTTACACTTTGAATAACTGTTCTTTTTCTTGCCTAATTGTTCTGGTTAAGCCATCCACTACAATGCTGAATAAAAAGTGGCAAAAAAAAAAAAAAAAAAAAAGTCATGAGATTATGGGCACTCTTGTTCCTGATCGTAGAGGAAATGCTTTTAGCTTTTCACCTTTTCACGATGTCAGCTGTGGGCTTGTCATATTAAGTTGAGGTACTTTCCTTCTATACCCACTTTGCTGAGAGTTTTTATCATGAATTAATGTTGAATTTTGTCAAATGCTTTTTCTTCCTTCATTTTGTTAATGTGTATCACAGTGATTGATTTGCAGACGTTGAACCATCTTGAATCCCTAGAATGAATCCCACTTGATCATGGTGTATTATCTTTCTAATGTACTGTTGAATTCAGTTGGCCATTATTTTGCTGAGCATTTTTTACATCTATTTCCTCAGGGATGTTGAATCCTTGTCAGGTTTTATTTCAGGGTAATCCTGGCCTCATAAAATGAGTTTCAAAGCATTCCCTCCTCTTCTGTTTTTTGAAAGATTGAGAAGGATTAGTATTAATTCTTTTTTAAATATTTGGTAGAATTCACCAGTGAAATGATCTGGTCTGGGACTTTTCTTTGCTGAATTTTTTGACTACTGATTCAATCTCCTTACTAAGAATTGGGCTGTGCAGATTTTCTACTTCTTCACAATTCAGTTTTGGTAGATTATATGTGTAGGATTTTATCCATTTCTTCTGGGTTGTACACTTTATTGGCAAATAATTGTTCCTATTCTGTCTCTTATAATTCTCAGTATTTGTGTGTTGTTAGTTCTAAGTCTCTTTCTCCTCCTCCACCCTCCTCCTTTTTTTCTTTTAAGTTCCAGAAAGGCTTTATTACTCAGAGGGAAGGGGTTCAGTCTTCCTTGGCTACCACTTTTATCATAAGCTGCCAGGATGTTACTCAGCTCCTCTCTCTTCCCCTTGGCATGGAAGTGTGTTTCCAGCCTTTTCTTGATGAAAGTGGAGGGTACGCTTGTCCTCGGAGACCTTGAGCAGCTCCACAGGATGCCACTCAAATGTGGTGATGCCACACGCTTCTTGGAGCTTGGTCCAAACAAATCCGATGTGCTTGGTGAGCCACTACAGCAGGAGCTGTGCCTCTGCTTGCTCGCATTCACTTGGTGGACCTTGTTGAGGCCCGTGGCCGTAAGGTAGCGCGGAGCCGTGGCTACTGCTCTTCAGTAGCTCCCCTGGAGGAAGGGCCTCCTCTTTCATTTATAATTTTGTTTGTCCTCTCCCTTTTATCTTGGTATGAGTAGCTAAAGTTTTGTCTATTTTGTTTATCTTTTCAAAAAACAACTCTTAGTTTCCTTGGTCTTTTCTATTATTTTTTATTTTTTTAAAGTAGGCGCCATGGCTAGCGTGCATCCCAGTGTGGGGCTTGAACTCATGACCCTGAGATCAAGACCTAGGCTGATATCAAGAGTCAGACACTTAAACAACTGAACTACCCACATGCCCCTTCTATTATCTTTTAAGAATTTATTTCTTTTATTTCCACTCTGATCTTCATTTCTTTCTTTCTGCTAACTTGGGGCACAGTTTGTTTTTTCTAGCTACTTAAGATACAAAGTCAGGTTGTTTGAAATCTTTTTTCTTAATGTAGGCATTTGTTGCTATAAACTTCCCTCTTAGAACTGTTTTTGGTGCATCCCTTAAGTTTTGGTATGTTGTATTTCCATTTTGATTTGTCTCAAGGTATTTTTTATTTCAATTTCTTCTTTCATCCATTGCTCATTCAGTTGCATGTTTAATCTCCACATATTTGTGACCTTTCCAGTTTTCTTCTTTTTCTGATTTCTAGTTTCATACCATTGAGGTCAGTAAAGATGCTTGATAGATTTGTCTTTTTTAATTTTATTGACTTGTTTTGTGGCCTAATGTATGACTTATCCTGGAGAATGTTCTGTGTGCACTTGAGAAAAATGTGTATTCTGCTACTGTTGGATGGAAGGTTCTGTAGTAATCTATTAAGTCCATCTGGTCTAATGTCATTAAGTCCAATGTTTATTGAGTTCTGTCTGAATGATGTATACATTGTTGAAAAGGAGGGTACTGAAGTCCTTGCTATTATTATATTGCTGTATATTTTACTCTTCAGGTGTGAAAATATGTTTCATATATTTAGGCGCTATGTTGGGTGTGTAATATTTATGTTATTTTCTCTTGATGAATTAACCTTTTTATCATTATATAATAACCTTCTCTGTCCCTTATTAGACTCTGGCTTTAAGTCTACTTTGTAGTAGTATATTAAGTAGACCCCTAAGTAGACTTAAATACAGCTACCCCTGCTTTCTGGTTCCCATGCATGGGATATCTCTTTCCATCTTTTCACTTGCAGTTTGTGTGTGTCCTTAAAGCTGGAGCAAGTGTCTTATAGCTAGCATATAGTTTGTTTGTTTGTTTTTTTAAATCCACTCAGCGACTCTTTTCTTTGGATTAGAGAATTCAGTCCATTCAAAGTAACTGATTAATGAAATGGCAATACTAAGTCCATGTCTAATTGTTTTCCTTTCTCTTTCTCTTTTATGTATTTACTCTAAATTTTTGCATTGAGGTCATCGTGAAGCTTACATAAAACATATTTATGTCATTTTAAACTAACAACTTTCCAGATGTCTACCTAAGCTGTTTTTACTCTTCTCAATGTCACAAATTACATATTTTTTGTTCTCAATGTCACAAATTACATATTTTACCTTGTATATCCAGTAACAAATTGTAGTTATTTTTGGTACTTTTTGTCTTTTAACCTTCATACTAGATTTGTGTTTACCCACCGTTACGTTAGCATGTTCTGAATTTATATATTTACACTTACCAGTGAGATTTATACTTTCGTATGTTTTCCTGTTACTAATTAGCATCCTTTCATTTCAGCTTGAAGGAGTCCCCTGAACATTTCATGTGGGACTGGTCCAGTGGTGACGAACTCCTTCAGTTTTTGCTTGTCCGGAAAACTCTATTGCTTCTTTAATCCTGAAGAACTTTGCCAGGTGTTCTTGATTGCCAATTTTTTTCTTTCAGCACTTGGACTCTATTATCCCATTTTTCTGGCCTACAAAGTTTCTGCTGAAAAACCTGCCAATAGCATTATGGATTTCTCTTGTACATAACCATTTGTTTTTCTCTTGCTACTCTTAAGACTCTCTGACCTTTAACTTTTGGAAATTTAAATATAATGTTTCTTGGTGTGGAAATATTTGGATTCATCTGTAAGGGCCTATTCAGCCAGAGCGGCCCCACCCCGGTTGAACTGCCATTTTGTTGTAAAACTTAAATTGACCTTGGCCCACCCCTCCCACCCCGCCCCCAGGGAAACTTATTTAAAAGCAAGTCTGGGAAACCAGTCCCAGGTAACAAAGTCCAAATACAAGGGTGGGTCAGGCCAGGTGGAGGTATTCAATCAGTGGGGGCGCATACTGTCTCCTAGCTACCCAAGGTGATGGGCTAGTTTCCATGGCTACTGTGGGGTAAATTGTAATTCAATTAGCCACCTGTGTGTGGCCAGGCCCAACCACATGGCCTTTGCTCTATAAAAGTTAGTCTGGAAAGCAGGGAGGGGTTGTCCTCTCTGTAGGGGCGGCCTCGACCGGTCTGTTTGATGGTCGACTGGTCTGTTTGACGGTCAGTTTGATTCTTGATGCTTGGCGTGAAATAAAGCTTTGCTTGACCTTTGCTTTGTATCAGTCTCGCTCCTTTAATCACGGACCCATTATTGGGGTACCCTGTTTTGGGGGGACCCAACATATCTTATTTGGTATTCTCTGGGCTTCCTGGTTGGGGGAGAATTCAGCCATTATTTCTTTGAATAACTTTCTGCCCCTTCCTCTTTTCCTTCAAGGAGACCTATAATGCAATGATATCCCCCAAGTCCCTTAAGCTATCTTCACTCTACCTTCACTCTTTTGTCTTTTTGCTTCTCTAACTGGTTCAATTCCACTGCCATCTTTGAATCTGCTGATCCTTTCTTTCACACAATCCAGTCTGTCATTGAAACACTCTATTGAGTTTTTCAGTTTATTTTCCAGCTTTATGATTTGTTTGGTATTTGCTTATATTTTCTAGGTCTGTGTTGAAATTCTCACTTTGCTCATGCATTATTCTTCTGACTTTAGTGACAATTTCTATTTTGAACTCTTTATCAGGTCACTTATCTCCATATTTAAGGTTTATTTCTCAAGTTTCATCTTCTATAGTCCTCTGTTTACTCATTTTTCTCAACACTCTGTTGATTTCTGTGCATTACGTAAAACAGCCACCTCTCCCAATCTTGACAGAGTGGTCTTATTTAGGAGATGAATCTTGTCGTTCAGTCTGCTGAGCTCTTGGTTCTCTCTCAAACCTTTGTGACTATCCAAGCCCTTTGTTCTTAGTGTCTGCCACCAGTTGAGGGTCTGCCAAAACCTGTCAGTGTTCCAAAGTGGAGGCGGATTTGTCAGTACCCAGAAGCAGGCTGATTGGAAGCTGGACTTCTAACGTATGTAAACAGACTTCTTTCAGGTAAGGACTGGAAGACGGGTGTTCCTGCCTGCTATCTCCGTGCTGAGCCCTGAATGGTTTGTTTTCTACAGTCCTGAGGGACCTGCAAACACAAGCTCTGCTGGCCACCAGAGCCAGGCAATGGAGGGGTGCATTCCCTGCATAGCAGCCACAAAAGCCAGGGCACAAGACAGGCATCAACTTCTTCCGCAGAGCCACCAGTGACCTGGAATGTACCACGAGGAGAATGCACTTATGGCTCCCTTCTGCCTCCCCAGTCTCCGTGGAGAATCAGTCTCTAGATGTGTGCTAAATTAGAAGCCTAAGCCTCAGGCTGAAGCTTTTAAGATATGCAAATAAGCATCCATTAGGTAGTACTTACTGTTAGTTAACTTAATGCGGTTAGCTAACGGTTACATTCGCTGTACCTACATAATAAAACCAGGGGCCAAGTCACTTGTTAGGTCGGTGCATAATGAAGCTGGGTTGATAGGGTTTAGGGGCGATCTCAGTTTACCTTCAGACACTATACTCCAGTTTCAGCTTTGACTATCCCATTCTACAAATGTCTACCATGAAGACACGACCCAGCAATTCCACTCTTAGTCTATATCCAAGAGAATGGAAAACATGTCCACATACAAAAACTTGTACATAAATGTTTACGGTTCCATTATTCATAATAGCCAAAAAACGAAAAGAACCTAAATACCCATCAGCTGATGAATGCATCCACAAATGTGTATCTCCACACAACTGACTGTTTGACCATGAAAAGGAATGAAGTACTGATACCTGCTACATCATCAAAGAACCCTGGAAACAGGCTAAGAAAAAGAAGCCAGACACTAAAAGGCCACGCATTGTATGATTTCGTTTATATGAAATGTCCATAACAGGCCAGATCCATAGAGAGAGGAAGTAGATTAGTGTCTGCCAGGAGCTAGGGGAAAGGTGAGGAGTGATTGCTAATAAGTATAGAGTTAATTTTAGGGATGATGAAATGTTCTGAAATTAGATAGTGGGGAGGGTTTTACAACAATGTATATTTAAAAGGGTGAATTTGATGGTATGTGATTTTTTTTTTAATTTTTAAATTTTTTTATAAGCATGTAATGTATTTTTAGCCCCAGGGGTACAGGTCTGTGAATCACCAGGTTTACACATTTCACAGCACTCACCATAGCACAGACCCTCCCCAATGTCCATAACACCACCACGCTCTCCTGACCCCCCTCCCCCAAGCAACCCTCAGTTTGTTTTGTGAGATTAAGAGTCTCTTATGCTTTGTCTCCCTCCCAATCCCATCTTGTTTCATTTATTCTTTTCCTACTACCCAAACCCCCCACGTTGCATCTCCACTTCCTCATATCAGGGAGATCATATGATAGTTGTCTTTCTCCAATTGACTTATTTCGCTAAGCATAATACCCTCCAGTTCCATCCACGTCGTCGCAAATGGCAAGATTTCATTTCTTTTGATGGCTGCATAGTATTCCATTGTATATATATACCACACCTTCTTTATCCATTCATCTGTTGATGGACATCTAGGTTCTTTCCATAGTTTGGCTATTGTGGACATTGTTGCTATAAACATTCAGGTGCACGTGCCCCTTCGGATCACTATATTTGTATCTTTAGGGTAAATACCCAGTAGTGCAATTGCTGGGTCATAGGGTAGCTCTATTCTCAACTTTTTGAGGAACCTCCATGCTGTTTTCCAGAGTGGTCGCACCAGCTTGCATTCCCACCAACAGTGTAGGAGGGTTCCCCTTTCTCCACATCCTTGCCAGCATCTGTCATTTCCTGACTTGTTAATTTTAGCCATTCTGACTGGTGTGAGGTGGTATCTCATTGTGGTTTTGATTTGTATTTCCCTGATGCCGAGTGATGTGGAGCATTTTTTCATGTGTCTGTTGGCCATCTGGATGTCTTCTTTGCAGAAATGTCTGTTCATGTCCTCTGCCCATTTCTTGATTGGATTATTTGTTCTTTGGGTGTTGAGTTTGCTAAGCTCCTTATAGATTTTGGATACTAGCCCTTTATCTGATATGTCGTTTGCAAATATCTTCCCCCATTCTGTCAGTTGTCTTTTCGTTTTGTTAACTTTCCTTTGCTGTGCAAAAGCTTTTGATCTTGATGAAATCCCAATAGTTCATTTTTGCCCTTGCTTCCCTTGCCTTTGGCAATGTTCCTAGGAAGAAGTTGCTGTGGCTGAGGTCGAAGAGGTTGTTGCCTGTGTTCTCAAGGATTTTTTTTTTTTTTAAGATTTTATTATTTATTTGACAGGCAGAGATCACAAGTAGGCAGAGAGGCAGGCAGAGAGAGAGGGGGAAGCAGGTTCCCTGCCAAGCAGAGAGCCCGATGCGGGGATCGATCCCAGGACCCTGAGATCATGACCCGAGCCGAAGGCAGAGGCTTTAATCCACTGAGCCACCCAGGTGCCCCTCCTCAAGGATTTTGATGGATTCTTTTCTCACATTGAGGTCCTTTATCCATTTTGAGTTTATTTTCATGTGTGGTGTAAGGAAATGGTCCAATTTCATTTTTTTGCATGTGGCTGTCCAATTTTCCCAACACCATTTGTTGAAGAGGCTTTTTTCCATTGGACATTCTTTCCTGCTTTGTCGAAGATTAGTTGACCATAGAGTAGAGGGTCTATTTCTGGGCTCTCTATTCTGTTCCATTGATCTATGTGTCTGTTTTTGTGCCAGTACCATACTGTCTTGATGATGACAGCTTTGTAATAGAGCTTGAAGTCCAGAATTGTGATGCCACCAACTTTGGCTATCTTTTTCAATATTCCTTTGGATATTCGAGGTCTTTTCTGGTTCCATATAAATTTTAGGATTATTTGTTCCATTTCTTTGAAAAAAATGGATGGTATTTTGATAGGGATTGCATTAAATGTGTAGATTGCTTTAGGTAGCATAGACATTTTCACAATATTTGTTCTTCCAATCCAGGAGCATGGAACATTTTTCCATTTCTTTGTGTCTTCTTCAATTTCTTTCATGAGTACTTTATAGTTTCCTGAGTATAGATTCTTTACCTCTTTGGTTAGGTTTATTCCTAGGTATCTTATGGTTTTGGGTGCAATTGTAAATGGGATTGACTCCTTAATTTCTCTTTCCTCTGTCTTGTTGTTATTATAAGGAAATGCAACTGATTTCTGGGCATTGATTTTATATCCTGACACTTTACTGAATTCCTGTACAAGTTCTAGCAGTTTTGGAGTCTTTTGGGTTTTCCACATATAGTATCATATCATCTGCAAAGAGTGATAGTTTGACTTCTTCTTTGCCAATTTGGATGCCTTTAATTTCTTTTTGTTGTCTGACTGCTGAGGCTAGGACTTCTAGTACTATGTTGAATAGCAGTGGTGGTAACAGACATCCCTGCTGTGTTCCTGACCTTAGCGGAAAAGCTTTCAGTTTTTCTCCATTAAGAATATTTGAGGTGGGTTTTTCATAGATGGCTTTGATAATATTGAGGTATGTGCCCTCTATCCCTACACTTTGAAGAGTTTTGATCAGGAAGGGATGCTGTATTTTGTCAAATGCTTTTTCAGCATCTATTAAGAATATCATATGGTTCTTGTTCTTTCTTTTATTAATGTATTGTATCACATTGATTGATTTACGGATGTTGAACCGAGCTTGCAGCCCTGGAATAAATCCCACTTGGTTGTGGTGAATAATCCTTTTAATGTACTGTTAGATCCTATTGGCTAGTATTTTGGTGAGAATTTTCACATCTGTGTTCAAGGATATTGGTCTGTAATTCTCTTTTTTGATGGGATCCTATGTATGTGATTTCTATCTTAACGATGCTGTTATTTAAAAATAAAAAGTCAATATGATTTCCTTTTTTTTTTTTTATTTTTAAACAATCTCTACACCCAATGTGGGGCTAGAACTAACGACCCCGAGATCAAGAGTCACATGCTCTACCAACTGAGCCAGATACATGATTTCCTATTTCTCACATGCTCAAGGTCAACTGATGCAACTTTCAAATGAGCATAAAAGAAAGGTATACATTGTTTAGCTAAAGAGAATCTTCATACTAAGTACTGTTAGTATATATAATAGTTTAGGATAGTTTTATTTCATACTCTGATCAATAATAGATTAGCTACATTATCCTTATCCGGGAAAAATTACAAGTATAGGTAGCTGGAAAGTATAGGTAGTGGAAAGAATTACTATAAGCTATAATTCTTTTAAAAAGAGAAGTATTTGTTCTCAGCAATACGAAAATAAAAACTTACAAGGAATTGACCCATGGATGACAACGGGTCTGACAAAGTTAACATGTGAGACAAGGTTTACATGGATATATATTTTTTAAAATTTAGAGCACATGGAAACCTAGGACAAAAAGTCTTTATATTCTAGTTCAGTCTCCTTTCTAGTCTAGGTACTTTCTGAGTGGTATTTTTATAGAAGGTGATGATTGTTCTCCCTTTAGAAACCATCAGTGTTCCTCCTCGTGTGAGCTGGAGACCATCGCAGATGACAAAAGGCATTTTCTATCCCTAGCAGCTTATTCCCTGTACCAGGGACAACACTGCAAAACATAAGCTGGCACACATGGAATTTCTTTTAAATCAAAAGAATCCAGTCAAGCCCTTCAATCTTTGATTGCCACTCTGTTTCTGCTTCGTGGTGCAGGAACTGAGAACCATATTCCGTCGCCTGCAACATGCTGCAGACCAGGTCAATGCCACAGAGACTATGTTCACATGATTGCACGGAGCTTAAAAAGAGAAACAGAACACCAAGTTTCTTGCAAAATGGAAGAAAGATAACTCAGTTTTCAAGGTCTTTGGCTAAAGTTTCACAGATGAATTGTAAGGTACGCTGGTATAAAAAAGCATCCTTTTTCTTTGGCTTACAGATGTTCAAATGGTCAACGTCCACAGGAATTAGATCTCCAATGCCTAAATCTGAAGAAAACAAAAATGTCAACAAAATCTAAGTAAAAATCTAGACCTCCCCCGTCAATACTGAAAGATGAATGGGTAGTTCTAAATGGTGATTTGGTTGTACTAAGGGACTTTAAAAAGATACAGGAACTGGAGGTTTGACCGTAGCAAAGCTACATGTGACTAATCACATGGGAATGGGTTCTCAGTAGGTATAATTTTAAGCTTTCATAAACTCTTTGTATGTGTTCTGGCCTACTTCCTAACTGATTAGTGAACAGAACCTGAACAGCAGCATCAAAACTTTTATTCCAATGCATGGTACTACTGAATTATTCCATACTTCTTTTAACCGCCTCTTTTTCTAGAGTTTATGTTATTGAGCTCCCCTGTCCTGATGACAGGAGTGGGAATATCTCACAGGATCCATTCTTCACCCTGCCAGGCGGAAGGTGATCTAGTGCTTGAGAGCTGTAGCTGAGTTTCTGATGTTTCAGCCTAACAAAGTGCACCTAGATGCAAGTGACAAGAGGTCCTGGAACGCAGGTGGTGGTTATGAAGGAAGACAAACCTTGTGATCCCAAAGAAAAGGCAGACAGAATTTTGACAAGGCTCTACAGCTACAAACAGCTGGTCCACAGTATTACTTTTACTTTTGGTTGAAGCTTCCACAAAGTCCTTTTTTTAAGTTCTTCAACTACTACATAGTAACTTCTCACCATAGAGCACATAACTTTGTGGTAAAGCCTCTTTAGGTTCTACTGTGGAGTAGTACATCTTTCATTTTAATCAGATAATACATAATGGAGTTAGGCCAAAGCTTGTCCTACAGGCTGAAGAACCATCTGGCAGGCACTCCGGCTTCCTGTCCCTGAGAGCTCTCAGGAGGGCCAAGTGCCACCAAGCACCGAACCCTGCCTCAGAAGTCACCAGGTTGGCCAGCTGAGAGAAAAGCATTTCAAGGAGGGAAATGTGTGGGTTATTTACTACATACCGAGTAATAAAGGAGTCAGTAAAGAGAATCAAGATTTGGGCCCTACCTCAAAAAGCCTTTAATACATTATAATACACCACAGTAATAGGTATTGGCCAGTTCCTTCAACCCCAGGGTTATAAAAAGAAATTGTTGCTTGAATATTCCCCATCTAAGATTCCACTGGAAAAAAGTGATGTTAAAAAAAAAATCTTTCATTTATTAAAGCTTCCACACCTTTAGCTGCACTATATGCAGCTTTAACAAATCAGTCTATTAAATGCCCCTTTTGCTGTAGCCGATAGAAGGACTTTGAATTCTTACTACAACAGAGCTCACTGGGGCAACCAGTTAACCTCCGCCAGCTAAAGGGAGGGAAGGAGGAGTAATGCCAAGGTTGTATGTTGGCAGAGAAACTGTAATCTATAGCTGAAAGGAACAGACTCTAGATCTTCACGTAACTGTCTCCTAAAACTGAGAAGCTGAATATACAAATGGGTTCTTTATGATTAACTATAGGTACCACCAACCAGGCATCTGATAGCAAACAAACGTCAAACGAAGGAATACCTGCTGATTCCACGGGTACCACGTGCAGTTTAATCATGCTACCGATGTAAGTTGGCAGTGTTTCGACAAAATTCAGCACCTGGAAATTCTTGTCTTTAGCAAATTCCAGAAAGTCATCTTGTAGTGTTTTAAGTGCAGGAGAATCTGTAAAATTACAGGAAACAAGACTGTGACAAATTCTATTTACCCAATTCATAATAAAATGTACTAAAGAGAAAATTAGGGTTCTAGTTCAAGATAGTAACTTGTTTATTTTCTCTCCTTCCTAAGAAGTCATTAAGATGAGCGCACAGTTAAAGTCACACCAGGACTGATAGAGGCCAGCAGGCCGAGGGAGAGGCTCCAGATGTTACTATGTGGGACTGGGGTCCCTCAGGGTGCTGGCTGGCACCTTCACCCTAAAGCACAGCCTCCCTCGATAAGACCTGTCTATAATCAGAGGGCCTGGTCCCCCATCCTCAACTAGAAAAAGGCAACCAAGACATACCAGGCCCTAGAATAGCTTATAACCCTACAGAGACAGACCCAGTGAGTAAACAAAACATCTGCACACAGAAGAGACAGAACCCAGTGAAGAAACAGAAAGGAACTTTAAGAAAAAACTCCAATTAGTATCGTTAGAATGATTTCAAAAGAATCAGAGAATAAGAAAGAGATTCTGTGAAATAAAACTTGACTGCAAAAAATAAAGTTCAATAGAAGGTTTAGAAGATAAAGTAACTCTCCATAAAGCAGAAGAAAGAGAAAATACAAACAAAAAGACAACTAGCATATTAAAGGCTCAGCCACGGCCTCCAAACTGATTAACAGGCATTCCAGAAACAGAGAAAATGTTTATTAATCAAAATAAGTAATAATTAAGATTTTCAGGATATTAAGTTTGTTTATATTTTACCAGTTGATTTTCCAAACTCATGGAAAATAAGCAGTTCATTGGTAATTTGGAATAATCCTTAAAACATTATATAACTTAAAAGTTTAAATATTTAAGATAGTACTAAAACTGTTATATATGAGCAAATAATGGCTTAAGGAAAGGTATCAAAGAAAAATCAAGCCCAAACTAAAAATTTTCCATGATAATCTAAGCACAATTTATACCCAAATAATAAAATGGGATAATACAGCCAAGTTAGAAACCGTCTTCTTTTTCTCCTTCTCCTGTATAACTGATATTAATACAATCCCAAGTCCCCTTCATGACACAATATAAATATTACCCTTGCTGAGTTCTTTGACTTCCAAAGAGGGAAAGAGAAGATAGCGAATATTAACAGAGTATTCAGCCAGATGGGATCCATGATGAGGGACGCTATAAAAAATTATTCCTCTGGTATTGTTTATAACAGTACTCATTTCTGGCTTCTTAGAGGCTTCCAACAGCATCTTTTTGACAAGAAGACCTAGCCATACAAAGAAAAACAATGCGTAAGGTGTTTTTCTTCCCTCCATTATTCTAAAACAAGAGGGGGTAGGGAGCAAATAATACAGAAAGATGTTTTCTTTAAAGTTTAAATAATTCTCTAGAGTCCAACAGACGGGCCTGAAAATACCAGCACTAGGTAATACTGCTGATCTAGAACTCAGCGGAGCCTTGACCAGCACGGTTTGAATGGTACAGGTGCACTTACACACATGGATTTCATACAGTACTATTAATTATCTGACGATTTTCTTTATTGTAAGAATACCTACAGAACACACACATAGAACATTAATTAAGATCAGTAAAGCTTCTGATCAACAGTAGGCTATTAGTAGCTAAGTTTTGGGGGAGTCAAAAGTTATATGCAGATTTCTGACTGCCCAGGGTAGTCAGTCCCCCTAATCCCCATGCTGTCTCAGGGCCAACTGTATATAATACAAGCCTACAAATGGGTAAGATTCTTGAAAGGCAGATCTTATATTACAGAATACACTATCCCACAGAAGGAGCACGCAGCATTGCTATGCTGGATGTCCATCAATGAAGTAAATATGCAGCACCATGTCTCCCCACCCTGCCCCCAGTGGCCCACAAATGACCACACCAATAGACAGTACTAAGATTCAAAAAAGATAGTCCTATAAAGCTTATCCACCAGGGAAAACAAAGTTTCTGTAGGCAAACGCACCTAGGAAGGCCCCATCTCTTGGGCCTGAAGCTGATAATACAACACAGAGGTCACTTCCATAGTAACCGTGGATCTCTGTGGGCACAAAGGGCTACGTCTACCTCCCTCGCAGCAAAAAGCCTTAACTCAAGAGTCTGCAGTCCTGAGCGTTTCATCAGATAAACTAGGCCTGGGGCTGTACCAAGGCAGATGGTGACAACTCTCATGAAAAATGGGCTGGGGAGTGGGCCGAGAACAGACGACAGTTAGCAAGTGCACACCAGGACCCAAAGAGCAGACATCTGCCATCGCACCGCCTCCTCAGCAAGCTCGGGGCTGTGGGCTCTGCGATGCTTGGGGATGCAGGGAGGAAAGGGGAGCACAGGGACCAGCCAGGAATGCTGAGGGACAGGCACAAGTCAGGCTGATACAACCCACAGACGGCTTCTGATGTTTACTGATTATTGCTATGTGAAAGCCGGACGTTGCCAGCCACATGTTCCCTTATGTGGTTTGTTACTGGTGGTCCCCTTGTGGAAAAACAATTAGAATGGAAGGAAAGTAGTAATTTAAAAACTCTCAGCTATAGCCAAAAACATTAATTTAGAGGGAAAGGGGGCCAGTATTAAGTGAACCAGGCAGCTCTGGTAACAGGTGAGCCCCACTAGCTGACGATAACCTCCCAGTGCTGGCTTCACAAAAATGCAACATACCTCCCATGCTGTGTGATACCCAAATGACTGGCCTGTCCCCAACGCCAGCAGCTCTGAGCTTCCTTAGAAGTTCGTTGCTCCTGAATGCAATGGACTTTCTGAACAAAATGAAAACAGCAGGCATTTTACGAAGCTATCGATTCTGTACCCCACTGCCACTGCCAAATTTTACTATCCAAGTTTTTAAGGCAAGAACTTTTATTGGGCCAATACTACATACCACATTTTAGGGTCAGGAGTCCCCTACTCTGTTTGATTTCTACAACTGCTCATTCCCCACTTCTAACGAAGTCACAGTAGAATAACTGGGAATATGTAGGCCCAGAACAAGCCACTCACTCCCTAAACAAGCAGGGTGAGAGCACCTATTACACATCTGGCAATTTTTACAAGTTGGATCTCACACCAACTGCCCCCACCACCTAGGATGTGTGTCCTTGTTACGATGTGGCCTGAAAATAATGCTGTGTTGTCTGCTGTGAGCTCACCTACTTAGTTCTACTTGTATTATGCTGCAGAATTAAGTTTTCATCATTTTGGTTTATTTAGAAATACCAGAAAGCTATGAATCTTTGAATCAGAAAATTCAAAGTAATTTTCCGGCTAAGAGGGAACTTTGAAACTACCAGAGTTGATAGTTTTGAACTGTTTATCCAAAAAATCCTTTCCTTGCAGTAAAAGTTTGTCAGAGCTCCTCTTGGTGCAATGGGGAAAGACCCCGGGGCTTTTGCTCACTGGCCCTGAGAACACTGCCTCGGCACCTACAGGGGGGCCACTCAGAGACGACGCTCAGCTTATTAACACTGATTCAGACCAATGCTCTCAGTCTGCAGACCAAGCTTCCCAGCAAGTTAGAGGACCTAAGACCGCACAGTGGGTCAAAGGGAGAGTCAGCTACCATCCAGGTCCCAGAGCCTAGCGGTCCAGGGCTCCTCTTCCTGTATATACAATCAGCACGTATGACGTACAAGTGACAGAGGTGGACTACATTGCTCAGTATCTTCTCCTTTGCTTCCTGTAGCCAATACACTTGTGGACACAAAAGCAAAAAGCCTCACATTTGCTTCTGGGAGTAAAGGAGATTTTGCTATAGAACACATGGTCCTTAGTACCAGAACAGTTATGAATGAACCACTCTAGGAACCCAAGACTGACACTCGATCTAAATCTTCCCCCAGTTCATTGTTTATATATTACTAACTCCTTCTAGAAGGAAGAGAAAAGAGGTTAGGTTTTTCATTTAAAAAATTCTGTCTGTGGCATCAAAAGATAAAGCTCTCCTTGGTCCCGGAGGGTGCTGGGCCCCAGCCCTTCCTCCCTGTCCACGGTGTCCCCTCTGTCACCTCTCCACAGGACACCTCGTTCTCCAGTCGCTAAGGCTGGTGTCATACTCCACAGATATAATTCGGAGAGCAGGACAGTCTCTTGCCAACCATGTCTACGCAAAACAGAAGGTACAAAAGAACACGCATGAATTTCCACCGCTCCCACTGTCTGCTGGTGCAACTGCCCCTCAGAACAATGTATTACTTAAAATATAACCCCTGGGAAATTTTACTAGTTCCCAAGCACATTTAGATACAGCCTTAAGAAAAACAGATACTGCAACAGGCCTCTGCGGGAGAGGACGATATACGGCCTTGAAGCTGAGCAGCTGCGGATGCCCGGCCCGCGGAGGGCGGAACGCCGCCTGCTTCGTTTTTCCATTATCTCCCTTCCCGCCCCACCCCCCCACCCCCAGAGCACCTGTGGCTACTTAGGTAAGTCCTTTGAATGTGCTTGTTCAACTATAAACTTTATACTGCTTGTCCAGACATATTCTGCCCTCCGTCTTGTTTATCTACATGACATATGACTAACATCAAGTTTGACCTTCATGGACTCTTCTGTTGGTCACTGTTTCTATCTAATAAAAGTGATTCTGTGCAGTTGCTCGGGGCAGCAGTCTGTCTTTCCGACTGTTGTCCCCTGCTCCCAATCTCTTGCAGCTGACTTGTCTGTGCCTAATTCTTCTCCCGTTGGCCGACTGGAAGCGGCATGCTGGTGACTCCCACCTCTAACTACAGGCCACTGCGATACGACTGTAAAACATCGCATTAGAATAAAGGTTAAAGGTGACTAGGAAACCCGTCCCAGCATTTTATCTTTTTATGTCTCTGGTCACAAGAAGGCATCAAGATTTATAGCATAAAGCTGCTGCTCGTTTCAAGAGAATGTTCTCAGTTTTAGTGTGCTATAGCCAAAAGGGAGGAGGTTTTTAGAGTCCGGATCAAATGGCCTTTTAGAAAGCATTTTATAGAAAGTGGAGATCTCAGGACAGACAGGACAGTCTGATGCTTGGAGGTTCGAGCTGAGAACACAGAGATTCTGATTACAGTCTCGGTTCTCCTGTGGCCCCGGGGCTGCTCGTCCCCTCCTCGGTCCGTTTTGCCAGAGACCGCGTGCAAACCATTCCTTCCGCAGGCTAAGCCTCCGTGAGGGTGCAGAAGCTCCGGTAGGACAAAGCCCCGGCAACTACACGCATGTCCGTCTTCGCGGCGCTTCGGGTACATTGAAGGCAGTGCGTTCAGCCCGGAGTTAAGGCTCTTAGGAGAAATATCACCGAGGAAATCCAAAGTAGAATTATTTCTTCCAATTATTTCTGTTTTTATGATTATTAAAGTCATAGAACTAGCCAACTATTATGAACGTATTGTTCGTTGTATTTCTAAGAGGAGGGAACGAATACTGGTCCTTGCCCATTTTTTACTCAATGAACTATTCTTTTCAGAGTTCTAGCCCACACCCTAACCAGAAATGACACAACAGAAGGCAGGGTGACAAGCCCAGCTGCTCAGGAACGTCCTTCAAGGGTCCCTAAGGGACAGAAAAACTTCATGGTAGAAGACTCCCAGGAAAAAGAGGAAAATAAGCAAATCGGAATGCGGGCTTCAGCAGCCAGCGATGCTGTGAGGCTCCCCCAGGAAAGGGCGACCCCCCACCCTTGCCGGAGGCAGTGCTTCCTTACCTTGGGCCAACACGTGGTATACCTGGCTTCGTCCTCTAAAATCTTTTCAGTTAAATCCTGCTCACTGTCCTGCTGGCGCCACGTTTTGAACGCTGCTCCCATAAGGCCATGAATAAAAAGGACATCTGCTTTAATGGGCTGACTGACGGGGGAGAGAGTTTTAAAAAGAAGCAGAATAAATGCATTACTGCTTTGGTAAGAGTCTACCTAGTATTCTGTGGATGGAGCTTAGTGAGTTTACACGCAGGAAACAAAACCGTGAGGGCCAGCTGTCCCGGCATGGGTGTGGCAGAGGCGTACACAGAGTGCGCTCACTGCTCTCTCCATAAAAACAGAGACAGATCTAGCCCGAGCCAACTAGACCAGCCAAACTCAACCGTAAGGAGTTTAATAACTAATGAGGTGACATAGGCATAGACCGCCCTCCGAAGAATTTCATGGGAATATTCCACAAATCAATAAAAGTGTTTAAGATATTAACTTAAGATATTAATCAATAAAAGTGTTTAAGATATTAAATGCTAGTGTAGTTTTCAATTGAGTGTGCATAAGAAATTTTTAAGAACTTATCAAGGAAATAAATGTTTATCAGAAATGAGATTTTAAGGGCGCCTGGGTACCTCAGTTGGTTGTGTCCAACTCTTGATTTCGGCTCTGGTCATGACCTCAGGTGGAGGGATCGAGCCCCACATCGGGCTCCAAGCGCAGTGGGGATTCTGCCTGATATTCTCTCTCTCCCCCTCTTCCTCCCTCTGGCTCACTCACTTGCTCTCTCAAACAAATAAATCTTAAAAAAAAAAAAATGAGATTTTAAAGTAATCCATAGTCTTTAGATATGACTTTTTTTTTTTTTTAAATATGAGGGCAGGGGCAGAGGGAGAGAGAATCTTAAGCAGGCTCCATGCCCAACACAGAACCTGACACAGGGCTTGATGTGATGACCCTGAGATCATGACCTGAGCCGAAATCAAGAGTTGGACACTTAACCAACCAACCAACCACCCAGATGTTCCTAGATACGACAGTTTTTAAAAACTGTAGATAGCATATGACTTGTAAGCTATTTATAGGACACACACAATTATGCAACACATACAAAATACATTTCCATATTATTTTGTTTATAAATTGGAATTAACCACACAATTCATTTTTCAACTAAATGATTTTGCTATTTTCTGAGGTATTAAAGTACCTGAGAGAAATCCAAGAAACACGTAATTTTTGCATTGTGGTCCTTCCTACATTTATTATCTCAGCAAGGATACAACTGGAAACAGTGACCAGAAATAATCTTAAGAAGGAGCATGAGTCAAGTTTATTACAACTTACTCCTTCCAGTGCACGATTTTAATGTGGCATAAACTTTGTCCAGTCCTTCTGAGTTCTAGAACCAGGCTAATATAATATGGTCTCCTGCATAGGATGTCCTATCTCCTCCCATCCAGAACAACCTCTACAATCTGAATTGGCTATTAACTCAGATCTACAGGAAACAGTCATGAAACAAAGAACTACGCGTTACAAAGTGTAAGGGGGGACGCATTACAAGAGGTGAACATGATCTTACTGAAGGTCAGCCCTTGGTGTAAAATCACGCTGATTAATTTAGCTAGTTCCACACTCCCATGACAGCCCACAAATCTTCTCAGGTAATTACAGACAAACTGTGTCAGGAGATAAGGTTCCCGGGATTATTTGTAGGTATTTAATGATGGAGAAATAAAGCAAAGTAAGTAGCTCCCCAGGCTTTCCATTCCCTCGAGACACATGGCGATGGTCCGCTTTCTCACCTCGTGCGGTACTGGGGGTGCAGCACGTACACGCCGTCGTGGTATTTTTCTCGCATTGTCTCTCGGTCTAGATTAGCCAGGGTCCTGGCGGCATGTGAGGCCTCCATGATGCGCCGGGACTTCATTGCCTCTGCCAGTATGGAAACCCACCCTGGGGAGGAGAACAAACCCCTCAGTCCCACACCACTTCACGGGAGACTGTGAGCCGTCTCCGACTGAACACGGCGGGAGAAAGGCAGACTCCAGGGTCTGTCTCACAGAAAAGGAAGAATATTCCCACTCCGTTCTGCCCCAAGGTCCTCCACATCCCACGGCGCAGGATGTCCCAAGCCAGGCACCCTGTATGGGCGGTTCAAAGAAGGTAGCAGGGATTTAAGAGCCTTTTCCTTTATTTAGAAAATCTAACAGAAGTTGCAATTACTAGAGATGTCGTCAATAAAAATATGGTACTCTGCTTTTAGCGAGAATTACTAAACTCATTAAGTTTTTTTTTTTTTTTAAGATTTTTATTTATTTGACAGATAGAGAGACCACAAGTAGGCAGAGAGGCAGGCACAGAGAGGGGGGAGCAGGGTCCCTGCTAAGCAGAGAGCCCGATGCAGGGCTCGATCCAAGAACCCTGAGATCATGACCTGAGCTGAAGGCAGAGGCCCAACCCACTGAGCCACCCAGGCGCCCCTAAACACATTAAGTTTTAATATTAGTTATTTCATCCTGATTGTCAGACATATTGGCAGCCTTTAATGCACATAAGAAATGACTTCTTAATAATGAGTATTGGCATTAATAATGAGTATTGGCAAGGATGTGGGAAAAAAGGAACTGCTGGTGGGAATGTATAGTCATTGTGGAAAACAATATGGAGGTTCCTCAAAGAATTAAAAATATTAGTACCATATTAGCTAGTAATTCCTCTACTGGGAGAAAATAAAAGAAAGAGAAGAAGACACTAATTCAAAAAGATATATGCACCCCTCTATTTACTGCAGCATTATTTACAATACAGAAGAGCAAGATATGGAAACAACCTCAGCGTCCAACCACAGATAAACGGATAAGGATGTGGTATATATGTGCAGCAGAATATGGCCCAGCCTTAAAAAATAATGGTATCTTGCCATTTGTAACAACATGGATGGATCTAGAAAATATTAAAGACTTAAAGAAAAAAAAAAAAAGAGGGTGCCTGGGTGGCTCAGTTGGTTAAGTGTCTGCCTTTAGCTCAGGTCAAAATCCCAGGGTCCTGATATCGAGCCCTGCTGCTGGCTCCATGCTCAGTGGGGAGCCTGCTTTTCCCCACATCTGCCACTCTCCCTGCTTGTGCTCTCTCTCTGTGGCAAATAAATAAAATCTCGTTAAAAAAAAAAGATGGGTCTAACTTTTTTGCTGTATCTATGTTCTCTGAAGTATTTACCATGAGACTCTATTCCCATGTTATTTATATAACTTAAAATAATACAACATGGTGGGGCACCTGGGTGGCTCAGTGGGTTAAAGCCTCTGCCTTCGGCTCAGGTCATGATCTCAGGGTCCTGGGATCGAGCCTCGCATCAGGCTCTCTGCTCAGTGGGGAGCCTGCTTCCTCCCTCTCTCTCTGCCTGCCTCTCTGCCTACTTGTGATCTCTGTCTGTCAAATAAAATAATAATAATAATAATAATATAACATGGGCCTTGAGGGCAGAGATTTGGGCTCAAAATGTCTGTCCCCTACTTAATTACTGTGGAACCTCGGCCAAGTTAGTTGGCTCCCTGGGCTGGAAGAAGGTTCTAATAAATTAATCCATATAAAAACTGCCCGTATGAAGGCCAGCAGGCACTCAGGACAAAGCAGCTATCCCCATGTCCTCCTGCCTTGCTCTGCAGCCAAAGTGTTGAACATCAGTGTGATGATAATCCAAAAGAAGTTTCAGGCCCAATACTTCTTCAACAATATTCAAATTTGGGGGCGCCTGGGTGGCTCAGTGGGTTAAAGCCTCTGCCTTTGGCTCGGGTCATGATCTCAGGGTCCTAAGATCGAGTCCCACGTCGGGCTCTCTGCTTGGTGGGGAGCCTGCTTCTTCCTCTCTCTCTGCCTGCCTCTCTGCCTACTTGTGATCTTTCTCTGTGTGTCAAATAAATAAATAAAATCTTTAAAAAAAAATTCAAATTTGTTATATCAAAAAATGTCCCTTTCAAATGTGTAAAGAAAGCTTTATGATAACAATATAATAATGTTTTAAAATTCTACCTATGGAGATATACAGGTATATTATTAGTATACATACAAAAACATGGCTTTATTTTTAATGGAGTCCCAAGAAAGGAAACACAAGAGTAATCACGGCAGAAGCCACTTTTATGGCTTTTTTTAGTTGACAAAGTGTTCTCACAATGCCTTTTACAAAACACCAAATGCCCCTTGGAAATGTGTCTTTCAGATTCAGTGTTTTTAAATTATGTAACATCTGAATACAAGATAATCATAAAAACAATTTTTAAAAAATAGCATTTTATAATCAAAGTCCCACTTCAGCACTCCCATCATTTCCCAGCTCCGTTTATAGCCTCAGAAGTAACTAGAGTTCAAAGTTAGGTGGTGACCCTTCTAACCTTCTCAAAAATTCAGTCCTATACCTGTAACTTCTACATACACACTATACACTAAAGCGCTATATGCTTCCTTTTTTTTTTTTTCCCCTGCCTAGACGGAATCGTACTATTTCTACTGTTCCGTGACCGGGATCTGGCACTTCGGTATGGTGTCTTGGAATGCTCTCTGCATACATGGACTTTTCTTTTTAACTATAGCATGTGACATAGTTTGAGTATACCATCGTTTATTTACCATTACTCTTACTGACGACATTGAGGTTGTTTCTATTTTTTCCATACTGCAAACACCAGACCAAGAAACATTTCTGCACACAAATCTTTAAGAACACCCATGAGTATTTAGGTAGGAGAGAGTCCCAGTAGTATTATTACTACGTCAATTGGTGTATACATTCTTTTAATAGATACTACTAAGTGCCTATAAAAAAAAATGAATCAATTTACATTCTCACCAACAATGTATGAAAGGAGCAGTTTTCACACACCATCACCAGCAGTGGATATTACCAGTATCTTTTTTTAAAAAAAGATTTTATTTATACCAGTATCTTTTGAACTTTTGTAAATCTGAATCACAAAAATTAGACCTGAAACTATTAAGATGCATATATATATATATACACATACAGATATATACACGTGTGTGTGTGTATAGATATATATAGGTACAGACACAGGATACCTAAAGAAAAAATACAAGGTAAGGCAGCAGAACTCAAACTGAAATACTCAGAAATAATGGGAGCTGAGCAAAAAGAAGCACAGATAACTTTGAAAAGTTTAGACATAAAATGGAAAAGCAGAAGAGAAGGTGAAAAACCAGGGGGCTGTGATGTCGAGAATTTAGGTGGTTTTACACAACGTGTAAAACACAGATCTGTGTTGATCAAAGGAGCCTGCTGAGAAGGAGCCCCTGACTACACAGATTAGAAAAAACTGGCAATTCCCAAGACAGTGAAAGGAGCCAGGGGCCAGGTGTAGCTGGAGGTCTCATGAGAGATGTCCTTTTTCCTATCATCAAGAGCAGAAAAGGAGAAGACCAGTTGGTTTGGTTTTGGTAGGGGGAAACCAAGGGAAATTCCTTTCAGGGTCTCGGCTGTCTCACTGCCATAGGAGAGGTCATCTGCTGACAGGCACGGAGTCTGGAGAAGGTTTGAAGTATGTGGAGGAGGTTCGATCGTCATTGCTAGGAACAGTAAGGCATGCCGACTGGAGAAAAAGGACTGCTGAGCGATATGAAGGTGAGGACCAGTCTGCAATGATTCTATGCTCAGCCACAGAAGCAAGACAGAGTAGGTTTTCTCTAGCGCCAGGGTCTTGACCAAGGATGTGCTCAGAGAATGGAAGAGAAAGGGAGTTCCAGGACATTGAAGAGAACGTCAGTGAAATGAGGGACCATGGACTATACAGACACTGCATCAGGAGGGGAGTGCGGATAAAGAGGACAAATGGATGGGCAGAAAATAACAGAGTCAGCAGATAAACTCCTGGAGAGAATAAAACTGGTCACCGTGGGAGCAGATGCAAAGACAAACTTGAATGAGAGGGGGATGCACTCTGAGGGGTGAATTACGGATTCTGTAGGTGACGTGGTTTCAGGCCGTGACTAAATCCAGGCGTGGCATGGGAGTGGAGCACTAGACAATCAGGAGCAGAGAAGGAAGTCGACGGAGACGAGAAGCTCAAGGAGCTGGAGAGACCAAGGTGTTCAGTCGGCTGCCCAGGGGACACTGAAATCACCGAGACAATGAAAGACTTGGGGTAAGAGCCGGGTTCAGTTCGGGGAAGAGTGTTTTGTGGGCTTTTTAAATAAAATACTGATTTGATCAAGGCTCTATCCCATTAAAGAAACTGAAGATAAGTCAACAAAAATTATCCAAAGTAAAACACGGAGGGAGAGAAAAATATTTGAAGAGAAATGAAAAGAGTCTCAATGACTTGTGGAACAGAATCAAGAGATCTGATATCCACGACTGAGATCCCAATGGGAGAAAAGAGCAAACGGAGACAAGAAAAAGTCTTTTAAGATATACTTGCCGGAAATTCTCCAAATCTGATTAAAAAAACATCAGCCCACTGATTTAGTCAGCTCAGCAGACCCTGAGCAGCATAAATATGAAAAAGGAACCAAGCACTTCATAGCCAAACTGCTAAAAACCTTAAAAGAAGCCAGAGAGGAAATGACAAGGTACATGCAGGAGAACGAAAGCAGGAATTCGACACTTCTCATCAGACAGCGGTGGCTGCGAGACAATGGAATGGCAGTTTTAAAAGTGCTGACATTAAAAAGAACACACTCATCACAGAATCCTTTATCCATGGAAAATCTCTTTCCTGGGATAATCAAATAAAGGCAAAGTAAAGACTTTCAGAAAATGGAAAGTGAGAGAATTTGTCCAGCAAACCCAGGTCTTTAGCCCGAGGGGAAACGATATCAGATGTAAATGTAGATAAACAGAACAGAAGAATGCTGAATATTATCAATGTGCAAATAAGAAAGACTTTTTTTCTTACAGTCTTTCAATATCACTTGACTGAGTAACAAGAGTGTATCACAAAGTCTATAACGTGTAGGAATAAAATACATTATGCCAATACCACAAAGGATGGCAAGGGGTGAACAATTTCACACATCTCTCGGTAATTCACAGAACTAGACAAAACACAATGAAGACCTAGAGAAGATCTGAGCAACACTGTCAGCCAATGCGGTTTAATTGTTACATGCTGAACACCTCACCTAACACCCACAGAGCACTCTTTCTTTTTAAGTGCACACAGAACACTCACCACGACAGACCACACAACAGGCCATCAACTGCGTCTCAGTAAATTTCCAAAGACTAAAATCTTACAGGATATGTTCTCTGAACACATGCAATATTAAATTAGAAATGAGAGACATAGGATATCTAGAAAACAGCATTTATAAACTACACAGCATACTTTTAGGTAACCCGTGAGACAAAGAAAAAATTCACGAGAAAATTAGAAAATATGTCAAACTGAATAATGACAAAAATGCAATATATCCAAAATGCGAGGGACGCATTTAAAGCAGGCTAGAGGAAATTTACTGCTTTAAGTACTAAATTGCAGTGATCTGAAAACATGTCTTCAAATTCTTTGACACTATTGTCCATTAAGAGGTGATGAGTCTAGGGGCACCCGGGTGGCTCAGTGGGTTAAGCCTCTGCCTTCAGCTCACATCATGATCTCAGGGTCCTGGAATCGAGCCCCACATCTGGGGTGGGGGGGTGTCTCTGCTCAGCAGGGAGCCTGGTTCCCCCTCTCTGCCTACTTGTGATCTGTCAAATAAATAAAGAAAATCTTTAAAAAAAAAAAAAAAAAGAGGTGATGAGTCTAAACCTCTTCCAAGTCTCCTCCCCTTGAATGCGAGCCAGACTCAATGACTAGGTCCTAATCAACAGGCCGTGGCAGAAATAAGTTCCAATGTTTGATTACAAAAGGAAAGAGTTTATAGCTGGCCCTCTCTGGGGACATTTGCCCTTTACACCTGGCCACCATGCTTAAAGGAAGTTCAAGCTGCGTGCAGAGGCGCGGGGAGAAAGGAGCCAATGTCCCCAGGCCCAGCTGAGAGCCTGTACCAGTTTGCAAGCCAGGTAAGCGAGCAATCATGAAAGTGAACCCTCCGTCCCACAGCTGAGCTGCCCAGCTGACGCTGCTTAGAGTGACGTAAGCCTTCACTACCAAATCTTGCCCAAGTTTCAGATTCATGAGGAAAACAGAGGATCGCTATTTTGACCAATGAATTTTGTGTTTCATACACAGCAACAGGTAATTGAAACAAAAAAAGAGGTTAAAATCAATGATCTAAGTTTCTACCTTAAGGATCTAAAAAGTCAGGACAAATAAAACCCATAGTAGGTAGTCCTTTATGGAAAAAGTTGGCTGATCCCTGAATGAGACTTCATTAAATTAAAAACTTCTGCTGATCAAAACTCTCTTAAATGTAAACCAAAAAACAAAGCAGAAACACAAGAAAAAATGTAAATTCATAGTTTCTAATAAATATGAACATATGGATGTATATGATGAGCACACACGTTTGCATATTTGTGTGTGTGCGTGCGTGCGTGCGTGTGTGTGTGTGTGTGTGTGTATTTGCATAGATCACCTTGCTTTTTCCACTGAAAAGAGCCAAGAAGCAAAGACACTCCAGGACTAACAAACACACCAAGCACCCTGGTCTGTTCCAGTCGATCTGCACTAAAATCTCTCTGCATTTCTCCCCAGAGAAATGAGCCTGGAACATGTTGTTATTCCAAATAGTAATGAATGCCTCCCAAAATGAGGTAGGCACTTTGCAAGGACACAGGGAGCCAGTTTGTGGGGCTCCCACTACACAAAACTGAGACAATCTGGCATCAAATGTTAAGTACAGTAATAAGTTATAAACCATTAAAAAAACCAGGAATCTATATGCCCATACTGATGGGGGAGGGAGGGAGGGAGGAAGAGAGAGGCAAGAAGGAAGAGAGGAGGGGGACAGATGGAAGGAGAGAGAAAGAAGGGCTCTTGCTTGTAAGAAAATGCCAAATGCTAAAAGGCACACGGGGAAGGAGTGCTGCAGTTAGGAAACCACCCTTCTGCAACCAGCACGCTAGAGGCAAGATGAGGTGAGAATGTTCCGTAGACGAGGAACAGCAATTTCCGCAGGGTTTTAAGTATCTCCCCACCATCAGTTTATTAGTTGCAAGGCGGGGACATCACTATTTATACCCCGAGTACATCTCTTGGTTAACCAAATCATATCAAAGATAACGTAAACAATTAGATGGTCATGATGGCAAAAACTGCTCCCCCGTGACTGTCCCCGCACCGAGTATCTTAGATATGGGCCATCCACATGTCTCAAGCAACTCCGTGTCCCTACGAAAATGACATGCTCTAAGGACCCATCAGTAATCATAAGCAAAGTCTTAAGTCTATTAAAAAATTAAGGTATCATGAGGGGTGGAGGTGGGAGAAGAACAAAGGACCAAATCCAAAATACTCAGTACATAGAGGTGTTACCTGAGCGAACTATAGTAGAATGAAGACGTTCATTCAAAGCCATATTTCCAATGATACGCATTATATTTCTCTGTATTTTAGGACAATCCTTGTGAAGTTGGTACAGCCTCTGAAGTAGTTGCAAGCCTCCATTTGCTTCAATTTGATCACAGTGTGTAGATATCTAGCAGAATAAATTAATGAAATCTCAGTTAACGTTGCACAAAGTCACTAGCCAGGTGACCCAGCATGCTGAAGGCACAGACAGGGAGCTCCTGGTCAAGGACAGAGACCTACCTGAAACTCTCATCTCGGCTGGCTGAAATAAATAAGCAAACCCTTTTCTATGCGAGAGGTGCTTCAGAATCACTGAAAAAATTAAGGCTTATCTCACCAGGACTTCTGAAATTTTTATTCTTTTTTTTTTTCAAGATTTTATTTCTTTATTCGACAGAGAGAGACACAGTGAGAGAGGAAAGACAAGCAGGGAGAGTGGGAGGGGAGAAGCAGGCTTTCCACTGAGCACAGAGCCTGATGTGGGGCTTGATCCCATGACGCTGGGATCATGACCTGAGCCAAAGGCAGACACTTAACCGACTGAGCCACCCAAGCACCCTGAAATTTTTATTCTTATTGTGTAGGCATGGGTGCTTCAGTGGTAAAATTCTCTTACTGTTTAGCTCTTGATGGGATGTGTAACCTGACAATGTCATTATTATAGAACTGTTTCAATTAATAGTGATATTCTGGCTGGCCTGACCTTAAAAAGGTTTTCTACGCTTGAGAAAGCTGCCACCTGATAACAGGAAGAAACACTCACTTGAAGTGGCCGAGTTTGCTTCTACATCGAGAAGTCTCAGAGATAAGCTCCATCTGTGGCCTTGCACCCCGCCCCACACAAGCCCACAGCATTGGGGCTCTCCTAAAACTCGGGAGTCAGAACACATTTCTTAAAGAGAAGGATCAAGTGGTGAAAATAAAAAATAAAAAGGGAAAAAAAAAAGAAAAGAAAAAGGGATGTGAATTTTTAATGGAGAAACAAGAGAAAAGAAAGCCCAAGGAAATATGTAATAATATTGTTAAGTCCTCACAATGTGCCAAGGTCACTGGCACGGCGTTGGCCTCCTCCCATCACTGGTTGGGACTCACTGATACGTCACATGTATGCAACAATTTCCACTCTCCAAATTTTTATTGAATTTTATGACATTTTAAGTGCATTTAAGAGTATAAGAGTAGGTCTTTTAGACACACATCAGTGAGCTATGTAATGACTTGAGAGGTTTCTGGAAAGCTATTCCACGCACTCTACTTTCCTGAAGATGCATCTATTGCCTTAGAAACTAGTCTTAAGCCGCAAAAACTCCAGCTCATTTTCCTACATGCCCTTTTGAACGACAATGCTAATACCTCTGCTTTGTACTTAATTCCTAACCCCACTGATGGAAACTAGAGATGACCAGACGCTTCTGAGCCATGTCTAATGGTTCCCAAAATTAAACTGGAGAATATAAGAGCTCTAGAATGGGGTTTCTCACGATGTGGGATGGACCACTTCCAGAAGCCTCAACCAGGGATGCCTGTTAAAATGCAAATTTCTGGGGGCACCTGGGTGGCTCAGTGGGTTAAGCCTCTGCCTTCGGCTCAGGTCCTGATCTCAGGGTCTTGGGATTGAGCCCCACATCGGGCTCTCTGCTTAGCAGGGAGCCCACTCCCCCCCCCGCCCCCCTGCCTGCTGCTCTTCCTACTTGTGATCTCTCTCTCTCTGTCAAATAAATAAATAAAATCTTTAAAAAATAAATAAATAAAAATTTTTTTAAAAATGCAAATTTCTGGACACAACCCCATATCTAAAGGTGACCACGAAACTTGCACTTTTAAGCATGCTTAAAAGTGATTTTTAGACATTCACGTTTGAGCACCACAAAGTTTGTTGCTTTTTTCTTTTTAAAATAAAGAAGGTGGGGCGCCTGGGTGGCTCAGTGGGTTAAAGCTTCTGCCTTTGGCTCAGGTCATGGTCTCAGGGTCCTGGGATCGAGCCCCACATCAGGCTCTCTGCTCAGCAGGGAGCCTGCTTCCCCTCCTCTCTCTGCCTGCCTCTCTGCCTACTTGTGATCTCTGTCTGTCAAATAAATAAATAAAATCTTTTAAAAAAAATAAAATAAAATCAAGAAGGCACCAGGGGGCACCTGGCTCAGTCAGTTGGGTATCCAACTCTTGATTTCAGCTCAGGTCATGATCTCAGGGTCCTGAGATCAAACCCCATGTAGGGCTCTGCTCTCAGCATGGAGTCTTGCTTGAGATTCTCTCTCTCCCGCTCCATCTGCCCCTCTCCCTTCTCTTGCTCTCTCTAAAAATAAACAAAACCTTTAAAATAAATAAAAGTAAACAAATAAAATATGATCATGACAGAAAAGTTGTCATAAATGCCAAAAAATTTAAAAACCATTAATATATGCTCTGGTTAAAATTCAAGAGTATGGTCATCCAAATATTTACTTTTTTTCTATATGCTACATCTCTAGCAGATGTTTTACTGGAAATTAACTACCTAGTAATATTATTTGGAAAAATGATCTGAGAAAGGCAGTAGAAGATAGCATAATTCAAAGGTCAATGCTATATTTTAGACAATGGATTGCTTTCTTTATGTGCAATTAAGATTAAATACATTTTTAAAAATGCTTGGGAAAAATGAAATATGTGTCTTGGTGCTAAATTATGATTATCAATTCTAATAACTAAATGGGGGGAAGCAGAAATTTTAAAACAAGCAAAAAGTTTTTTTCTTCTACAAAAAAATGAGGATTACTTCCCTTGAATGAGCCAACATGTACAATTTTTTCATTGTGATCACAGAAACTAAACCACATTTTGAAAATGTAAGTTACCTCAGAATGTTTTACCAAAGCTTCTAAACAGAACATTTCCACTGTAGCTGAAGGAACTTCTCCAAAACTTTCAGCATAAGGAAGTCCATTTCCTCCAAAACACCATAAGCCACCCTGAAAGATAATTAAATGTTTACTGAAGAGAGTGACTCATATTTTTTGTTTGACAAAAAAAATCCCTGAGCTATACACGACATATTTTGGAAGCTGAAAGGGAACTAGTTATGCAAATTGTTGCTTACTAGAACAGAAAACATAAGGAATCATTTCTAGAAGAGGCAATCTTCATGTTTTTCTTACTTCTTTCCTCTGTGTCCTCTTCTCTGAATGTAAGACTAACACACAATTCTTTATCAAGTAAGAAAAGCCCAGGGTTGACCATATGTTCTACTGTAAGATGATGCTGGCAGAGTCTACCTGAAGGCTATTACTCAAAATAATAATAGAGAGAAAAGGCAGTACTGGGAAAGTTTAAAATGAAGATGACCGATGACAATGATCAGAGAGCTTTTAATTCTTCCTAAATTGAAATTCAAGTTCATATGGAAGAATAAACAGAAGAGCTAGGAAAACCATGAGACAGAACAGGGGCGTGTACTAGCCCTATAAAATAGCAAAATATAAGAATAAAGTGTGAAAAGAAAATTTCAACTCTTACTATAGATTGAATGCTAATGTCACTAGTAATAATCTCCTACAAATCAGTGGCAAAAATACCAGTGACGCTACGGAAAAATGAGCAATAGTCATAAACAGAAAGTTCCTAGGAAAGGAAATCTATGGCACGAGGCCCGACACCGCTCTCGTGAGAGGCATGCACGGTGACTCTACATGAGAAACAGTCCTTGTCTATCAGAGGCGTGGGGAAGCCGGCGCTCCTATCACCGTGCTTCCTCCGAGGAGGACAACTCAGGACAGCCATCTACACTGCAGGCACCTGGGCCCTTCAATAGTTCATCCTACTGAGACACACAAAGGCAAAGTGATGCAAGTACAGGTTTGTATACTGCAACAGCATTTGTAAGCACGAAAGACTGAAAGGACGAACTGCCCTCAACAGGAGGCTGGTTAAATCGTGATGGGACTCCCGTACGATGGAATGCTAGGTGAACATGAAAATCTGAGCCTCCTCATATATTGATATGTACCAATCTCCCACACAAACCCTCAAGTTAGAAAAAGGGGCAGAAGAGTGTATCATATGCTACAATCTGTGAGAAAGTAAGTGTGACCATGTGAGTGTGTGTGTGGGGGGTGTGGGGGAGATGGAAGGGATGGAAGGAAGACTGATTACTGTACCTCCTTTGAAGCGCTTTGTAGTTGAACGAGGGGCCATGACTGTGCATAGAGGCCACCTGCTGGTAGAAGAGCTCAACTACAAGGTAATGTTCTTCAAAAATGTGTACAGAAAGCCCAGCGTATCCTATAGGAAATATAATCCATAAATTTCTGCATTTTGAGCTAATGTATAGGGCCATGGTTTAGTAAACCTAGTAAACAAAATGACCATTCTATAATTCTTACTCCTGCCATCCTCTCTGATGTAACATTCTGCTTTTCCAAGTTTAAACATGCTTTAAGCTCAAATATTTACGTTCTTTCAATAGAGGGCTGGGAAGGGACTAACTCATTAAGAGTCACTCTCTCCTCTAGCAGATATAAGGGCAAATAGTGAAGTGGTGGGCTCTGGGGGATGGGGAACTTATCTTAAACATCTACCACCACAACCTGCCTCTCCCAATTCCCGCTCCCTACCTCACACCCTCAAATCATCTGACCTCTAAGCTAAATGCGCCAAGGAAAGAAAAAGAAGAAGGAAAAAAAATTACCTAGGATTCTGCGTTTTTCTTGATCATTTTCTAAGTGAGATATAAGAATACAGTTCCAATTCCGACCTCATCGGCAAAGCTTCGAAGTTATTTGTGAACCGGCAGATTGTGTGGTAGTAAGAACCACAAGAAAAGGAAGGAATAAAAGGTGCAAACTCGTGGTGTGGTCATATGGATTATATGCTAATTCTTTTTTTTTTTTTTAAGATTTCTTTTATTTCAGAGAGAGAGTGAGCAAGCACAAGCAGGGGGAGCAGAGGCAGAGGGAGAGAGAGAAGCAGGCTCCCCGATGAGCAAGGAGCCCAATGTGGGGCTGGTTCCCAGGGCTCAGGGGTCACGACCTGAGCCAAAGGGAGACACTTAACCAACAGAGCCACCCAGGCACCCCCTATATTCTCATTTTTCTTTTCTTTTTTTAAAATTTTATTTATTTATTTTTATTTTATTTATTTATTATTTATTTATTTATTTAATTTTATTTATTTGACAGAGAGAGCACAAGCAGGCAGAGCAGCAGGCAGAGAGAGAGGGGGAAGCAGGCTCCCCGCTGAGCAGAGAGCCCGATGCAGGGCTCGATCCCAGGACCCCGAGATCATGACCTGAGCCGAAGGCAGACGCCCAACCCACTGAGCCACCCAGGCGCCCCCCTATATTCTCATTCTTAACACAAAAATAAAACACATAGGTTACTACTGCTTTATCATTGGATTAAGATAGAGCAAGATTACATAAATTTGTAAAAATTTAAGAAATGCCATACATCAAATTCCATAAATGCAAACTAAAAAATGATCTCTTAAGGATCAAAGAAATGAAGAGGAAGGGAAAGAAAGAGTGACACTGTTAAAAACAATAACAAGGGTAAGGTATAAAAATTAGAAGGCAATCATAACAATAAAGCATAGAGGAAATGTCAACTAATAAAACAAGTTACTAAAGAATTTATATCCATATCATATATTAATTATGGGTAACAAAGCATTTTATGTATAATTGTTTATTATGATATTCAATGTGAGACAAAACATAACTGTGGATTAACACAGTATATTTCAAATGCGTCTCAACGAGTTTATAACAGCCAAGTCACTTAATACACAATAGAAATTTTCTTACCATATAATCTACAACTCCGATTAAACAGTATCTCCATTTTTGTCTGTCATACAAAAATACTTTGATTCTGGGGCGCCTGGGTGGCTCAGTGGGTTGGGCCACTGCCTTCGGCTCGGGTCGTGGTCCCGGAGTCCTGGGATCGAGCCCCGCATCTGGCTCTCTGCTCGGCGGGGAGTCTGCTTCCCCCGCCCCTTCTGCCTGCCTCTCTGCCTACTTGTGATTTCTGTCAAATAAATAAATAAAATCTTTAAAAAAAATTGTGTAAAAATACTTTGATTCATAATAGAAATATGCCAGTTGTTACTTAAGTATGTATACGTCTGTGCACAGCTGGCTCTCATGATTCATTCATTATTCCATAAATATTTATCGAGAACATATTGGGTGGGAGGCTGTATCTGGTACTGGGGAGATTATTAAAGCCTACTGGAAGGGAGTAAGAGGATGAAGTAAGCAAACAAAGGAATATAAAGCATAATTACACAATGGAATGAATGCTAGGAATGACAATAAATGCAATAAACATTTGCGATAAAGAGGAAGGTCTCTCTGGAGCTGACAAGCTGAGAGCTGGAGGACAAAGAGGCAGCCGTGTGACAAGCTGGGTAGCAGAGAATCCAAGGCAGAGGGAGAGCGAGCGGACAAACACTTCGCAAGTTCAAGGACTGGAGAGGAAAAGCCAGTGTGGCTGGAGCATAGGCATGAGCAGGAGGGAGAGTGAGCCTGTGGGAGGGGACAGTTAGAAAGGCGGTGAAGAAACAGATTCAGGTAAGCCGACACTGAGGGCTGCTAGGAGATGTGACATCTGAGAATGATTATCCATTTTCTTGAAACACTTAGAAATAAGCTGTGTTTGCTTTCTCTGTTACTTATAACTGTTGAGATTTACTCACAACCAAAGCTGGGAGAAGGGGAGGGACAGGGAGTTTGCGATGACAATGATGGATTCGTTCCAACAAAGAATCCTCAGTATGCATAGCTGTATGTCATGGGGAACCGCAGGACTGGGGAAGCCTGTCCAGCCATGGGAAAGCGAGCTTCACAGTTTCCTTTTTTGTGTAAGTATCTGTAGGTTTCTAAATTCTCGGGCATTAGGGGCGCCTGGGTGGCTCAGTGGGTTAAAGCCTCTGCCTTCGGCTCAGGTCATGATCCCAGGGTCCTGGGATCGAGCCCCGCATCGGGCTCTCTGCTCGGCGGGGAGCCTGCTTCCCCCTCTCTCTCTCTCTGCCTGCCTCTCTGCCTACTTGTGATCTCTCTCTGTCAAGTAAATAAATAAAATCTTTAAAAAAAAAAATTAAAAAAAAAAATAAATTCTCGGGCATTAAAGCAATCTCCCATCCTTAAACCAATCTGTCAGTGTCTTTCTCTCAATCATAACATGTTGCTATGCTTATGCAGATAGATGTCAGAAGTGTCTTGATGCAAAGACTGCAGACCCTAATACCTAAGCTGATTTCAGACTAGGAAATTACAGGGGCGAATGATAATATTAGAACTGCAGGATTTTAGCTGGGCCGTCCTTAAGCCAAGACCACAAAAGCTTTGTGATGGGAAATCATTTCAAGGTACCACATTTACTGTTCTCCTGACCCTAGGCAGCTTGTCACAGTAGATGAAAAAGCAAGTACAATCTAAAATGTTCAGACTGGGGCACCTGGGTGGCTCAGTGGGTTTAAGCCTCTGCCTTTGGCTCAGGTCATGATCTCAGGGTCCTGGGATCGAGCCCCGCATCGGGCTCTTTGCTCGGCGAGGAGCCTGCTTCCCCCTCTCTCTCTGCCTGCCTCTCTGCCTACTTGTGATATCTCTCTCTCTCTCTCTCTGTAAAATAAATAAATAAAATCTCTTAAAAAAATAAAAAAAAAGAGTCTGCCTTCGGCTCAGGTCATGATCCTGGAGTCCTGGATGGAGTCCCATACTGGGCTTCCTGCTCAGTGGGGAGTCTGCCTCTCCCTCTGCCTCCCCTCCTCCTCCCTGCTCGAGGTCTCTCTCTAATAAATAAATAAAATCTTTTTAAAAGACGAATAAAACGTTCAAATTTCTGCATCTCTGGTTGCTTCCTTAGGCTCTGAGTCACAGACACGAGGTCCTCTAAGAAAGGTTGAAATTTCAGACAAGCTGACTGATTGGAAGTGTCCAGAGGGTAACAAAAACAAAACGAGACTGGGCACCTGGGTGGCTCAGGCATTAAGCGTCTGCCTTCGGCTCAGGTCATGATCTCAGGGTCCTGGAATCGAGTCCCGCATCGGGCTCCCTGCTCAGCAGGGAGCCTGCTTCTCCCACTCCTACTCCCCCTGCTTGTGTTCCCTCTCTCTCTGTCAAATAAATAAATAAAATCTTTAAGAAAACAAAAACAAAAACAAAAACAAAACGAGACTGACAGCTGGATCCTGACACCAAAGAAGGAATGCTTTTGATGGCAACATCTGGGATGGTGGAAGGCCAAGGACCGCCCCTCCCCGCCCCTCAAATGCCCAGATTGTAGTCAGCAAATTCCCTGGGCGGACAATAGAAGGCTGCCAAGGGTGTAGCCATGAGAAGGGGACAGCAAAGCTGGGAAGTGCTTTTGTTCTCTCTGACCCGGCTCTTCCAATGAGCAGAAGGAACCAATGGAGGGATGGGAGATCACTGCCGGGGTGGGGAGCAGGGGGAGAGGCAGTCTTGATACTGCCTCTAATTGTGGGTCCCTTTGTTTTAATGTGCGTAAAAGCTAATCTCTGGTGTTTCTGCATAAAAATTCACAACCTCAGAACTCTGCAATTTGTGCAAACCAACTGTGCTTAGAAATGGTGATTATTCTAAAATAGGAATTGTTGACCCAGGGTCCTCCTTAAGCCTAGCGTAGACAGAATTCAGGGTAGGGAAGGCATACATTTGGAGGGGGAAACATTATGTCTTTATTCCTGACATCTCACATAAATTTTGCAAGGCATCCAATTAAAAACACAGAGAGTAAACCATATCAACAGTAGCAATCTGTGTGGCTCTGTCAGCAACCGAGAGCATAGATGTTTTCCTATCACATCTCATCTGCTGCCAGGATCTTCATTCCTTTGAATGTCAACTACACATCCTCATACTAGTGACCCAGACGTGTCACTGCCATCTAGTGTCCACCCACCAGCAGTTATCTGAGACCCATACATGGACAGACTAGTCCTCAGTTTAATATTACTGTTCAACCAAGCAACAACAGCATTCACACTGATGGCTTTAAAAAACAAAATTTAGGGGCACCTGGGTGGCTCAGTGGGTTAAAGCCTCTGCCTTCAGCTCAGTTCGTGATCTCAGGGTCCTGGGATGGAGCCCCACATAGGGCTCTCTGCTCAGCGGGGAGCCTGCTTCCCCTTCTCTCTCTGCCTGCCTCTCTGCCTACTTGTGATCTCTGTCAAAATAAGTAGATAAAATTAAAAAAAAAAAAAAAACGAACAAAAAAATTTACACATGGAATTGAACCACAAGAAATTGCAATTTTCGTCCCTGAAAGAGTCTAAACGCAACACTTGTAGCAAGCTTACACCCAAAAGTTGGTTTCCAACAACCACTGGCCTGGAAGTAACCAGGACTTCTTGAAGATTCGGCTGACTCCAGAGTGGGAGCACAGAAAGTTTAAGATGGAGTCTAGAATGTTTTCTAATGCCAGACAATAAGGAGATACTCAAAAAATAATGGAGACAATTTCAAAACACATGGGAGGCAACCTGAAGGAGTTCCCATACCAAATCTGTGACACTGAGCATCAATATGAAAAGTAGTACTGGGTTATAATCTAGTGAATAAAATAATAATCCACGAGCCCCTGGATCCATGTATCAGGAAGGAAGGAAGGAAGAAGGAAAGCTCTTCCTTACAGTAGACAGAAGTAAAGGGGGATTGTCTGAGTTGGGCAGGCGGAGATCACCCTTTTGCAATCACCCAAGAATAACCATTATCAGGCACAATTTATTCAAAGGATACTGAAACCATCGTCTGAAAGTTTGAAGAGGAACAGGATTAACAGCCTCAAACATCCCCTCTCCCCTCAGATCCTATAATCATTATAAACAAAGCATGTATTAACATCAAAGCAGAGAAACCTGGCAAGTTAACATCAGCAACAAGGGGACCAACTGGCCTCCTGTGTTTCTGGATGCGGCAGCAGAGCGGGAAGGACATAGGTCACCTCTGCCCTGTTCCTGCGATAAATGCAGAAGCAGACTCTAATCCTGAGGACACATGCGACACACTAAACTGAGGACACTCTGCAAACCGCTACTCTGTAGTCTTCAGAAATGTCAGTGACATGAAGACTAAGAAAGGCTGAAGCATTTTTCCAGATAAAAGGAGACATGACCATCAGGTGTGATGTTTCATCCTTAGACACAGATCAGACTGAAAACCAAAAACAATAAGCTGCCGTGAAAGAATTACTAGGATGCTTGGCAAAATTCAACCATGGAGTCTGTATTAGAGCACAGTATTCTATCAATGTTAATTTTTTTTAAAGATTTTGTTTATTTATTTGACAGAGAGAGAGTTCACAAGTAGGCAGAGAGGCAGGCAGAGAGAGAGGGGGAAGCAGGCTCCCTGTGGGCTCGACCCCAAGATCCTGAAGCTATGACGAGAGCCAAAGGCAGGGGCTTAACCCACTGAGCCACCCAGGCGCCCTCAATGTTAATTTTCTGAGTTTGATATCTGTACTGTGGTCGTATCTCAGAATGTCCATGTTGTCAGGAAATGCATGCTTAAGTCTTTACAGGCAAAAGGACATCACTTCTATGTCTAACTCTCAAATGGTTCAGGGAGGAAAACAGTAAAGGTGTGTGAACAGACATATAAAATATATCCACAGAGAGATGGGGAGTAATTGGGGGGTCAGAAAACAAATGGGACAAAATAGTAATAATTGATATATCTTAATGAAATGTATTATTTCTACAATTCTTAAAGTTTGAAATTACTTCAAAAGTTAAAATATTTTAAAAATAAACTTCAACTTTGTTTTAAATGTAATGTTATTTAATGCATCAAAAAGAAGTACATGTATTATAGCACAAAAATTATTTTTGGTAAGAGTATTTCAATATAATCAGTTTCCTTTGTAACCCTACGTACTGCGTTTTACGCATCTAGAAATGACTTCACTAAATCACCAGAAGGGGGGGTCCGTGGTATACAAAGATGAGGAAGCCCGGCTCTAAAACCAGACAGCTGTCGGTTATCTGCCCAGGCCGAGTGGCCTCCCGAGGAGGTAGCTCCGTACAGAAGCAGCGTATTGCCCCTTGAAAGGTGCCTGGAGACTACAAGGCAGCTTTGGCAGGTATCTAAAACCCAGAAGGACAACCCTCCCATCTCTTCACTCACAACTTCTTGGTAAGTAAAAAAAAAAATCTGAGAAGCCTGACTAAATCGGCAGGGGGGCGGGGAGGGGGAAATGAGAACTAAAATAGAGTTATTTATTGGTCTGATGAGATG
The DNA here is from genome assembly GCF_963455335.1 of Martes martes. Lineage (NCBI taxonomy): Eukaryota > Metazoa > Chordata > Mammalia > Carnivora > Mustelidae > Martes > Martes martes. The sequence goes on along the minus strand of NC_137893.1, from coordinate 9,357,480 downwards.
GGGCCTCAGAACTGAAACTAAGTTAAATGTGTTCGTATTTTTTTAATGTTTAATTAAAGATGTGCTACTTGGGATGCCTGGGTGGCTCAGTGGGTTAAAGCCTCTGCCTTCGGCTCGGGTCATGATTTCAGGGTCCTAGGATCGAGCCTTGCATCGGGCTCTCTGCTTGGCAGGGAGCCTGCTTCGTCTCTCTCTCTGCCTGCCTCTCTGCCTACTTGTGATCTTTGTCTGTCAAATAAATAAATAAAATCTTAAAAAAAAAAAAAGTGCCTTTTTTTTTTTTTTAAAGGCATTCACCTCTTTGTTTAGGTTTATTCCTAGGTATCTTATTGTTTTGGGTGTAATTATAAACGAGACTGACTCTGATTTCTCTTTCTGCTGCTTCATTACTGGTGTATAGAAATGTAACAGATTTCTGTACGTTGATTTTGTATCCTGCAACTTTACTGAATTCGTGTATCAGTTCTAGCAATTTTTTGGTGGAGTCTTTTGGGTTATCTATACAGAATATCATGTCATCCGCAAATAATGAAAGTTTTCCTTCTTCCTTGCCAAATAAACCTAACCAAAGAGGTGAAAGACATGAAGGAACATAAACCCTCAATCAGAATGGTTTTCACGAGCGAAGGCAGTCTTCCTCCAAAGGTGTGAAGGACCCTGTAGAGCACTGGGCGAGCTCTGACAAGACGGCACGTACAGCTGGGCTTGCTGTCCTGTGCCCTTCTGACCTGTGTCCGGTGTCCTTGTTTGCACATCATCTGCCACTACACAAACTCCATCCTGGAACTGGTGCCTGTCAATTTCATCGCCATTCCAAGGGGAGCCAGTCTGATAAAGAGTGGCCAGTCCATGCCTTGATCACAAAAAGTAAAGGGCTCAGACGTAGCATGTAATGGGAAGCCATTTGAAAGGCTTAACGCAGGAGCATGAGTGGATCGAATTTATGTCCTTTTTTTTTTTTAATCACTCTGGCTGCTGGGAAGGTGTACAACTGGAGAGACACGTAAGGAGCTTGCTGTGGTGTCTGAGGTGATGGAGACGTGGTAAGGAAGCTTTCTGGATCCAGCACAATGCTGAACGTGGCTTCTAATGAATCCCTCCCACTACAAACATCTAGAAATGTCTAATGAAATATCATACAAGCTATTTTAAGACACAGCCAAGTTCTAAAGAAAATGGGGAGAAGAAATAAAGGTGAGTCCTCAGGTGACAGACTGAAAGCGGAATCTTCAGCGGAAGCGGTGAGCACCGGGCGGCTACTCTAAAATGCCTGCAGGCTCCTTGGACGGGACTTTACCACTTGTTCAGAGCAAGAGATGTGGTTTTGGGTCTCACGTTCAGTGGGAATTAAATCTGAGATACCTATAGAAAAGCAAGGCCCTGGAAAGCTTGCCCTCTCTCTAAGAGAGTCTAGAAAACTCTGCCCACCAGCTCATGAAAGCAATGAGAAGAGTCTGTTTCTGCTTGGGGCTCTGGATGAGAAATCAACCCTAAGACTACCATCCACAGATGTGTCTGAATTTACACTCCCCATGTGCCACAGGAATCCCAAACCAGGGAATGAATATCAAACTAGTTCAGCAACAGTGAAACCCCTTGGGTATCCGATGGAAGTAAGCACAAAGGCTGCTCTGGGAAGACAGATTTACAATCCAGGGTGCTTGGGACTCCCACAGAAAATGATCTGTTCGGTGAAAGACAAATTCACAGTAAAAATACATAACCCATTGTCAACCCACAATCTAATACAAGAGGGTCAATGCTGCCCCAAATGGTAATTAACACCTCAATAAACTAAAATAAAAGAAGACTCTGAAAGATACTTTAAAATTATCTTAAAAACGACAGCAAGAACAGAGCCGAGATGAACAGGACAGTATGAGAAAGACGTGATGGCAGCCAGGGGGAGTGGTTACAGCTCACACTGGGAAGCAAATGGACTCAGGCTGTACTTAAAGCGACAGCTCGCAGGAACTGCAGACGGGCCGAACGCGGAAGGAAGGAAGAACAGGAGTTCCTGGCCGTTAGCTCGAGCAACTAGGGGGGTCCTGGATGCCATGGCGTTTACCCAGATGGAAAGGCGAAAGGAAGGAAAGCTTAGCAGAGGAAGGGTGGGCTCAACACGTTGAGTTTGGGACATCGATTAGACATCCGAGCAGAGACAAGCAGCAGCAAGTTGAAGATTCAAATCGAGCGCTTGGGTTGGAATGTAGGATCAGAGATACCCATCAGTAGCATGTAGATGATATTTAAAATCTTGTAAATTAGTATCTATTCATTCTTCCAGAGGTGACTTCAGAGACCCCTCCATGGAGCCTTACATGACTTCCTAAGCAGAGTGAAGGGCTCTCAGACCTGTAATCTCTCTTACACCTTCTGGGATTTTGTTGATTTACTGTCTCCCCACCATTGCTGACAGGGCCTGGCACACAACCAGGAGCCAACACGTTTATTCTGTTCCTGGTGGGTGACTATTTTAACGTTCTACGTGCTAGACCCTGGCACAGGATCCTAGAAAGGGTGGGCAGGCACTCCAAAATATTTACTGAATGAAGAAATGAGCTAACCTTCTGAGCTGCCAGACTTTGACTGCTTTCACTCAGAGCCAAAGATGTAAAATACTGGATACACTCATCTAGCTCCGTTTGAGGTAGAGAAGCCAGCAACTGTCTGAGCTCTTCTTCAATGGAAGAATCCTGTCATAAAAGGAAAAAAAAGTCTTCATAATTAAGCTCCACAACTGAGCACAACAAAAGTACCGAAGAATCAATGCCAAAACAAAAGAGCAGGGATAAAGGAGAGCTTTTAGTCTTGAAAACTGTGGACCACCTAAGTACATGGTGAATCACTTAATTCTGAGTTCTGTACTTCTGTCTGCTGCCTCAGTCTGAGAGCCCTAAGGCAAAGTTTAGCTCTTGGCTCAAAATGGATTATTACACTCTTTCTACCTAAATCTTGCTTCTTTAAATCCAGAACTCATTACTATCTGATTTTCTCTAATAACTTACATCTCGCATATCCATTTTTCTATTTTTCAACAACTGATTGCAAGTTTTCAGATTTCCTTTTCTAGGAAAGCCTCAGAAAGGTGCTGAAGAAGCATGCTCTAATACCTATTAGTGGTTAATAATTAATATCTATGTGGGCTAACACATTAATATCTATATGTGGTGGTTAGTAAAAACCTATGCAGAGTGATATATTAATACCTACAGGTAGTGGTTCTCCGGGGGCTTTCTGCACCCCCAGGAAACCGTCAGCAGTGTCTGGAGATAGTTTTGGTTGTTACAACTGAGGGGATTGCTACTGGCATCCAGTGAGTAGACCAGGGATTCTGCTAGACATCCTACAATGTACAGAACAACCTTCCACAACAAAGAATTACTAGGCCCAAAATGTCAGTACTGTTGAGAAAAACTGATCTAGAGCAATATTAGAACTAGTTCATTGATTAGTTCAATATTAGAACTAATTCACTGATGTTGATTGGCTATGAAGTTCCCCACTGGTGTAGAGACTCACAACGCCCAAATGGGGAAAATAACACAAGAGAAACAACATCTCCTGGTAAATCAAGAAATCTTTGTATAGGAACTACAATTTCCGGTTAACATCTAGTTTACCTGCTTGTGAAAAGTAGCCGACAGACTACTTTTTGAGTGGTTACTTTGCGCCCAAAGTGAAGATGAAATATTAATCTATTTTTCACTCACTGGACTATTTTATTTACTTACTTCTTTTAAAGACGGCAAAGGAGGTGGTGGGAGAAAAAAGCGAGGATCACTCTCTTTGCTTCGTGCCAAACCAATAAGAGTTCTCAGATCACAGGCTTGAGCAATTATCCTGTACTGGTAATCTATTGTAAAAGTATGTTGTTAGCACCCAAATTAGCTTATAGTTGTTTTAAGAATTAAATGCACACTTAATTTTTAGACTACAAGTTTGAGATTCAAAATTTCCCAAGTCTCTTTACATAATTACAACTGCATTTACATACCGGTAACCCAGATATCCAACATTTCCACGACTGATCTCACAATTCTCCTCAACACATATGTAGGTATATCGTGGTCTAACCTTTTCGAAGAACTGAACTTCCAATGTGAAAACTGATAGGTCAGAACGGGTTGAAATGCTTCTCCTTTTCTTTGTAGTAATTCTAGTGTTTAAAAACTGTTTTGATCACTACTTAAAAAACCTGAGGTTGCACTGAGATCTATGTCACTGGTACAGTGTGGTGCTTTGCATCCTGGCATGTCCATGAGTAATCTGAGGTTCCAGATGGTCATGCTTTGCTTGAGCCTTCATGATTTAACCAGTCCAGCCTTTATGTATTGCTCTGAATGACTGTGTCCCCACCCCCATTCATAAGTTGAAATTTCCCGATGTCATGGTATTTGGAGGTGGGAACCCTTGGAAGCCCCCATGACTGGATTACTGTCCTTATAAAAGAAACCCAGAGAGACCCCTTGTCCCCTCTGCCACATGAGGACACACAGTGAAAAGCCAGTCATCTATGAACGAGGAAGCAGGTCCTCACCAGATATCAAGTCTGCTAGCACTATGACCTTGGGACTTACCAGCCTACAGAACTGTAAGAAATAAATTTCTATTGTTTATAAGCCACCCAGTCGACAGTATTGTTACAGCAGCCCAAATGGACTAAGCTATGTATCGAAAACAAAATTACAACCACTGAAGCAGACATTATTTTAATAATGGCAGTTCATAACCTGGGTGAGTTCTTTAAGATCAAGTGGGGAATTTTCCCAAAATCTATGTGCCTGGGCTCCAACTCTGATTTTTCTGATATAGTAAGTCTGAAATGGAGTCCTGGAAGGTAGACTTTTTTTAAAGATTTTATTTATTTATTTTGAGAGACAGAGAGAGAGAGACAGTGTGTGCACAAGCAGGGGTTGGGGGGAGAGGGGGAAAGGGAGAGGGAGAAGCAGACTCCCCGCTGAGCAGGGAACCCTATGCAGGGCTCGATTCTAGGACCCTGAGAACATGACTTGAGTTAAAGGCAGATGCTTAACTGACTGAGCCACCCAAGCACCCCTACATTTTTAAAAAGATTTTTATTCTAAGTCTTCACTCACAGTGAAAAAGCTTATAAATTATTTAATATTTTATATATATGTATATAAATACATAATATTATAAGTTATTGTAATTAGAGGCACCTGGGTGGCTCAGTTGGTTGGGCATCTGCCTTCGGCTCAGGTTAAGATGCCAGGGTCCTGGGATCGAGTCTCATATCACGTTCCCTGCTCAAGGTGAGCCTGCTTCTCCCTCTCCCTCTGCTTCTCCCTCTCCCTTTGCTGTTCCCACTGCTTGTGTCCTCTCTCTCTGTGTCAAAAAAATAAACTTTTAAAAAATATGTCTTTAAAAAATAAAAATTAAAAAAATATAAGTTACTGTAATTATAACCACCAATCAATTCAACTTGTATGGAGGCAAAGATCTTGTTCTGATACTTTTCTCTGAAAATATTTTTTTGTTTACCCCATTTTATAAGATGACTCTACTGAGAGAGTATACTTTAGTCCCTGTACTGTAATCAGAGCAGATCTGAACTCTTGCTCATGTACTTTTACTGCAGAACTCGCAATTTTTAAATACAATTAAATATTTTAAATCTTCCTTTAAAAATAATACACACACATGAATCAGGTACATTTGACTCAGTCTTAAAACAAAGTAACTTGCTTCAGTGAAAACAAGTATAACTCTATGGTGTGGCAAGCAATTAAAATATATTTTGTTAAACATGAACCAAAAGAAAATGCAAATATAGAATAAGGCTATCACTATCAGCACCAAGAGTTTCTCTAACCAGGTAAAACTTCGTTCTGGTAGAAAGTTACACAAATACATCTTCCTCAATTTTGAGCCTGTTCTTATCAAACACATCTGGCTACCAGGCCAGCAGTTTTCTACTTTCTCTATCCGTGGAGTTTTTTAAAATTTTCATATTCAGATTTCCTGAATCATTTTCCTTCCCTGACATCTCCTTTCTGTCCCCTGGTATCAGCAAACAGAAGCAAGCAGGCGGCGCGGCAGGTGCTCGGAGGGCCGTGTTACCGTGCCAGTGATGGGTCTCCGACATTTCCTGCACGGCCTGCAGCCGCGCGGCTCTGTCCCCCGACTGGCTCTTCCTTAGGAGCAGCCACACAGCACACTCGTGATCCTCGACATCAACTGTACTAAAGGGGTCTTTGCAAAAAGAAAAAAGAAGAATACAACATAAACAGTGTGAACAGTTAAAACATGTTTTCCTCCCACTTATTTAAGATGATAAGTTGTAAGCACTTGAAATCTATAATGAGAGACTGAATTCCATTTCCAGGTACTAATAGTGACTGACAGGTTTGTTCTAGCTCTGTCATATTATTTTGTTAATATTTATTTTGTAGATTATCAGGTGCTTTCGTTTTATATACTAAGTTGCCTTCACAACCTCATCTCTTTTTTGTTGCTGCTCTTTTTCCCTAAAAAACTTTTCACTGTGAAAAATATTGAACATATGGAAGAATTAAAAGAATAATACATTAACATCCATATGTTTACAACTATATTTAATAAATTTCATGTTTCCATATCTGCTTAATCTATATGGATGTGTATTTTTTCTCTAAAACATGTGAAAGGAAGTTGCAGATGGAACATTTGATCATTTCTTAGTCAATCCCAATCTCCTAAGAATAAGCCTGCCTTCTCCAATATACTCACAATGCCACGACAACACCCACGTACATTAATGAAAATCTTCCAAAACCATTTAAATCCAGTCTAACTCCATATTCAAATTTCTCCAAGTGTTCAAAAAATACCTTCAGTGCTGTTCTTTAAAACCAGGATTTGATTAAGTCTCTTTAGTATCTTTTAATTCTTGAAAAATTTCTCACCTTTCTTTTTCATGATGGCAACTTTTTAAAGAGATCAAGTAAGCTCTTCCATATCTAGCTCTAATTGTAGATTTGTTTGTAAAATCTACATTATTGATGCAATATTCTCATGTATGAGAAAGTAGGGAGTGATTTTCTAACAAATTTAAAATTTTAAAGCACTTAAGAGAAAAGGTTATATTTAGTCTCAATATTTATTTACAATTATCTAACAATAATACATCCACAAAGTAGAAAGAAGAAGACTGTCCAAGGCAACAAAATTAAAATGACCCTTAAAATTAAATATAGCCCAAGAAAATAACGTCACTCAATTTCCTATAGCTATAATAAATGTCAGTATAAGAAATGGGATAAGAAAAAAAGATCTCAAGTTGATCATCAGATGACTTTCAGATCATTGATAAAGACTCCAAGTTAAATATTTGATACTTACCAGCAAATGGGCCGCGCAGTATCTTGGCTGATGTTGCCAATACTTTTCTTACCGCTTTGTGAAGCTCTTTTCTTGCCTGGTAGGTGATTCCTAAGACGATTACAAATTAAGATAAAACCAAGTATATGCTCTTAATGCTACACTTCCCTACTTTAAAGAAAAATGTATAAACTCTAAATTTTTTCAAAAAATATAAAATAGTTTTTTAGGGTCACTATCAAAACAACTAAAACCATTATGTGAACACAGAGCTCTAGATCCCCAAATAAGCCTGCTCTCCAAGTCCGGAAAAAGGTTAAAAACTAAACAAAAACAAAAACACTAACTAAAGCTAACAAATTCTCAGATGTGACATAAGATCAGCTACATTCAGGAAAATGTCCCCGAACAACAGCCCTTCCCAAACTGAAATTTGGAGATGCCTTACTATGGAGATGCCCTACTATGGGGAAGAAGCTTTGCTATATGGATAAATTGTGAACTATAAAAATTATCTGTGTAATTGAAATTGTAACACACTAGGTGAGGCAATAAATACAAACAGGACAGATGGCAATTTATACAGCTGTAGAAAGGGAAGAGTGAAATCTGCCCCACTCAGAGAACATAATGTTGTAACGGGCAAGGTTAGTCTGGCCAACACTACAGGAACAGGCAGCTGTAAGTCAAGGGTAGTGACTCACCAAGCTACCATACTTTGATGAAAAGATAGGCCTCTGCTCTAAAAGTTCATGTTCATCAAGCAACTGTCTGGTTACTAATTAGGTTTCCCTGTGACCTAAACACAGAGAAGAGGAATGTTCGGACTAGTAAAGACAAGTTTTCCAGCCTCCGTGACAAACTCTTTTTTCCCTCTTTAATAAGTTGGTATTCAGATTTATGAATCCATGCCATGATTTTAGTTTGCATGAATAAATTCCTTAAGGCCAAGAATATAACTGAGCTAAGTGACAAAATCATGTTTCTATACTTGGCGAACTGAAGGTCAGCCTCTGACCTGACCTCCACTACGGTGTGGAATTCCAAGTTTAGATTAAAACAGCCGGCTAGGGAGAGTTGCAAACCTGAGTTAAATATAGAAGTCCAAAATTTGGTCTTCAACTACTTCTTTAGGAACTTAGTTCTCATAGTTGACTCTTAGAATGAGCTAAACCTACCTTGTTAATATTGTGTTTTTAATAGTCATTTTAAAAGTTAATAACTAGCTCCCACTTTTCACAGAAATGGGATTACTTTACCATAAACTTACCATAATTTTCTCTGTCATCTAAAGAAACTGTGTGCACATATATATAGGACTTCATTTTTTCTCTTTCTACTACTTGAGTATCTAACGTCAAAGATTTCTTCAGGGCCCAAACTTCATAGGTAAGAAATAAAGAACTGCTGTAAAAGGAACAAAAAATTCATCATAAGTACATGCTCTAAAGGTAACACAAGAGCCACTTTTTTTTTTCCAGCATGATATTGGTTACGGAGCTCATCGGATTACTGAGCACCACATAAACTGAATGGCTCGACCTATACAACAGCTGAGCTCTTGAACCTATGGGTTGAGAATAATATCTCCTGCAAGTGGTAAAAAAAGGCTGAAGGGCAGAATTTCCCAAAAAAAGGATGGGAAAAATAAGTGCTTAGTAAACACTGAGTGAAATCAAGCTTTTGGAATGAAAAGTTTTATATACACTAGCGATTTGCATCCCATGACGAAGAGAAATTTCCTCAACATATACCCTATTGATTGAGCCAGTCTTTTTTAATAAGCTTTCTGTTGTGGAATTTTTCATTCTCCTTGTTGGGAAACATAATATATACACATACATAATATAATAGTATGTATGCATATAACAGACTCTATATACATACATATAAATGCAAGCACAAATGTGTCTACTTTATGAATAATAATAATTACAGGGGCGTCTGGGTGGCTCAGTGGGTTAAGCCCCTGTCTTCGGCTCAGGTCATGATCCCAGAGTCCTGGGATCGAGCCCCGCATCAGGCTCTCTCTCTGCTCAGTGGGGAGCCTGCTTCCCCCTCTCTCTCTGCCTGCCTCTTGCCTACTTGTGATCTCTATCAAATAGACAGATAAAATCTTTTAAAATAATAATAATAATAATAATAATAATAAAATTACAATATCCAGGCAAAAAGCATTAACAGTACCCCAGAAGCCCACAGTGTGCCCTTCCCTCATCTTGACCCACTCTCTCATCCTATAGCTAGTTACTACTTTGACTTTTATTACAATAATGTCCTTGTTTCGCTTTATACTTTGCCATCTATACATGCATCCTTAAACAACAGAGCTTATTTTGTCTGTCTGTGGGCTTCATCGGGATGGAGGGACACTGTACATATTCTTCTGCTCAGCCTCTTGTCTGTGACATTCGTTCATGGGGCTGCTGTGTGAGGAGTTCATACGTGTATATTTTCATATGGTATGTGACTCGGTGATGGGATGGCTATACCACAGCTTACCCATCCCACCACAGAAGGGCATTCAGGGACTTTCTAGTTCGAGTCTGTTACAAATAATCCTCTTACACACCTTACACATCTACACTGTACACATCTGTATATGTTGTTCTGGGATACTCATCTAAAAAGGAGAATTACAGACCTTCTGACAGTATACATACTATTCAACTTGATTAGGTAATGCCAAACTCTTTTTCTAAAAAGTTTAGCCAATCTGTACTCCCATCACCAACATATTCCTCCTAAGAGCTAGGCCTAAAGTCAATTTTTAGTTGTGAAATACAACGTTCTTTGTTATGTACCCAAAATGAAGGTTTTTTTTTTTTTTCCTGATCAGACTGACATACACACTCCCTAATTCCAGACACAAAGGCTGCACTGTCTGGATTCAGGGCTGTATAACATCAGTTATACTAAGAATATACCATATATTCTCCTGACCTTTAACCCCAAAGTTAAAGCAGGTGAGACAGAAGGGACAGACACTGGCCGGAACCAGAGAAACAGAAAGCTCTAAAGAATCCTCTCCTCGGGCTGCCTGGGTGGCTCAGATGGTTGAGCATCTGCCTTTGCGTGGGTCATGCTCTCCAGATCCTGGGATCGAGCCCCATGTCAGGTTCCCGGATCAGTGGGGAGTCTGCTTTTCCCTCTCCCTCTGCCTCTCCCCTTGCTTGTGCTCTCTCTGTCTAAAATAAATAAATTAAAAAAAAAAATCTCTGATAGATCGGAGCACCCAAAAAGAGCAAATGCATTCAATATTTTTATTGTGCTTTCCATGAAAGAAAAATTCTTTACTAGAAATTATGTGATTAATTTTCATTAGATTCCTGAATATAATTGTGAAACAGACAAAGTACATGACTATATCTTTTGCCTGGAATGATTCAAAGGGAAAAGTCATCTAACTGTGTTTTGTCTTGTATTAGTGTCATGGAGAAATGTATATATTTGAATAAAATGCCAAATGCATCTCCTATAACACTTCAGCATTTCAGAGTTGTATGTGTGTATATACATATGATGTTATATGTATAATAGTGAAAAAGAGTATTTACAAATACAGTGGAATAGCATTAGACATATATTAACATGTACACTCCCCCTTCCAAAAAAGGGGAAGAAGGTCACTCCATTCATTAGGCAGGCACCTCTGAAGAGCATCAGATGAAGGATGTCAAACTGCTGGTTTTCTCCGCCAGCCTCAATCTTCTTTCATGAGAGCTCTATGGTGATTTAAGGGGTTTTCAAAAATAATTTTCGCTACAGTCAATTTTCACCTCTCTGACCCACGTTAGAACCTAACACAAGATGTGATTTTAGATATGCGAAAGCAAATTAGTGAGGCCCTGCCCCATATGGAGTCCAGTGCTCTTCTCAGAGCAACAGTGCCTGGTGGGTAGAGTCCTCATCGTACCCTTCGACCAAAGATAAGACACCTCTCAGCCAGTTAAGTAACTGGATCGAGATGACACTGAAGTGGTAAAACCAGTGGTTAATCTGCCTAATTCCAAAATCTATACCTATTTGCCACCCCATGCTACTGTAAACCACTTCCACTGGGATTTCAAATAGCATAAAGAAGCCAATGAACATTTCATAGTTGACACTTACCCTAAAATAAGTGATCCAGTAAACTTTATTACATTTCCTTCAAAAAGAAAGGAAAAAAGTCAATGTGATGAACTTTATTTTTAAAATGTGACAGGAAATGGGCAACAGTGTCTCTACCTGTATTATATAATTGGTTAAGAAGTTACTGATATTTTTCCCGGAATATGATTACTATCAACACAGGCTTCCTGTCCCCAGACAGACAGAGGAACCAACAAGCACTGGGTACAAAAATATACTCTGTATTTCATACTCATTCTCACTTCCTACTGTTCTCCCTCTCTTGTGTCTCTCACTCTGTCATCCCCAGCAAACCAGTGGAGACTCCAGTGCTACCGCACCCGGGATGTTGCCAGGCCTACAGCGCTTCCACTGAATGCGACTGCCGTGAAGCTAACATGCCTTCTGACTCCTACGTCACAACCAATTAAATAAGGGAATGGGGACAATTCTATCACCACTAGGATGATACTGGGGGGATCATGTTTGCGAAGCAAGGACACAAAATGACTTTTCCCAAAGTAACTACTTTGCAGTTGATGTTTAAGTGTCTTATGTATACAGCCCCATTAAAAATACTGGTTACATTCTACAAGTTTACTTAAAAATTTTTTTGTTTGGAACTTGGAAAACTTTTGTTTTAATATAAAAAAAAAATATCCTGGGGCACGTGGGTGGCTCAGTCATTAAGCATCTGTCTTCAACTCAGGTCACGATCCCAGGGTCCTGGGATTGAGCCCCACATTGGGCTCCCTGCTTGGTGGGAAGCCTACTTCTCCTCTCCCACTCCCCCTGCTTGTGTTCCCCTTCTCACTGCGTCTCTGCCTGTTAAATAAATAAAATCTTTAAAAATATATATACATCCTAGTGGAAGACACAGCTAGCTGTTTTTTCAATACACATAAGCCCCTTAATCCTCACTAACACAACTTAATTACTATCTAAAAATATTCGAATCCCCAACTCTTGCAGCTATGGTGGGCCATGCAACACAGGTGTAGCCCGTCAGATATAGACGGAGGTCTGTGAGTAGAGATCCCTCCCCCCAAAAAAAGACAAAGCTTCATAAGATGACTTTTGGCCTTTCTGCCTCCTTGATGTCTAGAGATTCAGCAACCATCTTGGGACCATAAGGACAATAAACATCATGGAGCAGGAAGACAGGAGGATTGCTGAACTGTGGTTCCTGCTCTAAATTGTCTCTATCTTAACTCCTTGTTAAATAAAAAAAAATGAGAACTTTACTAATTTAAGCCACTGCAGGCAAGTTTCTATTATATGCCCCGAACACAACCTTTACGGATACATTACCCGTAAGCATCAGGTCCTGCTACTTGCCTGCAAAACCTACATAACTTTTAACTTACTGGATGTGTAGAGGTAGCACATCGTCAGAGTTTCCACTTAAGGCTACTGAGAACACATTTATCCTCCCTACAGAGGGATAAGAAACTCAACTCAATCAACTTCTCTAGACATCAGGCAAGGGAGAGGGACATTCCTCCCAAACTCTGAGACCTTAGTAGTGGTTCCAGAATTGGGAAGGGTACAGTTTGAGGAGGTCTGAAGGGATGAGATCAGAAGCTGTGCCAGAGCTTCCTGACTGTGGGACTCCTCTAGCTTATTTTTCATTCTAAGATGGTGTCCTTCCCACCCCCAAACCCCACCCAACCCTGTGGGCCCTGGGAGCAGCTTGTTTCCCTCTCTACTGCTTGCTATGTTTCGTTTTTCACTGGGTCCTGGGAACAGAATACAGTCTCACAGCCTTTCTCCTATCTAAATTCACTACTCTCTCATCCTAAATTCACTGCTCTTCATTCTTTAAGAATGATGAGAGAAGAAAAGCTCCCTTTCAATGTCCCAACCCCTTTTTATATTTAAAATACAAAATCATAGAATTTTCTACATGAAAAGGATCTATCCTAAAACAAAGATTTATCTTAAAGAACAAACAGAAACTCCATGAAGACAGGGACTTTGTCTTAATCCATATTGTATCCTCAGGGCCTAGAATGGTACCTGGCACATAGCAGACAGTAAATAAATAATTTGCCAAATGAATGAAAGGTGATCTAGGCCTATCTTCTCTTTTGCAAATAAAGATCAATAATAAATAAGGTAAATAAAGATTTACAAATAAAGATAGACCAGCACTAGATCCCAACCTCCCATTGGACAAGCACAACATTTCTGCTCACTACTGAATTCCCAGAACCTAATATATGTGCCTGCCTCCTTGTTTTGCAGAAACTTAATAATGAGAGTGTAGTGATACTTGAGTTTGAAAGGATGAGCCTGAATCTGACAAAAAACAGGGGAGGAAAAAGATTCCCAAGAAAAAGGAGTATTTGTGGCTCTGGTCCTACAAATTTGGGGTACACCAATGGTATAGAACAGACAGAAACAAATATGAGATTTATCATGGATTAAGTAAATTTTTGAGGAGGCCACGTGGAAAACTCAGCCACCATTCTAGCAAAGTTTCTTTAAGAAATACTGTTTCAACTGGGGTGCCTGGGTGGCTCAGTGGGTTAAAGCCTCTGCCTTCAGCTCAGGTCATGAGCTCAGGGTCCTGGGATTGAGCCCCACATTGGGCTCTCTGCTCAGCGGGGAGCCTGCTTCCTCCTCTCTCTCTCTGCCTGCCTCTCTGCCTACTCGTGATCTGTCTGTCAAATAAATAAATAAAAAATCTTTAAAAAAAAAAAAAAAAAGAAATACTGTTTCAACTGTACTCACTGATATCTCTCCGGTATGTGGTACTTTTGGGCGGAGGAGTTAAGGTTCCTATTCTTCTGCAACAGATGATACAATAAGCAGCCAGGGACATTCTGTATATTTAGAACAATTAAAACAAATTTAACTTGAGAGTTAATTAAAAACATTTAACTATAAGAACATGTCACAATCACAGTGGATTGCCTATAGAGTTAGATTTTTCAAGACCAGGAAAAAAACTTTTCCATTAAAAAAGAAATTCCGGGGCACCTGGGTGGCTCAGTGGGTTAAGCCTCTGCCTTCGGCTCGGGTCATGATCCCAGGGTCCTGGGATCGAGCCCCGCATTGGGCTCTCTGCTCTGTGGGGAGCCTGTTTCCTCCTCTCTCTCTCTCTCTCTCTCTCTCTGCCTGCCTCTCTGCCTACTTGTGATCTCTGCTTGTCAAATAAATAAATAAAATCTTAAAAAAAAAAAAAAAAAGCTTTTAAAAAAGAAATTCCATCCTTAAAAAAGACATGCTAGAATAGTATTTTGTTAGTACTTTGATTATTCTTCAAACTGAGTCCAACTGTGAACAATGATTGTTACGAAGCAGAAAAACACCAATTATTAATCAGAATGTCAATACAGAATTTAAAATTTTTTCAATATCTTTTAAAATATATATATACATACAAAAATAGATATTTATATTTACCTTTGATGACTGAAGGCCCTACAGAAATGAAAGGCGCTCAGAATGGAAGACATACTTAGAACCCATGGAAGTATTTAGCTCTCCTCCAGCTCCCTCAGGATGGTACCCAGCATGGTTTAAAATCTTTGTTCACTGTTGGCATCCTATCAGAGAAGGAGAACTGTGGCTCAACTAACTTCATCGACTTGAGTAATGATGATTGAAATATGATGCAACGGTTTCTAGAACAACTCAGTATTCTAGAATCATATCAGACTGTCTTTGGAAAAGACTTCTTTCTTTTGTTTCTGCTATAAAGGTAAAGAAGAAAAGCGCATTGAGGGATTTGTGTGAGAAAAGGTCTTTTGGTTCAACATATTAAAAGTTCTAGCTTTACACGGATAAGGGGGAAATTACTTGGTATATATATGTAAGAAATATCTGTTAGAGATAGCACAAAATAGGGGCACCTGGGTGGCTCAATCAGTTAAGCATCCGGCTCTGGATCTCAGCTCAGGTCCTGATCTCAGGGTCGGGAGTTCAAGCCCTGAGTTGGGCTCCACATTAGGCGTGGTGCCTACTAAAAAAAAAAAGAGAAAGAGAAAGAGAGAACACAAAATAAAAATCTTTTACATTTTTTCTTGTAATTCCAGCACATCAATTAATGACTAAGCAAACTGGTGTAGGCAGAGGTAAACTTTAAAGGTCACTATTTTAAAGGTCATTGTTTCTTATTTTATCACTTGTTAAATGGGTTGCTACTACTTCTCCATGAGACATAAGGATAGAGTAAAAATGTTGGAAGGACTGCAATGAAGTAGATGCTCATGAAACCAGGGAAGAATGCAACATAAACTACTTTGAGTTTGTGTACAGATTTGCAATTTCATTACTACATGACAATTTAAGGAAAACAAAAATGCCGAGCAAAACTACCTATTGCTTCTTTTAATCCTGACGCTACAAAAGCAATCAACTACAAAACATTATACAAATACTCTTTGCTATTACTTCTCTGGCCTAAAAAACTTCAGCGTTAACTTACATACTACCCCACCACCACCACCCCAGGAGGCTTCCTTCCTACTAAATCCTCGGAATAAAGCTAAGTCTACTGGCAATATGTCCTCCTCTTATTTCCTTCTTGGTTTCCTCAGATGACATCACTGCCCCTTGCTGCTCTCTCCAGAATAAACTGCTCCATCGCTGATTCTCCCTCCATTCCCTCAGTGTTGATGGTTTCTCTGCTCTCCAGCCCCAACTTCCATCCCGTACTTGCCTGGGAGTGCGCAGCCAGTCTCCCAGGGAGGGAAGGCTGTCCTTCCCTCCCTACACATCACTCTCCGCGTCCTTCCTCAACAGTACTACACCCCTCCTTTTTTTTTTTTTTCCTTTTTAAGATTTATTTATTTTATAGAGAGATACTTAAGCAGACTCCACACTGAGCACGGAGCCTGATGTGGGCCTGATCCCGTGACCCTGAGATCAGACCTGAGCAGAAACCAAGAGTCGGATGCTTCAGCTGACTACACCACCCAGGCGCCCCTAGACCCCTCCTCTTTCTAGTAGCCTGCAACCCTAGCCTGAAACATGTGCTTTCTTTGTTCCTACACTGACAGCCAAAATGGGGTGCAGGGAAAGGGCTGGAGGAGTGGGGGGAGGGAGGTTAGGGAGTGGTTCAGGGAGAAAAGACAAATTGGGAGTGGGCTCTCAGACTCATTTCTGCTGTTCTTAATCAGCTCTCCCCTCACCCCCACAAAGACTGCTCTAAATGACCCACAAACCCTTCTAAGCCTTCTCCCTAAGTCCATCCTCTCAAATGATCTTGTCTTTTATTTGACTGAGAAAGTTAGAACTAGGAAATCCCTCAACCTCTGCCCCCTTACCTACAAGCAAAGACATATCCAGGCATCAAGGGGCTTAACATTTATTCAAGGTGGATGGGGGGACTCTTTAAAACATACACACACACAAAATCACAAATACTAAACTAGGTGCTAAAATGAAAGTTATCTAGAATGAGAAAAGATATCATAATAAGTGACTGGAGTCTTGGGAATTTTGATACCTTTCTTCTGAGATTCTGTTAGACAATGTGTCAGAAATACTTATATAGAAATGTTTCTGGATTACAAGGTGGCGTTCCCTCTCCCCCAGGACATTAAAACTCCTAGTAACTCACAGCACTCAGAGGGGCCCATGCAAGTAAGGCATCACCCAAAGCAGAAGGCTCGTAACTCCCCGGTAAATCCATCCTGGCCTGCAAATGTGTATTCGTCTATATTCATCTACACTGCCTTTTCCAGATTACAAATGGATCTTCTCCATTGTTCTTCCCAGTTTCTGAGGAAAAGATCTTATTCCCTTTCCAAGGGGAAATCGTATTCTAGGTCTCATCTCTCTCACTTCCACAGGGACCCTGATTCATTAATTAGTTGCTTTTCTCTTCTTAAACCTCACTCCCTTTCTTTCAGCTCTATTCCTCCTCCCTAAATACTGGATTTCCAATGTTGTCCCATCAAAACACAAAAACAAAACAAAAAACAAATGACTGGGGGGGGGGGAACCCTCCCTCGATCCAAGTGCCTCTTGTCTCGCCTTCCTTCCTAAGATGCTTTCTCCAGTGTCCTTCTCTAGCACTGACAGCACCGCTTAAGGTCACCAGTGAGTGACATCTTTGCTCCTAAATCCACTTTTCAGTCATCCTTTTGCTTTTTCTGAAGCATTTCATTTCTCTCCTCTTCTCTTGCTACTATGACTCCGTGTCTTCTAGTTTTACTCTCACAGGTCTGGCTGCTACATCCCATTACTTATTCAACAAACACTTGTTGAGCACCTATCATCTGTTGGGAACGTAAACCTGAGATGTGAATAAGACCATAGAGCCCCCGCCCTCACTGGGCTGGCAGGTGGCTCTGCTGTCTCCACCGGGTCCTTAAATATTAGTGTTCCAAAGGCTTCCATCTACTCTCCTCTTTTTCTCTCAGGTTACACTCTCTGGCTGAGTAATTTCAGTTTTTTCCTCAAAAAGCTCTACCATAAGCTTGTGATTCCCAGATTTCTATAACTAGCCCAGGTCTGTCTGCTAAGCTGCAGGTGCATACACATTCAACCGCCTAATGAACACTTCCACTTTGAAGGACCACAAACACCTAAAACCCAGAATGTCTAAAATCAAATAATCATATTCATAAAATCAAACATTCCAAGACCATTTATTTCCAAACTGTAGTTTCCTCAGTGATTAGAAGAGTCCTCCATATGCCAAGGTCGAATCTACATAGGCTTCATTTCTGGACAATTTTGCTCAACTGATCTATTTGTCTAAACTTACATCAATGAGGTAACATCTTTCTTAATTCCTGTATCTTTAAAATAAATCTTGACAGCTTCTAGAGTGAGCACTTTTATGGTTTGCCTCCTTCTCTGTTTTTACCTCATTTTATTTTTCCTTCCCTTCCCCTATATCCATCTGTTTTGTTTCTTAAATTCTACATATTAGTGAAATCATATGGTATTTGTCTTTCTCTGACTTACTTCACTTAGCATAATACTCTCTAGTTCCATCCACCTCAGTGCAAATGGCAAGATTTCTTTCTTTTTGATGGTTGAGTAATATTCCATTGTATATATGTGCCACATCTTCTTTATCTGTTCATCCGTCAGTGTACATCTTGGCTCTTTCCATATTTTGTATCTGCCATCTCTATCCTTTGGTGAAGAGTCTGTTGAAATCTTTTGTCCATTTCTAATAAGGCTGTTTGTTTTCTTATTGAGTTTTAGGAATACTTTATATATTCTGTATAAAAAATCTTCATTAGATTTATAATTTACAAATATTTTCTTCCAATCTATGGCTTGCCTTTTCATTGTCTTAACTGCGTTTTTAGAAAGCAAAAGTTCTCTGGGGTGCCTGAGTGGCTCAGATGGTTAAGCATCTGTCTTTGGCTCTCGTCATGATCTCCAGGTCCTGGGATCGAGCCCCAAATTGGGCTCCCAACTCCGTGGGGAGTCTGCTTCTCTCTCTCCATCTGCCTCTCCCCTTGCTTGTATTCTGTCTCTTTCAAATGGATAAATAAAATCTTCAAAAATCAAAAAGAGAAAGCAAAAGTTCTCAATTTTGATAAAGTTAAATGAATCAATTTTTACTTTATGGATCATGCTTTTGCTATTGCAAAAAAGAAATCTTTGCCTAACCCAAGATCACCAAGATATTTTCCTATACCTTTCTCTATAAGATTAATAGTTTTAGGTTTTTACATTTCAATTTATGATCTATTCTAAGTGAATTTTCGTATAGGGTGAAGAGTATTAATCAGGGTTCTTCTTTTTTTTTTCTTTTTCTTTCATATAAACATGCAATTGTTTCAGAATCATTTGTTGAAAAGACTACCATTTCCTCATTTAATTCCCTTTGCATCTTTGCCCCCCAAAATTGACCATGTGTATACGTATCTACTATTACATACTATTTCATTAATTTATATGTTGACCCCATCTTTTCCAATGCCACACTGTCCTGATTATTATAGATTTATAGCAATCTTAAAATTAAGTAATGTTTCTTGAACTTGATTGTTCTTTTAGAAAATTGTTTTAGCTATCCTAGTTTGTCTTTCCATATAAATTTTAGAATCATCTTATTTCTACAAAAAAAAATTCTCCTGAGTTTGTGATTAATACTGAGTCTTCCAATCCATGAACATGGATTACCTCTCCATTTGTTCTGTCATTTTTTTTTTTCCACTTATGTTTGATCATTTCCAGCATACAAACACTGCCAGGTATTTTAAAATTTTTATACCAAAGTATTTCCCGGGTTTTGGTACAACTGTAAATACTTTCAGGATTTTTTCTTTTTTAATTTCAATTTCCAATTGTTCTTTGTTAATATATGAAAATGATTGATTCTGTGTATTTCCTTATATCCTGTGACCTTGCTAACTCAACTCATTAATTCTGGGACTTTTATTTTTTTTAGGGGGGTGACTATTTAGGATTTCTACATGCCCAATTATATTCCCTGTGAATAGGAACAGTTCAATTTCTTCCTCTCCAATCTATATGCCTTCTATTTCTTAATCGTGCTTTATTTGATGGGGTAGGACCTCCAGTAAAATACCAAACAGGAGTAGTGAAAGCAGATATCCTTATATTGTTCCTGATCTTGGGAGGATCTCCCAGTCTTTCATCATTAAGGATGATGTTAGCTGTAGACTTTTTTGTAGATGTCCTTTACCTGTTTGAGGACACTCCCTTCTATTCCTAAATTGCTGAATTTTGACAAAAGCATTTTATGCATCTATTAAGGTGAACATGTGATTTTCTGTAGTCTGTTAATATGTTACACTAATATTTTAAGAATAAGTTGAAATAATGATACATTAGATATGTTTTATTTGATTTGTTAGTATTTTGTTAGGGATTTCTGTGTCTATGTTCATGACAGATACTAATCTCTAGGGTTTTTTGGGGTGAGATCTTTCATTTTCCCATGAAGGTAATGTTGGTCTTATAAAATAAGTTAATAAGTATTCCACCTTCTTCTATTTCTGGAAAAGTTTATGTAGAATTGGTATTCTTTGTTCCCTAAAAGGTTTTAATAAATATTCCTGTATTATCTTTTTAAGGTCTTAGGATCTAAAATGAGGCCTTCTCTTTTATTCCTGATTTTGGCAATTTGTGTCTTCTCTTTTTTTCTTATCCTGTATGGCTAGAGGTTTATCAATTTTATTGATATTTTCAAAGAAGCAGCTTTTAGTTTCATTGAATTACCTTGTTTTTCTATTATCAAGCTCATTGATCTGTGCTTTATTTACCTTTATTTCTGTTTTATTTCCTTTTATTAGTCTCTGTTCTCTGCTTGTTTTGATTTCAAATACCTCTTCCTTCTCAAGCATCTTTTTTTTTTTTTTTTAAGATTTTATTTATTTATTTGACATGGAGAGAGGGAACACAAGCAGGGGGAGCGAGAGAGGCAGAAGCAGGCTTCCACTGAGCAGGGAGCCCGATGCAGGGCTCGATCCCAGGACTCTGGGATCATGATCTGAGCCAAAGGCAGACACTTAACGACCGAGCCACCCAGGTGCCCCCCCAACCAAGCATCTTAAAACTGAAGCTTAAATCATTGATTTAAGGTTCTTTCTTTTCTGTCAGAATTTAACACTAAAGACTTCTCAAGTGCTGCTTGGCTGCATCCTTCAAGTTTGGATACACTATTATTTTCTTTTCATTCAATTAAAAATATCTTCTGGGGTGCCTGGGTGGCTCAGGTCACAATCTCAGGGTCCTGGGATCAAGCCCCACGCTGGGAATCCCTGCTCAGAGGGGAGTCTGCCTTTTCCTATCCCTTCCTCCTCACACCACTCATGCTCTATCAAATAAATAAAATCTTCAAAAAATATATTTTCTAATTATATTGTGACTTCCTTTTCAACCCATGGAATATTTAGAAGTGTGTTAATTTCCAAGTATTTGGTAATTTCCAAATATGTCTGTTGATTTTTAGCTTAATTCCATTGTGGTTGGTGAACAGGCTTTGTATATTTTCAATTCTTGAAAAACGTGCTTTGCTTTATGGCACAGAATATGGTCTGTCTAGGCAAATGTTCCACATGCACTTGAAAAGAATGTATATTCTGGTTTGTTTGGGGGCAGAGGGCTCTACAAAAGTCTATCAATTGGTTGGTAGTGTTTTTCAGCTCTTCTCCTTACTGATTTTATGTCAGCTCATTCTATTGATTACTAAAACAGGAATAGTGAAGGCAGGGGCTAACAGATCATCAAAGTCCTTTTCAGCTAAGTTAAGGTGTCTGAAGTTTACCTTGAGTTATGGGAAGCTATTGGGAGATTAACCTTAAGAAATGGAGTAACATGGTAAAAAAATTTTTTTCAAACTTGACAAGATTGAAAATAGGCTGGAGGAAAGCCAAAGCAGCAGTGGGGAAAATTACTAGGAAGGCATTTAATGATCATCAAAAAGAAACATGTACTTGATTTAAAGCAGTGGCTCTGAGAATGATGAAAAAAAAAAACAGATTAAGGAACTATTAAGAGAACAGAATCTAATAATCACTTGAAAAAGGTGGAGAATAATGAATACCAGGGAGGAGATGGTTATGGTTCCCAGTTTCTGATTTGGAATACTGGGGTATGCAAGGGTATATACAGGTTAATATTTACCAAAATAGGGAAATACAGGAATGGAAACTGATTTGAGAAGGATGTATTCCCAATTTCAACATGGTGAGATTAAGGTTCCTATAAAATATTCATGTAAAGATGTCCATTAAATTATCTCAGTTCAGGGGCGCCTGGGTGGCTCAGTGGGTTAAGGCCTCTGCCTTTGGCTCGGATCATGATCCCAGTGTCCTGGGATCAAGCCCCGCATCGGCCTCTCTGCTCAGCGGGGAGCCTGCTTCCCCCTCTCTCTCTGCCTGCCTCTCTGCCTGCCTCTCTGCCTACTTGTGATCTCTCTCTGTCAAGTAAATAATAAAATAAAATCTTTAAAAAAAAAAATTATCTCAGTTCAGACAGGTCTAAGCTAGATAGACTCATGAGTCATTAGCACATACTATTAATTGAAACCATTTGTTGGGGTGAATTTATTGAAGAATGGTATATATATATATGTATATATATATATATATATGAAAGAGCTTATCCAAATGTCATTTTAGGATTATCGGATTATTAAAATGCAGATTCTCAGGAACTACTTTAGATTGGACTTCTGTTTTCACCCTCATGAGGCTGAAACCAAGGTGTTCCAGGACTGCGTTACTTACTGAAAGCTCTAGGGGAGAATGCACTTGCACACTCACTCAGGCTGTTGGCAGGATTCAGTTCCACGCAGCTGTGAGACTGAAGCCCTCGTTTCCTTGCTAGCTGTTGTCGGCGTGCCACCCTTGGACCTCTGTAGGTAGCATTCTACAATTCAGAACTGGCAATAGTTTATCCTTTTCACATTGCCTTATCTCTGACACTTCCGCTTTCCTATTCCACTTTTAAGAACTCATGTGGTATTAGGCCCTGTCAGATAACCTAAAATAACCTCCCTAGTTTAAGTTCTAGAACTTTCTATCTGCAAAGTTCTTTTTTTTGCCATACAAAGTAACATATTCACAGGTTCCAGGGATTTGGGCATTGATATTTATGAAGGGCCAGTATTCTGCCTACCATAAGCTACTATAAGCATTCTGATATAACACTTCTTGTAGACCTATGTTTTCATTTTTCATTGATCTTGGGTAAGTACCTAGGAGTGGAATTGCCGGGTCATAAGGCAGGTATATGTTTAACTTTATAAGATGCTGCCAGATATTTTTCCAACATGATTGTACATTTCACACTGCAACCAATAATGAAGGAGCAGGAGAGTTCCCGCTGTTCCACATCCTCACTGATATTGGAGCTATTAGCCTTTCTGGTCTTAGCCGTGTTAGTGGGGTATCCCCTTGTGTTTTTAATTTGCAAGTCCCTGGAAACTAATGATGCTGAGCACTTTTTCATATTCATGTTGGCCATTTACATTTATTGGTGTGTGGAGTGTCTGTTCTTTTACTCATTCTTAACTTGGATTATTGGTGTTTCGAATGAGTTACTAGCTCTTTATTCATTCTGGAAACAAATTCTTTATCAGATATATGTACAATATATACTGCAAATATCATCTCCTCTTCTGTGACCTGTCTATTCACTTTCTTAAAGGCACTTTTTGATGTACACAAGTTTTATTTTCATAACATCTCTTTTATCAGATTTTTTCCTTTCATCATTATTGCATTCTGTGTCCTGTCTCAGATATTGCTGCCTACTTCAAAGTCACAGAAATTCTCCTATAAGTTTGTTTTATCTTTTACTTTTAGGTCTTTGATCCATCTCAAATTAATATTTGTATATTGGGTGAAATGGGTTCATTTTTCCCCCATATGGATATCCAATAGTTCAGCATTATTTGTTGAAAACATTTTACTTTCGGGGCACCTGGGTGGCTCAGTGGGTTAAAGCCTCTGCCTTCGGCTCAGGCCATGATCTCAGGGTCCTGGGATCGAGTCCCATATTGGGCTCTCTACTCGGCAGGGAGCCTGCTTCCCCCTCTCTCTCTCTGCCTGCCTCTCTGCCTACTTGTGATCGCTGTCTGTAAATAAATAAATAAAATCTTTTTAAAAAATACAAAACAACATTTTACTTTCCTCACTAAACTGATTGGTGCTTTGTTTGAAAATCAGTTGGCTATATAAGGATGGGCATATCCTGGACTCTATTCCATTTCATTGATCCATTTGTTTATCCTTATATAAATACCACACCATCTTGATCACTAGAGTTCTATAATAAATCTTTAAGCTCGGTAGTACAAGTTCTCTGGTTTTGTTCTTCCTTTTCAAGATCGACTATTCTAGGTCTTTGGCACATTCATATAATTTTAAAGTCAGCTTGTCAATTTCTATTTTTATTTTTATTTTTTTTAAATTTATTTACTTGACAGACAGATCACAAGTAGGCAGAGAGGCAGGCAGAGAGAGAAGGGAGGAAGCAGGCTCCCTGTTGAGCAGAGAGCCCGATGCGGGGCTCGATCCCAGGACGCTAGGATCATGACCTGAGCCGAAGGCAGCAGCTTTAACCCACTGAGCCACCCAGGTGCCCCGTCAATTTCTATTTTTAAAAAAAGTCTTTGGGATTATTCTTGTGATTGCATTAAATATGCAACACTAGTTTTAAGTAGAGAACGGAGGAGAAATTCTGAGGACACAGAAAGTAAAAATGGAGAGATTAAAACCAAATGAAACAAATGCTCAAAAATTCCATTAAATTTAACAACAAGGAAGTCACCAGAGCTTTTACAACGGTAGCTTCATTGCCCTGGTTGGAGAAGAAACCAAACTGGAACTAAATATCCCATTCCCTCTTCATTCTTACTAAAACCAACCAACCAACCAACCAAACAACAACAAAAAACCCCTGAATTGCAGCTGGGCACACAGATAACTGAATAAAGACTACATTATCTATCTTTCCCTCTACTTAATTGTGACCATTGATTAGAGACCAGCTAATGGGCTCTCAGTGGATGTGTCACATGCAACTTCTTAGAAGTGTCCTTAAGACCATATGCCTTTCCAACAGACACCTGAAAAAGTGCTCGACATCACTCAGCATCAGGGAAATACAAATCAAAACCACAGTGAGATGCCACCTCACACCAGTCAGAATGGCTAAAATTAACAAGTCAGGAAACAACAGGTGTTGGTGAGGATGCGGAGAAAAGGGGGACCCTCCTACACTGTTGGTGGGAATGCAAGCTGGTGTAACCACTCTGGAAAACAGCAGGGAGGTTCCTCAAAAAGTAGAAAATAGAGCTACCCTAAGACCCAGCAATTGCACTACTGGGTATATAACCTAAAGATACAAATGTAGTGACCCGAAGGGGGACGTGCACCCGAATGTTTATAGCAGCAATGTCCACAATAGCTAAACTATGGAAAGAGCCTAGATGTCCATCAACAGATGAATGGATAAACATGTGGTATACATATACAATGGAATATTATGCAGCCATCAAAAAGACCACGAAATCTTGCCATTTGCACCAACGTGGATGAAACTAGAGGGTATTATGCTAAGCAAAATAAATCAGAGAGGGACAATTATCATATGATCTCTGATTTGAGGAATTTGAGAAACAAGACAGAGGATCATAAGGAAAGGGAGGGGGAAAATGAAACAAGACAAAACCAGAGAGGGGGACAAACCTTAAGAGACTCTTGGTCTCAGGAAACAAACTGCAGGTTGGTGGAGTAGAGAGGGGTGGGAGGGATGGGGTGGCTGGATGATGGACACTGGGGAGGGTATGTGCTATGGTGAGTGCTGTGAATTGTGTAAGACTGATGAATCACATACCTGTACCCCTGAAACAAATAATACATTATATATTAATTTTTTAAAAAAAGAGTATGTGCCTTTCTTCACCTTTCCCTTTTCCCTCTTGCTATGAGCAGGTGACAGCTGGACTTAAATCAGCCACCTCAGCCATGAGGTAGCATGCTAAAGAAGGCAGAACAGCAAGGAAGAGGAGCCCAAGGCCCTGATGATCATGGAGCTGCTGCCACACCAGCTATGGCCTACCTAGCTATGGAATCTTATGCAGAGTTAAGGCATTATCATCATCTGTTTTCTTTGTGAGGTACCCAAACCTAACTCTAACCCATCACAGTTTTAACAATCTATATGCCAGTGATCCCAAAGTTGTACCTTCAGCCAGACTCTTTTCAGACTCATCTGTCCAACAGCTACCGGAACATTTCTACTTGGATATCCAACAGGTCTTTCAAATTTAACTGTCCAAAACACTGTTCTTTATTTTTTTTCTCTCCCTAAAATCTTGCTCTACTCATCCTCCCCACTGCAACCAAATGGCAAATGGTTTTGGGTTATAAATGAGAACTGATCTATCTTGTAGCTCAAGGAAAACACCTAAGTGTTGCCTGATTCTTTGGTTTCCCTCACCCTCTTCAAGTTAAGTTTTGATAAGGGACTTCATTTGATTTTCTTTCAAAATTGACGTGGCTGTTCTTAGTCCTTAGTCCTTTCCATATATAGATAGATAGATAGATTTATTTATTTTAGGTTCAGCATGTCAAGTTCCATGAAAAAATCATGTACAATTTTAACTGGAATTGTACTGAATTTGCAGAATTGGGGAAAACTGACACCTTTATGATATTGAGTATTCCCATCCATGCATACGGTGTATCTCTTCATTTACTTGGGTCTTCTGTTATGTGTTTCAATAGAACATTACAACTTCCTCCCTAGGTGACTATACAGCTTCAGTGGGATCTGTTTCTAGATACCTTTAGTTTTGAACACTGGTACAAATAGTACCTGTTTTTTAAATTTAAAATTCCCAGTTAGTTATTGCTGATACATATAAGTTTTTTTTTTTTAATTCAGAAATCCGGGGCACCTGGGTGGCTCAGTGGGTTAAGCCTCTGCCTTCAGCTCAGGTCATGATCCCAGGGTCCTGGGATCGAGCCCCACAATGGGCTCTCTGCTCAGCGGGGAGCCTGCTTCCCCCTCTCTCTCTCTGTCTGTTGCTCTGCCTACTTGTGGTCTCTGTCAAATGAATTAAAAAAAAAAAAATTCAGAAATCCTTCTGAAGGCCATTTTTCACCATTTATTAATACTTCCCTTTCCCTCTGATTTGTGATCTCTTCCCCTACCTTATAAATGCATGTATATGTATGCCTACACATAGGCACACACATTTCTCTGTTGTTTTGTTTCTGGGATGTTTATTCTGTTCCATTGTTCTGTCTTGTACTACTACCACAATGTCTTATGCTGTACTTTTATATTTTGATAGCATTACTCTTCTGTCTCAAGCTCTTCTTAGCTATTTATGTTAGTTTACTTTTCCAGATAAATACTGCAATTATTTTGCAGCTTTCTCCCCAGAGCCTACCTAAGTTATATCATTTGGGGGCTCCGAAGGCCATTCTGACACTCTCTAAACAAAGCAGCCTTTCCAATCACTCTTTATTACATCACCATCTACCTTCTCGTTAACTGATTTTGCTATCTTTCTCCTCCCCACCCCCAATGTAATTGGCTGCTTGTTAATCACTGTATTCCCAGTGTCTACAACAGTGTCTTGACACATACCAGGTGCACAAAAATGTTTGAATAAATGGATGGAGATTTTAAATCCGGATTCAGAGAAACACGGTAAGAAAAGCAGGTTTTGCAGTAATGGTGAAAGATAAGAACTCGCTCAGTTTAAGAGGAGGGGCTTAGATTACTCACAGGTGATTCATGTGTAGGCCTCACGCCAGCACCTGGGGCACAAGAGTGGAGGGTCAATGAAATGTTCAGGAGGAGAATGCTTGCAAGGGGGTAAAAAAAGTAAAGATACTTGGAAATAACAAGTGCTGATGAAGATGTGGAAAAAAAGAAACCCTTGTGCACTGTTGGTAGGAATGCAAGCTGGTGCAGCCACTGTGGAAAACAGTACAGAAGTTCCTCAAGGGGTGCCTGGGTGGCTCAGTTGGGTTAAGCCTCTGCCTTCCGCTCAGGTCATGATCTCAGGGTCAAGGGATGGAGCCCCCATCGGGCTCTCTGCCCAACAGGGAGCCTGCTTCCCCCTCTCTCTCTGCCTGCCTCTCTGCCTACTTGTGATCTCTGTCAAATAAATAAATAAAAATCTTTTTAAAAATTAAAAAAAAAGAATGGAATCTTGCCATTTGCAACAACATGGATGGATCTAGAGATTATAATGGCAAGTGAAATAAATCAAAGACAAATACGGTAAGATTTCACTCATGTGGAATTTAAGAAATAAAGAAAAAACAAAGAAAAGCAGCCTCTTAAATATAGAGAACTGGTGGTTGTCAGGGAGAAGGTGAAGGGGATTAGAGTACACGTACAGTGATGAGCACTGAGTAATACACAGAATTGCTGAATCCTTCTATTGCACACCTGAAATTAATGCTACCTTCCATGTCAATTGTACTTGAATAAAGAATTTTAAAAATTAAAAAAAATTTTTGTCAACATGTTTTAATGAGAAAAAGACACTTTGTAAGAACCATACCTAGGGTGAGCATAGAACCAGCAATATGGAAACCAAAAAGAGGAAAAAATGTCAGGGCTGAGAAGAGGGAAATGAATATAAGAGCTGGGTTTATTAATCACATAAACACATGTAGTAATGGGCAGCATTAGCTTAACTGGGAAATACAATTTAACCTAAGGACGCTAAGCAAGAGCCTCATACCTCCACCGGTAAAAAGAATTAGAGAGCTCTATTAAACGACACATCAAAATTTGGGGAAAGGATTAATTCTGGAACCCTCTGGGGTCTTACAATGACCGTTCGGGGCTTAAAAACCTATCCGCATTCGATCTATCCACCTCCCCGGGTCCCAGTTAGAAGCTGTGGGCTGGCAGGTTCCGATGTGAATGAGACAGTTTCTTACTCCTCATCATCGTTCCGTGACAACCCAGTGAAGGCTGATGGTACCGGCAGCTGCTTTGAGGGCCTCAGAGAGGAACAAGTGCTGGGCAGCGACCGGGAAAGAAGAGTCCGGCGGCTGCGGCTCGGGAGAGGCCCTCACTCCCCGCGACGGGTCGGCGGGTCAGCCGGTGTGTCAGGGGCCGTGCCCCCGCGCCGTCCTCCCACTCCCCGCCGCGCCGGCTTCGCCGACGCCCTCGCCCGCCCCCACGAGCCCGGGCTCCCCTTCCTACCTGCCGGCCACCTCTCGGCCGCTCGCCGCCGACCTAGGCGGCAGGGAGCCCACCTTCCTCGGCGGGTGCCAGCCTGAGCCCTCCAGCCGGCTACTGCCGGCACGTGATACCGCCCCCGTCGCTCCTCGCCCCGCCCCTCGGCCCACTCCGCGCTCCGCCTCCCGCCGGCGCGCCCCACCCACAAGAGCGTCGCTGACCGATGACGTAGTCGGCGCAGGCACACTTGGCGAGGCCGGGGTGCTGCTGGCTCTGCGGTTGGAGGTACGTGGGGTCGGCTCGCCCAGCGAGAGGGGAAAGTGAGGTGCGTGGCAAACCGAGGGCTCCCGAGGGAAGAGGGGAGGGGGAAGAAAAGACCCTGAAGCCTGTCCTCCAGGTGCGGGGGTACGGGGCTGTGTCCCGCACCTCTCGGGGCCCTACTGAAGAGGCTTGGAGGCTGTCCCGCAGTAATGAACCGCGGGTTTCGTTACGGGAGGTAATGGCTCGCGCCCAGGTGTACGAGTTTAAGCGTCCGCTGCGTGGAATATGTTCCTGCTCGGGCAGATCATTGGGGAACCTGAGTTATGTGGTAAAACACGAGATCGGGAGACCTCGCTCCACTCTTTTTTTCCCCCCGGGTGCTATGGCTCAGTTTCTTCGCCCTAATGAGATGGTCGACCTCACCATCCCTTTCACAGCTACCATTCTGTGATTTCTGCCTCCCAGAGTATTATCTTTTATCGTTATTCTGGGCAGAAATAGAAAGCTTGTGACTCATGTTCTAAAGTTGAATTGGGTACGCGGGCATAGAGTTCGGTTGCTTGCTTTCGTTAGGACTGACTTGGGTAGCATTTGCAAGTAAGATTTCTGCATTAATAGTCCAATAGACTCATTTTAAATTTTAGAAATCAGAATATCTATGTTTTCTTAATGTTAGCCCTCTGTTTTTCATACTCAAATATTTAATGAGACATTTAATATTTTGTCTCATTTCAAGAGGCAAATCTCCAAAGTATATTGAAGTTGATTTTTTTTTAATTTATTGTCACCTTACCTCTCTTATTAGCATTTTAAAGGTCATCTACACCTTCTGCCTGGGAAAAGATGGTCAACGTCTTGAAAGGAGTGCTAATAGAATGGTTAGTAGTTTTGATACTTAATGAAATTTAAATCTCCACATTGAACTTGATGTATGTGTACCTCCTCTAAAATCCATGTTTTCGTTTTGTTTTAAGATCTAAATGAATCAAGTCTTACAGCTTTCGCAACTTCACTTTTCTTACATAACAAGTGGGACAGATTTCGTTGCAGCGTTTCTTCCTGGTACCAGATTTCAATGTCTCAGTCCAGTTGATGTAATTGGCATATTTCCAACCCGTTTTGGTCAAGGGCAGTGTATTTTTTACATCAATGCTCTTTAGAGGAACAGTGCTCGTTGTTGTCCTCCAACCATTAGGGAGATTGACTAGAATTTTAAGGTCTGCCTATGTCTTCACCATCACAAGCTGTGGTCTTGAAGAGTAAGAAAATCAAGAGCCAATTGAAGATTTCTTAAACCAGGCGCATATTTCATAGGAGAAGCTAGAAACCATAATGGGCAGCACTGGATTTCTCAAAGCAAGCTACATTGGGCTTTGTTACCACGCAGTCTGAAAACCTGAACTACTGGACCAGTTCTTGCTCCGTCTTCACTTGTTCGTGATAGCAGGGCTGGGGAAGGAGCAAAACCAAACCTTAGGATACTTCTGGCATTTAGAACAACATTGTCTTATAGAAATATAATATGAACCACATATGTAGTCTTGACTCTTTTATTAGCCACATTAAGAGTAAACTGAAGCAGGTGAAATTAATGTTTTATTTAACCCAGTGTCCAAAATATTTCAACATGTTCCAAATCTTCAAAATCCATACTAAGATTTCAAAATTTTGCTAAGTCTTTTTCCATACCACGGCTTCAAAATCCAGTGTGGAGTTTACTTTCACAGCCCATCTCACAGGCTGGTCACATTTCAAGTGCTCAGCACTGAGTCATGCAGATTTAGTGTTTGGATAGACACAACAAAGATAAGAAAAGAGTCAGTGATGTAGGTGGGAAGCTAAGAGGGAATCTTTCATAAAAGTGAGTCCCTGGTGATGAGAGATGGACCACGATGACACACTGGAAGTCAGCGATTTCTTTCTTTTTTTTCTTCTCCTATTTTTAATGAGTTTTCGTGGAGAGGTGAGATAGATGTCAGATTGGAGTACTTTGGGAAGGGAAAGGAAGGTGAGGACGTGAATAAGTGGAGAGGTCTCCTTGGAGAAGTTTTGTTGTAGTAATGAGCAAAGGAATGGAGAAACGTGTTGATGGCTGGAGAAGGATATGGTAAGGGACTCTGATTCTTGTATTTGGTTTTAATGTGAGAGACTAGAACACATGTTGATAAGAGTAAACTGCTTAGAAGGTACCTGGGTGGCTCAGTTGGTTAAGCGTCTGCCTTCGGCTCAGGTCATAATCTCAGGGTCCTTGTATAGAGCCCCATATCGGGCTCCCTGCACAGCGGGGAGTCTGCTTCTCCCCCTCCCTCTGCACCTCTTTCCCGCTTGTGCTGTCTCTCTCAAATGAATGAATAAAATCTTTAAAAAAAAAAAAAATTACTTTGATGTTCACTTGGGAAAGCGAGGGGAAGGGCTCTAGATCCCATAAGTTCTAAAAACAATGTGCTGTTTTCTTTTAGAAAAGACATTTAGGCTACTTTTCATATTTTATTTTTCTTAAAACATTGTCATATCACAGTTTGAGCTTCACCTCTGGATTTAATAAGTCTTCTGTCTTTTTTTTTTTTTAAGTCTTCTGTCTTGTAAGATTTTTGTATTTTAGTTTTTGTTGGTGTGTTAAGTTTTACTTATCTAGACTGTGTTAGGAGGACGGCCATATTAGGTAAAGATCTGAATTCATACTTGTTTTTCTTTTTTAGTTGAACAATTGTTTCACTGCATTTATTCCTTTCTTTGATCATAGGTATCTCTTTTATCACATTGTTTCATTCTCCTTGTTACTTTCCTTAGTCCTGTCCCACATCCATTCTTTTGTCATTGTTGCCTCTTTAAGAATAACCTTAGAATAATTTAGTCTGTTTCTAAAATAATCCTTTTGGCATAATGATTCGGATTGTGTTAAATCTGTATTTTAATTTGAAAAAATATGACTGGGCTGCATTTAAAGAGAGCAGAACTCTAGGAGACTCATTAAAATCTCAGTGGTAGGCCTTCAGGGTAGCCTTGAGGACAGAGTACAGATTTGTAAGAGGAGCTGAGGTGTTCAGTTTTCTTTCCTGATAGGCTGAGCTGTCGGCCTGGTTTGCTGTCATGTAATCAAACCTCTGAGTTCTACCTGGGCTCTGATGACCCTCTGTCACTTTGCTCTTCTGTGTAACCCCAGGCTAGCAGCAACAGCATCATCTGGAACTTGTTAGAAATGCAAAATCTGAGACCTCACCCTAAATCTCCTGAATCAAAATTGTATATGCAAAGGAACTTGTTAACAAGCATTAAAAGTTTGGGGAGCACTTAATTGGCTTAAGGTTGAGCATCAGTTTTCCTATGGAGAACTATTTTGCACCAGGACCACTAAAATTTTATTTTGCAGATAGTGCCTTTGGCAGAACTTCCAATTTTTTCCTTCAAGGTGAATTCTGAAGTGTAGCCTGCACAATTTTTTGAAAGGGTAACTGTCTTCCCAAAGGTTAAATCTTCCGAAAAGACTTCAGGCCTAAGAAATGACAGATCCATAAAGTGCATGGTCAGGGCTGGTGGGTACTCCACAATCAGATGTAAATGTTGGGATGGTAACTGGAAGAGTCCTTCAGTTCCCCTCGTGTCTGTATTTGATGCCAAAGAGAAGATTCTTAATAACATAGTATCATTATGTTTATTACTTCATAATCCTCATGGATTCTGTGGAGCCTCTCGGTGTACTGGAGTACAGAATTTGATAGGTCTGGAGTTTATAGGCAAACTGCTCAAGAGTCTTCTAAAACTATTCCATCATTCCACTTATTTTCCCTCCAGATTCCAGCCACATCACCGTACAAGGTCATCTGTCACGGCGGATAGTACTGTTCACATGTTCTGTTCCAGCGGCCAGCAAAATACTTCTCAGGCGTGTGTGGCCTCCTTCAGGAAGGGAGTCTGACTTTGACACCTGTCTTAGGATGGCTTAACTTACTGCCATATTTAAATTCCATGTCTGTCAGTTCCTTTTAACAGATTTGAAGTCTCTAGTAAAGAAGCAGATAAATCAGATTATAATAGCGACCATTTAGGCCTAACTGTCAGTTTGCTGGCAAAGTCAAGGTGCTGGGTTCCAAGAAGACGCTTTCCTACAAGGCTTATCGAAAGCTGAATTGAAATTCTTCTGTTTATAAATTTGAGTTTTTAAATCAAAATGAGATTGGTGAAAACTTCCTCTTTGTTGGGATCCACCACTGTCAACTGCCAGCCTCACACAAGCATTTTCCCAAGTCCAGCCGAGCACGGCAGTGTCGCAGCAACGTGTGCCCAACAACGTCTGTCCGATTGCAGGTGCTAGAGCAGACCTCCGGGGTGACAGTTACCCACGTGGTGTGGCAAGTGCTCCAGCAAGGAGGATTTGTTGCAGAGGTGCAAAGGATTTGGAGAAATAGATATTATTAGACCAGTCTTACCCTTATAGCTTTGGCTTGTAAACCTGTATTGTGTATGAGAAGCAAATAAGAAGGCAAAAGCATCTACCATTTTTTTCTGTTCTTTCACATCGTTCACATCTCTCTTGTGAGCCTCTGCTGCTTGGAAGGGCCATACCCACAGAAGTTCCCTGGCCACCCAGAGCAGTGTCTAAAATTTGACTAGCAGGTACTTAGAAAGTATTTTGTTTACTGAATGAATTTTGTCAACAGAATTAAGTCAAGGAATGTAATCTCAGCGTAAATTCAGGTTATTAATGTTCCATTAGAACTCTGTTACCACAGTGATAATAGTGGAGAGAAGAATAGGTTTTGATAACTTGGATTCAAGTTTCAGTACCAAAAAGGTTTGTATGCCAGACCTCCTTTTTGGCAAGTTACATCAAAATAGCTCTTAAATGAAGTGACTGTTGTCTTCCAGTCTTAGTTTTTAAAAAGCAGGCTCTCACCAAGCTACCGATATGGTTGATGGAGATGCAGTCTTTTTTTTTAAGATTTTATTTATTTATTTGACAGAGAGATCACAAGTAGGCAGAGAGGCAGGCAGAGAGAGGGGAAACAGGCTCCCCACTGAGCAGGGAGCCTGACGTGGGGCTCCATCCCAGGACCCTGAGATCATGACCCCAGCCAGAGGCTTAACCCACCACACTACCCAGGCGCCCCTAGAGGTGCAGTCTTAAACTGCTGATCTAGAAAGCAATTTGTAATAGGTTTTTTTGAGGTTTTATATGGTTTAACACAATAATTCCATTTCTAGAAGTTTATCCTAAAGAGGTGACCCTAAGGAAGTGATCAGAACTGCAGGAAAAAATGTAGGAGATTGAGGGGTGGCTCACTCGGTTACACGTCCGACTCTTAGTTTCAGCTCAGGTTGTGATTTCAGGGTTGAGAGATTGAGCCCTGCTGTGTCAGGGTTCCCGGCTTAGTTGGGAGTCTGCTTGAGAGTTTCTGATTGTCTCTGTGCCTCTCCTCCCCACCCCCCAGAGTGCACTGGTACACATGCACGCTCTCTTTCTCAAATAAATAAACCTTTTTAAAAATGTAGGTAATTGAGGGTGCTATTAAAGTTGAGGATGGAGCTAGAGAGTAGAATGCGAAGCGAAATTAGTTGGTCAGGGAAAGACAAAAACCATGTGATTTCACTCATGTGGAATTTAAGAAACAAAACGGGGAAAATGTGAGACAAATCAAGAAATAGA
Source organism: Martes martes (assembly GCF_963455335.1). Classification (NCBI taxonomy): domain Eukaryota; kingdom Metazoa; phylum Chordata; class Mammalia; order Carnivora; family Mustelidae; genus Martes; species Martes martes. The sequence continues at coordinate 9,322,526 of NC_137893.1, read as the reverse complement.
CTCTTAATGATAGAGAACAAACATGATGATGATGGGGAGTAGGGAGTGCAACTCGGAGTGACGAGCACCAGGTGTTGAATGGAAGTGTTGAAATGTTGTCACTAAATTAAGAAGTGTGACATTTTTGTAATCAAATAATGTAGCTATTAAAGTATTTGAAAACATTTTAAGTGATAAGGGACAATGACATGGTGTAATACAATGATAAGTCTCATAAAGTGACACTGAGCATTTACCAGATACTGTACTAAGTCCTTGGTAATATTCAGTTAGTTCTCACAACAACCCTATGAGATGCAGATTTTTTTTTTTTTAAGATTTTATTCATTTGAGAGAGCACACATACAAGCAAGCATAAGCGGGGTGGGGGTGGGGCAGAGGGAGAAGCAGACTCCTCGCTGAGCAGGGCACCAGATGCTGGGCTTGATCAGAGGACCCAGAGACCATGACCTGAGCCAAAGGCAAACTTTCAGCAAACTGACTGAGCGACCCGATGCCCCAGATGTAGGTATTCGTATCCTCATCTTACAGATGCAGAAATTGAGGCACAGAGAAATTAATTGCTCAGGCTTACACAGCTGCTAAGATGGGATTGTAAACCATAGTGTTCTGCTTCGGAGCCCAAGCTAGTAAGCCTGACATAGACTGTCTAACACAAAGCTAAGCATAATACTGTGTTAAGTTTTTATTTTTATTTTTTAAGATTATTTATTTATTTATTTGACAGAGGGAAAAGCAGGCTCCCTACTGAGCAAGGAGCCTGACTAAGGGCTTGATCCCAGGAACCTGGGATCATAACCTGACTCAAAAGCAGACACTTAACCAACTAAGCCACCCAGGCGCCCCCTTTATTGTGTTAAGTTTCCAAAAAAAAAAAAAAAGCATGCATATTCTTAGAACATCATATACACAGGCTAGTAATAAAAAAAATATTTTTGTAACAACAAATCCTTTAATAGGATAGAAGTAGGTAATTTGAACCTTTCTACCTGTATCCTCCCACACACCCAAAGACTCTAGGCATTTTCATTGCTCATCATTTGAGTATCTGCCAGGAGCATAGTGTTTTTAGATGTAGTCTCCAATCCAGCAGCCCTCCACTGTAAGTAGCACTGTCTCCATCTTACTGCCTAGGATGCTAAGACATGGAGAGGTTTAGTGATTTTACGTATCATGCATCTTGGTTGACAGAGCTGGGGCTTGGAGTTAGGCTGAGTCCAGTGCTGTCTTTAGTGTCATATCTTTCTGACAGTAAACCTAGTGTGTGTCATATTGGGAACTTGAGACTATTACTCTGGTTAGCTCGGTGTCCCCTGTGGCGGCCCTTTCTTTCTCTTAAGACTCTTCTCATTGCAAATATTTACTGAGCCATCTACGATCTGTTGGGTCCTAATAAAGGTACCTATATCTCAAGCTGGACAATGGGCTTATTCCAAAACACTGTGGAAAATGCTCGTAAGAAAGAAGTAAACTTAAGTAAACAAAGCCATTTCATTTCATTCAATAACAATTTTCTAAAACATTCTTTTCTCAGGGCATACAGAATTTGGAGAAATACTTTTAAGATTTTTTTTTAAGATTTTATTTATTTATTTGAGAGACAGAGATCACAAGTAGGCAGAGAGGCAGGCAGATAGAGAGAGGAGGAAGCAGGCCCCCTGCTGAGCAGAGAGCCCGATGCGGGGCTCGATCCCAGGACCCTGGGATCATGACCTGAGCTGAAGGCAGAGGCTTTAACCCGCTGAGCCACCCAGGCGCCCCTACTTTTAAGATTTTTAAGTAACTATACCTGTTAGCTAATTATTTTCCGGAAGGGTAGTTTATCGTGGATCGAGCCGAGATTATCATTCTGACAGGACGGACAGTGCTGACAATTTTGTGCAGGTGACCAGTGAAGTCTGTGATCTGTTTGACAGCGAACTGCGTCATCCTAGTAGAGTCTTTGTGGGGTAATACTTTTTAGAATCATGTATTATAGGAGTTTTACTCAGGTTGTGTAGGAAGGAGTCGATTGATACCTACTTTCACGTCTCCAGGACCAAGACATTATTTCCCTTGCTCACTAACCCTGATCCCAGGACTTCAACCAACTATGTCTGTGAGCTCTTGGTTTTGTTTTTCTTTCTTACCAGCAGGTTCTCCCATGGACTCTTCATGAAGAAGTAGAGTAAATAGCCCTGAATTTAGGCAAGATACTCCAGTTCCCTCAATGTCTCATGATAAAAGTCCCTTAAATTTTGTCATTTTGAATCATTATAAATTAAATTTCAGGTACATGCTTGAGAATTCGGTCACAAATTGACTGCTGTTTCCTTTCAAACAGTTGAACCGAGGCAATGAAGAAGGGAAGTAGTTAATTCAGTGTTTCACCAGCCAGTCACTTTCTAACTATCTCCTTTGTCAGTGAGCAGGTTTCCCCAGGTATGGGGAATGGCGCTGGTGTTCAAGATGGTTCGTAGTAGAACACAGAAGGGAGGGGGAGAGGGGCGCCTGGGTGGCTAAGTGGGTTAAGCCTCTGCCTTCAGCTCAGGTCATGATCTCAGGGTCCTGGGATCGAGCCCCGCATCAGGCTCTCTGCTCAGCGGGGAGCCTCCTTCCCCCCAACCCCCGCCTGCCTCTCTGCCTACTTGTGATCTCTCTGTCAAATAAATAAATAAAATCTTAAGAAGGGGGGGAGGGGGGAGGACACAGATACTGTTTTTATATGACCAGTTTGAGTTATTTGAGGATGAAAACACATTGGGATGACTGGTGATTCATGCCAGGCGAAGTCAAGCTTAAAAGTTGATTTAAAGGCAATTTAAAGAAAAATAATAAGTAATATGTAACTCAGTTGTTACAAGGGGTGCTAAATGAGCAAGGATAGTATGCAATGGCAGAACTTTTGAAAACACCAACGTGCTGATTCAATGCGCGAATGTGAGTCCCCCTGGCACTTAGGTCTCAGTCCTTATCTTACTGTGCCTGTTCCCAGCCCCTGACACAATGGACCACTTCCTCTTCCTGAAGGTCCTTTGTTCACTTATCTTCCAGGACTCAGGGTTTCCTTCCTACCTCAGTGTCACTGCTTTATAGTCTACTTTGCTGATTTGTCCATTTCTTCCTAACCTTTTATATCGGAGCGTCTGGGGCTTAGTCCCTGGTCTCTTCTCTGTAGCGATGTTCACTCCCTTGTCAGGGCTTGAGGACTGACTTTTTCTCCTCAGTCTGGACTTGACTGCTGAAATCCAGAATTGTGTATCCACCTTCCTACTCGGTTTCTTCTCTTGGGTGCCGGGAGGCATCTCGCGTGTAACATGCCTAACACCCAGCTCTTGATCTCCCCAGCAAACCTGTTCCTCCTGCTTCTTCCGCGTCTCTGCAAAAGGCAACTCCATTTTTCATTTGCTCTGACCAAAAAGGTTGGGAGTCTCCTTAATCCCTCTCCTCCAAAGCTGGGGTCTAGTCTCAGCGAATTATGTTGGCTTTACATTCAACGTATGTCTAGAATCCAAATACTTGTCATCATCTCACTTGTACTATGTAGGTCCAAACCATTGTCCTCTCTTGCCTGGGTCACTTCAGTCACTTTCTAATCAGTCTCCCTGTTTCTGCCCTTGCCTCCACTACCCTCCGGGCTTTTCTTATCCCCGCAGGCGGCATGATCCTTACGTCTAAAATTGAAGTCAGTCTGTAAGTTAAATCATGTCACTCAGTAAAAGCCAGACTTGCTAAAATCACCTCTGAGGCCTTTGTGATCTGGCCCGGCTACAACTAACTTTCTGACCTCACCTCCCACTTCCGTCCCCTTTGGTCACCCCTCTCCAGCCTCCATAGCCTTACTGTTCACTCTGCCTGGGATGTTCTTGCCTGAGTCACCACATGCCTTGCTTACTCCCTCCTCCTGTTTGTTCAGATACCGCTGCTCGGAAAGGCCTTCCCTGCCTCCCCCGTTTAAACTTACAGGATCCTGTCATTTTCATCACTGCCGTTTCTCATCCTACTTCGCTGCTGCGTGTGTGTGTGTGTGTGTGTGTATCGGAGTCCTACCAGTAAAATGTAAGCTCTGTAACAGGGAGGATTCTGAATTGTATTGTTCACTGCTGAATACCAAGGATCGAGATATTGCCTAGCACATCCAGGTGCTCAGTAAATATTTATTGAATGCATGAATAAAGCTTAAAGTAGCAAATTTACTTCTGAACTAATCAATTCTGCACATTAGAGTGGTCATTCTAATTCTGCAACAATAGAATATGACTGAATTTTGCCAAACCTAAGTGGACAAGCATAACCTAGGTGTACTGAACCTACATGTACGATGACAGGCATACTAAATTTAAAATTGTGTCGGTTCTGATATGTGCAGACCTATTCATTCACATCATTTATTGTGTAGTAAATTGTTAATAAAATCACTGTAATGGTTAAGTTACTGAAAATAATTTAAAAAGTCATCTTTTCAGGAAGACTTGATTTTATTAATAGTTAATATACCATGAACCATACTCATATAGTGCTTGAAATCCTTTACCTTTGTTATCTTCACTTATGCCTAGTTTGTACTTAAAAGACGTAAAACTTGTTTTTAATGTTTTCAGGAAATTATACTGACTTCTTTTGAATTGTCATCTTTGTAACTGACGTTGTCATTCCTCAAGAAACAATAAGATTTTGTAAAGTTACATGTTCTCTAAGATTTAAAAAAACTATATGCAACTTGACATTTTTGTTTTCATCTGTTGCTAACCACATTGTTGTACATTATATTAGGTCTAGAGAGTGTCCTTGTTGTGATTCAGGCTTTTTTTTGACAGAGATATGTTTGTGTACATCCTAGAAATAGGGTTTTCTTTTCGTTTTAGATTTATTTATTTATTTGAGAGAGAGGCAGGAGAGAGCCAGGGGAGGGGCAGAGAGAGAGGGAGAGAGAATCCTCAAGCAGACTCCCCACTGAGCACAGAGCCCAACAAGGGACTTGATTCCAGGACCCCGAGATCATGAACTGAGCTGAAAGCAAGTGTTGGACACTTAACCAACTGACCCACCCAGGCACCTCATGTAAATCCTAGAAATTGTATCCCTCTTTTCCTTGTGACTTACTCTACTCATTCCAAACTAAAAATCACAAATATAGAGAATTAAATTATGGCTCTTCTTTGAGCTCAGTATTCTCAAGAAGATTTTGGTAGAATCTCCTTTAAAGATTCTGAATGATAGTTCAGACTTTAAAAGTTCAGAATTTTAAGGAAGAAAAAGAACTTGAGAAGCTGCTGTGAGCCAAACACTACCCTCGGCATTATTCTCCTTTGATTTCTCTTAACAGTCTGGTATGTAGGCTTATTTTGTGGCGTTAGAGTTTAAGTACATATTAAGGTCACAAGTGATAAAGCTGGGATTGACTTTTGCTATTCACCCTGCTCTATCACAGTGACTGTTTAACTGGTTTTGTCAATTAATTATTCCCTGGCAAGATAGTGAAAATCTTTTGACTTCTTAGATATAATGGTCATAGGCAAGTAAGGAAATTCATTTTTTGAATCAGTTAAGGGAGCTGTGATTCTAGGCCCTAATAAGTGCAAAGCTCTGAACATTACTTTTTCACTTGTCAGTGACAAATTAATCTTTTAAAATCTCATCATTGGCCTCTTTCTCTAAAACTCTAATGCTTGAGACAGGAAGTGCGGGATTGAGTAACAATTTAGAACTTTTACAGTTGCCCTAAAAATCCTGCATGCCCAATCCTAATTGCTCAGGTGTAATTTGACAGCACAGTGTGTCATTGTCGTGTGTTTCTTTCTGCAGTGACCCTGCCATGAAGCAGTTCCTGCTGTACTTGGACGAATCAAATGCCTTAGGGAAGAAGTTCATCATTCAAGACATTGATGACACTCATGTCTTTGTTATCGCAGAGTTGGTTAACGTCCTCCAGGAGCGAGTAGGTGAATTAATGGACCAAAATGCTTTTTCTCTTACCCAGAAGTGAAGATACTCAATATTGACCACTTAGGAATTACAAGTAACAAATGTGAGACTGTCACCATTCAGTGTCCTGTGTGACAGATGAGACTTAGTGGCTTAGGCGCATATCATGGGGAAAACTGTGATGTCGTTTGTTCAGAAAAAAGTCCCTGATTTTCTTGTTTGTTTTTTTTTCCCTGTTCATGTACCCTAGAATTTAAAGAAAAGAAAAAAAAATTCATCGGTTGTCTGTAATTTGGCTTTTATTATCCTACATTAAAATGTAAATGGTTTTCCTACCTTTTTAATACCAATTTAATACAGTAAGAATATAATGGAATATGCCTTTACCAGTTTAACCTAGGTGTTTTGCTTGTTCCTGTTAATGTGGGATTTTGTAGTGTGGGTATGGTTTGTTCTGTTCTAATTAGAAACTTGATTACCTAGATAAATACGCCAAGGTGGGACTTTGGTAATATTTATGTCTTTGCAAATAATATCTGCATACTGGCCGGCTCTACTGGTGAAGAAGATGGGGAAGAGAACCATGTTACATTGATGTAAGCTACAGTTTGCATTTCCCTAAAAATACAGTGTTTTTAAAGTACAGAGGGTTTGGGGCACCTGAGTGGTTCAGTTGGTTAAGCCTCCGACTCTTAATCTCAGCTCAGGTCTTGATCTCAGGGTCATGAGTTCAAGCCCCACATGTAGAAGATTAGAAATAACCAAATGGGAAGGGGGAATGTTGCATTGCAAGCTTTATCTTCTCTGTGTTTAAACTTTTTCAGTCACATTTTCCTTTCCCATCAGGGAAAATGTTCTTCTGTTTAAAAAAAAAAAATTTGTTTTATTTGTGCCTTATTCCATATGAGAATCCATTTAAACTCTTTTTAAAAAGAGATAAGGACTGTAGAAAGAGTACAGCATAAGGCATGTAGTCAGTCATACCGTAATAACGTTATATGTGACAGTTAACTGGACATACCATGGTGAGCATTTTATAATGTATATAATGTCAATTCACTATGTTATACATACTGAATTGTGTCAACTACAATTTTAAAGAAAGGCAAGTAAGAGCAGATAGAAACAAAGTGAGTCTTGTGGGAAGTGGGATGATTAGGTTCAGATGTATTGCATATGGCTTTATGATTGTTGGGAGGCAGAAATAACACTAATAGGAGCTTTGCTTCCCTTCCTGAAGATAGTGTTAACCAGGATGGGTTCATGTGGTGAGAATTTTCCAAGAGAGAAGAGGACTTTTGTGATGCTATAACCCAGTTTTCTTCCCTCCTGTGGTGTGCTTATTCAAAGCACCTGTGTACCATTTTCAGTCACACAAGCTGGACACTGCCACCCTTTGGTACAGTAGGTCCTCGCTTATCCATGATTTCCCTTTCCACCGGCAACCAAGGTCCAGAAGCAGATGATTGTCCTTGTCACTATTGTCAGAGGGTAGTAACCTAATGCTGTCCTGATGCCTACGCCGTTCACCTCACTTCTCATCCTTTGGGCATTTTGTCATCTCACATGAGGAGCCCACGAGAGGAATGACAATGAGTACAGTACAGTAAGATAGCTAGACCATATTCACATAACCTTCATTACAGGTTATTCTATTTTATTATTAATTATTCTTCATCTCTTACTGTGCCCCATTTATAAATTAAACTTTGTCATAAGGATGTACATACATCTTAGTCTACACGGGGCTCAGTACTTCCTGTAATACAATTGTAATACAATTCTCCATCTATCATGATTCCCATCAATATAAATCAAGCTACAGAAGTTTGATTCTCATATAATAATGCAAACAATTTTGTGGCATTATTGGTACATTTGGTACTAAAATGTGTTGAGTACAAAATATATTTCTTTAGAATTTCCAGCTGTACTGAAATGGTACTCAATCTTGTATTTCAGGCATATCTAAATCAAATCTAATTCAAATAAAACTCAGATATTTGTCAGCTAATACCTTTTATATTAACATGAAACCTTACAAAAATTTTTCTTAGAATCCCAGTTTAAAAGGTATGGAAAAAAACTATATTGAACAGTGAATGCAAAGAGTCTTACGTGAAGGAAAATCTTTCATCAGCTCTCATTTTTTATTTTTTTTTTCCAAAGATTGATTTTATTTATTTGAAAGAGGGGGAGCAGAAGCATGGGGAGAGGCAGAGGGAGAGGGAGAAGCAGACTGCCCTGCTGAGCAGGGAGCCCAACGCGGGACTCGATCTCAGAACCCCAAGATCATGACCTGAGCCAAAGGTAGAGACACATAGCCAACTTAGCCACCCAGGCACCCAGCTCTCAATTTTTAAAAAGTCCTATTGGAGCAAATGTTAAATATTTCTCTCCGGACACTGCATTAAGAAAGACGGGACACTGTGACACTAGGAAGCCCACTTGCAGCTGTTTAGTTGACTTGTTCAACTTCGAGAGAATAGGACGTAACCAAGTGACATTTTACCCAGACCTTCCTTCTTGGAATCTGACCGACATTATTTAATTTGGCACATTTTAGATGTTGAGAACAAGAGACACAGGCTGCTTGGTAGTGGAGAAATTGACTACTCTCTTTTTTAAAGATGAAGTCCTGAATATTATGAAAAGGTAGTATTGACTGAATTGTCTTACCTGCAAAAAGAATCACTTCAGTTCACAGAGGTTAGGTGACCAGTCACAGATATCTGTGTGCTAAAATTGTGATATTTAGAGTTATACTAACTTCTAACTTCTCTCTCTCTCTTTTTTTTTTAAGATTTTATTTATTTATTTGACAAGTAGGCAGAGAAACAGGCAAAGAGAGAGCCCAATTCGGGACTCGATCCTAGGACCCTGAGATCATGACCTGAGCCGAAGGCAGAGGCTTAACCCACTAAGCCACCCAGGTGCCCCTAATTTCTAACTTCTTGATAGTGTTTTTTTTTTTCCTTAAATACTGTATCAAGTCAAAAATGCTTAATTCCTTGAACCCTGATTTCCTTGTGAAATTTCATGGGATTACTTTAAAATTCCAGACATCTAAGTATGCATCACAGTTAATGTAAAAATGTATATTGGGAATCAGTTTTGGTGAACAGTAACAGAACGCTACTAATAATGGGCAACAAAGACTACTCCCCTTTATTGCTGATAGACACCAGGGGCGGTAATCAAAATTATTAATGATTGTAATGCTCTTAACATCAGCTGAAACGGGTGATTCGACATACCTGTATTATTTTCTGAGAAGATGGTAGTGTGTACTTACTCTAGTTTGTAGTTGCTCAGTAAACCTCATTTACCTCAAAGAAACTAAATAAAAGCTCTGGTGTGATTCCTTCTCATTTAACTAGAATGCTGGGATCATTCTCTTAACATTCTCCTATCTTAACAGATAGGAAGAGGTTATATTTTAAAGGTGAAGAAATTATGCAGTTCACTAATATACTCAATAAACATTCTCATGTGTGTGTAACTCTACCTCATTTGCAGCAAAAATGACACTGAAAGGTCTGTTGGTGAGGTTCCTGAATAAGCGTTTTAAATACTTTATTCTCACTATCAGAAGGTGATTAAGAGACAACCTGCATGCGAATGTCTGCTCCCTGCTTGCTGGCTCCGAGATCTTGGGCAGGTCACTGAATTTCTCTCTGAAAACAGGAATTACCTGTCCTCAAAAACAGTTTGAGTGATTGTAAGTTAACGTGTCAAGCACATGATTCTGAACTTCATTTACTTTGAATCTGGAAGAGCACAGTGGAGGGGAGGAGGCGGATTTCAGCACACGCCCACAGGCGCACACACGTCCATGGACACTTTTTTAAGAAATTTCTTCATAATCAACGCAGGGAGAATGATCAAATGGGGGAGGAGGGGAATTCTTAGAAAATGAGCATTGGGTACATAGCAGACTGGTGGCCCACTACCTCCACTGACCTAGAAGCTGCTCTTCAGCAACTTGAATCTTGTTGGGAAATACCCAAATCGTTCATTTTTCCAAGACTGTCCCCAGGGCCCAGGGGTGCAAGAGCACCCAGCCCCAGCGGTCCCAAACTAGATTCGCCTCCTGGCTGCTGACTGAATCCAAAGGCAGAGGGACAGTGTGAAACAAGGAATTTATTTCAGTGAGGCCAACACCGGGAAGACAGCGGACTGACATTTCAAGGAGGGTGTCTAAAGTGCTGACAATACTTCTGGGTTCATATTAAGGAGAATGTGGGACAAAGGTAGGTGGGTCCGTGCAGGCGGGACAGTACAGGTCAGGTCACTCATTTTGTTGGGGTCAGGCATGTGGGGGCTTTCTGGCATCCAAACAAACATAAACAGATTGGATCACATAACATCTGTACCATTCAATGTTAACATTCGTATTAACTCTGTTGATTTAAGAGAACTAAAGCAATTACAGGATTGAAGTCCTGCCTGTTTTCTTCCTCAATCACAATATTCTTTTTTAACTTTCCTAATGTAAGTGTGACCTTGAAGTTGATGAGTTGTCATCTGTGGCTTTTACCGTATTTTTTTTTTAAGATTTTATTTATTTATTTGACAGACAGAGATTACAAGTAGGCAGAGAGGCAGGCAGAGAGAGGGAGGGAAGCAGGCTCCCCACTGGGCAGAGAGCCCAATGCGGGGCTCAATCCCAGGACCCTGAGATCATGACCTGAGCCGAAGGCAGAGGCTTAACCCACTGAGCCACCCAGGCGCCCCTACCTGTATTATTATGTATCCATCAGAAATACATACTCTTGTGTTTTAAACATAAATGATACATAAGAGGTATAATCATGTAAACCATCATTCTGTAATTCTTTTCACACTCGTTTTGAGATCTGTCTTGTTAAACATTTGGTTTCATTTCCTTCATTCTAACTTATTACTGTCCAGTCATATGAAGACATACAATTTACGCATCTCTTCTTTATTGTTGCACTGTTAGGGGATCTCCAAAAGTTACTACAGTGAACATTTCTATGTGCATCTTTTCCTGCGCCTGTGCAAGTGTTCTACATTGTTTCTCAGAAATGGAGTTCCTGCTTTCAGCTTCAAGAAATCTTGCCAGATTATTCTCCAAAATAGTTGAATCAATTAAAACTATACCAGTGATATGTGAAAGTTCTATTCCCCACATTCTTGCCAACACTTTTACTAATCTGATAGATTGTAAAACTGCTTTTATCTTTTTATATTTATTTTCAAAAGCTCTTTCAGTCTTGTGCATGCATCATGGGTCATTAACACACCTGTGTTTAGTGGAAAATTTTATGGTATTTCGGCTCCATTATTATTCTTACAGGTTGACCTTTACCCTACCCTTTATTCTAGGACTAAACCAGTGGGCAAATATCATTCGTAACAACTGAATTGTAAATGAGCTATTATGCAAAGAACGTTTATGGTCACAAATTGAGACTCCTGCGATAAGCTAGTTTTCCCTCTTCATCTAGGTTTTGCCACAAATAGTGAGCCACGTGTGGCGTCTGTGAACAAACAGCTTAGGAGCTGTAGCTGCCCCAGTTGATCAGTAAGATGCAATAGAGGTTTTCAGGTTGAATTTTTCTTTTTTTTTTTTTAATTTTTAAAGATTTGATTGATTTATTTGAGAAAGAGAGAGAGCATGAGAGGGGGAAGAGTCCGAGGGAGAAGCAGACTCCCAGTGGAGCAGGGAGCCCAATGTGGGACTCGATCCTGGGGCTCCAGGATCATGACCTGGGCCGAGGGCAGAGCAGCTCAGGGTTGAATTTTCTAGGCAAACTTTTTTTTTTTTAAAGATTTTATTTTATTTTACACAGAGAGATCAAAAGCAGGTAGAGAGGCAGGCAGAGAGCGAGGAGGAAGCAGGCTCCCCACTGAGCAGAGAGCCTGATGCGGGGCTCGATCCCAGGACGCTGGGATCATGACCTGAGCCGAAGGCAGAGGCTCAACCCACTGAGCCACCCAGGTGCCCCCCAGGCAAACTTTTTAATTGAAGTGTAGCACAAACAAAAACTGTGCAGACCGGAAATGTACAGGTCTCTGAATCTTCACAAACTGAACACAACTCTAACAGCACCCAGGTGAAGAAAAAGAAACATCAACCACCATCCCAGAAACCCTTCCATACAGACTCCTCTGTCACAGCCTGCCCAAGGGTAAACGCTGTCCTGACTTTGAATAGCAGAGTTGTCTCCTTCTTAACTCTGTATCATTGCGGTCACGCAGCATGTCCTCCCGTGGCTGGCATCTGTCACTTGGCATTATATTTGTAAGATTCCTCTGTGCTCCTGCCTCATGTAGACTGTCTCATTCTCACTGCTGTATGAATAGTATCCATTGTTTCTCAATGACACTGTAGATTTGGTTACTCTATCCTAAAAATTAATAACTATACATGTATTAAACTTGAGTTTGAACTTGACAAACATAACATCAAAAAATGTTGTCACTGTGAAGTAGTCATGCTAACAGGTTTTTTCCTCCAATGTCAGAATGTATGTAACTTTGAGAGAAGAAATGGGAGTACAAAGTGTAACTGCAAAGTATGTTAGCATTAGTTACATTGATAGTCTGTGGTGATTATAATAGCTTTTTCAGTTCATTCAGTCCCTCATTTATGCATTCAAAAAATAAGTGCCTACCATGTCCTAGATGTGGAGGATAGACACAGTTGTAATAAAGATGGATGAGGCATCATGTATCAGAAATGTTTGACTTCAAGTACCAGAACACCAACTAAGAGTGACTCAGGCAAAAGTTTAATTGTTCCAGATAGTAAGTCTGGAGGCAATTCCAGGGAGTTTAACCCTCTTCTACTCTGCTATCCTAATAATGTTGGCTTTTCATTCTTGGTTCAGTGCCTCATGGTCACAAGACGGTGGCTGCTGCTCCAAGGATTCCGTGTTCACAGCAGGAGCCCAAAGAAGGAAGGTTCCGCTTGCCTGCAGACAAAACAAGGAAGAACTTCCTTCTGGTATAACTGTTTCTTTTTATCAGAAAAAAACATCTTTCCTAGAATCTCCCCACATGTCCTTCGCTAGACCACTCACTGGTGAAGATGAGTGGAATAATCATAATTGGCTTAGACCAATGATTCTTAACTTTAAAAATCACCTGATGTCTTTCTTACAGAAGAATCCCAAATAATTTCTATAGACTCCGTCCAGTCCAGGTGGAGCTTAGTCCCCTGCCAATAGTGTGGGCTGCTCTATTAGTGACTTGTTTCCAAAGAATAGATTTGGACAGGCTTAGAAAGTAACACTGTAGAGTAACCTGGAAAATACTACATTAGCCAAGTAATCAGAATTAACATCAGACATAAGTCAGATTGAGAGCACGTACCCCTAAAGTGATGTGATGAGAAGGGCACCTCACCACTATAGTTTTCTTCCAAAAAACAACATGATACCAGTCTTAACCTTGAGAACAGCATCAGACAAACCGAAGGGAATTCTACAAAACACCCGGCTGGGGCTCAAACCCATCAAGATCATGAAAAACAAGTCACGACTAGGAAGCTTAGTCTTCTGCAATGTGAAGTGGATTGCAGATGGGATTTGGAATAGGAGAGGAGTGTTGGGTAAAAACAAAATCTGTGTAAAGTGTGCAGTTTAGGAAGTTACCAACATTGGTTTTTCGGTTGTGATAAATGGACCATAGCTAACATAAGATTGTATGATGTTAACTATGGTGGGGGTGGGGATGGGGCTAAGTGAACCAGGTTTGGCAGCATGTTGAAAATGGGTCACAGGTCACTGGGCCCGTCATGCTGTTCTGTCTGCTTTCATCTATCCTTGAAGATTTTCATTAAAAGTTCTAAAATGTGAATATTTTCTTCTAGTGCATAATATGCCTACATTTGTTTCAATAAATAATAAAGTATAGGGTAATGGTTAACAGTACGGATATTAGGATCAAGAATTCTGCATTTGAATCTCAGTTTTGCCGTTTAATAGTTGGTGACTTGGGGGAGGCCTGGTTGGCTCAGTTGGTTAAGCGACTGCCTTCAGGTCACGATCCTGGGGTCCCCGGATGGAGTCCTGCATCAGACTCCCTGCTCAACTCGGAGTCTGCTTCTCCCTCTGCCTGCTCCTCCCCCCTCTCATGCTCTCTCTGTCTCTCTCAAATAAATAAAATCTTTAAAAACAAATAATAGTTGGTGACTTGGGGCAAATTCCTAAACTTTTCTAAATCATGGTTTATGTGGAAATGTAGGTAATAATATGACAAGCACTGAACAATTCGGAGATTTCCTCACCAGCATATAAACTTACTTCCTTCAGTTCTAATTAACTGAAATATACTTCAGTTAGATTAAGCAAGAAGAAGAAGAAGGAATTTATTACGAGGTGTGTCTGATTTAAAAAAAAAAAAACAAAACAAGGATAGGATGTAGCTGATCCTCATGTATGAGCTAAAACCAAAGATCTTCTGGCCCCTCTCTAAGCATACCTTCCTTCTTCCAGTGAGGACTAACTTTCTCTGCTTCTCATGCTTAAATTCAAGAGGGAACCCTGGTCGCCCACATCTGTTAGGTTCCTCTCTGTCCATTCAAGATTCCTGCCAGACCGATGCTGAGCTCCCTTGCTCCCAGTGCCTCGTTTCCTAGGAAGGACTCACTGCTCCCAGCCAGCTGTGGCCAGGAAAACCATTGCATTGTACAGCCATAAGAAGTAACCCCGTGGATGGATGTGGACAGCTCAGAGGAGGTGTTCACCAGAACCAGCTAATTTACAATCATGGGCTTTGCAAAGTACAATATCTTCACCAAATTCTCTATGTTGAAACATGAGACTACAATAAAATCCAATTAATACCCATGCTTTTTTCATTCATTCAACAAATGTTTACCGCACACCTGCTAAATGCCAGATACTGCATAACAAGCTCAGGACAAGGGCCCCGGGGTGGCTCAGTCAGTTAAAGTGTCTGCCTTTGGCTCAGGTCATGATCCCAGCGTCCTGGGGTCGAGCCCCGCATCGGGCTACCTGCTCAGCGGGGAGCCTGCTTCTCCCTCTTCCCTTCCACCTGCTCTTGCTCTTTCTCTCAAATAAATAAATCTCTTTTTTAAAAAGCAGCTCAGGATATATTGACTGAATCAGATTTACTCCTCATTTAGCAACATGGAGAGCAGAATTCAGTTACTTACTGGGATGTGCCTGAGACAAAAGTGCGAGCATTCATAACTCTTCCAAACTCTTGAGAAAAATTGGTGTTCTGAGACAGATGTGGGGGTGCTGTGTTCACCTGTAACACCTGTGTATTCTCTAGCACCTTACAGTGTGCTTCCCAGGGGTGCACATACCCTAATTTCAGAGGCGTTGGGTCTGGTTATGCAGATAAAAATAAAATGAAGGCCGTCTTCTTGCCAAGTCTCCCTGCGATGTTCCTTGGGAACATTCGCTACTTTGTTCTAATCCCATCCTGAGCGGGCAACCCTCTGACCTAACGCTTGGCCACCAGAGGACAGTGGTCCGTGAATACAGTTGTGGTTGTCAGCAGTTGTCCTCTTGCTCAACTTTATTCTAGAACCAGAGATGACCTGCTTGATCATTGCAGGTGCGTAAGGGAGAAGCATAATCTTAAGGTTTGAAGGTGTCTCTGACTGTAAATAAATTTATAAATCTCTAATTTCTGGAGAAAATAGTACAGCCTCAAGTTCTTGTTTTAAGGACTTTATATTTGAGAGAGAGCGCAGGGGAAGGGCTAGAGGGGGAGGAGGAGGGACAAGCGGAGTCCCATGTGAGCTCCATCTTGCAGCCCTGATTTTTGTTTTCTTAAAACCCAGATGAGGACCAATAAGGTATTTAATAAAGCTCATAAGAAAAATAGAAGTTTATTCTGTTTGGTGACTCTATCCCACCATCTTCTTTACTCACATGACATTTATATTTGGGAAGAAAAAAGGCAATTTGACACATTAGCTCTTCAAGGGGTGTGTGTGTGTTTTAATATTCGTTCTAATGGCAGATCTTGAGAGCCACGTATGGCCAGGTGGCAAAACCGTATAGAAGGGCTTCCAAATTCCAAATGCACAAGGAGCCAGTTGAGGTCATTTTAAAATAGTTACACCCCAGGGAAAGGAAGTGCCTGGTCTTTTCCTCTTACAGTCTCCAGACAAGCAACCCATCAGAGCCCTGGGCGCTCCCAAAGCCCCCAGACTCCACGAGCTCCAGCTGATTAACAGAGCTCCCGCCCTCCCTCTCCCCCTGCGCCTTCTCTCCCTGTGAAGCTGGAGCCTCAGAATAACCACATCAGTGGCCTCTTCTTTCCCAGAAAGCCAAATTTTAGCAGCGGCTAAGCTCCTAGGCTGCCCTGACGAGTCCCCAACCTGCTCTGGAAGGATCCGCTCTGGGTCAAGGGAGAGAACTTGAAAACTGACTTGGGGAGCCACAGGAAGAGCAGATCAGGGGGTCAACGAGGGTCTTCCCAGCACTCGTCTTGTGCCTGTTGATCAACCTTGGACCTTTCATGCATGTGACCTGAAACTCTACCTCCTGCCACCATCCCAGTCTGGGGAGAAACGTAGGGATTAAAGACACGTGATATGGGAGTAGTGTTTTCAAGGAAGATTTATAATGTCACCCACTCCACAGAGGAGCAAATACACTTTTACCAGCACAAAGCCAGGCTCGTTACGTCACAAGAAATAGAGCCAAAGTTATGTTAGTAAAAGAAATACAAAAGGAGGGGCGCCTGGGTGGCTCAGTGGGTTAAAGCCTCTGCCTTCGGTTCAGGTCATCATCCCAGGGTCCTGGGATTGAGTCCTGCATCGGGCTCTCTGCTCAGCGGGGAGCCTGCTTCCTCCTCTCTCTGCCTGCCTCTCTGCCTACCTATGATCTCTGTCAAATAAATAAATAAAATATTTTTTAAAAAATTAAAAAAAGAAATACAAAAAGATATCTGAGATGCCTCACTTCACAGATGGGAAGGACAGAGCTGCCCTGTCCGGTGCCATTGCGCGAGTTGGCAAGAGGTGGCCGGTGCCTGGCTTTGCTACTGGTCAGTGCCTTTGGATGAAGAGAAAAGGCACCCTTTCTTCCCTGGGTCTTCACAACTCTAAGTAGGGACCTGGAAACCCTCAGTGCAGAAGAGAAATGACAACATGTGACAGGACAGCGAGGTGGCTGACTTTGCCTACCAGCTCACTCAAGTTCCCTCCAGCCATGACAGACAAGTAAACCGCTTCATTGGCCGATCATACACAAATTCTATGACAGAATTTACCATTATTGCATCGAGAGTCATTAGATGTCCACTTTTTATTTTTAGATGCTAATTTCCCCCTTTCAAAGGCGATATGTCATGGGGTGCCTGGGTGGCTCAGTCTGTTGAGCATCTGACCTTGGCTCAGGTCATGACCTCAGGGTCTTGGGATGGAGCCCCAGGTTGGGCTCCAGGCTAAGCGGGGAGTCGGCTTGTCCCTTTCTCTCTCCCTCTGCCCCTCCCAGTCACACTCCCCCTGCTCATGCTCACTCTCTCTCAAATGAATAAAATCATTTTTAAAAATTTATTTTAAAAAACAATATATCAGGGCACCTGGGTGGCTCAGTTGGTTGGGCGGCTGCCTTCGGCTCAGGTCGTGATTCCAGGGTCCTGGGATCAAGCCCCAAATCGGGCTCCCTGCTTAGCAGGGAACCTGCTTCTCTCTCTCCCTCTGCCTGCCACTCTGCTTACTTGTGCTCTCTCTCTATCTCTCTGTCAAATAAATAAATAAATAAATATCTTTTCAAATAAATAAACAATACATCATATAACATGAAAATAAAAAATATTTGCCACAACCTCACCACCCTAATCCAGCCAAAATTAGCACTTTAATGTATTTCCTGCAAATCTTCTCCAGTGTGCCCTACAGCTCTGTGGACATCCCCTGGCCCAGTGAAACATCCCAGGCCTTGCATTTGGGGAAGATGGACCACATTCTAGAAACTAGTGTCCGAACTGGGCTTCAAACCCCCTGCACGTTGATGTGCGCTCCACCCAACTATTCCCACACTGTCTCCAGGGCGTGTCCTCTCACTGCCCCTGCTCTTTGAATTTAGTGATATGTCAATCAACAACTTAGGCTCCCTATCCCAACTTGGGACACCCCTTTCCCCCAACCCCACCTCCTGGTTGCCAATCCGCTTTCTCCCCCGAGTCCATCTGTAGGCCACTGAAGAGAGTTGCCCCTTGGCTCAGGCCCAAACCCATCTAGCCATAAACTCTGCTTTCACCGAACTGTATAGTCCAGAACAATGCCCTCTCCGCCTTCAACAGGAAGGTAGAATTTGTCCATTATGTGTATGTCACCGTATTTGATTACTGTCGGCCTTACCCTGTGCTATAATCGCAAGTTCATCTCAGCTTCTCAAATTCCTCTCAACGTCAAGGCCCAGAAGACCAACAGTGTTCACCGCAAATGCCTGAACTCTCCTGTTTTTACCCGTTCTGCCTTCATTGCAGCCACTGATCCTCCCCTACCCTTTATTTTTAAAGATTTTACTTTTAAGCAATCTCTGTACCCAACGTGGGGCTCAAACTTACAACCCCAAGGTCAAGAGTCACATCTCTACCAATTGCGCCAGTCAGCTCTCACTGATACCCCTTTTTAAGGTCGTACTGTGACTTTTTAAACTAAGAGATTGTACCTTCTGGCTTCTGACTTTCAGTTCCCCTTAAAGGAGGTTGGTTTACACTCCAGTTGCTATCTCCGCCCATCCCAGACCATTCTAGCAGCAGGCCTAGTCTTAGCTAGGTCCTGGGGCAACACTTGGGGGACCATTGTAACTGGAGTATGCATGCAAATGCGTGCCCAATGTTGTTATAAGCGATTCTCCGTGCCCAGTAGTTCCTTTAATAAAAACCGTAGATTTTAATGACTGCTGCCTACCTTCATGTATCATAATTTGTCCAGCCGTTTCTCTATTGCTGGAATTTCGGTGGTTTCCAGTATTTTGAGTGTCTAAATAATACAATATGAATAAACTATACAAAAATTTAAGACTATTTCCTTAAGAAGGATTCTGAGATGCAGAGTCACTGGGTTTAAATATTAATATTTTTATGATATGCCTTGATATAGGTTTCGAAAATTGCTTTACAAAATGATGGTACCCCCTGATAGTGCCACCGGCAGCATCTGAGTGACCTAGTGTCACAGTGCACTGATCAGAACGTCTTCATTTCATCCTATAACAAACAGGCACTGTTAGGGACTGATTAGGGCTTGGGGAATTAGAAACAAATTCTTTTCTGCCACCGAGCTCAGACTCTAGGGCAGCAAAGAGATGACAAAATGATAAACACCATAAACTTATAACATGCTGTATGAGGGATGGGAACATCTAATTCATTCTCTCTCTCTCTTTTTTTTTTTTTTGGAAGATTTTATTTATTTGTTAGATAGACACATCACAAGTAGGCAGAGCAGCAGGCAGAGAGAGAGGGGGAAGCAGGCTCCCTGCTGAGCAGAGAGCCTGATCCCAGGACCCTGAGATCATGACCTGAGCTGAAGGCAGAGGTTTAACCCACTGAGCCACTCAGGTGCCCGTAATTCATTCTTTAAAAAAATATACGTATCCACTTATTTGAGAGAGAGTGTGCACATGCACATGCAAGCATTCAAAAGCAAGTGGGGGGAGGGGCAGGGGGAGAGGAAGAGAATCTTCAAGCCCACCGCCCGCTAAGCCCAGAACCTGGCACAGGTGTCCAGCCCAGAACCTTGCCGTCATGACCTGAGCCGAAATCAAGAGTCGGATGCTTCACCGACTACCCCACCCAGGCGCCCCAGGAACATCGAATTCCCCTGAAACTTCACAGAGGAGTGGCATTCTCTAAAGATGTACTCATCTCCAGGCAACTGGACAGGAGAGGGGTTTCCAGCATAAAGAACCACGTGGACCAAACAATGAGGTGCGCAAAAGTGTGGCATGTTCAAGGACCTGCAAGCTATTCGGTAAAATGAGAGGACAGGCAGGGTGTGTTCAGGAGAGTGGCCGGAGAGGAGATCCCGCAGGACCTGTGTTTGTATGATAGCATGTCTGAATTCCATCCTGGAGGCAATGAAAGCCACAGAAATTTGTAAGCGGAGTCATTTCATGATTTGCCCTCATTTATGCTGATAGAGATTTGTTTCTGGCACCTATTAAAGAAGGTCAAAGGGGGAAAAATAATAAAAAAAATTTTAAAAAAGGGTCAAAGGGGCCATTGGCAGGAGTACGGAAAATGAACTGGAGTGGTGTGGACTGGCAGCAGCAGATGTGGTTAAGAAGTCATTGCATCGTACCAAGTGAAAAGTCAAGGATTCTCTACTACCAAGGTTGCAATGGAGCAAAGGACCTAAGAGGTTGGGTTGAGAGGAGTTGCTTAGTAATTGCATGCGGGGGGCGCCTGGGTGGCTCACTAGGTTAGGCGTCTGACTCTTGATTTCAGCTCAGGTCATGATCTCAGGGTCCTACAATCGAGCCCTGTGCTGGGCTTGCTGAGTGTGGGGCCTGCTTAAGATTCTCTCTGTCCCTCTCCTTCTGCCTCCCCCACCCTCCTTTGTGTGCACGAGCACACACGCTCTCTCTGGTTTGTTGTAAAACAAACAAAACTTAATTGCATTTGGGAGGAAAGAGAAGATGGATTAACCCAAAAGGGAAGAATTCCGGAAGAAGATGTGCTTGATTTGGGAATGTACAAGCTGACTCCATGCAGATGGGGAAGTCCAGGGACACAAGGCTCTATGTATGGTTCACTATTCAGGAGAAAACAACAACAACAACAACAACAACAGGGTAGCTCTGTGAATTTGGGAGTGAGTCTAAGGGAGGTAGCGGTAGTTTCGACCATTTCCTCCTGCGTTTTATCTAGGCATGGGGGTCTTACTTATAAGTTTGGGTGAGCTTGTTTTATATTATTATCTGTTCTATTGGTCAAAAATTAGATGTCCCTTTCGGGAACCTGGGTGGCTCAATGGGTTAAAGCCTCTGCTTTCGGCTCAGGTCATGATCCCAGGGTCCTGGGATCGAGTCCCGCATCGGGCTCTCTACTCAACAGGGAGCCTGCTTCGTCCTCTCTCTTTGCCTGCCTCCCTGCCTACTTGTGATCTCTGTGTCAAATAAATAAATAAAATCTTAAAAAAAAAATTAGATGTCCCTTTAAACCTGTACTTCCTATTTTAGTCCTTTCATGTGGAGGAAAAATAAAGGTTTAATAAATTAACATTGTCCACGCAGACAATAAGCTATGTGAGCTGCAAATATGGTGAAAGAGATAGGAAATACCTCCTAACATATTTTAGCAAAAAAAAAAAAAAAAAGAAAGAAAAGAAAAGAAAAGGCAGGAGAGATGAAGATTTATAGTACATATCTTACACTCGGCCACAAAAGAGAACAACGCAAAGTAGAATGACCCCAGCACAGGGCGTAGAATTGTAGCTGCTGTCAGCGAGCTGGGTCGTGTGTTCTCGATGGACAGGCAGCATATAGTGAAGACTGGAGCTTATGGAGTAGCCAGTCTTACACAATAACCCAGCAACCCACAGCTTGCTCCCTCCGCCCACTCCTGTCATGGTATCCTTGTCTTCACACAGAAGTGCCACTAGGATCTTTGCCTCATTTTTATTTCCTTCCTCCAGTGGTGTCTCCCTTTGTTCCTCTAATGATGTGGAAGCTTTGGACAATGAAGACGTAGGACCAAAGACCGCTTGTATTTTATTTTATTTTTTAAGATTATTCATTTGAGAGAGTGTGTGTGAGCAGAGTTGGGGGGGAGGAGCAGAAGGCGAGGGAGAGGCGAAAGAATCTCAAGCGGGCTCCACGTTCAGTGTGGAGCCTGCTGCTTGGCTCGAACTCAAGACCCTGAGATCATGACCTGAGCTGGAACAAAGAGTTGGAAGCTTAACCAACTGGGCCACCCAAGCTACCCAAGACTGCTTGCATTTCAATAAAAGGTTCCTCTCTGGGTGAAATTTGAATCTGATTATAGTAATTTAATGTTTATAAATTTATATATATATTTATATTCATATTTATATTTATAAATTCAAAATTAAATGCAACAATATGTTTATCATAAACATGTTGTTTATGATATTTTATTTGTTATTTTATTATCATAAAAGAGCAAATAAAAATTCAATATTAAAAATAATTGTAAAAAAAAAAAAATGGGGCGCCTGGGTGGTTCAGTGGGTTAAAGCCTCTGCCTTCAGCTCAGGTCATGATCCCAGGTCCTGGGATCGAGCTCCGCATCGGGCTCTGCCTCTCTGCCTACTTGTGATCTCTGTCTGTCCAATAAATAAATAAAATCTTTTTAAAAAGATAATAATTGTAAACTTCTAGTCCCATTTAGTAAAAGTTGCCAGACAACATCACTCTTGCCCTCACAATGAGAAATAAACTAGGTATAGTACCAAATCATTTGTTTCATAAATTCATCAGCAATCTGAGGCCACAAAGAAACCTGACTGAACTAAATTCCAGAAAGCGATGAGACCTTTCCAAACAGAAGAGATCTACAATCATTGTCTTTCTTGCCATTGCAGTAAGGATCCTCAAGGAGGAATCTGCCAAGACAGAAGTAGGGAAAAATAAGCCTAACTTCTAACAAATTTTAATGGCTCTATGTGGGACAGCATGATGGATTGAACGCCAGTCATCTGGACAGTCTGCATCGCCCCAGCAACTCTTCCACTGGTTTTTGCCAACATGCACAAGGGGAGTACGGGCCAGAGACCTGAGAAAAATCCCGCTACAACTGTCTGGGCCTTTACCTAGTGGTGTGCCTGTCCGAAGGCTGGGGACAGAGCAGGAGAGCAGGAAGCAATCCCTCTAGTAGATTTTGGGCCTTACCAAGTACACTGGAGTAGCCTTCTGAAAACTGAGGCTAGGGCAGCAGGGTGAACAGAGACCTCCCAAGCACAGACATACTGGAACAGGACTGGAGAAAAGAGAGAACCTTCTAGCAGCACCCCAAAGCTAGCAGCCAGGCTATTAATTAACCATAAATCACACAGAACTATCGTTCATGGAGCTGGTGATTGGGTTGCAAAATATCAAGAGATCTCTGGAGTCCCATTGGTGCTCAGATTCCAAACCCTATCAAAAGCAAAATCTAAATTCCAATCTCAATACATTAGGATAGGTGAAAATCTAAAGCTGTCACAAAGCCCAGACCCAGCTTATCTATATATTATTTTTGGTCTCCCCCTCCTTCACTAGTGGCATGACAGGAGAAGCAGCATGATCTTTTCTGAGATTAAATGACTTTTCCATATCTGCTGTTCTTTTGCTCATACTGTCATTTATACAGTAAAAATGATTACACATGCAAAAAGCAAAATGTGACTTATGGTCAGAAAAAGAAATGGACATAGAGATGCCAGACTCTTAGACTTAGCAGGTACAGAACTTAAACATGCTATGATAAATGTGGTAAAAGATCAAGTCGAAAAGGTGGGCAATACGCATGAACAAATGGGGATATTCAAGCAGGAGATAGAAACTAAAAAAGACCAAATGGAAATGCTAAAAATAATTTTTAAAAGTACATCAGAAATTAAAATTCAATGGCCTTGACAGAAAAACTATATACAACAGAAGGAAAGATCAATGAACTTGAAAATAGGTTATGGAATATATTTAGGCTGAGATAGTAAGAGAAAAAGAATTTTAAAAGAAGAAAAGGAAAGAACGCCAAAGATCTGTGAAACACAATCATATGATTTAACATATGTGTAAAGGGGAACAGGGAGGGGATTGGGCAGAAGAAATATTTGAAGGGAGAATGGCTGAATTTTTCAAAAATTGATGAAGGATATCAATCCACAGATCTATCTTCTTAGACATAGACACAGATCTATCTTCTTACATCTGTGGATTGATATCTCCCTCTGTCCCGCCTCTCTGCCCTCTCCTAAAAAACAAAAACAAACAAACAAACAAAGAAACCTGGGGTCAAAATAAAGACATTTTCAGACAGACAAAAGCAAAGAGAATTGTCATCAGCAGATCTGTATTTCAAGATATCCTAAGATATGCTCTTCAGGCTGATGGGAAATGATGTTTGAAGAAAGCCCAGATCTGCTGGTAAGAATGGACACCAGAGAGAGTCGATACATGGACAAATATAAAAGATCTTAAATTTTCTTTCTTTTCTTTTTTCCCTTCCCATCCTCTTTTTCCCATCCCTCCTGGCACAGAAACTTTGGCCTTGGAGGAAGTGAGGCAATGAGGGAGAGGGAGTGCTGCATGGAGCCTACAGCACAGAATGCCCCAGAGTTGCAGAAGAAGGGTCATGGTAGAGGGATAGGGTGTCATACAGAGATAGTAACTGATGCCCTGGTGGCCAAGGACATGGAGGAATGAGGGAAGGATGTCACGCAGAGGCTTCGGTGGAAGAGTAAAGTGAGCAGTGGAGGAAGGGTGCAGAGGTAGTTAGCGGGAGGCACTGGAGACAGTGGTTGGGAGATTGGCTACGTTGAGCCCAAAAGTCAATTGGTTGAGCAAAGAAGTAAATATACTGGGGATACTAGGAGCCAGGTTTCTCACTATCTGAGAAGATACTTACAAACATAGAAAAGGGGAAGGCTAGAAAGAACATAGGAATGTTGAACTGGAATTAGAAATGATGTAAACTCAGGGCACCTGGGTGGCTTAGTTGGTTAGGTGTCAGATTCTTGGTTTCGGCTCAGGCCCTGATCTCAGGGTCATGAGATGAAACCATGAGTGGGGCTCTGTGCTCAGCCGAAAGTCTCCTTGAGATTTTCTCTCTCTTTCCTTCTGCCCCTTGCCCCCCAACACCCCCCCTGTCAAATAAATGAATAAAAAAAGAAATGATATACATTCATGAATATATATACAAACCTACATACATATATTTATTTTATTTATAAATTTCATAATATAAATTTTATACCCAGATACTTCTAAAAATAGTTATAGATGTGTTTACAAAATTTCCTATCTCTGTCTGGATCCAGAAAGGGCCTAGGAAGCAATGATAGCCTCATTGCAAAAGCACCTAATACTGGGTTCAAATGCTATCCTGTACTAAAAAGAAGAAGCATTCTTTGGAGAAATGGCCAATTCAAGTCAGAGCACAGAAAGTATAAGATGAGTAAAGATATAGAAGATTTGGACAACACTCTTCACCTATTTGCTATTTACAGAATACTTCACCTGACAAATGCAAAATACAAGTTATACCTTAGAGATACGGCAAATTCGGTTCCAGATCACCACAATAAAGCCAATATTGCAATACAGTGGGTCAAGTGAACTTTTTGTTTTCACAATGCATCCAAAAGTTACATTTGCCTTATAATGTAGTCTATTAAGAGTGCAATAACATATGTCTAAAAAACAATGTCTTTAATCTAAAATTACTTTTTAAAGATTTTATTTATTTATTTTAAATTTTATTTTGAATTTTTCGTTTTTAAAATTATTATTAACATCTAATGTATTATTTGTTTCAGGGGCGCAGGTCTGTGATTCATCTATCTTACACAACTCACAGAGTTCACCATAGCACATATGCTCTCCAATGTCCAACACCCCACCACCCCATCCCTCCCACCCACCCCCCAACTCCGGCAACCTTCAGTTTGTTTCCTGAGATTAAGAGTCTCTTATGGTTTGTCTCCCTCTCTGGTTTCTTCCTGTTTCATTTTTCCCCCCCTTCCCCTATGATCCTCTGCCTTGTTTCTCAAATTCCACATACCAGTGCGATCATATGATAATTATCTTTCTCTGATTGATTTATTTCACTTAGAATAATACCCTGTAGTTCCATCCACATCATTGCAAATGGCAAGATTTCATTTTTTGATGGCTGCATAATATTCCATATAAATGTGTATGTGTGTGTGTGTGTGTGTGTGTGTATACACACACACACATATATACACATCTTCTTTATCCATCATCTGTCAAAACACATCTGGGCTCTTTCTGTAGTCTGACTATTGAGGACATTGCTGCTATAAATATTCAGGTGCACATGCCCTTTCTGGTCACTACACTTGTATCTTTGGGGTAAATACCCAATAGTGTAATAGCTGGGTCTTAGGGTAGCTCTATTTTTAACTTTTTGAGAAACCTCCATGCTGTTTCCCGCAGTGGCTGCACCAGCTTGCATTCCCACCAACAGTGTAGGAGGGTTCCCCTTTCTCTGCATCCTCGCCAACATCTATCGTTTCCTGACTTGTTAATTTTAGCCTTTTTGACCAGTGTGAGATGGTATCTCACTGTGGTTTTGATTTGTATTTCTCTCATCCCAAAGGACGTTGAGCACTTTTTCATGTGTCTGTTGGCCATGTGGATGTCTTTGCAGAAATGTCTGTTCATGTCTTCTGCCCATTTCTTGATTGGATTATTTGTTCCTTGGGTGCTGAGTTTGGTAAGTACTTTATAGACTTTGGATACTAGCCCTTTATCTGATATGTCATTTGTGAATATCTTCTCCTATTCTGTCTGTTGTCTTTTGGTTTTGTTGACTATTTCCTTTGCTGAGCAAAAGCTTTTGATCTTGATGAAGTCCCAATGGTTCGTTTTTGCCCTTGCTTCCCTTGCCTTTGGCAATGTTTCTAGGAAGAAGTTGCTGCAGCTGAGGTCGAAGAGGTTGCTACCTGTATACTCCTCAAGGAGTTTAATGGATTTCTTTCTCACATTGAGGTTTTCGTCCATTTTGAGTCTATTTTTGTGTGTGGTGTAGTTTCCTTCTTGTGCATGTGGCTGTCATCAATTTAAAAATACTTTATTGCTAAAACATGTTAACCATCATCTGAGCTTTTGTGAGTCAGAATTCTTTTGTTGGTGGAGGGTCTTTTCTCCACGTTGATGGTTGTTGACTGATATGGGTGCTGGTTGCTGAAGGGTGGGGTGGCTGTGGCCGCTTCTTAAAATAACACAGCAATGAATTTTGCTGCAACAGTTGACTCTTCCTTTCACAATTTCTCTGTAGTGTGTGATGCTGGTTGATAGCATTTTACCCACAGTACGCCATTTTTTAAAAAATCTCTAACCCTGCCATTCCTTTCTTAACTAAGTTGATATCATACTCTAAATCCTTTGTTGTCATTTCAACAATCTTCACAACATCTTCACCGGGTAGATTCCATCTCAAGAAACCACTTTCTCTGCTCACCCATCAGAAGCAACCTCTCATCCATCCAAGTTTCATCATGAGACGGCAGCAATCCAGTCTCATCCTCAGGCTCCACTTCTACTGCTAGTTCTCTTGCTATTTTCACCACATCTGCAGTGAAGTTGTGAACCCTTCCAAGTCATCTGTGAGGATTAGAATCAACTTCTTCCAAACTCCTGTTAATGTTGGTATTTTGAACTTCTTTCCATGAATCACCAATGTTTTGAGTAGCATCTAGAACCCTAGAAAGGTGAACCCTTTCTAGGAGGTTTTCAATTTGCTTTGCCCAGATCCATCAGAATTACTATCTGCGGCAGCTGTAGATTTAGGAAATGTATTTCTTCAATAATAAGACTTGAAAGTCAAAATTACTCCTTGATCCATGGGCTACAGAATGAATGTTGTGTTAGCAAGCATAGAAACAACAGTAATTTCATTGTATGTCTCCATCAAACCTCGTGAGTGACTAGGTGCATTGTCTATGAACAACAGTATTTTGAAAGGAATCTTTTTTTTGTTGTTGTTGTTTTCCTGAGCAGAAGGTCCAACAGTGGGCTTAAAATATTCAGTAAACCATGTTGTGAACAGATGTGGTATCATCCAGGCTTTGTTATTCCATTTATAGAGCACAGGCAAAGCAGATTTAGCATAATTCTTAAGGGCTCTAGAACTTTCGGAAGAGTAGGTGAGCATTGGCTTCAACTTGAAGTCACCAGCTGCATCAGCCCCTAGCAAGAGAATCAGCCTGTTCTTTGAAGCTTTGAAGCCAGGCATTGACTTCTCCTCTCCAGCTATGAAAATCCTGGATGTCCCCTTCTTCCAAGAGAAGGCTGTTTTGTCTACATTGAAAATGAGCTGGTGAGTGTAGCCACATTCATGAACTATCTTAGCTAGATCTTCTGAGTAACTTGAGCTTCACCCTGCACTTGTACATCCTGGAGACGGCTTCCTTCCTTAAACCTTGTGAACCCACCCGTGCCAGCTTCAGCCTTTTTCCCCCAGCTTCCTCACTCCTCTCAGCCTTCACAGGAGCAATGAGAGTTAGGGCCTTGCTCTGGGTCAGCCTTTGGCTCAAAGGAATATTGTGGCTGGTTTGATCTTCTACCCAGACCACTAAACCTTTCTCGATATCAGCAATGAGGTGGTTTCACTTCATCTTCCTGTGTTCACTGGAGTAGGCTTTTTTCCTTCAAGAACTTTTCCTTTGCATTCACTACTTGGCTTAGAGTTTGTCACAAGAGGCCTAGCTTTGTGGCCTATCTCTGCTTTCAACATGACTTCATCCCTAGATGTATTTTTTTAAATTTATTTATTTATTTGAGAGAGAGAGATGGAGAGCACGAGTGGAGGGGAGGGGTAGAGGGAGAAGCAGACTCCCCACTAAGCAGGGAGCCTGATGCAGGACTTGATCCCAGGATGATCATGACCTGAGCCAAAGGCAGATGCTTAACCAACCGAGCCCCTCAGGCGCCACCAATCACTAGCTTTTTATTTGAAGTGAGTACAACTCTTCCTGTCACTTGAATACTTAAAGGCTATTGTATGATCAATAACTGATCTAATTTTGATATTACTCTGTCCCAGGAAATAGGGAGGCCTTAGGAGAGGAAGACAGATGGGGGAATGTCCTGTTGGTGGAGTGGTCAGAACACACACAACGCTTACGAGTTAAGTTTGCCATCTTACACAGGCACGATTTGTAGCACTCCAAAACAATCACGATAACAACATCAAAGATCACTGGTCGCAGATCACCATAACAGATAAAGTAATAATGGAAAGTCTGAAATATTACAAGAGTTAGCAAAACGTCTGAGCAAATGCTGTTCAAAAAATGGCACTGATGCAGGCTTGCCATAATCCTTCAGTTTGTAAAATAAAATAAAATAAAATAAAATGCAGCATCTGCAAAGCAATAAGTAAATAGAGCAAAGTGCACTAAAACCAAGTGTGCATGTACGTTCTTTTCAAGGGCATGTGCAACAGTCACCAGAATAGAGGATACACATTCACCTAAAACAAGTCTTGATAAGTTTGAAAGGGTAGAAACAAAACACAAATTAGAAATATCAGGGATGGAAGAGCAAATATCATTACAGAGTTTAACAACATTAAAAGGTTAATGAAGAAAATTACAAAGAACTTTGTGCTAATCAATTTGAAAACTTAGAGGTCATGCACAGATTCCTTGAAAAAAATACAATTTATCCAAAACAGATGCAAGGTAAGATAGGAAAGCTGAGCGCCCTTTTGCTATTAAAGAAATTGTTTAATCAAAGATCTTCCCACAAAGAAAAGTCCAGGCCCAATTGAAATTCCATCACACATTTAAAGGAGAAATAACACCTTTCTTAAACTCTTTAAGAAAACAGTAGAGGAGAAAACACCTCCCAGCTCATTTTATGAGGTCAACCTGACAGCATATCTGAGCTAATATTATAAGAAAGATGATCAAGTAAGGTCTCTCATGAGGATAGATACAAATATACTTACAAAATATTATTCAGTGGAATCTAGTGACATATAATAAGGGGAGATAGACACAGATATAGACAGATATAAAATCTGAATTATACAATAAAGGTAATACATGATCAATTGAACAAGGTTTGTTCAATAGTCAAAAATCAATCAGTGTAACTCATAACTCACTACGTTAAAAGAATAGAGGAGAAAAACGATATGATCATCAAATATGGACTGAAAAAGTGTTTGACAAGATTTAACATTCATGATAAAAAAACTCTCCATAAATTAGGAAAACATGGGACCTTCCTCAATCTGATAATTGCATCTATTGGAATAACAACAATTAATATACAATGATAAAAGACTGTGTGTTTCTGCCTAAAAATTAGAAACAAGGCAAGAATATGTGCTTTGGGGCACCTGGGTGGCTCAGTCAGTTAAGTGTCTTGACTTCAGCTCAGGTCATGATCCCAGGGTCCTGGGATCAAGCTCCACATCAAGGAGTCTGCTTCTACCTCTCTCTCTGCCCCTACCTACCCCCCACCAGTGTGCACTCTCTCTTTCTCAAATAAATAAATAAAATCTTTTTTTAAAAATAGTATCTGCTTTTACTATTTCTATTCAACATTATGCTGGAAGTCCTAGCCGGTGCTCTAAGTCAAGAACAAGAAATGACACGTATGCAGATAGCAAAGGAGGAAGTAAACCTGTGGTATTCGCAGACTGCATAATTGTGTATGTTGGAAACCTCATGAAATCTTAAAAGAAAGACAACTGATCATTGAATTTAGCAAAGTCCTAGGATACTACATTAATAAACAAAAATCGATTATATATAAATGAGCATTATATCTCATATAGAAAAAATAAAAATTAAAAATGAAATTTTAGAAATGCCATTTACAATAGCATTATAAATATCCAATACCGAGAAAATAGATCTATACTTGCATCTCCGTTTCCTCACCCATGAAATCAAGATGATGGCAATCCTTCTCTCATAGAGTGGTTGTGAAGGTTAAATGAACGAATACTTAAGAGTTCCGCCAGGCAGGTCTTAAGTTCTTTGTAGATAGTAATCAAAACTGTACATAGCAGTTGTAAGGTAAATGGAAGCTGTGACATGGATTTTTAAAAGTCACAGTGAGAAGTCTTTCCCGTTCCACAAAGAAGGAATATGAGATTTATTGATTATGTAACTCTGTGTTAAATCTGTGAAAAGTGTGAATCTTGACCAGGAGTATGATGGTACTGAATAAGTTTTTCCAGTAGGGGGAGCTCTGACCAAGCATTTTAAAAGCACAGACACGCGCTTCTGTCTCCGCTTTGGGGATCCAGACCGTGCATGTCCTAGAATTTGTCCTCCCTTTGCTCCTTGTGTCATGTGAGTGAAATAAAGTAGTGCTACAAAATATATTTTTTTCTCCTTGAGAGCAGTATATTGTAATAAATGAACTTGATTTGGATTTCAGACTTAATTTCGACCAGAGAAAGAATGCATTTATCTTGTATTGGCAAAAGCGTATAGTTTCCTACTTCGTAAATATCTACATTTGGGGATTACAAATGGCATCTTCGCTATTTTTTCCTTCTTTGGAGACCACTGTACAGAAGGTTCTACAAAGGCTTTCTTGGCCCGAGACTTCAAATTTACCCTTTTGCTTCCATACTCCCTTTACTATTTAAAAAAAAAGAAGGGGCGCCTGGGTGGCTCAGTGGGTTAAGCCCCTGCCTTTGGCTCAGGTCATGACCTCAGGGTCCTGGCATCGAGCCCCACAATGGGCTCTCTGCTCAGTGGGGAGCCTGCTTCCCCCTCTCCCTCTGCCTGCCTCTTTGCCTACTTGTGATCTCTCTGTCAAATAAATAATTAAAATCTTTAAAAAAAGAAGAAGAAGAAGAAGAAGAACCCCTGCCTCCCCCTACCACAGAGACTCTGGAGAAACAAGTCTTCATCAGCAAGAGCCCTTCTTTGTTGTCATGTTTTGATTTTATTAAATTCAAAACATTTTACCAATTTTCTTTTGACTTGTTTTTTACCTGAGTCATCCCTAGAAGTGCAGGGCTTTTGTTTTTGTTGAGGTATATTTGACAATTAAGAATTATGCATATTTAAGATGTACAATTTGATGTCTCTATATACAGTAATCACATTAGATCTAAGTCACCTATCCAACTCTTCAAATACTTGCCACTTGGTAGGACACATTTATTATTTATTTATTAATTTTTAAAAGTTTATTATTTTTTTTAGTAATCTCTACACCCAACGAGGCTCCGACTCATGGCCCTGAGATCAAGAGTCACGTGCTCTTCTGGCGGAGCCCCCCAGGCACCCCGGTAGGAGCCATTTTAAGTAAGTTTAATCGTCACGGGGAAAAGTTAGAATATTCCAACTAAAATTACTCTTTCCCAAACCAATCTCAATATCCTAACATGTGGACTACATATACCGCCTCGTTCCTAAAGCTCACTGCATGGCGCTAGCATTATGAGTTTTATATTTTTGTCGTTCATCTCATAGCTGCCCTGGAAGAGCTTGATTTAAAATCAAGTCCATGAAAAGGGACGTGTCTCACTAATTTCAGGTTGCTAGGCAACTAGTCTACTGGGTAGCGTCTGTTCTGTTCCCCAGGAGATTGGGGAGAGTTAGCAGAAAACCTGTACCATTTAAGCCAAATACATACATATATATTCATTTACATATCACAAATGTGTACTTGTGTTTGTGTATTTTAACTTTTGTGGGGTTTTTTGCTTTTTTTTTTTTTTTTTTTGGAGAGAGAGAAAGAGTGAGCATGCGTGGGGAGGGGCAGAGGGAGGAGGAGAGAGAATCTCAGGCAGGCTCCAGGCTTAGCACGAGACGGACGCGGGGCTCCATCCCACCACCCTGAGATCATGACCTGAGCCCAATGCTTGTCCAACGGAGCCACCCAGGTGCCCCATATTTGTATGTTTTAAAAAGAACTATTTCTAGGAAAACTGTTTAACCTGCAGAATTTGTGTTGTCTTATTTTTCCAAGGAAACTCCCTACTCCATCGTTTAGTCTTACTAAGACAAGTAAAATTAACATTTAGAATTCTAGTTTAGGGAAATGAACGAATGTCAACCGTGTATTTTCTCTCTCGTTCCCTGAAGTTTTCTGTATAGGATCTAAGTTTTTCTTAAAACTAATATCAAAACCAAATATTTTTCTTACTGTCTTACCAACTGATAATCATTATTATCACTATATGCATTTAGGGTTGCAAGGTCAGAATTCCAGAAACTGATAAGTTCCTGTAGGGTACCTTGCCTCTAATTATATGTACTTAATTTAGAATGATTACTTTGGTGTGTAATCTCAAAACCATTTAGAGTTATGGGTTTCTTATGTCATCTATTTTTACTTCTTAAAATAATAATTTAAAAATATAAAAATGTACCCGTTATTAAAATAGCTGAATATAGAATCCTTAATTAGTATATCTAATCACTTTATTTAATAGATCAGAGACTATCAAGACAAAATTAGTACAATTATCTTTCTAAGCTAAATTTTCTCTATCATATGTCGTACTTTCACCAAGTAATTGCCAGAAATAAATACTAGTTAACATATTAACCTTTCTCACAAATATTTGGGACAAATATTTTCCATAAAAATTCAGTATTATTTCATTCTAAAGTATTATAGCTTTCACATGAATCCCTAACTTGTTTATCTATTATTTATTTTCTTTTTAATTTTTATTTATTTATTGGACAGACAGGGATCACAAGTAGGCAGAGAGGCAGGCAGAGAGAGAGGAGGAAGCAGACTCCCCGCTGAGCAGAGAGTCCGATGTGGGGCTCGATCCCAGGACCCTGGGATCATGACCTGAGCCGAAGGCAGAGGCTTTAACCCACTGAGCCACCCAGGTGCCCCATCTATTATCTATTGATTGATTTATTCATTCATTCATTTAGTCATCACAAATTAACCACTATCTGCCACTGTTCTAGACACTAGAGATGGAGATACAATAGTAAACATGAGGTTGTTCTTTTTTTTCTCCTAAGGTCAAAAACTTTTCTGATGCCTCCTTAGAGCTTCAATGGTTTAAAAGAGCGTAAATCTAAGTTCACGTGAGCTGCATTTTTCGGAGGCTTACCAGGAGGAAACTCGTTTTGTATGCCTTTAGCAGGCTCACGGAGGCATTCCTCTCTGGCGGCTCCCCATCAGGACTGATTCAGAAATCCAGGCCCTTTAAGTCTGGTGGCTTTGTTTCCTGGGGCCCAGGGCTCTTTGCATCTAGCCCGCGGAGGATGGCAAAGCACACTCATTTAAATGCCTTGACCAGAAGCGGCCCCCATGACTTCTCATGCTCCGCTGGTGAGCACCGGAACAAGGAGGGGAGGAGGCTAGGAAACATTGTCCCAGCCGAAGCCACCCAGACACCCCTGTAGTCCTATTCTTAAATAGTGCTTAATACTTAAGTCTTCCGGAGATGGTCTCCCTCTACCTGTTTTTTTTAAAATATATGTAATAAAAGTTACTAAGTTTCTAAAAAGTGACTCTCTTTGGAGCCATGCTGGTCCTACTCTCGCAATTGGTCCCACTGGTAAACATCACTTTCATCAGGCTGTGATTCTCAGAACTTGCAGCTAAAAAATCCAAGCTTTTTACTGAGTTAAACTAAAAATGGCTAGCATTAACATTATATAGCAATTAACATAAAATTAACATGGGCACAAAACTGGAATTACAGGGGTCCATGGGTGGCTCTGTCAGTGAAGCATTCTACTCTTGATTTTGGCTCAGGTCATGATCTCAGGGTCGTGAGATCAAGCCCCGCATTGGGCTTTGTGCTCAGGGTGGAGTCTGCTTGAGATTCTCTCTCTCTCCCCCTCTAGCCTCCCCCAACTCGTGCTCTCTCTCTCTCAATAAAACGAATAAAATCTTTAAAAAAATATAGGAATTCCAAAGTTTAAGCACGCAGTCTTAATCAAAAGGTTCACTTTCCTAAATGTGTGTTGGTTCCGCTATATTTTCATTAATGTTTTTCCTGGGTTTTGGCCTCTGTGTTTTTAGAGAGCTGATGATTTCTGTTAACTTCCTTTACTTGTACCTCAAATCTTTTTTTATGGAAACATAAACCAAACAGATGTAAAAAGTCACTGAGGTCCTCAGAGCTAAATGTAAATTACAATGGTTGGGAAGATTTTTCAGCTTGTCAGAAGAAACTCGACCTGACACTGCTGAAGCGGAAAGAGGATTTCTCGTCTCAGAGGACAGGAAGCTTCCAGATAGTGAAGGTGTGTAGGATCACGCCAGGGTTGGGTCTTGAGAGGGTCAGAGGGACCTCAGAAACCAGTTCTCCGGGCCCCACCCTCCTGGCTGTGTGGGCGGTACCTCTGGTGGTCACAAGATGGCAGCAGCAAGCCCCAGCTGCCACCGTGTCCTGGGGAGAAGCCCCGCTCAGACTTCCTCAGGACTGCTTCCCTTAACACTCTTAAAGACTGAAGGAC
Organism: Martes martes; assembly: GCF_963455335.1. NCBI lineage: Eukaryota > Metazoa > Chordata > Mammalia > Carnivora > Mustelidae > Martes > Martes martes. Next base: position 9,287,545 of record NC_137893.1, on the reverse strand, counting down.
CTCAGAGAGCTTGTCTTTTTTTTTTTTTTTTAATGTGGGTTGTATTGATGTTTACCAATTTTGTAAATCAGAACTGAGAAAATGTAAGCATGTTTATCAATTTATTAATACAAATAAACCTTTATGTGTTAACATAAATCACCATTTTTATGAAAACAACAACAACACTGTTTTCTAAAACAAATGTAGTGAGAAGAGTGGCATTGTTTTGCATTTGTTATGAGGCTCTGTAATGTCTGGCTCAACAGAGAGCAGGTGGGTTCTCATATCTGCTTCTGCATGCCATCGGCGGGGATACCCCACGATGTGTAACCTCTGGAAAAGACCAGGGTACGTTAATGAGACAATGTAGGTGTACATGCAAATGATATCTTGGTATTATTATGAAAACAGATCCCACAGTCCCCTGAAAAGGGGGGGGGGTCCTTATTTTTTTTTTTTTCAGAGCTAAGAAGATGTTCCCAAAAGGCTTCCCCCCTCCCCTGGCTTCCCCCTTGTGATTAACCAGCGCGGGATCGCTTGCCTATTTCTAAGGGAAGAGAATCGAATTGGCAGGACTGGCTTATGCCAATGATTCTTTTGTGTGCATCAGAATCTGTTAAAACAGATTGCTAAACTCCCAACACTAGGGTTTTTGATTCAAGAAGTTTGGGGTAGAACCTGAGAATGTGCATTTCTAGCAATTCCCTTGTAGGGGTGCTGCTGCTTGTCAGCGTAGGGCACCCGTTATGAGAACCGGGCGTGGACCAGTCAGGGAGGGGGAGGGGGAGGGTGGCCAGGCTTCCTGGAACACGCTGGGATGTGGAGGGCAGGGATAGCTTAATAAATTGGGGTTTGGTAACACACAAGAGGGGCGATGGCTGTTGGTACAACCAACGGCGTTTGCTGCACTTACATTCTCAGAAAATTCATGGTTGATTCCTCCAAAATCCAGAAATACCTGACACTGGTCCTGTTGGGTGACTTATAGGAGGTCGGTACAAATATTCCAAGCTATAGAGAAGCTGCAGGGTAGGAAAGGGCCCTTTATATTCCTGGCAGTGGATTTCACTGAAAGAACTAAGAGAATCTGGGAGGTGGAAAGGACGCCTCCGAGCTGTAGAGTCCGAGGAAAGGAGGCCGGAGATGGAGGGAGGCTCCCAAGCTCCCCCAGTCACCAAGTGGTGCTACGAACCATACCCAGGCCCTGGGAGCTCGTGTGTTCTTCGGAAGTTCTCACTAGGTCTTCCTCGCGGTGGTTGAAGCAAAGAAACCAAAACCAAAACCGAGATAGGAGGAGCAGGTTATCTGTAACGGAATCAGACCTACATGTTGCAGGAGTTTGAAACTGGAGTGAAGTCATTTCCACCACGCGCTGCTTTAGCTCCCGGCCTCCTTCCCTGACCATCGTTTGTCCCGGACATCACGGGCCGCAGCCGCCAGCTCCGTGGCCCTCCTTCCCAGCGGCTTCCCAGAGGCCTCCTGAGGCTCGGGTCAAGACCAGTTCCGGCCCAGCCCCGGCCGTGCCAGCCGGCTCTGCGCGGCTCTCCCATCGCCTTCCCGCCAGAGGCCTTCCAGCCCGGGGCCGGCCGCTCGGGCCTCACCGTCGAGCCTTACGGAGGAAGGTTATAGGTCGCTGGTACGAGTCACTGCTCCCTCCCAGAGACCAGTCTGCGTATCCAGAGCGGAGGCCCTTTTCCGACCCTGCCAGGGACGCGAGACTGAACCGAATCGTTCGCCCCGGTCAGTGCTGCCTACCTGCCGTCACGACGGCGTCGGTGAGGCCGCTGCCCCGCCGTCTGGAAGAACCTTGACGGCTCCACTTGAGAAGCTTGTGCTCGATTCGGACAGGGCCTGGAAGACACGGAGAAGCACCTCCGGGATGACGTGACTGGAAGGAAGGAGAATGAGTCTTCAACGGTGGGCCAAGCACGGTGGCCTTCGCACCTCCTCACGCTCCTGGGGTGGGGAAGGAGGTGATTATGAAGGCGCTCTCTCTCTCTCTCTCTCTTTTTTAAAAAAGCCATTTTCAGGACGCCTGGGTGGCTCAGTGAGTTAAAGCCTCTGCCTTCGGCTCAGGTCATGATCTCAGGGGACTGGGATCGAGCCCCGCTTCGGGCTCTCTGCTCAGCGGGAAGCCTGCTTCCTCCTCTCTCTCTGCCTGCCTCTCTGCCTACTTGTGATCTCTGTCAAATAAATAAAAAATAAAATCTTAAAAAATAATAAAAAAGCCATTTTCTCCTGTTTCCCTTCTTTTTCCTTTGCAGAGTAAGTAGAGAAGTACTTTTGGTCCTAGACAGTGGCCCTGGGGTTACCTTTGCCCAGGAGGCAGGCGGCCTGAGGGGGAGAGGACAACGGTAGCTGAGGAGAGGTTCTCCTCCGCGGGGAGACGGCTGGCGCAGTCACTTCCGTGTGTCCAGCGAGACTCACCAGATGAACAGAGAGGCCGGGCGCCGCTCAAGGCCACTTTACAAGGCTACCGCTCCCCCGAAGGACCACCCTAGGACAAGGCCCTCCCTTATCCAAACCAAATCCCCCTCCTGTAAACCCACACACACTAGCTCTTGATTTGGAATGTGTTTGGTCCAAAGTAAGGAGCTTAATACATAATTTAAAAGGAATTTAAAAACCTACAATGTTCACCAGCATCGTCTTCTGGGGTTTTTGTTTTGTTTTATTTTGTTTTCTTCAGGTTAAACATTCTTATTTTCTTCAACAGCTATTTATAAAACTGGGTAACATTGTAATAGAGCTTCTAGAGTCCCCCCGCCCCCCCGTGGCTGTCACCCTTCACAGGTTAGCCGCAACTTATCAAGGTCCTTCTTAAAACGTGACAGTGGTAGTAACCAGACCTGAGGGAAATGGTCTGGAGGTGGTTAGCTATCCTAACTAGAGTGCAGGGCACCATGGGAATTTCCTTCCTTATTCTGAACGCTGTATTTCCATAATGAAGCCTAACTGCGTCTGGCATTTTTGGTTCTCAGGACATGTTAGAAGACAAAAGGCTTGATCTTATTCTCCAAAGGTTCTAGCTCCTTGCCATGGACACTTTCTGGTTCTCTGTATCCAGGATCCAGTTTCCCAATCCCTGTGCCGAGTGTCTTGGTGGTTGAAGGGCTTGAACCAGCAGAAACTTTGGGCTCAGAATTATGTTGTGGCCGGGAGGGAGGAAGGGAAAATGTGACCATATTCTGGGGGGTAGGGGGACAGGAAAGAGGCCTCTAAGGAGAAGAGTTTGGGATTGTCAGTATCTGAATGTCTTTGCAGGAGGCGTGCAGAGAAGGTGGGGAGGGAAGGGCAGAGATCAACCCAGGCCCCCCGGTTGTGGCTTTCGATCCCTTGTTCCTTCAGGCTCTGCTTAGAGTAGCCCAGTGGGGCTCAGAGGCTGTGCTAGCTCCACTCTCCTTCACAGGTGCACGGCTGAATCTTGAGTGTAAAATATTTATGTCACAACCAGGTTGTCATAATGTTACCAAGATGCTTCTCAGATAGCATCGGAGCTTATCCTGAGACCCAAGGCAGATGTAAGGATCGCAGAACTTTTAAAGAAAGGTCACGCATTTCTCAGAACTTTTGGAAGCTTGAGCAGGGTAGTAAGAAGTTTTTCTCAAGCTCGAACCTAGAGGTAAAGGACAGCAGTTAGCAGAGTCAAATCATGAATGCCATATGAGAGACACTTTCTTTTAATAACTGTCATTTAACAATTATTGCAGATTGGTTCATTTCTTCAAATGTGTTGCCAAATCTTCTACTAGTTAAACCCAACAAATACAAACACAATGAAACACACAAAATGAGCCAAGAAACACAACAAAATGGGAATTGTTGACCCAGCGGGATCTCAAAGGCTAGTGAAAGGGTTCTTTTTTTTTTTAATGGTTTTATTTATTTATTTGACAGAGACACAGCAAGAGAGGGAACACAAGCAGGGGGAGTGGTAGAGGGAGAAGCAAGTTTCCCCCTGAGCAGGGAGCCCAATGCAGGGCTTGATCCCAGGACCCTAGGACCGTGACCTGAGCCAAAGGTAGACGCTTACCCAAGTGAGCCACCCAGGCATCCCTGGTGGAAGGGTTCTTATCACCAATCTCCTTTCAAATGATTCCCAGTTGCCTCAGATTTCTAAACAAGAAGCAATCATTTTCATTTCATAATTTAAAACTCTTTTTAAAAGCTCAAAATGCAGGGATGCCTGGGTGGCTCAGTTGATTAAGTGTCTGCCTTTGGCTCAGGTCAGGATAGCCGTGTCCTGGGATCAAGCCCTGCATCGGGCCCCACATGGAGCTCCTAAATCAGGCTCCCCATTCAGTGGGGAGCCTGCTTCTCCCTCTCCCTCTGCCACTCCCCCGCCTGCGCAGGTGCCCAGTGTTTGTCCTGTGGTAAGCATTTAATAAACCTGATCTATTTTTGATTGGGTACCTCTTATGCATACAGCACTATGCTAAGTACTTTACATAAATTATTCCATTTAATTCTTCCAACAGCCCTGTGAGGTAGATATTCTTGTTCGGACGTATGGTTAAGGAAATAGTGTCAGGCATGTTGTTCTGGTTGTCACTTGTTCATAAGCGGTAGCAGCAAGACTTCAATGAAGACGCTTGCTCCCAAGACCATTCATGTAGCCCCGGACACTGTGGGAAGACGCAGAGGCAGAAAATAAACTTGAGGGCTTTTGCAGTTTTGCAGAGAGTTGGCTGTATGCATGCCCAACAGTGCTTGGATAAAAGAGTTTATACATGTGGGCCCTAGGGAAAACCATGGTATTGGGAGAGTGGATTCAAGGTTAATGCTTTTTCATTTTGCAGAAGAAAGTACTGCTGCCTCCTGACGGTACTTGTTACATCATATTTATACTGTTTTATAGATGGCATTCGTTAGGTCAAGGAAGTTCTTTAACTGCATATTTTCATCTTTAATCCCTTCTGCTGCTAACTTTTACAAGTCTGACAGTAAGGATCAGATTTTTCATGATTTGTTCCAGGCCCTGCTTGCTGATCCCAATTAGTGTGTGTATGTGTGTATGTGTGTGTGTGTGTGTGAGAAAAAGAGACTTTAAAAAATATGTTATGTATATATTTTAAAGTAATTCTATTTAGAAGTTGATTATTTTATGGGAAGGACCATCCTGGATAATTCCTTTAGTTTCTCCACAATGTTAAATGTAATAATGAATTGTCATTTGAAGCATAATAGTCATTACCTTGAATTGAGTGAAGGCTATCTTTTATGTTTAAGGTACTCTGAGACCTAAATAGGACTGCTTATAAAATATTATCCAATAATGCTGATATAAATACTTCTATTAAATGTTTTATATTATGCACATACATGGAGGCAAATATTGTCATTTAAAACTTAACTTTTATAAAATTAAAAGAAGTCTAGGTAGCACTTTCCAACATTTGCAAAATCATAGGCATGGAATTTCAGGATTAAAGGACGCCTTGTCCAACTCCCCCCTCCCCTTTTTTTCTGAATCCGAAATTCACAGAAGCAGGAATTCTTAAAGCTGAAGCTGATTCCAAGATTTGGCAAATAGGCAAAATAGAAAAAAGTGCAGAACCCATGCAAAGAGTGGCTGCTGTACTTAACTACACAGGACATTTATGCCTTCAGCAAGAAAGGATGCCGATCGTATTTTTTTTCAATTAATTTTTTTTTTTGAGCAGGCTCCAAGCCCAGCCTAGCCTGGAGCCCAGCAGGGGGACTGAATTCACGATACTGAGATCAAGACGTGAACCGAGATCAAGTGTGGCAGGCTTCACCGACTGAGCCACCCAGCCGCCCCTGATCTTGTCTATTCTTTTTTTAAAGTGCACATTTGTGAATAATCACAATCAGCGTTGTTATTTCTTCGTACATACGGAAAAGGAAGGAGGGATGCCTAAAGTTTCCGTTCCTAACAGGACATCAATTTAATAGGGGAGGAAAACTGTGAATTCTTTTTCTCTGATGTTAAAACGACGGACTCCAGTCTTCTCTCTATAAGACCAACCGAGAAAGAGATACTGAGGTCTGAGATCACCATCAGAGACACTTGAATGACTGTCTTCATGGGAAGCTAGCTGCCCTGATTCACAGCCCAAGCAAATCTGCGCTTTCTAGTGGCTTTCGGCTTACGACAAAATGTGATGTCCACTTCCGGCTCAAATGAAGTTGGGCTCGCGCGCACATCATGACATGACCCCGTGGGAAGGGCTGCTCAAGTTAGGTGTTTCCAGACTGGACTATTTTTAACCATTTTCATTGTTGTAACAGGCTGGGAAGTAGCCCTGCAAGGCGAGGGCTGCGAGTTGTGCGTGTGCACGCGCGTGAGTGTGGTGTGTGCCCGTGAGTGCGCGCGCTTGTGAGAGCCGGTGTGTGCCCGTGTGCGTGTGTGCACCCGTGTGCGTGTGTGCACGCGTGAGTGTGTGCTCGTGTGAGCGCGCCAGGGCCGGCGGGTCTGTGGAGTTGGGGGTTTCGTGAGTGCGAGCAGGTGGCCGGCGGGGCGGCAGCTGGGGCGGGGGCAGAGCGCCAGGTGAGGGTGGCAGGGTGGGGGTGGGGGTGGGGAGGGTGCCCAGCCTGGCCCGTGGGGTGGGGAGCGGGCGTCAACCGCCGGGGCGCGGGTCCCCAGCGCGAGAGGGCGCGAGGCCGGCTGGGGAGGCGCCTGCCAGCCGCGCCGGGTCACGTGGCGCGGTCACGTGGCGCGGAGCCGGGCCCAGCGGCGGCGACGGCCGAGGGAGGCGGAGACTCGGCCGAGACGCGGCGGGGGGGGGGGGCGGGGGCCAGGCGGCGGCGGCGGCGGCGGCGGCTGTGGCGGCGGCGCGGGGCTGCTGGAGGCGGAGGCGGAGAGGCGCGGAGGAGCGCGGGGCCGCCGCCACGGGCGCTAGGAGGTGAGGCGGGCGCGGGGCCGCTGTCACGGGCGTCCGGGGCCGGGCGCTGCCGCCCTCCCGGGCGGGGAGGCGGCGGGCCCCAGCGCCGCCGGGAGCGCCCTCCCGAGTCCCGGCCGGCGGCCGGTCCCTCGAGGTGGGCGCCGGGCCCCCGGCTCCGGCCAGGCCCCTGTGCACGCGCGGGCGGGGGGCGCGTCGGGCGGCGCCGGGCCGGGAGGGCGGCAGCGCCTGGGCTCGGCGGGAGGGCCGGTCCCCGGGCGGGGGGCGGGCGGGCCGCCTTGGGTGGGCTCTCCCGAGGGCGCGGTGGGAGAGGGTGGCGGACCCCGGGCTCCGGGGGGCGCTGGCTGCTGTTCTGCTGTTTTAGTCTTTTGTTTCAGCGTACAAGAAAATGGGGCGAAATAGAGCTTGGTGTGCGTGTGTGTGTGTGTAAATCAGGAGGCGTTTGGCTTGGAGCCATTTTTTTTTTCTTAATTGTGGAGAGAGAAAATCCCTTAAAACGGTTTCCCCGGGGAGACGGGGCTGTGCTCCTCCTCTTCCTCCCCAACGTCTGGATGGAGTGGATTTCCCTCCCTGCCTCTGCCCACCTTCTCGTCCTCCAGTCTGTCTCCCTCCCTCCTTCCCCTTCCCGCTCCACCTCGGTGAAACCCCCGAGCGAGCGGGGTGTCTGCAAAGCGGCCCGGTCACCTGTCGTGGCAGCTGCATGGAAATGCTGGCGCTTCTGCTGTCTGGTCTGTGCTTTTTCCTCTGGCAAATCACGGAGATTCCGCTCAGAATACCAACCCTTCCTCTTTTACCTGCGCTTAAAAACAAAGTGTAGGATGCTGGTTCCGAAGTTTGACCCGCTTGGGCAATTAGCGGGGAGAGGTGTCTACTTTCTCCTGTCACACCACTTCAAGGTTGGAAAGGTGAGGGCCATCTAGCTTTGTGGAAGGAAATGAGGGTGACACAGTCCTACCGGGGATGGATGTGACTTACCTGCTAAATTGCTGTGGTGATCAGAAAGTCTTCTAACTTCTCTTCTTGGGGACAATCAGCTTCCCTTGTAGGGAGCTGTTTCCTCGATTTCTGTGTTTGGGGGCTCTCCTGTTTGTATTTTGCAGTTCAGCAGCGCCCTAAGGACGCCCAGTAGGCAGGTTTTTGAAAAAGCACAGAGAAAAATCATTTCTAAGGTTTCGAAGATTGTAAAAATCTACCTTTGCGGGGGTTCCTTTCTTTCTGCCTCTGTCTTGGGTTTCCCTTTCTTGTCAGCTGGAGTTGAGCTGTTGCCCTCAGGGCCGCTGGGAACACTGCTGTGGTCCTGGAGAGGGCTCCTCAGCAGGCCCGGCAGCATCAGATGGCCAGGGTTTGACAGGGCACCTTGCACAGAGCCACACTGCGATCCAGGGAGCAGCCGCCCAGCCTCCTGGCTGCCTGGTGGGGCATTTTGGAAGCTGATCTCAACATTGTGCAATGATAGCCACATTCAGACTGGGAGGACCTCAGGTGTCCCCCTTGCGTCTTGATAGTTTCCTGTTGTGGAAGTGAACCTGTGAATCAAATGTGAAAAGCCAAATCCAGTGTTTAGTTCCTCAATTTAAAGAATAATACTTAATTTGTAGGAAAGAGTTATTTGAAGATGGAAATTTTAAGAGTTTTAAGTACTCCGTTTTAGTAAGGGCGATGAAAGTAGCACGATCTTCATGTGACAGGGGAGGTGGTTGACCTCTAGAGTTAGAAGTATGTAGACCTAAAAAAAAAAAAAAAAAAGAAGAAGAAGTATGTAGACCTGAGTTAGATAGAGTCATACAGGGAAAATTTCTAACACAGTGGAGTTCTCAGACAGGGGACGAGTGGAAAACCAGCATGGCTTTCTGTGCCTGAGAAAGAATAATAATGTGTTTTCTACTGTATACTTTAAAATTGACCTCATTTAGAAAGGATGTGTGTGTCATATTGAACTTTTTGTTTTCATATGGAGCTGTAAGTGTGGCAGTTTGGTTATTCACACACTTTTCCCACCAAAACTCTGAATTGAAAAACAGCAACAACAACAGAAAAACTCTTTGACCTGTGAAAAGATACATGGTACATGAAACTTGATTCAGCCTTAATGCCCAGATCCCAAGTAATGGAAGACTGGTAAAGAGACAGCAGCCTTCCTTCCCGTGGAATGTCCGCCTTCTCACTAGCTAATGTAAGGGGAAGCCCAGGTTTTCTTTTCGGTTTTACTGCAGATTCACTGAGTACTGGAAGTCAGGAATGTTGACTGAGTGCCTACCACGTGTGTGGCGAAGCTAGGACGTCGTTCTTCATCTGTTCCACTGTATTTACAGTGTCAGTTGGAGGCTCCCCGTTCTTTTCTGCGTGTGGAGAAAGATTGAAGAGAGATTGAGTGGGCCAGTGATGCATGTGATTCCTAAAAATTCATTAAAAATTGAGTAAAACTTCTCTTACGAAATACTTTGATTTTGTTATTGCATTGGCTCCTGTGTAGGACTCTGTGAAGTGGTTTCGGTATTACCTTACTGAAGTTGTTCACTTGCCCTTAGTAAGACTGCTGAGACAGTAGGGAATATGTAATTAAAATGTAAAATTGCTTTTAATTTGGCTGGGATAATGTTAATGCAGTTACTAAATTTTAACATACCAAAAGTACTGCTTTTTTCTGTGGCAAAATATACATATGAAATTTATCCTCTTGGGGCACCTGGGTGGCTCAGTGGATTAAGCGTCTGTCTTTGGCTCAGGTCATGATCCAGGCGTCCTGGGATCAAGCCCCGCGTGGGGCTCTGGGGAGTCTGCTGCTTCTTCTGCCTGCCACTCCCCCTGCTTGTGCGCGCTCTCTCTCTCTGTCAAATAAAGTCTTAAAAAAAAAAAAAAAGAGAAATTTATCATCTTAACAGTTTGGTGGCCTTAGTACATTCCCATTGCTGTGCCGCCGTCGCCGCCATCCACGGCCAGAACTTTTCGTCTTCCTGCACTGAAACGTCGAACCTGTTAAACAGATGAGGGTTCTCATTCCCTCCTGCCTCTGCCCCTGGCAATCACTTTTCTTTTCCACTTTCTTTGGGAGTTGAACTACTTTGGGCCCCTCAGATAAGTGCTGTCATACGGTATTTGGCCTTCCGGGACTGGCTTACCTCACTTAGCATGTCTTTAGGGTTCATTTATGCTGTAGCTTGTGTCAGAATTTCTGTCCCTTTTAAGGCTGATTAATAAATGTTCCATTAGTGTATGTATGTGCCACGTACACATGTGTACACCACATTTTGTTTATAAACATTCTAAATCTTATACTGAATGTTAATAATCATGGTAACCTCATGATGATCGGGAACTTGTCACTGGGAATTGTAGATACCTGTGTTAAAACAGAAAAGTTGGTTATTTAGTGTGCAGTAGCTTTAAAAAATACAAGATCCATGGAGGGGAAAGCTAATATGTATGTTATGACCTTGCGGGGTCCTGTCGTTCCCCTTGCATGTAGATTGTGACATAGGGCACGCCTTTTTCAAATCTGCGGGTGACACAGATGATACTTCTATTTCCCAGCTGATGTTGTAATGTGGCATATTTTGCTGCATGGAAGAATGTATAGGGTGCACCCTGAGGTATAGATTGTATAGGAGGGGTGGGGAAAGTGTCTGTTTCCCTTTATTTACCACTTAACAGAATCATGTGTTACTTCCCTAGCATCCTCCAATGGTGACAGATGAGGCTTTCTTTCTGTCTCTCTCTCTTTTTTTGGAGTTATCTTTAGGAACACCTCTGTTTTAGCATTTATGATACATTTCAGTCCATTTCAGTTAGCTTCCTTTTGATGCTCAAATTGCCCTATCTGTGACTAAGGCTTAGTCAGGTTGGCTCCAAATCCTTATGACATGCCTCTAATAATGTATAGTAGCTCCTTTGCTTTCTGCTGTCACGAGATGTTCCAGGCTCATCTTGTACCCTTTCTATTCCAGCTTTGGAATCAGAACAGACCATTTTCGAAGGGGAAAAAAAGGAAAAATAAATGACCAATAAACATATTAAAATATGCAATATCACTAGTAATTAAAAAAAATGAAATTCAAAGCAATGATAAGATGCCATTTGTTATGAACTGAGTGTGTCCTCCCCAGATTCATATGTTGAAGCCCTGACCTGCAGTGTAATGGTATTTGGAGATGCTGCCTTTGAGAAGTAGGCTAGTTAGGTGAGGTCACGAGGGTGGAGCTCTCATGATAGGATTAGTGCCCTTGTAGGAAGAGACACCAAGAACCTATTGCCCCCTGTCCCAGTCATGCCCAAAGTCGAGGTCATGTGAGCACATGGCCAGATGGCAACCACCTCCAAACCAGAGGAGAGGCCTCAAGAATGAAGCCTACTTGCTGGCATTTAAATCTTGGCCTTCAAGCTTTCAGAACTGTGTGAAATAAATTTCTGTTGTTTAAGCCAGTCAGTCTGTGGTATTTTGTTATGACAACCTGAGCGAACTAAGACACCATTTTTAATGTATTGGAAATACCTTTTTTTTTTTTTAAAAGATTTTATTTATTTATTAGAGAGTGAGAGACAGAGAGTGAGCGTGAGTTGGAGGAAGGGCAGAGGGAGAGGGAGAAGTAGGCCTCTTGCTGAGCAGGGAGCCCGATGCAGGACTGGATCCCAGGACTCTGGGATCGTGACCTGAGCCGAAGGCAGATGCTTCACGGACTGAGCCACCCAGGCGCCCCTGTATTAGCAGTGTTACTCATATTCAATTTACACCTTACTAGATGTGATATGATTTGGTAAAGTGTAATATATGTAAAGTATTATATTAATAAGATTTTTTAATAACCTCTCTTGGTAGTCTCAATATTTGGGCATCTCAGTCTGGAAGGGGAGTAAGGGAGATGGTAATTTCCAGGGCTGGTGAAGGTGAAGGGACATGTGTGCTCTGGTCTACCGGAGATGTAAATTGATGCACTCATTCTGAATAGTTGGTATGTATCGAAATGGAAACCTTGCATAGCTTTTAGTCCAGCAAGTCCGTATTAGGAATTCATCCTAAAGAACTATATAGTAGAAAAAGTTAGTGCAGGGTATAAATACATAATAAAGAACTACTTACTGTATGCAGTTACATAGTAAGTGACTTTGAGTAAGGAATTGATTGAACAGATTATGGTACTTTTGTTCCATGCAGCCATTGAAAACAATGATATAGATCTGTACTGTTTTCAGTCTGGAAAGATGTCTGTGATATATTACTGATTTAAAAAGGCAGGTTACAGGACTGTAAGCATAGCACTTCCATAAAATATAGGCATAAAAAAATGCTGAACAACCAGGCTTTGGACGCCAAGAACCAGGCCTTTGAGGACCTAGACTTAGGGAACCACCTATTGGATAGTCTGGTTGGTCGCCGTGTCTTAAGGCTGTACCAACTGGTTTCATTCTTGTATAATAAGATTCAGTTTTCCTGGAGAGAGGGCATACGATTGGCCTAGTTGGGGTAATTTGCTGTGTGTGTGTGTGTGTGTGTGTGTATATGTATGAATGGTTGTTTTCAGTTGTTTCACAAAGACCTTATGGAATGCAGGAGGAGTCACAAGAAGAGTTGGGGTGCTTTTAGCTAAAGAAAGGAAAAGACATTCTAGGAAGACAGGAGATAAATGCCAGTACATATTTAGTTAACATTAAATAAAGTCTTTGCTGAAAAATGTTGAATTCATTACCACATTTCCATAAATTACTGCAAACTCTGATAAACTTGGTCTTTCTTTTCCCTTTACCATCCCATTTTGGCATGGTAGAACCTATAGCAGTGGGTCAGTTCTATTTGGTTTCTTGCTTTCGTGGAAAACATAGGGTTGAAGTTAAAATTTTGGGTTATTTATGGATTTTAAAAGTTATGCCGTTTTCCCTTTAAATGTGATTAAATCAAGATCACATATATTTCTCCAATGTCAGTGAGTATGAATAGAAGTCTTGCATGTGTGTTGTGTCAGTGATACCCACCCTTAAAAGAGAATTTTAAGAATAGAATTGAAAAGTCGTGTTTCTCTTGAAACACTGAAAAAATAAAATAAAATGAAAAGTAGTATTTATAGACAGCCTCCAATAGTAATGGTGTAGTAGGTTGTAGTTGAGTAACGAATTATTCTTTAGGTGTGCAGAGGTGCTGTGCAGATAATATAGACTTATTTGAACAACTTTCTCACTTATTTTTAATCAAAAGCACAATTAGAGTCAGTATGGGTGTGAAAACTCTGAGAAAGCACACACTATGATTTAAGATATTAATTTCTTGGGGCACCTGGGTGGCTCAGTGGGTTAAAGCCTCTGCCTTCGGCTCAGGTCATGATCTCAGGGTCCTGGGATCAAGCCCCGCATCCAGCTCTTTGCTCAGCAGGGAGCCTGCCTCCACCTCTCTCTCTCTGCCTGCCTCTCTGCCTACTTGTGAGCTCTGTCAAATAAATAAAATCTTAAAAAAAAAAGATATTAATTTCTTACTTTTGCAAGATGGAAGATTTAATTTAGACCTTAGTGGGTGTGGAGGAGTTGGAAATGCATAGTATAAGGTGTTCTGTCGTTACGGTTATTTCTGCTCTCTTTTTGGTAGTCTTGACACGTGGGTATCTCCTCCTAGCTTGGAATGGGCTCGAGCCACAGGTTCAAAGTTTTTGTTGTACTGACTTTTTCATGTCTAGTTAAGGCTAAGTAGTTGGACTTTCTTGTTTTGTTTTTAGATTTTATTTATGTATCCGAGAGAGAGAGAGAGAAAGAGAGAGAGAGAAGGTGAGAGGAGCAGGGGGAGGGGTAAAGGGAGAGGGAGAAGCGGACTTTCCGCTGAGCAAGGAGCTGGACATGGGGCTGGATCCTGGGACTCCCGGACCATGACTACTGAGCCACCCAGGAGTCCCAGAAGTTGGCCGTTGGCCTTTTTTTTTTTTTTTTTTTTTAAAGATTTTAAGTAATCTCTATACCCAGTGTGGGACTCAAACTCATAACTCAGATCAAGAGTCGCGTGCTCTACGGACTAAGGCACCCAGGTGCCCTGAAGTTGGCCTTTTTATTGAATAATTTTTATGACAAAAGTCTCCACCTTTACTTTTAAGTCTCAGCTGTGGATCCAGCTAGTTAATGGTTGGAACATTGGGTTCTAAAGGCTCTTTTGTATCTACTTTCAAAAACTTTCCCTCGGTGTTTTCAGATTCCACTTAAATGTTATAGACTGATGTCACTGCGCTCTTTCATCCTGCTGAATGTTCCTGTTACCAGTTTCTGGCAAGTGACAAAGGGAAGGTTCATTTAAACTTCTGAGGCAGTTACTCCTGATTTGTGTGTGTGTATAATTTTCGGTCTCTCGCAAGGGAAATCAGGAGTCTTGTGCAGAAAATCCTTGCAGTTCCACATTTGTTGTTCCCTACGTTCTTTTCCTTCCTGTGCAGCTACTGAGCGTACATGGTACCTCCCCCAGGGGAGCTCATGACGTTAGGACTGAGCATCGCGACTGAACAGTGGCAGAAGTCCTCTGTGAGCAGCAGGCTGAGCTTAGTCCTGGGACTGTTCTCTTATTCCTGGAAAGTTGGTCAGTGGCGATGTTAGCATATGCTGAGAATATGCAGGATTATCTTTGCACATAATCTGCTTCTTAGGCTTCAGACAACCCGCTTAGCCATAAAACCAGATGGACAGATTGAGTTCCAGCGGTTAGATATCACAACATGCATCATAAGAAGTTAGGCTTATGCTGTGAATGAAAACCCTGGTCAACCAAAGCTGACATTTTTAGGCAGCCGGACTTACTCTTGGGAATTGTTAAATAATCGGAAAATTTAACTGTGTGTCAACATTTGTCAAATTAGAGAGGAATGCCTTCGAAAAAACGATACCCATGTTTAATTTAGAGGAATGAGTTGAAGGAGGTTGAATTATGGGCATAACCAGGTAGATGAATGGTTTGAGCTCCAGTCACTGAGTTTTTGCAGCCTTTACAAATAATTTGAACCTTTTTCATTTTTCCGGTGTTCTTCTCCTGTGAAATGAGAAACCCCGTCTTGTGTTTCCTGTGTAGGAAGTTAACTTTTCTGGACTCATTTTCTGATATCTGAATAATACATTCTGTAATAATTTGAAATGCTTGGATAAAAACACAATTCTTAGCAGAAGATACCTCCCAGTTTGCTTATCTTATTCCATTAGTAATAATTTTAAATACTGTGACAAGTGAGAAGGAAAG
The DNA here is from genome assembly GCF_963455335.1 of Martes martes. Lineage (NCBI taxonomy): Eukaryota > Metazoa > Chordata > Mammalia > Carnivora > Mustelidae > Martes > Martes martes. Next base: position 9,272,512 of record NC_137893.1, on the reverse strand, counting down.
TGGCATGCATATTGTTTTGTCTCCTTCCCCAGCTTTGATTCTAAGGGACTTGGGAATAAATTAAATAGTATGGGATTGGGGTGCTGCCCAGAATCTATCTGTTCTAGCTTACTAGAGCATCAGTTCCCAGCCTTTTTGGATTTATGGCGTCCTGTTTGTGTTTGATTTTGCACCTCCCTCCACCTCACCATTGTAATGGTTGTGACAGCCAGGACTGTGTTGTCAGGGGAGAGCCAAGTGCTGATATATGCAGTCCACACATTATCACCATAATTCAGTTTTATCTAATTATGTCAACCTTTAATTTTAAGTAATTACTGCCATTAACAAGCCTCACAATTTCATTGCTCTGTGAAATAGATTTAAGTTTTTCATCAATTAAAATTAATGTTGTTTTGAAAAATTTTATGAAAATACAGTGAATAATATTTGTATCTTATGTATATTTATGTGCAAGGAATGTGCTAGAGAAGCATTAAGTACCATCGGGGGTCCTTCCTAGCCTAAAAATGCTTTCCTGTGCAGAGGCATATACAGAAGCAATAGTGTTTGGAAGGTGCTTTGAAATCAGCTTTCTGTGAATTTAATGTAATGAGTTTGCTGCAAGTAAATAGAGGGGTCATGGGGTTGATCGTATGGTTCCGGAATGGTGTATCTTTTTTTAATTCTGAGAGCCCAGGGATGTCACAGTGCCTTCCCTTTCTTAGCTTTCTGTGTGTTGCACGTAACTGGTCTGCTCGGTGGACTAATGGTCATAGTGGTGCGATCTCTTTGGCTGTCCTTTGCCCATGTTCAGATGGTGAAGTTCTTTGTCTTTCACATGACACAGAAAGATGGCATGTGCTTGGTTTGGGGGAATCAGTTTGTTTCTCTGGTGTATATAAGACAGCCAGAACTTTTTGTGGGAGATAGGGTAAGTGCTGTCCTGTGAAAGATGCTGCTAATTTGTGGAGGTCAATTTAAACCAATTCCTTCAACTTTTCAATTTTATTCTGTTATCATCAAACCTTTTACTGGATTGCTAATGACTGGCAAAATTGGTTTGAGTTGAACCTCTTTGATGCTAATGAGTGGTAAAGTTGGAGCCAAGGTGAAATGTCTGGAGAAGGAGGCATGCTGGGGAGACTGGACTTATTTACGAATTAGATCATGAATGAGCTTCCAGAAGTTAGGATTTGGTTTAACCCCTTCCTCTTCATTTCATGTCTACCTGTTGTTACCACATACTATGATTTTGAGAAGTGAACTGTCTCGTTGAGTGGGAAACTCCATGCAAGAAGGGTAACAGAGATCGAGATCTGCCTGGGGGTATTGGGTGAGGATAGTCCACTGGGATGCAGACTTTTAACCACTGAATGTTTAATCCAGTGGTTTTAATCACAGTCACACTTTTCTGTGTGAAAAATATTTTGTTTCTTGGCCTCTATATTGTTTTATATGTGGAACTTCAGCATTGCTTGAGATTTATAACTTTCTGCTTACTTAATTTTCAGTATAATAACCTGGCTAATATTGTTAGTAGTCTCACTCTGACTTAACATACATGACATATATATTGGGACATCTAGAAAGAAGCACAGTAGTCCTCCCTTGTGCACAGGTTTGCTTTCTGTGGTTCCACTTACCCCCTGTCAGCTGCAGTCTGGAATTAGATGGTCCTCCTCCTGATGGAGCTCCAGAAGGTCACCGTGGCCGAGAGCTCTGCCGCAGGGCTGGCGTCATTCGTGTCCTCACGTAAGCACTGTATCCTCTCACATCATCACAACAGGTAGGGGGAGAGTAGCACCAGGTATTTCCAGAGAGAGGGAGAGAGATCACATTCATATAACTTTGTTAGAGTATATTGTTATAATTGTTCTATTTTACTGTTATTGTTGATTTCTTATTGTGCCTGATTTATAAATTAAACTTTATCACAGGTAAGTATACAGGAAAAACAAGACATAAATAGGGTTCAGAACTATGTGTGGTTTCAGGCATCCACTGGGGGGGTTGGGAATGTATCCTTGAGAATGTATATACTCTATCTATTCTCTCTTCGAATTCTCAGTCCCCTGATAAATTTAAAAACAAAAGAGCAACCAGTAAATTACTAAGGTAGTTTGGTTTGAATATAAACTTCTGAGTTACTTGTAAGTGGATTTTTTTTTTTTTTTTTTTTTTAAGAGAGAAATGGGAGGGTGCGGGGAAGGGCAGAAGGAGATGGGGAAAGAATCCTAAGCAGGCCCCATGGCCAGCACGGAGCCCGATGTGGGCTTGGTCCTGCAACCTGAGATCATGACCTGAGCTGGAATCAAGAGTCAGACATTCCACCGACTGAGCCACTCAGGCGGCCCTAGATGTAACTGTATGTTATTTAGAAAGATGCTTTTTCTTTGACCAAATCTCTCTAGAAATTCAAGTAAATTCAAGTAAATGAGGATCTAAGTGGGCGTGACTGCTCGCCTGTGGCAAAGGCTTTCCTGCTTCCTTTTTTTTGTCTGCCTGATTGGCTGGGATAGAAGTTTTGAGCCTTGTAGGGTCTTCGTATTCCTTTGTGTTTGTTCAGGGCTCCCACTTCTGGTTGTGGTTTGACCTGTTTTCATGACTGTGGGCACCAAGTAGCTAAGTTTGACATGACTCAGCACATAAAGAGGAAAAGAGTTTTGGATTCTAGAAGGAGACTTTGGTTAGGACTGGTTGAATGAATTAACCAGAAGGTAGCTGCCTCTGGGGAACGCTGCTTGGAAGCTCTGCTTTCTCTAGCAGAACTCCCAGGCCGGGGCAGTCGGAGCCAGTGGGCTGAGTGGGAAGAGATACGTGGTTTATGGAGGCCCTGAGTTTGAGTTTTGATATGTCATAGACCTGAAGTGTGTGTGCAAATAAGTGTGGCAGATAGAGGACCTGCACATGTAGATTTTTTTTTCTTTAAATAAAAAATTTACTGGGGTGTGTTGGTGACTCAGTTGGTTAAGCTTCCCACTCTTGATCTTAGCTCAGGTCATGATCTCCATGTAGGATCAAGCCCAGGTCTCCGCGCTCCTCAGTGGGGAGTCGGCTTGAGATTCTCTCCCTCCCTCTGCCTCTGCCCCTCCCCTCCTTGCATAGCAAGCCCTCTCTAAAATAAATAAATCTTTTTATTTTTTATTTTTTTAAAGACTTTATTTATTTGACGGGGAGAGAGAGAGAAAGAGAGAGAGCGAGTGCATGCACACGCACACACAGGGGTTGCAGCGGGCAGAGGGAGAAGCAGGCTCCCCACTGAGCAGGGAGCCTGATGTGCGGCTCTATCTTAGAACTCTGGGATCATGACCTGAGCCAAAGGCAGACACTTAACCAACTGAGCCACCCAGGAGCCCCTAAAAATATCTTTTTTAAAAAGTTTACTATGTTATGGATACTGAACCCCTTTTCTTTTGTGTATGTTATCTTTTCCCAGTTGTTTGGTTGCCGTTCAACTCTTACCCTGTTCATGACGTGTTTTGATATATAGAAGTGTAAGTTCGCCATGCATTCAGGTCTACCAGTCTTTTTTCCATGCTTTGACTTTGATGGTTTGCCTAGAAAGTTTTCCATAGATTATTTTTTCTCTTTTTTTAAGCAGACAAGTATTTAAAACTTTTTAAAATAAGCTTTTTATTTTGGGATGATTTTGGATATGCAGAAAAGGTACAAAGGTAGTACGAAGAGTTCCCGTATGCCTTTTCCCCCAGCTTCCTCCAATGTTAATATCCTGTGTAACTACAGAACGTTTGTCAAAACTAAGATACTGGTGCATTATTAACTAAACTTTCAACTTCTTTTAGAGTTCATCAGTTTTTTTGCAAGTGTCCTCTCCTAGGGCACCGTGCTGATGTAACGGGGTGGGTTTTAAAGAGGCGGCTCTGAATGGCGGGGTGCTCCACACAGTAGCTGTGTCCACAGCAGGTTTGTGCGGAATGTTTACAGTCCTTTCACACAGACGGGATTTAGATGGAGAATATCTTTGATTGCTGGCCTTGTGAGACACGTGTGCCCCGGGGAGCAGACGTCCTGGCCGCGGCACTGTTGTGTGTGTGGAATGGGACGCAACTGGGGCCTGGAGATGCCTCTCAGGTTGTCCACACTGACTGTGCTGCTTCCCTTTCTCCTTCCTGGTGACTCCCTCAGGTGTCTTTGCTCCCACCCTGTCATCTCATTCTTCTTTTTCCTGGACTAGAGTGTGAACATCATGATATGTTCCTGATTTGTAACTCTAGGAGAGGAAGGCACTTTACCGTGAAGAAGTTTTTTTATATTCTAGATATCAAGGTAAACCCAGAATTTCACTGCTTTCACCCTTCAGAATCTTGGTGCTAGGTACGGTCGGTCTTCTGATGTACTGCCTGGAGGAATTGTGTTGTACCTAATGGGAACAGTGTGGTTGACACAGATAAATGCATGTCTTACTCCTTCGAAAGCTCTGACAATCTCTGTGGCTTCTTTGCCCATCTCTTCCCTGGCCTGAAGTGGAGACAGATGAACAGAAGTAAGGGGTGGATGGGGCGCCTGGGTGGCTCAGTGGTTAAGCCTCTGCCTTCGGCTCGGGTCCTGGGATCGAGCCCCACATCGGGCTCTCTGCTCAACAGGGTGCCTGCTTCCCCCTCTCTCTCTGTCTGACTCTCTGCCTACTTGTGATCTCTGTCTGTCAAATATATAAATAAAACCTTAAAAAAAAAAAAAAGTAAGGGGTGGAGAGGGCAGGCCAGGGATTAGGTGGAAGAAGCCATACCGGGTGGCTTCGTGCCTGCACTGCTTGATAGAAGTAGCTTCAGCCGGGGAGGCCTTAGATGCCTTCGCACGTCGGTCTGTAGGCTTCACAGTTCTAGCGGGTTCCTGTGAGTTGGGCTGAGCTTTCTCATGGGTAATGAGTAGCTTCTGCTTGTGCGTTCAAGTCAGTCTCCCTTCTCCTAGCTGAAAACACTTACATATTCTTAACTTTTCCTGACTTGGAAGATACTCCTGCCCTGCTCGTCCATCTAGGAAACAGTGAGAACGTGACGGCCACGCATGCTTTAGGAGGAGAGATCGGTGAAGGAGCAAAGAAGGCATTGGCTTTGGTTTTCTATAGACCTTGGATTTCTGTAGCCATTTTCGGTGGTGTTGCTCTACTCCATCCCAACTGGTAGAATCAGTTGATGATACTGGAAAGCCTCCAGCCAAGCCACAGGTAACCAATAGGAATATAATTTTTAAAGCAGAATGTCCGTTGGTGGATTGTACTGGCTTCTTTTTGGCCAAGTAGGAGTCAGCCTTTTTTTTTTTCCTGGAGATTTTCTCAATAGTTTGCGACTTTCCATTGCAAGTAGTAATAATCGTTCACATATGCATAACACGTAGTTCACAAAGCACTTGTCCACCTGTGCCATTTTATTTGGTCTTCACAGCAACATTGTACATTATGTCAAGCACATATTTTCTTATTTTATGAGGAATCTGAGGCCAAGGGCTTTGCCTGGCGTCATACAGCTGTTAAGCAGAAGTCTTGGGGCTTGAACCAGCACCAGCTGATTGACAGTCCTGTACCCCTTCCTCGCCCTTTGGCCTCCCCTCCGAGCTGGTCCTGTCAGCTTGTAGGTGTGCCGCAGGTGAGGCTGGTGGGTGTTTGCTGTTGGCCAGTCTTACATACTATTGGGGACAGAGCATATATGCCAGATGGATAATCAGCAGACCTGTTGAGTGCATGTCTACCACTTTTCTTCCCTTTTTCCTTCATAATGGGATTGGGTTTTGTTTAGACCTCCTCCCTGTCCCCGGGTGACTGCAGAGAAAGTGATCTATCCCCTTACAGGGATAAATCCTGATGTATTTCAGCCCCTCCTGCTGGTCCCATTCGCTGCAGGTGATTGCTGGAGGGGTGAGCAAGAGGCCTGCCGGGTCCTGGCCAATGAGATGTGAGAGAGGTCTGCCAGGAGGTTCTGGAAAATTTTCAACCTTAAGATGGCAACACCAGCTACTCCCTTTCCTCTGAAAACTGTCTGGATGTGATGCCTACAACTGTTACAGTCATTTTGCTGCAATTTGAACGTGAAGCCAGTGTACTGGAGAGGACAGAGCCAAGAAAACAGCACAGAAAACTTCTCAGAGCCTACCACCATCCTGCTTTTGACTTGTTATGCAAAATAAGTTTCCTTGTTGATTAAGGCAATTTGAATTGGTATTATTCGTTATTTGGACCTGACGACATGCTAATTTATGCAGTGGCTACCAGGTTGATGGGTTGCTTGCTTGCTTGATTCATTTAGGAGAAGTACATGAAGGAGAAGTACAGGATATAAAGGTAGAATTTGATCTAGTCAGAGGGTCAGAGATGGCTTCCCTGAGGAAATGGCAGAGGCCTTGGTGAGGGAGATTTCCTTTTCATGCTGGGCCTTATATCCCATGTTTAAGGATTTTGAATTTTATTGCAAAAGCCGAGCCATTGAAGGATTTAAATACATTGAAGGGTATGGCAGGAGGGCAGTGAGCTATAGTTAAGCTAAGCCGCTCCTGCTAAAGAAAATCTTTGCTTAACATTCCAAAGGGTCAAGTTTGATTTGAGCAGGCAAGGAGTGGTCAGTGGTTAAGGCCCTGGTGATTAGCAGGTGCATCCAGAAAGCACAGAAGAGCGTCTCAGCTTGGAATCTCCTAGAAGTAAAAAATCCAGATTCTTTTCTTTCTCTTTCCCAGTACACACACACACACACACACACACAGGCAGCTTTCATGTGTTTTAATTTAAGCATAATTTGTGAATGAATGTCATTCTCTTAGGGTTTGAATCATTTAAGTTAAAAAATTGCAGCCAAGAAATCTGTGTTGGGGTTACAGAAACAGTATAGATGGTTTCATCGTAAATAAAATTTTAAGGGTGCATTAATGTATCTGAAATTGAACTTTTAGCATCTCCGAAGGTTTTTCTCCAGGTTCGATATAATAAGATCTGCTCTGAATCTCATACATATGGATATATTAGCAAAACTGGATTCCATCCCAGTGTAAGCAGGCGGGGAACCAGCCTGAACCGGAGAGTGGAAGTGCAATGAAAGCTGCAGTGTTCCTGTAATTATATTAGGATGTGATGTAGTCCCTCCCTATGTTTATTAATTAGTGGAGTTGTAATGAGACTTCCCCCCCCATGCTTTTAAGGATGCTGATCAGTGGGCATCCGGGCAGGAGTTTAGTCGTGTTTGGGAGCCTTCTGTGTACAAGTGGGAGGGATCCGTGTTTCAGGTAGTGGCAGGTGAGCCTCCCGCCAAGTTGGCATAATGGGGACAGGACTCTTCTGAGTTGCCATCTGTTTGTGGCTGATAGGAAACCAGCAGTGACTTCCGAGGAGTTTATGTTGAAATACTTAGGAATTAGTAATGTTAAGACCATGCTGATCAGGTATTAAGAGGTGGGGGGAAATAAGACTGTATGTAGCGATTTTTCATTATTACTTGGGTCGAATAGTCTCCACCCCCAGCCCCTGAAGACCCACAGCTCTTTTCTGCCCACCCAGGCTGACCAGACCAGTCGGGCTCAGTTCTGCACTGAGTTTCCCATGGTAAGGCAACACCCTGCTCACACCGCTCACGTGTAATAGTGTGCGTGCTATTTGCCGCTGAAGGGGTTCGGTTTGTCTCCGTACCTCTTTAAATGTGTCATGTTATTTTGTTGTTTAAATTCTAGTGAGATATAGTTAACATAATTTATGATTGTAATCATTTATAACATGTACCGTTCAGTGGCATTAAGTACATTCTTACTGTTGTGCGACCATCGTGATATTTTTAGCAAGTACTTTGACATACTTAAAAAATTGTGAATTCTTTTTTTCCGTGTATCAAATGTATATAAAAAATGATGAGCACACTCTGTCTAATGTGATGTCCCTTTGGATTTTAAGCTGGAATATGCTTCCTTTCCATATGGAAGCTGGCTAGGTGGGTTGGAGGTGCTGTGCCCACGTTTCTCTGGGTTTGGTTTGCTGCCCTTGCCCCGGGAGGCCCTACCGGCCAGGCACAGTGGTTTTCAGTGGTGTCTGAAAAGCCGCTGTGTCTCCTGATAGATACTTTAAAGCAAGGATATGGAATAGAGAACAACTCACTTCTCTTTGAACCCAGCATCACTTGCTGTGTTAGCTACAGGAGCTGAACTGTGGGGGTCTGGTGAGGGTGTGGGCAGCTGGAGTTAACCCTGGTTTTAACCCCTGCCGGAGAAGCAGGGTCTGGGCTAGTGCCTGTTGCCTCCTGGCGCGGAGCCTGCTAGGTCCCACCTGGAGGTTTCTGTCTTGCCTTTTTTGAAACAGTCAACAGAAAGGACTGTAGAGCCCTCTATTAGGGGTTTCTTGGTTACAAGTCAGAGACCTAAGTGAACTTATGCAAAAAAGGGAACTTAGTGTAACTGTTCTGAGCTGTGTACTGCAGTCTTGGCAGGGATACAGGGGGGTCTCAGATCAGAACCCAGAGACTGGGACATTCCACAAATGGTCCTGTTGGCTCATTCCTTCTCTCTCTCCCCCTCTTAGCTTCCCTCACTGCCTTTGACTTATTCTTTTTTTGTCACAGACCAGCCTTCTTTATTCCTTATTCCCTATGGCAGACATGGCCACCATCACTCAGGTTTTCCATATTATGAACTAAGTGTCTAGAGAGAGAATGGTTTTTCTTTGTTCTAGAATTTCCTGGGAAGAACTGAGAGTGGTCCTGGAAAATGGTGACACTTGTGGTACACTGTGGGAGGACACAGGACAGTTGACGAGGTCACTGAGGTTTAGCAGAAAGGACTTCTCTGCTACAATTTACAAAAAGTGTTAACAGTTATGAAAGGACCCAGACTATAAAAGCACCTCAGCTTTGCATTAAAATTTAAAGCAAAATGAAACAATAAAGCTAAAAACTAAATCAGGACGCTACCATCAGAAAGATGCTACCATTACCAACTAAAAAATCCTGTAAGTTCAGAAGATAAACCTACTAAATAAATTCTGGAATTACATTTTCTAAAATTAAGTGTCTTTTTTAGTAGAATGCATTATAGCTTATTTTCATATCCACGTTGTTTGAGTTCAGAGAAATTGTGATCGAAGTTTAATCAAGCAGGATAGCTTGATGTGGGAGACATATTCTTGAAAACTTGAGTATAAATAAAATATTTTAAATTATATTTTAAATGCACAGGGAGGGGCACCTGGGTGGCTCAGTGGGTTAAAGCCTCTGCCTTCAGCTCAGGTCATGATTCCAGGGTCCTGGATCGAGCCCCGCATTGGGCTCTCTGCTCTGCAGGGAGCCTGCTTCCTCCTCTCTCTCTGCCTGCCTCTCTGCCTACTTGTGATCTCTGCCTGTCAAATAAATAAATAAAATCTTTAAAAAAAAAATGCACAGGGAGAGCTTGCTAGTGGAAGTCCGTCTGTAATTTTTTTTTCTAAAATTGGCTAGTTTGTAAATTTGAATCTTCCTGCATCACAGTCACTTAATTCAAGATGTATGAGGGTAATGTATGGAAGTGTTGAATCACTATATTGTACACCTGAAACTAATACAACACTGTATGGTAGCTATACTGGAATTAAAAGAAATTAAAAAAAAAAAAAAAAGATGTATCTGTGGATTGGCCGTCCTTGCGGTCATTATCTCGTTCGGGTCTCCAGGTCGTTCGTTGGCAGGTCATGGACTCCACTGATTTCCGAGGTTATGAGGAAGAGCTGTTCCTATTTTTAGTGGTTTGGGTGCACACATAGATCCCCTGTGTGCATTTGAGAACCCTCTGTGAGCTGGAATTAAATTGGGATTCAGTACTCCCTGTGAGTTATGAGCCTGTGTGCAATTACCCAAGGAGATTTGACAGCATCGCTCAGTGACTGCAAGCTGAAGAAGAGGGGCCTGATAATTTTGGAAATTAGTGCCCCTTGAGAATTTGGGAATTTATAAATGTGTTCGTTTGTCATCTTCCCAAATGTGCATGATCTACTTTGTTTGCACGACAGTTGTAAAAGTGTGTTGGTTTTTTTTTTTTTTTTTTTTTACCCATTTGAGTTTTAGTATATCTCAAGTTAAAACTCAAACAGTTTTCCCTCCTTCGACCATGTGGGTTGTGTGAAGTATGCCAGGTTACTGGAGCTGAGGGGAAGGCGTGGTCCGCACCTGAATAAACGTGGCTGCGGTGGAGGACACCCTCCGGACAGCGGCTCGAAAATGCCCCTTACTCTGCTGGATTTCCTGCCTTCAGAAGGTTGGGGAACATTTCCTACTGCTTTAAAGGATTTAAAAACCAAGTGGTATTCTAAAATAGTGCCGGAAGAGCCCTGCTATTGAATAAAAATTGGGAGTGTTGCATGTAGGTCATGGAAAGCCCTTTATCCCACCTGACCTTTCTCTTCTGTGGGCTTCTTTCCACAGACCCTGAGGGATGCCCCTGAAATGTCAGGTCTTAAATAGAAAGCCTTGAGCCCTGCTTCTCTCATCAAAAATGCAGAGGCTGGGGAGTTCTGAGGACTGGGGCGACTCGGTGTCTTCAAAATGACAAGTTAGAAGCAATAATGTAAAAGCAGAAAATCATATAGGAAAGCACTAATTTCATGTGCTACCTCATGGCAGCATAGAAAACAATCAAGTTAAGATTGTGAATTTGACAAGGCATCACCTTTTAGTTTACAACATATGTTACATTCTTCAGAGCATTTTTTATGAATGTCACTTTTGATTCTTATTTGTTGATGAAGTGTGGAGCAAATAGTCTGCACACTTGCAGATGGGAAACTGAGTTTGGGGAAGCTGCATGACGCTCAAGGCTCTCAGCCAGTAGCCAGTGGAGCTGACCAGATCCTCTCTTCTGCTTCCTGTTCTGGTTCTTTCCCAGCTTACTTCCTTGCCTGTCCAGCTTAAGAGAATTTGTATTTGGGGGCACCTTGGGGGGCCCCAGTTGGTTAAGCATCTGCCTTCGGCTTGGTTCATGATCCCAGGTCCTGGGATTGAGCCCCACGTTGGGCTCCCTGCTCAGTGGGAAGTCTGCTTCTCCCTGTGCCTCTTCCTCCCTCTCTCTCTCTGTCTCTCATGAATAAATAAATAAATAAATAAATAAAAATCTTAAAAAAAAAAAGGCAAGAGAATTTATATTTGATGAAAACTTCATTTACTTATTTAGACCCTGGGCTTCTCCCACAAAAGAGTTGAGGTTGCTTAAAAGTAATGACTGAAAAGGAAGTTGTGTTGATAGAAAATTTTGGCTTAAGTAAGGGAGATACTGGCTTTCTTCTTAAACTTTAAAATGGGATCATAGGGAAACTGTTTATTTGATGAAAATTAAATCCTCGCTGTGCACCCAGAGTTACCTACCAGATCTTAGGTCATTGCCCAGCCTGCAAATATTAGGCATTATATAAAACCTTTTTGTTTTGTCCCGAATTTAGGATTGGATGAATGGGGAAAGGAGTAAACAGATGAGGGAACTCTGTGGTTGCAGACACCTTGGCTTTGCTGTCTTGCTATTACATCTGCTAATTTTTGATGTTTTTATAAGTTGAAGCATAAAAAGCAGCAAAATATTATAGTACATTTAAAAAATGGAGAAAAATCATCTGGTCTCCACCATTATTACAACTCTTCACCAGACCTTTATTTTTAATCCTTTTCTCATACACATTTTTTCATAGTTTTAATCAAGACTTACAAATACCTTAGGGATGCCTTGGTGGCACATTCGATTGAGCGACCGGCTCTTGGTTTCAGCTCAGGTCGTGATCTCAGGGTCATGAGAACAAGCCCCATGTCAGTCTCTGTTCTCCGCTGGGGGTTCGGGGGGAATCTGCATGAGATTCTCCCTCTCCCTCTGCCCTTCCTGCTTGTACATGTGCACTCTCTCCAATAAATAAAAAAAAAAAAGCCTACAAACACCTTTGAGTGCTTTTAAAAATTTAACATGGCATAAATATTTTTCATGTTCTTCATCATTATACTGTTATTGTGATAAAATATATATAAAATGTAATTTATCATTTTAACTGTTTTAAAGTGTACAATTTAGTGGCATAAGGACGTGTGCATTGTTTGCAGCCACCATCACCACCCTCCGTCTCCCAGAACTTTCTTTGTCTTCCAGAGCTGGAGCTCTGTGTTCGTTAAACAGTAATTCCCCACCCCTCGGGTCCAGCCCCTGGCAGCCTCCCTTTTGCTTTCTGTCTCTCTGAGCCCGACTACTCTAGATTCCTCGCGTGAGTGAGGTCGCGCGCCAGATGTCTTACAGTGTGCTTGCGACGGGCTTCCTTCACTTACCGGGTTTTCAGGGTTCATGCATGTAGGAGCATGTGCCGGCACTTCCTTCCTTTCTTTAAGGTTGACTGATAGTTCGTGGGATATATATGCCACACTTTGTTTATTCGTTCATCTGTCGATGGACACTTGGGTAATTATACTTTTTTGAAGACTGTAGTTTTCCATCAAGCACAGAAATTAAACTTCAGTTTTTGGCTGTTATGGGGTATTTGGATTGCTTCTAATTTGGGACTTTTTTTTTTTTTAAAGGTGTGATAAATATAGTCCTACTTTTTGATCCTCCTGGGTGGTTTCTTTTGACTGGGTTATGCTAACACTCATGCTTGGTGGTGTTTGCTCTCTACTCAGTTCGAGTTTAGGCTAAACTTTTAGCTGAAGAGGATTTAGGTGTATGCTAAACAGAATGCTTTACTCTGCAGTTTACGTGAACACACCTCAGTTGAGGGAGGAAGGACCATCCGGAGAATTCCTCCCTCCCTCGGGGTGTCGCCTCAGCGAGAGCAGAGTGCAGTGGCTGCAGATGTCAGAAGTGACTGCTGTTTCCCAGGCTGAACCGATGTCAAGACGGTTCACAGGGGTCTGTGGGGGGCGGGTGCGAGGTGATCACACCAGTCTTCAGGAGTGATGCACGTGCAACGCCGAGACCGTCATAGTTGCGGGACCCGGTGGTCGTGCTGGGGAGGAATCGCTCTGGCTTCCTGGTCTCGCGGTTGCCGGTCACCGGCCCGTCTGGGAGCGCAGAGCTACAATGACAGGTGCGTCTTGCCCTCAAAGGTCGCGCGTCCGGGTTGGCATGCCAACCTGTCGCACAGAAAAGCAAAGCCACGGTGAGCCGAGGATCCAGCCTGGCTTTACCCAGAGGGAAGGCAGCCTTCACTGCTTTTTATTTGGCCCGTCGTTAGACGGAGGGGCGTGTAGGCCCCGAGAGGCTGGAGGAGAGTTCAGTTCGGGCTCCGGCGCCGGCTCCTGCCGTGGTAGCCCTCTGTGCGCGGGTCGTGGCCGTCCTCTGGGGAATCTTCCAGATCACTGGGGAATCTCGCTCCTCTGCCGGTCACCCGTTGCTGTGGTGCTCCAGTGGCACCCCAGTGGCCATCAGGCCCACGGAGGCCGTGCAGGCCCGCCGGGTCCGACGCCCACTCCCCCCGCAGGCCCGGTGCCGACAGCCGTTGCCTCGGTCTCTGCAGCGGGGAGTGTGGTGTTTGCTTCGCCTGGCGGGATGAAGGCTCTCCGGTACTTTCCTGTCAGTCCCGTCCCGTCTGCTCCGTGTCTTTCAGAAATTCCTCAGTGGCCCGTCAGTGTACCTGTCTCTGTTTTCTGCACATTGTTTATTTTTTCCCATTTTACTGGATTCTCTTAATAGTCCTAATTTCATTCAATTCTGTTGGGTTTTCCAGATGAAAAAATATTTACAAATAAGGGTGATTTTGGTTCTTTCCCTTTTTATGTGAGTTCTTCCTTTTTTTCCTGTCCTAATGCACTTCCTGGAATATCTAGAGTGTTGGTGAACATCTTGGGCTTAATCCTCCCCTTAGCCAGACCGCCTTCAGCACTGTCGGCTTTACTTACTTTCTGCCCATTGCCAGACCGCTTTCTGGGAAGACGGGCTGGAACTGGAGTGCGTGCATTATCCACTTCCTCCCCAGTGCTCAGTGACCAGGGCATTGGGAAGGCTCTTCCTGATCTGTGGTTCTTACATTTTTACATCAAATTTGGGTTTGGTCATTTGTTATTTCCTCCAGAAATTCTGGAGTCCATGAGAACGGTCAGAGTTGGCCTAGTTTCATACATTGTTTGGTTCTCATCAAATAATTATACATAACTTTCTCTCCCTGTTCCAAAGCAACACGAGTGTAGAATGGAAATTACTGTTAATCCTAGCAACACAGTTTGGTGGAAAAAGTATGGGATTGGAGTCAGATAGCAAATCTTTGCTCTGTCACTAACAGCCTGGGGAATTTTGATAAGCTTAACTTAAACTCTTTGAGCCTTGGTTTAATCGTTTGTAAAATGGGGATTTTAGTATCTCACAGGGAGGCCGGGAAAGTGGAGAAAGATGTAAAGTGGGTCCTTAGTAGCGCAGAAATCCTCAGTTTTTGCCCCATGCTTCTTCCTCTCTCCCCAGTGGTTCATCAACACAGTTGGGCCGTTCTGCAGCAATTGTCAAAGGTTTGGCAGACTTTAATTTTAATTACAGATAAGTAATTCTTTGTCTTTTAATTTTTAAGTTGAATTAGGGTGATTTTTTACGTATTCTTTTAATAGTTTATGCCAGATTTTAAATGTTGTTTAATGGGCGGAATATAAATAAAATTACAACAAGAGTGTCTAATGTTTATTGAGCAGTTATAATATGTGGCAGGCAGCTGTTTAAGGTACTTTTCATGTATTTATTTAATCCTGCCAACAATTCTGTTCCATGGGAAACTTGCATGAAAAGTCACCCGGCTCAGGAGTGTGACCCAGCCTGCACTGCCTAAGGGCCTGACTCCGGCCACCGCACTGCCATTGGGGCTTGAAGGGCTCGTCGTCTTTATTCTGGCTTCCTAAGCCTATTCTCTTGTTTATATGTGGAGAGACATAGGTAGAAAAAATAAATCTGGGTTTTTGGAAAAGCTAATAAATTATGAAGTTAGATAGCAAGTCTTAAATATAGAGCATTCGTATTTATTGAATACTTTAATTCTAATCTGTATCATTATGACTTTTTCCTTACCTTGGCAGTGTAATTTCATTTATTCCCTCTTGAAATTGCCACCCAGATCTGAATCTTCTATTATATCTGTAGAACCCTGGTCTAACTTTGTCCTAGATTGTTATGAAATCTTCATTGGGATATTTAAAAACTTTTTTATTGTAAAATATACATGACATGGAATTTACCATCTTAATCATTTTTTTTTAAAGATTTTGTTTATTTATTTGACAGAGATCACAAGTAGGCAGAGAGGCAGGCAGAGAGAGAGAGGGAAGCAGGCTCCCCGCCGAGCAGAGAGCCCGATGTGGGGCTCCATCCCAGGACCCGGAGATCATGACCTGAGCCGAAGGCACCTGCTTAACCGACTGAGCCACCTGGGCGCCCCAGTGATTGGTTTGTTTAGTATAAGCAGTTTTTCGGTAGTCTCTGCTCTGTTCTATTTTGTTCTGTTATCAATTGTTGGTTATCACGTGGTAATCAAGAAACCACTAGAATCTTAGTCAGGTGGGTTGCTATTTTGGTCCAGTTTCCTCAGGGCTGTGTGCCGAGTCATTTAAGGGGAGGAAGGGCATTGAAATGTCTCACATATGCTTTGTCTCCTGTAGTTCAGAGTTTGTGGGGTTTTTATTGTTTGTTTGTTTTTTTGCCCTTTAGAAATTTTGAAAGTGTTGCTTTGATTCAGGTGTAACTATCTTCCCAAAGTAAAATAAAATGTTCTGAAAACTTGGGTTTTAAAGTTAGAAAGCACTGAGAATGAATCTGCTGTGGAAACTTTGTGGAAGGTTACATGTGCAAATCTGTAGAATTTTGCTTGAGGGAAGACATGCAGTGGGGGGGGGCAGGTGATGTAGGGCCTTGGAAACCTTCATAGGGCACTCACGCAGGGGAACCTTTAAAAGTATTTGCAGATAAAATTTTAGAATCTTTAATTTCTAAATGAGAAATTTGGGAGTGGAATTTAGGAATTCAGGAGGGTGAGTACTAAAGGATTTATTTACTACCCCTGATTGTAGGCTGTCTGTGTGCTGCCCTCAGGAAAGTTATATCCTCTAGTAGGGAACAAAGCCTTATCATCCATAATTAAGGTGCTGAGTTTCATGCAGTGGAGTGGCAGATGTGTTTCAGGCATCTAGAAAAAGAATTTTTGAGTTGGGAATTACCAGTGATCCCCCGCATTTTCACCATTCTATTCTTTTTATTATTTTCTATATAGATCCTATTCTCTCATTGCTCCCAGAAGAGTGGTTTAGTGTAAGATCATGGCTTTAACAGCTTCTGTTTGTTCAGTACATAATTATATGCTTTATGATGACCCCAGTGAGGGAGAGGATGGGGATGGAGAAGAGGATCTGCTGGTGAGCCCTGGGGAGTCCCCGCAGCCCATGTCAGGGTCAGGCTGGGGTAGAGGAGCCAGGAGAGGAGATTAACAAAGAACAGTTAAGAGGGAGGAGGAAGGCCAACGGAGAGTTCCTGCCGAGATCTTCAAAGACCAGTGTATTTAAAACCTTCCTCTACTCTGTGAGATAGGGACTCTCATAATTTCCATTTCACAGATGGAGAAACTGAGACTTTGCGTGGTTGAACAGCACAGCTGTACTCGGGCAGTGGGGTGGTAAGTGATAGAACCAGGGTTTGGAATCAGGCATTTAGACTCCAGAGGCTCTGTTCTTAACTGTGGCTGCTTCCCATTTTTTTTTTTTTAATTTATTTTTATTTGACAGAGACATAGAGAGAGAGCACAAGTAGGCAGAGGGAGAAGCAGGTTCTCTGCTGAGCAGGGAGCCTGATGTGGGGCTGGATCATGGGACTCCAGGATCATGACCTAAGCTGAAGGCAGTTGCTTAACCACCCAGGCGCCCCTCGCTGCTTCCCATCTTTACAGGTGTTACCACACTCAGTTACAATTTCAACCAGAAACAAATGTCACAGTTTCGTTTGTATAACTTCCCCTGAGGCAGATGGGAAGTCTCGGCATATTTTACACTTGATCTTAGCCAAAAGGTTCAGGAGTGATCAGTACATGTTTTAAATATTGAAAAATAGTTGTAGACTTTGATTAGTGGTTTTAGAGACATAGGGAACCCCTGACCTGTGTTTTGGAATCTGGTCCAGCCTTGTCGTTTTACCTGTGGAGGAATGGATGCCCTTTTTGTTGAGGATCTTACCTAAGACTTCACTGGAACTTGGACTTTGGTTTCTTGACTCAGAGGTCAGGGTTTCCCCCACTGCACATTGCCCTTGGAAATGCATGTTCTTTCACGGTGTTGTAAATGGAAGTTAGGTAGTGTTGAAGTGAGTATGTAAGATGCTAAAAACACTCCCGTCAACATCACGGATGACCTCCATGTGGCTACTTCCCGTGTATTCATCCAACTTGACCTTTCAGAAGTTAGGACTGTTAGGACCCTACTCCCTGTTGACTTTCCTTCTCCTCTGCACTGTTCTTTGTCAGTTTCCTCTGCTGCCTCTTCTACCTTGGCCTGACCTGGGGTGTTGGGGTTCCATGGGGCTCACCACTAGACCATCTCTCCTCCACCTTAATCATCTCTCTCACCGAGCTTACCATTTTCTGTAGTTAACTCATCTTTGTGTGGATGACTCTTAAGTTAATATCTCCAGTCCAGACTTTTCCTCTGAGGTTCAGATTCATATGTTCATGGATACTGCAGGCTTAACACACCAACTGCATCCTCTTCCATAGGCCCTCTGGACCTCTTCATAGTAGCCCCCTCCCTATTCTGTTCTTCACCTCGGTTATTGCCACCACCTGGGAATCATTCATGACGGTAGCAGTAAGGGCTGACATTTACTGAGCGTGTTATGTGCCGGGCATTTCCTTAAAGGCATTATGTGAATTCACTCAGGCTCTTAGTCCAAATACCAGCAACAGGTAATAGTAAAAGAGTAGATCACGCAGCTCCCATGAACCAGGCACTGTTGCAAGTGTAAGTCCCACCTCACTGAAGTCTCACAGCCAGTTGGGAGGTAGATTCTGTGACACTCTTTGATTGGTGTCAGATACTGAAGCACAGAGGGACGAAGTTCCTGCCCACAGCACTCAGGGTCCCTCAGGCAGTAAGTGGTGGGGCTGGGAGTACGGTCTCGGCAGAGACTGAGCGTGTGCCACGCTAGCCCTGCGTTTTAGTGAGTCTCTCCTTTGCACACACGAGGTGGCCGCTCCTCCGTTTCCTCTCCTGCTTCTGGCTCTGCGGAACAGGGCTCCAGGTTGCTCGCTCCTCCCTCTGACCAGTGAGCAGCTTCGAGCTGGCCCCATTGCCTTGACTCTGGATCACGGCAGCCTCCTGCCGTCCTTGACTTCCACTCCGGGCCCGGCCCGCGGTGCTGGTCCCGACGTGAGAGTCGAACATTTCAGTCCGCTGCTCAGCACCGGGCAGAGGCTTCCCGCTGCTGTCAGAATTAGAGTTGAGCTCCCTTCAGCGGCCGACGAGGCCCCTCCTAACCCTTATCCTGTCCCCCCGGTTTTCTGCTCTGGGCCCCCCCTTCCCCGGTCTTTTATCACATCCTCGTGTGTGCCAGTCTTCCCTGCCTCTCCGCCCCGCCATACCCTGGCTGCGTCGCTTCTCTGGTCTGTGTTGGGGTCCCTTCTCAGAGGACCTTCCCTCCCTGCCCCGCGGAGGAGGGCTTTCTCCTTCCTGCTTTCTCCTTCCTGCGCCCTCACTGCCAAGGGCAAGAACCTTCTGTGCTTGTCTCTTCCCTTTGGCTGTTCATCCCTCATTAGAATGTAAGTTCCTGGATGTCTAGAGCTCAGTAAATATTTGTTGAAAGAGTAAATATAGGTTAAATTTTAGGCTGCACTAGAAACCTAAATTTTCCCTCTTTCAGAAAATGCGTTCTAAGTTCCAAAAGGGCTGAATCTTCTGTAGACAGGAACACAACGCTTCGCTACGTTGTAGGTGCTTGTCCAGTCCTGCCGCTTCTGAGGCTCCTGGTCTATAAGAGTCCCAGGACGTTTACACCTGCGTTTTCGTTACTTCACTTTCAGCCCTACCCATTTGCCTTAGGCACCACAGAACTCAACCCGACCCTCGGGAGACCACTGGTGCCCGGCATGATCATGCTGGCGTTTTTTTGGGCTGCGGAAGGAAGCCAGGCAGGGGCGCTCTCCCCCACGGTGAGGGGCGGAGCATCCGAGTGTTTGGCTCTGTCCCTACCAGGGAACGACCATTGGATAAGGTGACCTTTAAGATCCCAGTGCAATTGTGATCAGCTCTGTTTCTTCTGGCATTGATATACAGATTGAAGGCCAAGTTGAGATATTTGGATGGCCACAGGCACAACTTGCTTTAGCTCTCGCTTGGTGCCCACCCTGTTCCTCTGCAGCTCTGTGCCGCTGTCCCTAGGGCTCTTCTGGAACCACCTTAGCTATACAAGTACTTTAATGGCAAGTTTACTTTGCTCAGTACTAATTTTCTCAGGATGGGGTCCAAGAAAATGTGTCTTATGCACATCCCTGGAGTAAGCAAAAAGGAATTTAGGCTAATTTTAGTAAACAGGCAATAACTGTTAGCAAATTAATTAAGATCTTGTTTGTAGTTCTGTTGTGGAGGACAGTAAATTATCAGCTTATTTAAGACCCTGTGACTTCCAGAGAACTGTCATTCTGTGTCTGTGGAAGTACTGAGTGCGGATGGGCCCCTGCTAGGAGGCGTAGGAGTGAGCCGTGCACACATACTTGCCCAATTGGAGCGCGTTATCTCTTACTGACCGCAAGTAATGACTGTAATGAACCAGGGAGACCTTTCTTCTAAAGTAACAAAAACAATATGTTCTTAGTTGACAATGGAAGGGTAAACATGACCTTAGTTAATGACTGCTTCAGCTGTTCTCTGGTCCGAACCTCATGGTGTAGACAGGTAATAGCCAGCCAGCACGGATGGCCCCAGCCTGGCAGCACTCACGCCCCATGATACCCTTTTCCAGCATTTGCTCTTCTTAAAGTTGGACTAACTGGGAAGTGATGGGGGTAAAGCAGCGTTTTCTCCTCTGCAAACGTACGGAGGTGTTTGTGTTATGCCAATAGGCAAGGCCCAAGTTACTAGAATCTTCACGTGTGGGTTCGCCTGGCTTTCCCTGGTGCCGAATGTCACCTTTAACAGCCCCTCAGTTTGGGAGGTCAGGGAAATGAGAGTCCTCAGACAGTGAAGAGTATGACCGGGGAAAGTACTGCTGGTGTGACAGCCCCAGTACGTTGTGGGTTACAGTGACTCTCGTGGACTAACCTGCCTAGCAGTGATGGTGCTTAAGACATTACTTCTTTAGAATTACCTAGAGTTTTGAGGAACCCTTTGACAAACAGACTTTAACCCCCTAGCGTGTGGGGTAGTTGGGGAAGTTTGTGCTGGGGCCCCCAGAAGCAAGGATAGGCCTTGGCCGCCGTGGCAAGAGCAACAGCTCGCCTCCAGCTGTCCTCTGTGGGAGGGCTCAGTGTGGGCCGCGTAGGATCTGTTTCCAGTGTCACACTAGGCCTGCTCACTCTGACTTCCTGGTGGCTTTTATGTGGAAGCTGTCACTCTGCACCTGAGTATCAGACCTTCTGCCAGGACACCTTAGGATGATTCGCAGGCCGTGGAGAGGACACTTCTCCGATGCGGAGAGCCTGAAAGCGCTCGCTCCTTCCTGCGTGAGTCTCAGGTGTGGGGGCACCGGGAATATTCTTTTTTCTTTTCTTTTTCCGAAAGCAGTAATCTTTGTGGTCTTTCTGGGCCATCTCAAGCTTGAATTCGGCTTTCTTCACTCACAGACTGTCCTGTCACCTCTGTCACCTGATTACTGACTCTCTCCCCACTTCTTTGATCCCGAAGCCCGACTTCATGTTGGGCCTTTTGGGCAAGGGGTGGAGGCAGGTGTGGGCTCCCTTCCTTTAGTGCTAAATTTAGCATCCCCGGCGGGAGTGACAGAGCTTTTAAGGGATCTTCAATCTGTTGGTTGTCAGTCAAGTGGGCTGCACTGTATTTACTTGAGATGCGGTGCTGGGGGAATGTTTTCACAGCTCCTTGGAGACCCAGAGGTGTCCTGTCTTGGCGTATAATACGGTGAGTGGTATTGACAGTCCTACAGCTCCGTGAAGCAGGAACCTAGGTCAGCACCTCACCTTTCCCTTTAGTTGTTTTGGTATAGTATATTTTGGAGTGTTTAGAGGGGAAATGAAGAATAAAATAGATTTTTTTGACTCCTTACTTCGAATGTAAATGATCTAGCACTTTCCAAAAATGTTTTTGTTATTAGAACTCAAGATGGTCTTCTTGCTTGTGTTGATTTGAAGTGCTTAATTTTAAAGACCTGTGCTTTGATCTTTCCTAGGAAAAAGTGAGATGTTACTTTGATAATTAATACCTTTTTCCTGGCTTAATATGAGGAAATTTTTATGTCATGGGTTTAGAAGAACAGTTGCTCTGCCAGTGAGAATTTTTTCTTCTTGATCATTTTACCTATTTTATTACTCTATTTTGTTTGTAATACATGTCAACGAGTGTTTGATCCTGATTTTTTTTTTTCCCCTTTTAAACATCTAATTGAACAAATACTTCTGGAGGCCCCACTCTCTGCGAGGCACTGTGTTAGGAGATTCAGACATAAATCACAGTTTCTGTGTTAGGGAGTTGTGTGAATGAGGTCATCCTTCCTTTACATGGGAGTCTGGGGTGTTGGTGTTCAGAGGACTGGACATGGTTTTTGATAATGTAGAACAATTAGTGATTGTGAAGAATTTAAATCTTGGATATGTTTTCTTTTTTTTAAAGTTATTTTTATAAACATATAATGTATTATTTGCCCCAGGGCTACAGGTCTGTGAATCATCAGGCTTACACATTTCACAGCACTCACCATTGCACAGTGTCCATAACCTCACCTCCCCAGTGTCCATAACCCCACCACCCTCTCCTTACCCTCCCACCCCCCAGCCACCTTCAGTTTGTTTGTCAGATTAAGAGTCTCTTATGGTTTGTCTCCCTCCCGGGTTTGGGAGGGAGACAAAATATAAAGGAAAAATATATTTATTTATCTTGTTTGGATATGTTTTCTACCATCTAGTTGAAACCTTTAAAAGATGCCATTAAATTTACATATAAACTGCTTTAAGATTTTTCCATGATTTAGCTCAGGCCTGATAGGAGATGTGATCTTTCCTTTCTCTCTTATATTATGACCTTAATGTCGGGGGAAGATTATAATATAGAGCTTGATAGTAATATATTTAGAAAATACTTCCTACTCTAAGTGTACAGTACCCTCTCTATGTGCATGAGGAGTCCTCAACACGTGGCTTATTTAAACTGTGCAAAAAATTAGTTTCAAATGACCTCACTGGTGTTTAACTTCGGATAATTACAATGAAAAAGAGAAGAAAATGGCTTGTCTCCCTCTCCCAGCCCAGTCATTTGACACTGGTTTAACTGGGACAGCATCCTTGGCCTGTCTCCTTCCCCTGTCCTCCCTGTGTTCTTACTGAGACATACAGCAGACCTGGTGCTTCTCTTCCAAGAGCTTTCAGGCACAGTTGGTACTTGGTTTGGCTTGGAATTTAGCATGTGAACCTCTTGACCTCTGCCTAGAAGGTCATTCCCTAGACCATATGGCTGTTATTTCGGAATGCTCTTGTCAGGTGGTGCCTCTTTAGGACCAAGCCAAAAGTGTGGCATTAACTAGGATGGGCAGGAGATGCATCATGGTGGAGGGAAGACTCACTTTCTCAGTAACTGAGGAGTCAAAATTGACAATTCAGTAAGTAGGAGAATGGCGTATTTTTCTTTATGTATTCTTTTTTCTTTTTCTTATTTATCAGCTTGAATGTTGTTGAAAGGTAAGCCTCAGTGTGAATTTTAATTAGAACTAGAGTATGACATTCATCTTGTGGTGGCAAGACTAATATGAATACATTTAACGAAAGGAAACCTGAGATATTATAAAATGACTGAGTGAATATGCTTTTTATGCCATTGTATTTTGGGGGGAGGATATTGCTTTTTTTTTTTTTTTTGAAGATCTATTTATTTATTTTATGGGAGAGAGAGAGAGAGTACGCAAATGTGTGTGTGGGGGGGAGAGAGAATCCCAGGTAGACTCCCCAGTGGGCACCAAGCCCGATGCAACCTGGGGCTCGATCTCACGACCCAAGATCATGACCTGAGCTGAAACCAAGAAGCAGACGCTCAACTGACTGAGCCATCCTGGTGCTGGGTGTTTTTATTTTTGATATTTTAACACCGGCCATTTATTACCTTATCCTCCCTTGTTTTTTAAAGTCATCTTTTCTTTGTTTTCTTCATCAGGAGTACCATTTTCTTGACATTTTGGAATAAGTGGCAGCCTAACTGTAGATTTTATTTTTATTATGAAGACTGAGTTCTTAAAGAAATTCTTCACTGAAATTAAAAACCACTTCACACCAAAGGAGAAAACCATGGTTAGAAGAACCCGTCGCAAGTGTTTGATTTCACACTTAAATGGTGGCCCTCAGTGCCTCTGTAGCTGTGAAAACTGTTGGCTCAGTCCCTGGGGACAGAGCTCAAAGCCCTGCTGTCCTTAGGAGGGTGGCTAAAGTCAGGTGATTAACTGAAGATATGATTTTGTGTTTGAGGCCCTGAGCCATCTTCAGGTTGGCAGGAGATAGTCTTACATTCTAATGGTATTTAAAGGTGCATTCTTATTGTGCAGTACACATTTTAACTGTTCAAATTGGGAGAAACACTGTCATTTGTCCCCTAAATTAGAAGGTCAAGGCTGTGTTTTATTCATAGTTTCTGCACTGCTAAGCACAGAAGCTGGGATGTAGGGCGGTCAAGTGTTTGTTCAGTGAATGAATAGATGGACAGATGGAAAGGTAGATGAGTTTACTTGGTTTTTATTTAAAAATATTTTATTTAAAAAAAACAGCAACAGATATCTTATGTAAAATCTGAGAAAAAACCACTTTGAGTCCCTCCAGCTCCCAGTTCCT
Organism: Martes martes; assembly: GCF_963455335.1. NCBI lineage: Eukaryota > Metazoa > Chordata > Mammalia > Carnivora > Mustelidae > Martes > Martes martes. The sequence continues at coordinate 9,248,628 of NC_137893.1, read as the reverse complement.
TGGGCACGTGCCTGGGAGGGAAGTGGACCATCACATGGGGCCACGTGGAGTTGCCGCAGCTCCGGAATGTTCTGGGAAGGATACTCAAAAAGGTAGAAGGAGAAAGAAACAGAATCTCATTTGTTTCCATGCATTTTACTAGTATCTGAGAGAGTTAATTCAGATTTTGGGCTCCCAGACTGAAGTCACTGCCTTAATTCCCTGATTTATAGAACCAGCTTAAACCCTGAAGTCTTTTTTTCCCCATCCTGATTTTTATTCTTTCATCAGTCCAAAGAGATGACGGGGACATGTGGCAACATTTCATGGGTAAACAGGGAGGCAGGGAGATGGAGTACATACCTTAGAGCCATTAATCTTGTTCATTAACTAGTTTGACTGAGAGTCTTCCTTTTTAGGAACGATGGGAAGGGCATGTTCTGTGTCCATTCGATCTGTAGTACATTTTGGACCATATTATCCTAGCCCTCAAACAGTTGCTTTTTCAGAATTACCATTAGTGTCGAACCTTTATTCATACTTGCTCTGGGAAATAATTACAAATCCCATTGTGTATTTGTGTGGGGTTGTTTAGATATTATCCTTTCCATCCTCCCGTGGCTCTTCTGTGCTGCTTTAATGGTGGCTTGTTTTTCCTTCAGCTTTCAGTACTAAAGAAAAGTTGTCTTTCCTGTTTCTTCATTTCTGATAATAAGGTTTTTTGTTTTTGTTTTTAAGATTTTATTTATTTATTTGACAGAGATCACAAGTAGGCAGAGAGGCAGGCAGACAGAGAGGGAAGCAGGCTCCCCGCCAAGCAGAGAGCCCGATGTGGGGCTCGATCCCAGGACCCTGAGATTCTGACGTGAGCCGAAGGCAGAGGCTTAACCCACTGAGCCACCCAGGCGCCCTGTTATTAAGATTTTTGTCCGCCGGCCTGAGTCTCCTTTTGCTTTGATGGCAGGCATACCGAAGGCCAAGTTTTTTGTGCATAGCATTAACATTTTTACTGTCTCCATTTTCTTAACTGTTTCTCCTTTTAAAATTCTGTTTTATAAGATGATAATCTTATTTTGTATGTGCTTTTTATAAAGTGCTTTTTTTCTGGAGAGAGTCATGTTTTTTATAGATTCATTAAAACAAACTACATATTCATTAGTCATTAAATACTCATTTTGAGTTTATGCTTGTTGGTACTACAAGTTTTTTCCCTGCTAATTCTGGTCAGTTTTTCTTTTCTTTTCTTTGTTTTTTTAAGTAGGCTCCCACGCGGCTTGAGCTCGCAACCCCTAGATCAAGATACGAGCCGAGATCCAGAGTCAGGTGCTCAACCGACTGAGCCACCCAGGCGCCCCAGTTTTTCTTTCTTATTTCTTCTTGGCCTTGCTCAGTATCTCCAAATGTATGTGTTCACATACTATTTTATTTAAGATCTTAAGATTGTGGTGAAAGAACTTAAAAGGAAATAGAGCTGATCTCTTTCTTCGGAAAGCTAAGCTTTTGATGAATGATTATGAATCCCTTCTGAGAACCTGGGTGATATAAATCATTGCCTGAACACAAGACTCATGTTCATTATCTCCAGCTATGATTATAGCCCTTAATTGAAATGTGGTTTAAGGGAAGATTTGGATCATTATCCTTTTTCCTGCTACCCAGTGTCTGCTCTTTTAGTTGAAGTAACACTGTTTTCTGGGGAAGAGTGTTACTCTACTGATCAGGTGGAAGCACAGTGGAGATTTAAATTCCTTGTACATTTTCTTATGTTTTATTTGCATACCTACTCAACAGTACTACAAATGTACTGAATTTTCCCTTCCACTTTTCTTTCTTGTTGGTGTTATTATAACCATACCTGTGGGCAGCAGGCAGCTGGAACCTGCAGGGACACAGACGTCTTTCTTGATGAACCCATTTCATAGCAACCATTTCTGTTTTGAAATCTTTTAACTGTTTCATATACAGAATGTTGTATTACATGCCCATCTATGGAGATATGCGTCTGTAAGTGCTAAAATGTAGCGGTGTGACTGTGGGTCCTTATTCAGCTTCCTTGAAATTTATTTTGCCAACTGGTAACTCTTTGGTTATTGTTACAATAAAAGGAAATACTAATTAAAAATCTTGAAGCGTTAGGCCTTTAATAGTTGAGTCCACGCCTTTGGTGATGGTCCACTTATTCCCCAATGTGAATAACCAAATTCTTGTGTGAAATGGCTCCTTGATGTAGAATGCGACATGATTTGGCCTGTGCTCTGAGTCTTCCGGTAGCATAGCACAACTGGTAACTTGTTTCCAATAATGGAACATCTACTTCATCTCATTTTATGTACATCATTTCCACTGCCATATCTCCTACTTTTCTCCTGTTCTCTGCCACACACCTCCTACCTGAATTTGATCTAACTCTGGATCTGTGTGCTTGTCATTTTTTTTTGTTTTTTGTAAGTTCTGCATACAGAGATAGTACTGTATTCCTGAATTATCCTCTTTAATTGGTGGACAGTCCAGTAAATATAAGCATTGTGGTGTTTGCTGTCCAGTCATCCTTCAGAACTTCTTTCCAAAGTTGAGGTTGGTCTCCTTATCATGAGGAAGTCAGCTGCCTTTTGTCTTCTGCCCCTGCCGCTCTTGTCTTGCCGCGCCAGGGCTGGCCTCCTTTCTAGCCAATCCTAGCCTTGCTCTCCTGTTGACTTCTTGTGTTTCCCTCACCCATGCTGGGCATCTCCTACTTGGATTGCTTACCTGGTTTCAGCTCTTGCTCGCCTTGGAGACGATTTCTAAACCTACATGTGAAGGTGAAAGGTGGTAGAATACGGCCTCCGCTCCTGGAAATGAGGCTGACTGGGTATTCTGGAAAGCCTTCCTGCTATAAACACTTCCAGTAGAAATACTGGAGAAGATAAATACCCTTTTATAATCTTTATTACAAGAAAGTGAGAAACTCGCAAGTGGGGAAAAAGAGAATGAGGAGTGAGCATTCTTGAGAGAAAGAGGAAGAGTGGGAGGGGACACCAAGGGGAGCTCTGCTGATACTGGGCTCCTGGAGTCCAGGGATTTGGAGTTTAATAAGAACCTCTCTGAAGGGTGAGGCTGGGCTGAGGGTCTGGAGAGAACACCCATTAGCAAAGGGAGGAGGCTTTTTTAAAAAGAAAAAAAACAAAACAAAAAAATTTTTTTTTTTTTTTTTTGGTGAATCTGTTAGGCTTTTAAATTTATGTTATCTATCTATGTTACCTATGTGGTTTAGAAAACCCCAGGCTTAGAAACTCATCGCAGTATTTCTGGGTTGGAAGCACCTAAGGGCTTGGCAGAAGTAAACACAGACTCCCTCTGGAAGAACGATGCCCTCAACCCACTGGTTAAGAGCTCTGGAGTACAAGCAAACGAAACATTACTAACCATAGAAGGAAATGAGCCACCATGAATGAGGGTCACCTTAAAGTGGATCGTCGTGTGCCATTTGTTCCATCCATTCACCCACACATTCCTCAAGTTTTTATGCATCATTCATTATATACTGGGTACTGTTCTCAGCAAAGTTTTTCCTCTGGGGAATGGGAATTGGGTTTTGACCTGAGGATTCGGTACATTTGGCTCAGGGCCCTGCCCGCTTGAGGGCTCTGAGTCACTGCCAGAAAACTCTGGTGTTTGGCTGGTCCCAGGTTGAAAACTATTGATTTATGTTAGTTCCTTTATTTTACAAATGAAAAGACCGAGACCACAGTGGTCAGGTAATCTGCCCAAGAGGAACCTCAGTTCCCTTGTCTGTAGAATGGGGGTAGTATCTACCCCAAAGCGGAGCTATGACAGTGAAAGTATAACTAACATATCATCTACCACAAGTAGGCCTAGTCTTCCTTCTCCATCCCTCAGATAGTCTCAAATAGGACAGAGACTTAGTCCTCCCGATTTTCAGCCCAGATGCTTTTCTTTTGCTGTTTGACTCCACAAGATCTTTATTTGTCCAAGCCCATACAGAGTCCCACATTTTCACTATTAATTGTTCTATGATCATTTCATGTTTATTAGTTTTGCTGCCTTGGGTAGATTGTGAACTGTTTTAAAAGTCCAGGGACCAGATTTTGTGTTTTATATATATATATATATATATATATATATAGTGTATTTATTTGTATATAATCTAGTCTTTGGTTGGTTACTTGGTAGGTGTTTTATAGTACTCATTTATTGTGACTTGATTAAGCACATAATGCCATTGTTATGAGGAAATAAAAATACTTCTGTCCAGAGAAGTCACTGTGGTCCTTTTGTGAGAATTTTGGCAAAATAAAAAAATGCTTTTGCTGGCCGCCTATGAAGTAGACATCTGTATTCTTCTCTCTCTGTCCCTGATTGCGGAGATGATCCCCACATGGTGTTCTGCTGTAGTTTTCATTATGATGCAGGACTGCCCATTCATTCGGCGCCAGGGATGGTCATCATTGGGCTGGGGCTCTCTCTGGGTGCTAAAACTTACAGATACCCCACAACTGCTTCTGTAACCCCAAGCACATGTTTGCAACTGCAGATGTGTCCATTTGTATGGGCATAGGGTCATCACTTAGTTCTGGTCCCTTGCCTCCTTGCCGTCCGCCCCGCCCTCTGCCCCAGTGCCAGGCCTCGAAGAACGGTTGGGCCTGCTTTCTGTGTCTGCACTGTCCATCTGTTGGCTGAGGGTCAGGCACTCCTGCTTACCATTGGAAGCAGGGAGGAATCACTTGGAAGTGATCCCTCCCGTAGAACCCATCTGAGGCTGGGCCAGAGCCAGGACTCTGTTCTCTGTGCAGTGGCTGGCTGCGTTTCAGCCATCCATTTGAGCCCTTTCTATATGAAAAACATGAAAGTGCCAGGGGATTATTTTTGCAAGCAAAAAAGATGGTAGCAGATGTGAAAACAGATTTACTCATCATGATGTAAATTGGTGCTTTGTTTTTATTTTTGTTTAACAATAAATAGGTATTCATGAAAATATTTGGCTGTAAAAATTAAGAAAAATAACAAATTGCGATTATCTATTATAATCCAATTCAGTTTCTTTGGAAAGAACTTCAAGTTGTTAAGTTAAAAATTTTATTGAAATTTATGTTAGTATTGCAATAAGCTGAAAAAATTTTGAGAATCCACAAGACATATTAATATTCAGATCTATTATAATCATTTTTACCTGTTTTGTGTAGATACAATAGTTTCCAGGAACTGGAATGTGGTAGGGGAACTAATGTATAGTTGTATGGCCCACAGCCTTTATTTTTCTCTGGCATTTATTTTTATGTTTCTTCTTTTTTACAAAGGGAGTCGTTTGTATTTTGTGTTTGCTCTGCGGCTGTGACCGGGAGGGTAGTTTCTTCGCTACACCTGAACTTGTTTGCTCTGGATAATGCGCTTGGCCGTAACTGGCTTGACCGGCCCGCATTGCCTTGCAGCTGGGGGAAAGGTCCTGTGTGGCTGGTGTTCCCAGTCAACGTCATTGTGGTGATACGGCCTGAACACTGCCCAAGGGTCACTGGCAGGAGCTGGGAACATTTTTAGCTACACTGAAGTTTATATTATGATAGTATTTATGAGGGCGCCTGGGTGGCACAGTCAGGGGAGCATCCGACTCTTGATTTTGTCTCGGGTCATGATCTCAGGGTCCTGAGATGGAGCTTGGAGCTGGCCTCCCCGCTCAGCAGGGGGTCTGCTTGAGATTCTTTCCCTCTGCCCTTCCCCCCCCCATGCACCCGCACACCCTCTCACTAACTAAATAATAATGGTTAGTATTTCAAGACCAGTTTTACTTGTTATATAATTATATTTGACGTATTTACGTCATCCAAGACTATGGTGTTGAGATGATTGGAACTTAGCCTTTTAAGAGCCCCCAGATTTTTAGCTTTTTTAATGGAAACATTTCCAAAATAAGCAATTCCCTTTTTAATCAGAGGATAATGAATATAATAGAACCTGTGATTTATCATTTAGGGCTTTCAGTTTATTATTTTGTGAGGACACAGACTGTTGTTCTTGGAAGGATTTGCATGTTGGGCTTCTTCCTACATTTAATCGTCATTCCCTTAGCAATACTGAGTTCTTGTGTTGGTCTGGAGATTCGGTGAGAAGACGTATTTCCCTCTCTCAGAAGATTGGCCACATAATAGGAAAGATAGACCAGGACAAAAGTCCTAGGAAGGCAGGCTGGGGGTATATATATTTGGGATCCAGACAGATCTGGATTCAAATTACAGGGTGAGTGAAATGTATTAAATTCTGTGAGGCATTTGTGTCACCAGAGTTGTGCGTGCATGAGTCTGTTTATCTCTGCATGTGGCAGTAGGAAAGATTTCCTGTAGTTTACTGGCCTATGAAAAAAATGTAATTTATAATAACATTCTTGAGAAAGCATTTTTATTGCTTTATAGGATCATTTGTTCCTAGGGGAAAACATTTTTTAACACCACATATAAATAAAAGCACTTTTATTCCATTGAATGTACATTTGTTGAGTCCTTACTGTATACAGTGTAAAAGATGTGTTGACCAACAGGCATCCAGAAGTCCTTACCCTTAAGTAATGCCCAGGCCAGTGGGGAATACAGGGGCCCAGATTCCTGCAGTGTGGTGGAGAACTGAATGAACAACTCAAGAAAGATAGAGAAGTATTCTGTGAAGATTAAAGAGGAGAAGTCCATGCCCAGTAGGGAGACGCTGGCAAGGATGTGTGGAGTGGATATATTTGAAGATACATCTGGAAAGATGGCTAAAATTGGGGGATTTGGAATGAGCTTTGCAATCAACAGGGTAAGTTTGGGGCTTGGTGTATAAGCAGAAAGTATACTTTGAAAGGAGCATAATTTTTAGAGGTCAGGGTGGAAGATAGGCTGAAAAGATAGGTGTGGGTCTCTCCTGTGAAGAGCCCTGAATGACAGCCCGAGGAGGGTGTCCTTAGGCAGAAATGAGGTCCAGTGCTGTGATGAAGGCTATTCCTGTGATGAACCCAGTTTGATCACAGTTTTCTTTATATGCCATTCGATTTACTAACGCTTAGTTTAGGTCTTACTCATGAGTGATGTTGTCTTTAATTGTCCATTCTTGCACTCCCCATATCTGATTTGGTATCAAGGTACAGTAGCCTCCTAGAATTAGTTGTGGGTGTTACAACTTCTGTTCTCTGGAGGGGTTTCTGTAGTGCTGCTGTGATCTGTTCCTTGAGTGGCGGTGGAACTTACCTATAGCATATCTGGACCTGGTGTTTTCTTTATGGGCTGATTTTAAACTACTGAGTCCCCATTGTAATGGTTATGGAGTGGTTTAGACTTCATCTCTCCTTCTTGAGGTAGTTTTGTTAAATTATGTTGCCTAGGAATTTGTCTGTTTCATGTGTTATCAAATTTTTTTAGCATTAAATTGTTCATGATATTTTTTGGTCTCCTTAATCTTCACTGTAGCTATAAGTATACCCCCTTTCTTTTGACAGCATTGTTGATTTGTGCTTCTTCTCCTTTATCTTGTCGGAGGTTTGTGTCTCTGATTACTTTTTTTGAAGTCAACATTTGGCTTGGGTTAGCCTCTCTAATGTTACCTTTTCTATTTTATGAGTTTCTGTTTTTGTCTTTATCATCTCTTTCACTTACTGTCTTGGTTTATGCTGTAGTTTTTAATTGAACATTTAGCTCCTCAATTTGCAACAGTTCTTTTTTTTTTTTCCTGTTATAAGCATTTAAGGAAATAAATTTCCCACAAAGTATGCTTTTTCTGTAGCAGACATGTTTTGGCATATATTAATTAATATTGAGTATTTTAAACCTTCCATTATGATTTTCCTGTTTCATATTATTTAGAAATGTGTTTCTTTAAAAAAATTTTTTTTAAGATTTTATTTATTTATTAGAGAGAGAGAGCACAACAGGGGGAGCAGCAGGCAGAGGAGGAGGGAGAAGCAGGCTCTCCCCTGAGCGGGGAGCCCAACATGGGGCTCAATCCCAGGACCCCGGGATCATGACCCAAGCTGAAGGCAGACGCTTAACTGACTAAGCCACCCAGGCACCCCTAGAAATGTCTTTCTTAAGTTTAAGAATTTCCACCATATGGTTTTATAATTTATATATTTTTTTAAAAAATTTTATTCATTTATTTGACAGACAGAGCTCACAAGTAGGCAGAGAGGCAGGCAGAGAGAGAGAGGAGGAAGCAGGCTCCCTGCTGAGCAGAGAGCCCGATGCGGGGCTTGATCCCAGGACCCTGATGAGATCATGACCTGAGCCGAAGGCAGAGGCTTAACCCACTGAGCCACCCAGGTGCCCCTAATTTATATTTTTATAATCGCCTTTAACTTAATAGTTTTGGGGGACACTTAATAGTTTTAAGTCATATAAGAAGTCTCTGTGACACTTATTCTTTGAGATATGTTGCAACTGACTTTATGTGGTAAGTTTTTGTTAATGTTCTGTGTGCTCGAAAAGAATGTGCATCCTCTCAATTGGATACAAGGTTCTATATGTGTTCATTTTGACCAAGTTTGTTTGTTTAAAGATTTTATTTATTTTATTTTTTTAGAGAGAGAGAGTGCATGAGCGGGGGGGGCTGGTTCAGAGGGAGAGGAAGAGAGAGAGGCAGACTCCCAACTGAGTGTAGAGTGCAGTGGATGTGGGGCTTGATCTCAGGACTCCTGAGATCATGACCTGAGCCAAAAGCAAGAGTCTGATGCCCAGCCATGACTGAGCCAAGCAGATGCCCCTTGACCAAGTTTGTTAATTATGATGTTCGCATCTTCTAAATGTTTACTTTTTTTTTTAGCTTATAATTGAGGGAGCAGATGATAATGTGGATTTTTTGGGATAAATACAGTACAGTGTTGTAAATGTATTTTCTTTTCCTTAATAACATTTCCCTTACTCTAGCTTATTTTATTATAAGAATATAGTATATAATATGTATAACAAAATATGTGTTCATTGTTTATATTATTAGTAAATCTTCCAATTAATGGTAGGCTATTAATAGTTAAGTATTTGGGGAGTCAAAAGTTTTATGTGGATTTTCGACTGCATTGGGGGGTTTACTGTAATTTTTTCTTTCTGTAATCTGTTACTTTAACTGTCAAGAATAGATTTTTAAATCATTGACATGTTGTGATTGCTGATATATTTGCATTTCTACCATCTCTTTTATTTTATTCCGCCTTTTCTTTTTCCTCTTATCAGGGAACTGATTTGAGGTGTAGTGTCTTGCCTAGACCTCTTCCCACCTGTTTCTGGTCTTTTAGTGATTGCCCTTGAAATTTCAGCATGCTTACCTAATCAATTATGAAGTTTTATCAGCATTTTACAGTACTTCAGCCCTGGTCATCCTTCCGATAAAAGTATTTTTTTTTCCCCTTCCCTAAATTTTTTCTTTCCTCCCCCAAATAGACAGACACAGCTTGGTATTTAAGCCATGAGCTGGAACCTGGCAGCCTGGTTTGAATCCCAGCTCTTCTCCTAGCGGATGAGTAATTGTGGGCAAGGTGCTTCCTTTCCCGTACCTCCATTTCCTCATCTGTAAGTGCAGACAGTAAAAGGACCTTGTCATAAGGCTAAGGCTTTTAAATGAGAAATGCAGTGCCTAAAAGCATTTAGAACTATACCTAGCAGTTAACAAGTACTGTAAAAGTGTTTGATGTCATTGCTGTTCTTTTTTTGAAAAGACATAGTTTATTTTACCTGTATTTTTGTGTTTTTTTCATTGTTTCTTCTTCTGTCTTAGACCTTCCTTCTGAGTCATTTTCCACTTAATCTGATCAGTATCCTTTAGAAGTTATTTTTTGACGTCAGTTGGTTTTAAAATTTAGGTTTTGTTCTTTTTAAAAAGCCATATTCAACATTAATTCTTAAAAGACAGTTTTTCTGGATGTATAATTCTGTGTTGGCTGTCTGAAATCTAATGCTGTATTTTTCTTCCAGTACTTTAAATATATTGGTTCATTGATTTCTGATGCCATGGTTGCTGTGAGACGCCTGCCATCAGTCTGATTGTTGTTCCTTTGGAAGTACCTGTCTTGTTTTTGGCTGCTGTTCAGCTCCCTTCTCTGTTTTACTAAAATGTGCCCAGGTGTGGATTTCTTTTTTATTTATCCTGCTTGGAATATATTATGCTTCTTATATCTGTGGATCTTATATCAGTTCTGGCAAAATCTGTCATTATGTCTTCAGATCTTTTCCATTTTCTCTTATCTTTTTGGAATTCTAATTAAACTGGTTCTCCTCAATCTATCCTCCATTTCTCTTAATTTCTCCTTTATATCTCCAGGTTTCTCTGTGCTACAAAAGATTTCACAGAGTTCTTGAGCTATTAGACCCAGTTCATTAACTCCCTTTTTTTGGCTGATGTTGTGCTCATGTTACTGTATGCAGTTTTAATGATGAGGTCTTCCTTTTCTGAACGTCTTATTTGATTCTCTCTGGTTATTTTAGATCATGTCTCATTGCTTCCTTTTTCATTCCTTTAAACATTTCAACTACTTTATTTCTTCCTTCCCAATCTGTACACTGTTTATTTCCTTGTCTTATTACATTAGCAAGGACTTCCTGTACAATGTTGAAAAGCAGCAGTGAGAGGGGACAGCCTTGTTTTGTTCTCCACTTTATTGGGAAAGCTTTGAGTTTCTCACCATTAAGAAGCTGAAATGTTTTTTTGTAGATATTCTTTATTAATGTGAGGAAGTTTCCCTCTGTTCCTAATTTACTGAGAGTTTTTGTCATGAATGGGTGTTGGATTTTGTCAAATACTTTTTTTGTGTGTGTGCTTATTGATTGATGTGGTTTTTCTTGATTGATTGATGTGGTTTTTCTTTAGCCTGTTGATGTGATTGATTACATTAGTTGGTTTTCAAATGCTGAACAAGCTTTGTGTACTTGGAATAAATCCCCCATAGTTGTGGTGTTTAATTCTCTTTATACATTGTTTGATTCAGTTTGTTAATACATTGTTGAAGATTATTGTATCAGTGTCCCTGAGAGATGTTATTCTGTAGTTTTCTTTTTTTTGTATTGTTTTTGCCTGGTTTTGGTATTAGGTTAATTCTGGCTTCATAGAATGAGTTAGGAAGTATTCTCTTTGCTTCTGCCTTCTGATGAAAAGAGATTATAGAGATTATAGAGATGAAAGAGATTATAGAGAACTGGTATAATTTCTTATTTAAATGTTTGGTAGAATTCACCAGTGAACCCAGCTCGGCCTGGTGCTTTCTGTTTTATAATGTTCTTAATTACTGATTCTATTTCTTTTTTTTTTTTTAATTTAATTTATTTATTTGACAGACAGAGATCACAAGTAGGCAGAGAGGCAGGCAGAGAGAGAGGAAGGGAAGCAGGCTCCCTGCTGAGCAGAGAGCCCAATGCGGGGCTCAATCCTATGACCCTGGGATCATGACCTGAGCCGAAGGCAGAGGCTTTAAACCACTGAGCCACCCAGGCGCCCCTGATTCCATTTCTTTAATAGATATAGGACTAGTCAGATTGTCTGTTTCTTCTTGTTTAAATTTTCACACATTATGTCTTTCAAGGAATTGGTGTATTTCATCTGGATTTTCAAATTTGTGGACATGGAGTTCTTGATAGTATTCCTTGATTATCCTTTTAATGTCCATGGGATCTGTAGTGATGTCCCCTCTTTTACTTCTAATATTAGTAATTTGTGTCTTCTCCCTTTTTTAATTAGCCTGGCTAGAGGCACTCAAATTTTTTTTTAAAGATTTCATTTATTTATTTATTTTTGAGAGAGAGAGAGAGAATATGATTATTGATACAGTTGGATTAATATCCACCTGTTTCTTACTGTTTTCTATTTGTTGCCCTTGTCCTTTGATTCTATTTTTTTTTCATTTTCCACTCTTTTTCTGTCTTCTGTGGTTTTAATTGAGCATTTTATATGTTTCCCTTTTTTTTCTTTCCTTTTAGCATATCAGTTATACTTATTTTTACTTTTTTTTTAATGGTTGCCTTAGAGTTTGCTATATATATTTATAACTACTCTAAGTCCACTTTCAGATAACGCTATACAGCTTCATGGGTAGTTTTTGTATCCTATAATAACAGAATAACCCTAATTCCTCCTTCCTGTCCCTTGTATCACTGCTGTCATTTGTTTCATTAATAAATAAGCATTTATATATTTTCACACAAACGTAATTGAATATTTTTGGTATTATTATTGTGAACAAACTTGCCTGTTAGATCAATTAAGAATAAGAAAAAATTTTTAAAGATTTTATTTATTTATCTGAGAGAGAGAGCACAAGCAGGGGGAGAGGGAGAAGCAGGCTCCCTGCTGAACAGGGAGCCTGATATTGGGCTCGATCCCAGAACCCTGGGGTCATGACCTGAGCTGAAGGCAGATGCTTAACCAACTGAGCCACCCAGGCAACCCAAAAATAAGAAAAATTAAAGTTTTTATTTTACCTTTACTTGTTGCTTCTTTGATTCTCTTTCTTTGTGTGGGTCTGAGTTGCTGACCTATATCATTTTCTTTTTCTCCAAAGAACTTCTTTTAATATTTCTTATAGGTATGTCTACTGTTGACAGATTTCCTCAATTTTGTTTGCCTGAGAAAGTCTTTGTCTTTCATTTTTGGCAGGTAAGTTCACAGGGTACAGAATTCTAGGCTGGTGGGTCTTTCTCAAGATTTTAAATATTTCACTTTCTTCTTGCTTGTGTGGTTTCTGAGGAGAAGTTGGGTATAGTTTTTGTCTTTCTTTCTCTATAGGTGAAGTGTTTTTTCCCCCTCTGGTTTCCTTCAGGACTTTTTTCTTTTATATTTGATTTTATGTAGTTGAAAGTGATTCCTAGGTATGGCTTTGGGGGCATTTTCCCTGTGTGGTGTTCTCTGAGCTTCCGGAATCTGTGCTTTGGTGTCTGACATCAATTTGGCATATGAACCTGGCATTACTGTTTCAGATGTTCCTCCCTTCCCTGCTCTCAGTCTTCTCTTTCTAGTATTCCTGTAATGTGTATGTCACACCTTTTGTAGCTTTTCCACTGTTCTTGGCTATGGTGGGGTTTTTTTTTTTCCCCAGTCTTTTTTCTGTTTGCTTTTGAGTTTTGATGGTTTCTACTGAGAAATCCTCAAGTAAAGAGTTTCTTTCCTCTGCTGTGTCCCGTCTTCTGATAAGCCCATCAAAGGCATTCTTCATTTCTGTTACAGTGTTTGTTTTCTCCCTGGTTTTTTTGATTGTAGCATTTCTTTTTTTGTTTTGTATTTCTTTTCTTTTCTTTTCTTTTTTTTTTTTTAAAGAATTTCCATGTCTCTGCTTATATTGCTTATCTGTTCTTATATGCTGTTGTCTCCTTTATCCTTTAGAGCCCTTAGCATGTGAATCATTGTTGTTTTTACTTTCTGGTCTGATCATTCCCGCATCTCTGCCATTTCTGAGTCTGGTGTATGATGCTTGCTCTGCCTCTTCAAATTTGTTTTCTGTCGCTGGATATGTCTTGTAACTTTTCCTTGAAAAGGGGATATAATGTACTGGTTAAAAGGAACTGTTGTAAATAGGTGGTGAGGTGTGGGGGGAGGAGAAGCATTCTACAGTCATATGACTACATCTCAGTCTGTGTGTGGGCGTGTGTGAACAGGTTTTTTTTTTTTAATTGTAAAAAATGCATAACATAAAATATACCGTGTCAACCATGTCTAGAGTGTGTAGTTCAGTAGTGTTAAGTATATTCACATTGTTGAGCAAGCAGTTTCCAGTATTGTTTCATCTTGTAAAACTGAAACTCTGTACCCATTAGACAACAGCCTCCCTTTCCTCCCTCCCCTAGCTCCTGGCAGTCAGCATCCTACTTTCTGTTTCTGTGAATTTGACTACTCTAGGTACCTTATATAAATGGAATAATTTACTTATCTTTTTGTGAGTAACTTATTTTACTTAGCATAATGTCCTCAGGGTTCATCCATATTGTAGCCTGTGTCAGAATTTCCTTCCTTTTTAAGGCCAAGTAATATGCCTTTATATGTGTATACCACATTTTATTTATCCATTCATCTGATGGACCCCTGGGATTGCGTCTGCCTTGTGGCTGTTGTACGTAATGTTTCTGTGGACATGGTGGGTACAGAGGTACACTCCTTTGGGAGTGTATCTGGATATATATACAGCTAGATACTTGTGTACCTAGTGTATCTAGAAGTGGAGTTGCTGGATCTTACGGGACCTTGCCGAGGAGCTTCTGTACTGTTTTCCATAGCGGTTCTACCATTTTGCAGTCCTGCCAGCACCGCAGTTTCTTCAGATCCTTGCCAACACTTTGTTTTGTACTAACCATCCTAATAAGTGGTGCCTCGTCGTAGGTACGTGTGAGAATAGGTGTCCTACTGACGTTCTTCAGAGTTTCTTCAAAATGCCGTTTTCTCTTCTGCCATGGGCTCTGTGCGTGTGTCCCATTTGCATGGAGCGGCTCCTCTTGCCTCCTCCGCCTCTTCTTCCGGTGTCTAACGTCTACTCTTCAGATCGAAGCCTGCAGAACACCGTACCTCTCTTCCTTGTGGCATTTGTCATAGCCATAATTACATGACTAATGCCTAATCTTCATCACTGGACTGTAGGCTCCTTCAAGGTAGGACCATATCTGTATTTACTTAAAATTGTCTTTTCAGCACCCAACTTAATGCCTGATACATAACAACAACAACACTAATAATCGCTTGTACTGTGTAGCATTTACTGTGTGGTGGATACTATTTTTAAAAATATGTAAAGTATCTGGGGTGCCTCGGTGGCTCAGTTTGAGCGTCAGACTCTTGATTTTTGGCCCAGTCTGATCTCAGGGTCCTGGGACTGAGCCGTGCATCTGGGCTCGCACTCAGCAGGGAGTCTGCTTAAGGATGCCCTCTCTCCCTCTGCTGCTCCCCCTGCTCACACGCTCTCTCTCCCTCAAATAAATAAATCTTTAAAAAAATATGTAAAGTACCGTTTTTAATGTGTAGCGCTATGCACTTTTTAATGGTAGGCTCCACGCCCAACATGGGGCTTGAATTCCTGACCCCGAGACCAAGAGTCACATACTCTACTGCCGGAAGCCGGCCCAGGCGCCACCGTAGTTCTGTGCATTTTGACAAATAAACAGTTGTGTAACCACCACCGCATCAAAAATATGGAACCGGTCCCTCACTCCCCAAGATTTCTCTGTGTTTCTTCCTCCCCTTTCCTTCTGAGTTTTTTCCCTTCCTTTGTTATTGAGATATAATTGACATATAACATTGTGGAAGTTTAAGGTGTATATCACAATGATATGATACACTCCTGTCTTACAAAATGGCCACCGCAGTGGGTTAGTTAATGCCTGCACCGCCTCACGTAACTACCATTTCTTTTTCATGGTGAGGACATTTAAGATTTACTTTCAACAGCTGTCAAATATCTAACACAATGCCGTTAACTATACTTACCATGCTGTGTATCCCCAGAACTCTGGGTCTCCACCTTTTTGTGGGCCTTTGCCTTGGACAGGCTTCACATATTTTTCTGTTTCCCCCATCCCTCTTAGGTGGGACGGGATGGCCAGAATGGGCTGCAGTTGGGTATTTCTCTCCCCTCAGGTTGGTTAGGTTCTGATAAAATCCTGATTGGTTATACCTTGGTTAAATTGTTTTTCCTGAAGACAGACTTTTTAAAAAGAACAGAATGCTCTGGTGTCTTTCAGAATAATTCCTTTTCCCCTTCCCCAGCTGGAAGCACAGGGGGATTTTCCTCTGATAATTACTGCGAAGATCTAGTGAGCTCCTGAAAGTAAAACTCACAAGAGTCTAGGGGCCCAATGGCTGGGTCCCCTGTCGTTTTTCTCTCTCAAACTTGGCCACACCAAACCTCCGGCCGTCTATCCATTACAGTCTGGGTTTGCCTACCCCGGGGCTGGTGTGCACAGAGGTTTTAGCACACTGGTTTCTGCTCTGATCATTGTAGTTCTTTGCAAGAGCCTTTTGGACTTCCCAGTTTTAGGTGCAGTGGGTGACTCACTTTTTACAGATCTGAGAAGAGTTGATTTTTCTGTTTGTTTAGCTTTTTACTTCTTATTAGGACAGAGTGATGATTTCTGAGCTTCTTTTATGGCAGACTGGAACCCAGAAATCCAAACCTAAATTCTAAACTTAAATTATTTTAAATTCTGTTTATGTTCATTTCACTTTCTGAAGTCCAGTGGATCTAAATTTGTTGTTTCTACTGACAGTTTGTGATGCCTTCTTTTCTTTGTATGTTTGGTAATTTTTGATTGGTAACTGATTTTTGGTTGAACCTCATCTGTAGGAATCATTAGGTCCTAAATTGGGAATATTTTCACGTGGACAAGATTTGCATTTGCTCCAGTCCAGAACCATGGAGTGCTAGGAATAGCTTTCGCTTCCTCTGTGGCCCCTGCAGGATATGTATGATTCAGTTTCTCCACCTTGAGGTTGGACCAAAGTTTGGATATCTGATAGGGTGACCGACTGTCTGGTTTGCCCAGGACAGAGAGATTTCCTGGGATATGGGACTTTCAGGGTAAAACTGGGACAGTTCTGGGCAAACCGGGATGATGAGGCATTCTAATTCTGATTCCAGGGTTTATATTTGCATTTTCCCAGATAATTCTGGACATACATGTGTCTTACATGTGCATTTGCGAGATAACCCTGGCTTTTTCTTATGTTTGTATGTATGTGGCTTCCCTGGAGATTTCTCATACTTTCCTACAAGTCCAGCGAAAAATTATGTCTGTTATCATTTACCCAAGATCTAGTGATATAGTAGTGGGCAAGCCCTTCAGAGCATCCTGGAAGCATAACCTGTAATTTTACTTTTTACTTAAGTTATTGAGAACGTGTTTCCATGTTACTCCATAGTCTTCTACAGTATAATTACTAGGGGTTGCATAGGATTCCGTTTTATGTCTGTACCAATACTTACTGAATCAATATATGAAAAATGCTTTAGTGAAAATCCTTACAGCTAAATCTTCACACAATTCAACATTATTTCCTTATGATAAATTTCCAGAAGTAGAATTGCTGAATCAAAAGGTTTGCAACATTTTAAATCTTTTGAACCATATTGCCACATTGGTTTCCCATTTCTTTACGCCTTGTATGACACTGGGAATTATCATATCTTTCAGTCTTTATCACTTTGAGAAATAATAAAATGCTCTCCTTTGTTAAGTAAGGGACATGATCTTTGATACTAGTGAGCCCTATGTATGGTACCACCGTATTTCGACAGCCAGGTTTCAGGTACGCATTCGTTCTTAGAAGTGTCTCACCCCCACTCTCAGCGGAACTGCTAGTCAAGAGGTTTGTCTTATAGCCTTCGTATCCTCCTCTATCTGTAGATAGATAGATGTTCATGTTCTTAGTACTGGCTGGTGAAATCAGGCATAGAAAATAAATAGGGAGTAGCTTTCACTGGAAATGTACCTCTTTGCCGTACTCTGAACACAGCAGTAGGCCCCTAGCTTCCTCGCTTACTCACATGTACTTTGGTGCCTGTCTGCTGTAGGCTTTCAGGAGACCCAGATTCCGAGTGGCTGGTGCTGACCCGGGGTCTGTACAGAGAACTTTATCAGTTAGCATTTACTTCCCTTTTTCTTAGACGACTGAGGCTCTGTAGCATACGAAGTACCTTATTGAACATTTACTTGAATGCAGTGCTGGTGGGTAGTGGATAGAAGTTGGTCTGTAGGAGTTTGTTTTTTAGTAGATCTGATGACTGACACAGAAAGATAGCTCTACCACAGTCAGAAAAGAGCCTTGCTATGCAAGTCTGCACAGCGCTTTGGTGTCTGCACTACATGTGCAGGAGATGGTGCTGTTCAGAGTGAGACCGAAGCCCTCTGAGGAATGCGTGTCCAAAATTGACGGCGCAAGTCAGTGGAAAAATGATTGGATATGAACATGCTTGTAGTAAGCACGCATCTTTTGCATAAGCCTGGGCATAACCACGCACACACAGCTTCATTATCTCACTAGCATGTTTTAAGAATTCAGGGCTGGAGAATGAGAACACAGTAAATGCATTAGATCATGACTGAACTCCGCTATCCTTGCAGGGGTGTTGTGGTGTTTTCACGTGTATGGTTGTTCGTCTGTAGGTAGCTGCAGGACGAGTCCCTACTCGGGGTACCCCTGCCTTAAAAGGCAGTCTTGGAAGGCAAACTTGAGCTGACCTCTAGGCAGCTTTTGAAACTATTTAGGAACCAGTTGGAACTGCTTTGGGCTAGGTCGGTATTTGTGGGTTGTGGAAAATTCCCCAGGGAACAGGGTGACTGTAATTAGAGGCAGGTCGTTGTAGTTACTTTAGTTAAGAAGAAATGTAAAGTTCAGGGTCTGCTGCCAGCTGTGGAAGGGGGCAGTCAGGGGAGGCCTGGGTTATGGAGAGAGCTGTCTGGCCATAGAGCTGAGTCCCACACAGTAGATGAGGGACAGCAAAAGGGGGAAATTAGGGTGGGTTCATTTCCTTCACCATGTAGGATAATACTCATTTTCCTTTCTTTTGCTTCACTCCACCTCCAGACAACTTTAGGGTGTTTGGAACATTTTTATTCAAAAGTTTCTACGGTGTTTTGTTTTTTTTTCTCTCTCTGCTTTGTATTCATCTAACATCCGTATATTTTTTTCCTGAAATTGACTGTTTGCTTCTCATCTCAGTCTTCTGCTTAACCATTCTATTAAATTTTTATTCTTTAGGAAGAAATAGAGCTTTATTCTAAAATTTTATCTCCATTCATTACTCCTTACATGCATTTTCTTTGTGGATGCCTCCTTAATTTGAGAACTTAGTGTCTTTGGAACTTTATTGGGATTTTCTAGATTGGGAGAGTACTTGTTAAGGTTGGATATAATAATTTTTAAAATTCTTACTAGCTGATTTAAGTTTTCTAAAAATCCCAAAGGATTGGGGCCTTATCTAGTTTCATAGCTTGTTAAACCTGTTTATTGTGAGATATCATACATGTTGAATATGTTTGACATATAGGTAGTAAAGTATAATCAGAGAGTTAGCACCCTGTAACCACCACCCCGATGAGAACATGGGATATCGCCAGCACCCCAGCAACACCGCGTGTGTGTGCCCCTTCCCATTCATAGTCTGCAGCCCAAGGTCACCACTGTGCTGCTTTGTGTTATCTTTTCCTTGCCTTTAAAATTTTAGTTTTATTATCTATGTCTGCAATCTTAACTGGTAAAATTAGTTTGGCCAATTTTGAACTTTATGGATTCATATTATAGGTATGTTTTCGTGGGATCCCTTTGCTCAACACTATTTTTGTGAAATTCATCCATGTTCTATATTGTGTTCATTACAGCACTGTATACAATTCTGCTGTTTGAATCTGAGGCGCTCCCTCCATTCAGGTTGGTGTCATTGTTTTGGCTCTTGCACACGATGCCACACGTCCAGCATGGAGTCCCGGGGAGCCCAGCCCTGTGTCTGGTGCACACATTTCAGAGTAGGCTACCTGGTTGCCGGGTACTCACATCCGTGGTGGTCCTAGCTACTACCCCAGAGCAGTTGCATTCTTACAACTTTCAGTGAATGTATTTCTGTCAGTCGTGGAAATGAAAAAAATCTTTCCTAATTTATTTTATCTCTGATCTCTAACATTAATTCAAATGATTAAAAATAAATCAAGGATGTATTTTTCTCCCCACCTCTCCCACTAGTGAATTTTATCCATGTTGGTGGAAAGTAGGAATCAGAACAAAATATAGTGAAATAACTCTAATTAGAAAATAAAGTATCTAATTACAGACAAGGGAGGCAGAGAATGCAGCACAGGGGACTTTTGCCTACTACTTAGTTAAGATTTGTTGGTTGATTAATCCGGGAGTGTCTAGTTCTGCAAGATTTCCTCTTCTGAACAGTGTACCATCCTGTCCCTGCGTTGTACTTTTCCGCATCTAGGGCTCCTAATTTGCCATCAAGAACAGGGTGGTATGGAGAGTCAGAGTGGGAAACATCTTAAAAGTTTACTGACTCTTTCACCACTGTCAGGTTATGAAGTCAGGCAGACACACATACTGTGTAAGACTGTAATCTCCAGAAAGCAGGGCTTGATTTTTCAGTGGTTTATAGGAATAGTCTGAAAGTAAGCTCTAATTACCAAAAACAGGTCTGGGCCTGTATTATAGTGTTTAGGGTAAAAAATACCATAATGTCAGATTTAGGAGTATTTACTTTCAATCCATTATTGAAAGACTTTTTAAGAACAATTGCTTTTCTTAATTTACTCGATTTTAAAATTAAGGTGAAATATACATAACAAAACTTACCATTTTAACCACGTTTAAAGTAGACAACCCAGTGGCCTTAAGAATATTCACATTATTTTGCAGCCGTTGCCACTGCCCATCTCCAAAGATGTTTTCATCATCCCAGACTGGAATGCTGTCCCCATGAAATAACAGCTCCCTAGGCTCCTCACTGCCAGCCCCTGGCAGCTACCATTCTACTTTCAGTCTCTGAATGTAACTCTTCCGGGTACTTCATAAACGCGAGCTTACAGGGTTTGTCATTATGTGACTGCCTTGTGATTTCGTTGAGCAGAATGTCATCATGGTTCATCCCTGTCGTAGCACGTGTCCAACAGAAAGTTTTTTCTTCTCCTTCTTGGGTTTTGTTTTGTTTGTTCATTTTGTTTTGTTTTTTTTTAAGAGAGCATGTGCACATGTGAGGGGTGGGGAGGGGCAAAAGGAGAGAATCTCGTGCGGGGCTCAGTCTGGGACCCTGAGATCATGACCTGAGCTGAAACCGAGAGTTGGACGCTTTACCGACTGCGGCACCCAGGTGTCTGTAAGTTCTTTCTTCTGAAGGCTGAGTCAGATTCCACTGTATGTGTAGACCACATTTCACTTACACATTCCATCTGGCTGTCGACACTGGGGTGGCCTCCACCTTTGGCCTGTTGTGAATAATGCTGCCATGAACGTGGGTGTAAAATACTGTTGAAGTCCCTGCTTTCAGGTGAATAGTTGCTTTTTAACCTTTCTATACCAGACCCTTTTTACTTAGGAGTGTTGCACTGATAGTGAACTGCTCTCCGAAGCCGATCAGTTATATCTTCAGTTTCTCATCCTCCCAAATACACGAAGCTGAAGGAAGGGAAGTGTGCAGCGTCACTGATTGCTGTCCGTGGTCACGCTAGAATAGGGGCCAGCCTTTCAGTGACCGGGATACCGGTATTTTGTTGCTGACTTTTGTATCCATTATTCATTTGAGTCATCATAAAGTACTATGTCATTTTTTCTTTTTCTTTTTAATTTTTTAATTTTTATTTTATTTTTAAATTTTTTTTATTTTTTATTTAAAGATTTTTATTTATTTATTTGACAGACAGAGATCACAAGTAGGCAGAGAAAGAGGAAGGGAAGCAGGCTCCCCGCTGAACAGAGAGCCCGATGTGGGGCTCGATCCCAGGACCCTGGGACCATGACCCGAGCCGAAGGCAGAGGCTTTAACCCACTGAGCCACCCAGGTGCCCATATGTCATTTTTTTTTTTTTTAAATACCTGCCTTATTTGTTTAGCCTATATAGTGCTTTATAATTTTAAAAGTTGGGTTAAAAACCATAGCCACATATAAAAAATGAAACACTTTTGTCTATGCTTTACTACAGGAATTTATCCTACATACTTTAGTATAATAGTTATTGAAGGCTTACATTTTGGAGAGTTAGCATATACCAGTGGTTTTCAAATTTTTTGGTCTCAGGGACCCTTCATAGTCCTAAAACTGTAGAGGACCCACAAGAGCTTTGGCTGATGTGCATGTTAGCTGTTGATATTTACCGTACTAGGAATTAAAACTGAGACATTTTTAACAGTTATTGGTTCATTTAAAAATAATAAGCCTACTAAACCTTTTAAATATGTTTCCTATGGGGAAAAAAAAACCACATTTTCTCACTAAAACATTTACCAAGAAGAGTGACATTATTTTACATTTTTACAAAATACCTTTAACATCTGACTTAGTAGAAGATAGCCGGGCCTCGGGTCTGCTTCCGCAGCTGTGGCGGCGTGCTGCTCGTGCTGAAATATATGAAGAAAATCTGATCACACGTACGTAGTTGGAAAAGGAAGAAGTATTCTAATAATCTTTTCAGATAATCATGGATTTTTTAAAATACTATATTAAAACTTAACAAGTGACAGCTTCTTAAAGGTTAGTAGCAATAGGGAATTTTAAATGTTATTGGTGAGTTCTTCGTACTTGGTTAGATCAAAATCCTTTTGTCTTTCTTGCACCTCGATGGCCCTTTTACTCAAGTGTAACTTGTAGCCTTACGGGTTGGTCACTTGGAAAATATTGGTTCACCAAGTTATGTGAATCTTCCAGATACACACGATGAGATATGACATGTAATATAAAAAATGCACATTTGTTAATGTTTACCTTCAGTTGCATGCAGAATATCTTTAAATCTTAGGGAGCGGTCAAGCTCATGGTGATAGACACTAGTTTTCCCAAAGTTCTGGTTTTAACTTGAGCACTCAACTTTTGTAGTAGGCCGCAGATCCCGGCAGTTGTTTTCCTGAAA
The DNA here is from genome assembly GCF_963455335.1 of Martes martes. Classification (NCBI taxonomy): domain Eukaryota; kingdom Metazoa; phylum Chordata; class Mammalia; order Carnivora; family Mustelidae; genus Martes; species Martes martes. The sequence goes on along the minus strand of NC_137893.1, from coordinate 9,226,123 downwards.
GTGACATGCTCCCTTTGTTCATGTTCGAGAAAATGTCTGTTGAAGACCCAAGCCTGGATTACCATAATTTGTCATTCATTCTTTCCAGTAAACATGGAACAGACCTCAGCTCAGCTTGCAGTTTACACAGCAGCACAGGTGCTTCTCCCAGGGTCACCCTTGTGCTTCACGAGAAAGCAGGGATGCTTCCTGTGTGCTGGGTGGTTTGAAACGCAGACTAGTAACCAACCGTGTGCTAATGGTTGAGACTTAATAAAATTAATAATATGTACTGCATCAAGAATATTCTTTTTTTAAAAAGTTTTATTTATTTTATTTTCTCTCTTTTAAAAAAAAGATTTATTTATTTATTTTAGAGAGAGAGAAAGCACAAGCGGGAGGGGTAGAGGGAGTGAGAGAGAGAATCTCAAGCAGACTCCCGGTTGAGCACAGAGCCCTGCTCGGGGCTTGATCGCAGGACCCGGAGATCGTGACCTGAGCCAAAATCAAGATTTGGTCACTTAACTGATTTAACCACCCAGGTGCCCCGGCATCAAGAATACTGTGAAGTGAAGCTGACATTTTTACAAAACCCCATGAGTTACCGGTACCTTTTGGTACCGGTGCCTTCACTGGCACTAACGAGCTGAGTCTGACCCACTGTTGCTTTTGCACCGTTGATACAACTGTCAGTGCAATGAAGAAGGCAAATAATGCCTTAGTGTTATTATGAAAATAATTTTGACGTTATGGATCCCCTGGGAGGATTTCAGGGGAATTGACAGCTTACCCTGTCATACATAATGTGGATGCTTTAATAATCACAGGTTCTCCTATTAAATAGTTTAAAACCTGTGTGTATATAGCTGGCTCTTGAGAAGTTGTGTCTGCTTTTCGCATCTGTGGCTGCCCCATGTCAGAATAGGGACTAAGGCTGTATTATACAGTGGTATCAGCATTTTAGAAAGAAGAACGTGGTGTTACTTTGAATTTTATAGCATTTGTTTTTACTTTTCTCCCCCCTCAGGTGCAAGTGCTTCCTTGAGAGAATTCCTGAGAGAATTTAGTGGTTTTGATTTATGGGCTCATACAAAACGTAAATACCTTGACTCATCTGAGTTAGAGTGTCTCAGGGAAACTACATGTAGCTGCTGCCTTGCTCCTGCCTGCCTCCTGTAAACTTTTACTTGAATACCTACTTTACACGGAACTCTACGCCAGGAATGAGAAAGACAGGTTCCCCGCCCCTAGGAGCCTAGAGAAGAGTGTTCGAATGCAGTGATTGAGTGCTATTACGGAAGGTAGTGCGAGGTGCTCTGCGAGGCTTTGCCGGGCAGTTGCTTTTGTAGGTGGCTTTTAAAGGAGGTGTGTAGGGGCCTGGCAAGGAGCGGAGACGTGAAGGAGAGGAACGACACAGTACTCTTGAGGGCATGGACTGTCCAGATGCAACAGAGTAACACAGGCAGGGCTGGACCCAGAGGCTGTGGCCAGAGAAGAGGAGAAGGGTCTTGCTGGGGTTTGATCCCATAGACTGGAGGTTCTCAAAACCTGGTCCCCAAACTAGTAGCATCAGCATCTCCGTGGAACTGGTCAGAAATGCAAAGACTTGCAGTGGCAGGTGTTTTTGGTGGAGCGAGACTGTTTAACTGCCCTCTAGGGGACTTCCTTGGCCAGGGGAGAACAGTGTAGGTTCGTCAAGTAACCTTGAAACTTAGAAAGGTCACCCTGAGGGCCCTCTGGAAGGTGGGATAGTGTGGGATAGTGTGGCATTGTCCAGTGTTTTTGTGGATGGGATGCAGGCCTGGACTGATGGCAGTAGGAAGGAAGAGAGAGAGTGGATTTGCTGGAGATAGATTCTCCAGGACTTTATCACTAGTAGATAGCTTATAAGCTATGAAAACAGCTCTTCTTTGCTCTGACGGGCCAGCAGTCACGGATGGAGGCATTCTGAAAGGCCCTTGCTTCTTGTGTCTTCAGGCAACAGCTTTTACCTATAATGAAAAAGCCAGTCAGGTAACTTGCCTGAGCCTCTTGAGTCTCCTTTTCGAGGTTGCCCACTTAATTAGGATGATGGCCCCCAGAGGGACAGAGTTGGCACATGCAAGACGAGTCTTAGAAAGGACGGTGCGGTTTGGGAGAGTGGAGGGGATGATTTTATTCAGATACGCCCAGCTGCTCGCAGATTGAATAAGTGCTACATGGCATTCAGACTCCCTTTGTTGTCCATTGGCTCTGAGTGGGATAGGTGCACCACTTTCCTGTTTGAATTTGAGCAATCAGTAGCTCTACTTGGTGAGTGTTTATGTATGTGTGTATATATATATATAGTGTGTGTGTGTGTGTGTGTGTATGTGTAAAGATGCCCCCCTCCCCAGTTTCAGTTACAGCAGTTATTCAGTTAGAACCTTTCTCCATTAGGGTGTTGAAATTCTTTTCTTCATATCGTATTTTGTTTTACAGATTCGTGAGGCTCCAGGGCCTTCAAGCTGTGATTACTCAGATGGTTCCTGAAATGACTGGGAAGGCGGATGCTTTGGTGCCCATCGGAGAGCATATGTCTGTGTATATCTAAGACCTTCTTTGTACACACACACATTTACACCAGAAGACAGGCTCATTCTTGTGCACACTTGAAGAGTTTTACAACTGATGAAAATTAATTTAAGAATCAGATGGATCAACTTGACACTACTGGGCTCAGGAGCCCGGGGAGAAAAATATGTTACTGATGGTCAGTTTTCCACATGGTCTTCACGGGTAAAGAAAGTTTGCAAAAAGAAGAAAAAAAAACTTGCACCGTTCAAGCCTCAAAAATACCTCTGCAGCTTAAAGAAGGAACTAAGTGAGAAGGTGGCCGGGGGAGAAGTGTGGTGTCGAGCGGCGCGGGCAGCGTCATGCAGTGGGCTTTGCACTTTATTTTCCAGTGTTTTTGGTAATTTGGACAGACTTCAAAACTCTGGACTGAGAAGTAATTCTGGCTGTGTGTGACTTCAGGAAAGCGAGGTCAGGTATGATGGGACAAATCTGAACGATGAACTGGTTCCTTTGCCTTTTTCAGTTAACTGTGTTCTCGAAGTTTTAATTTATTATTTTCCTTTTCCTTTCCCGTATCTATAGGATAATATTTTAAAGTAGCAATTGAAACCAATATTTACAAAGTAAGTATCAAGGAACATCCAAGCAAAGCTTCTTTCCCTCGGACTGCCCCCGTGGCGTTTGCACGCATCTCTGAATATGAGCCGGAGAGCGCCCGTCAGCGGGACAGGCTGACTCTCTAGGGAGCGAGTGCGGGAGACCCTGACTCTTGTCTGCGCTTTCTCTGAAGGGCTTCTCTTCCCTGTCGAGTCCAGGAAGCCCTGCAGATAGGAGGAAGAGTACTGGATGGTCTTAATTCTGAGACGCGTCTTTTGCTTCAAGATGGAGAAATAGGTGATCTTTAGGAGCAGAAAGGGGAGAAGCCAGTTGGGGAGGGAGGAAGGAGACGGGGAAAAGAGACGGAATCCTGTAGTGACGCTCGGTTTTGTCAACCAGAGGATTTAGGTTTCACCCAAAGCGAACACTCTACCACTTCAAGAGCTTTAGAACCTTCTGGCTCCGAGTGAAGCGGTTTTCTCTCTCCACCTCTATGGCACCGAGGAGCGCACCGGTCTGTGGCGGGCCGGTCAGATGGAGCCCAGCTCTCTGCCAGGACACAGCAACCTGCCTGCCGGGAAGCCAGGCTGGGCCCTGAGGGGGGAAGTTTCTGGTTCAGAACAGTGGGGAGAGTCTTTTTTCCTTCCTGAACTTGGACTGCTGTCTGCACAAACTCTGGTCTGTTTTGCACGGTTTGTGTGCCTTTTTTTCCCTTTATGCAATCTTTTTCAGCTTCAGCAACAGAAATTTGTCTAGTTGAGAAAACGTGCCAGAGGGTGGCTTCAGAAGGAAGATGATCCCATGTGTTCTGTCTCTGCATCTGAACTTTTGAAGAGAAAATTCCAGCTCGAGGGATTCTTTAAAGCCTTAAGTTACTTGAAATCTATGTATTTGCAACCCTTTGTCTCTGGAATCATATTACACTAAACTGGAATCTCAGGCTGAATGAGAATAACCAAGTTGAGTGAAAAGAAGAAAACCCCGTTTCTTGATCAGCACGTGGTAATGACGCTCTTCCTCTAAGGACTTGAAAATAAAAATGGACACATGTTGTTTTTAAGCATTACCTTTTCCTAGCAGACTGCCATCATCTTTTCTAGAGGAATTTTTTCACTATGCATTTGGGTGGATCTTTATAAAATACTGACCTTGTAAGTAGATCCAGGTCAGTCTTCATTAAAAGGGGTCGGGGAAAACAACGCAAGCCAACCACAAAACCACATCAGTTGATCCATGAAAAGAATTAGTTTGAGTTTTTCGGCATTCAGCATTACTTTTTAAATAAAACGGTTCACTGAAAAAAAGTATGTATGCAGCAGTGGAACATGGGCCTGTCCTTTGCAGTGACTCCAACATCCTCTGCCTGTCCTGGAAGGGGCGTGTGCCCAAGAGCGAGAAGGAGAAGCCCGTGTGCCGGAGGCGCTACTATGAGGAGGGCTGGCTGGCCACGGGCAACGGCCGCGGCGTCGTCGGGGTGACCTTCACCTCGAGCCACTGCCGCCGGGACAGAAACACACCGCAGAGAATAAACTTCAACCTGCGGGGCCACAACAGCGAGGTGAGCTGGGGCTCGTTGCACTTTCTGTCTCATCGCCCGTGGCCTTGAGCCTGCTCCCCGTGGGTTCAGAGCTTGCTTGGTCGTTTTCTCCACTTGCTGCCGAGGGACACTTTTCAAACTGTGAATTCTGTCTCCCATGTCCCAGTGGCAATGCGTTAAGGTGGACACGGTTCCCAGTAGCCTGTGTCCCTCCCCGAGCGTGTCTGTTCTCTTGGGCGCCCTCACTCTCCTCTCCTGGCAGCGGGCTACGCGCGGCACGGGTGCTGGCACCAGGGCGGCTCTGCCCAGGCTGGGAGGTTCGGCTGGATGATCCTAACCAGCGTGTCGTGCTCTCGGCCTTTTTAGTCACCCTTTCTGTGTAACAGAGTTAACTGCCCCTGTGTGAGGCTGGTGCTGTCCACAGGGAAGGTGGTGTTGTCCTCTTCACCTTCAACGGTTAACTGCCGCCTTGCTCTGGGTGTCGGTTTAACACCTGCAGTGTATTTTTTGTACTTGGAGGTGCAAGAACAAAGGAGTTAATTGGGCAGAGGTGACAGTAATCAACTGGACAAGAGCCATTGTTTTTCTTATCTGTTGGGTGTATGATATTGATATTATGCTCTATCTGCACACTTAACATTTAAGGATCTGTGCACTAACTCTAGTGAGAAAATATGACTAATTTGGGGTGAAAGCCAATGAAAAATCATTGCAAATCTTTTTTCTCTTCCTTATGAATTCTTCACAAAAAGGTGAGTTGGTGGATTTGTGGTCACCCGTCGTGGTATCCTAGTGATGGCTGCAAGAGAGGACTGGGCTGTATTTCCGGGGGTGCGGTTCTCTTCTCCCATTTCTGTTCCTTTTTTCCCCATATGTTTGTTATAAGAAGTTCTAGCTCCACCGTTTAACTAGCTGGTGTGGTCCTGCCCGAGTCATTCAAGTCATTAGATCACTCATGGTTAAACTGAAATAATAATTCCTTTCTTTCAGAGTTGTTGTAAGGATCTGTGAGAATATGGTTTTGCAAGGGCTTTGAAAATGGCGGGTGCTGGGTGTGTGGATGATGACATTGTGTGCCTCGTACGCCGATTTACTTAACTGTATTCTTACCATCTAGCCTTGCATGCTACTTAGTACCCTTCCATTTCCTTACTAGTCTGACTCGTGAGGCCAGAGACAGTGTTTTTTGATTTTTGTTTCACAGTTAAGATTTGAAAACACATATGCAATCAGTAGGTGTTCATTGCATCTCTGCGGTGTGCTGGGTGCTGTGTGGACTAGCCACCATGGGCCAAGATGAATTACGGATTGTGCCTGCTGGGAGTCCACCATCTGACAGTAAAGGCAACGTGTGCACCTGGATATCTCTTTCTCTGTGTGTGTTTCAGTTAAGAATGGACAGAAAGATTTGGGTCATTGAAAGAACTAAGGCTGAAGTTTCCACAGATTTTGTTATGAAGAGGACCTTTCTGCTGGGTCTTGAGAAATAGAATTTGGATAGGTTCCCGCCTACCCCCCCCCCCCCACCCCGAGTGATGCAAGAAGATTAAGCTACATTCTGGCCTCAGAGAAGCAGTTTCTCTCTTCTGTGTGACATGAAGGTGCTGGGTTTCCTTTGGCTCCAACCTAAGCACGTGTCTGTATTCACCTTATTACACCAGGTGTGCCCCCAGGAAGATGCATTTGGGGTCTGGCTGGACAAGGACAGGACCTGTATGTATATTTTGCCATCCCTGGGACAAATCCACCATAGTCGATAGGAAGTTGACATGCTTAGCTCTTCCTGCTGAACTATGAAATGTTTACTGTGTACAGGTATACCCTGGTTTGTAATGGGGATTTTACTCATATCGGGGCATTCTGTACTCCAGTTAATCCAGGGCAGAAGGTTTAAGCAAGGTGCTACCTTAATAATCTATCTGATTTACACAGTGCTCAGATGTAGCTGTTTCTGGGCTTAATGTATCAGCCTGCAGTTGCAGTCAAGTTTGAAAATTGACATGCTCGTCTTCACGACCTGAGTTAAATATAATTTGTTAGTGACTCACTTTGGGTGGCTCTTCTGGTCAAGCAACGAGCTCTGTTTATTGGAGCATATTTGAGTATGCTAGGTGACCATGTCTGTCTTGTCTCCTTCCCAGTAGGCCTTCTAAGTGCTCACCATGTAGATGCATCGCATTCAGAGAGCATGAACCAGAGGCCGCTGTTCTTTCCTGTAGTCGATGGGGGAAGCTCTCTTTAGGGTCACCCTGCTGGTGCAGTGGGGGCAGAAGCAGCTCACAGCTGCCAGGTGGAATTGGGGGCTTTGTTGGTGTGCACAGGAGATTTGAAAGTTTAATTGTATACAGATAATTAAAGATATGAATTGCAAAACCACAGTCCCTCAGCCTTTCTTACAGTTTTTCAGGGAAACTTGTACATAATAACAATGAAACAAACAGTGGGAACTTACCTAATTTTATATGCTGGAAGGGCATTTAAAACTAAAGAGTACTACTAAGTTAATCCATTTTTATCTTCCAGCTTTAGTATTAAAGCTTTTCTGAGTGGGAAAAATGGGATAAGAGGATCTTCATAGTGAGGCTGGGAGGGTGGAGCAATATATGAATGAAGTAAATGTGTTTAAAAACTTTATTTTGGGGACGCCTGGGTGGCTCAGTGGGTTAGGCCTCTGCCTTCGGCTCAGGTCATGATCTCAGGGTCCTGGGATAGAACCCCCCTCATCTGGCTCTCTGCTCAGCGGGGAGCCTGTTTCCCCCACTCTCTCTGCCTGCTGCTCTGCCTACTTATGATCTCTCTATCTCACTGTCAATAAATAAATAAATAAAATCTTTAAAAATTTTTATTTTTAAATTTCCCAATTGTAGCCATAGTTAATTTAATTTTCCTGGTGAGGGATGTATCTTCTTTTTTATTTTTAACTTTTATTATTTTAAAAAGATTTTATTTATTTCTTTGATGGAGTGGGGAGGGAGAGGGACAGAGAGAGCGTGTATGCATGCGTGAGAGTGCACACAAGCAGGGGGCGTAGCAGAGGGAGAGGCGGGTTCCCCCCTTGAGTACCCTCCTGAGTCCCTGCTGGGGCTCCATCCCACAGGATCATGACCTGAGCTGAAGGCAGACCTTAACCTACTGAGCCAGGTGCCCCTGTCTTCTTTTTTAAAGTAGACTCGAAAGCCTGGGTGATGGGCGTGCTGAGGTGTGGAGTGCTGCAGTCTGCAGGAGGAAGTCTTGGGGCCGGGAGTGGCTGGCAGTGCTTTCTGGGGACCGGCTTGGGGCAGGAGCTGGATCTCGGCCTTTGGTTGGCCGCTGCTGGGCTTTGGCCACAAGCACCAAGGAGCAGTTTCTGCCCAGGTGACCCGTGCGTGTGTCAGTAGATGGATGTGGTTTGCATGGAAATAAAGTTGGTGACAGAAACTGCTGGTGACAGTTGCCATGTGTTTGTGGCCACAACTTTCTATGCATTTTATGTGTGTTATTTTGTTTAGGCCTCGTAACAGTTCTGTGCAGCTGAAGAACCTGAAGTTCAGAGGCGTGCTGGGGTTGTCCGAGGCATGGAACTAGAGGATGATGGCAGGCCTGGGATAAAATTCATGTCTGACTGTGTTTCCTTCTGTGAGATGCTGCTTCAGCAAAGGTGAACCTCGGTGATCAGAGAAACAGAGTCAGGAGTGACTGTGTTTCGGGTGGTGAAGTTTGGTGTGAAGGGTTGCAGCTGTCTGGGCCCCGAGCAGTCAGGATGAAAACGCAGTAGTGATGAACGTTCGAGGGACAGAAGGGGCGCTGCTTTTGGTTCGGGTTGCGTTCTAAGACCATTAGAAGACTGTTGCATTCAGAAAGAAGTGCTGAAAAATTCAAATGTCCATGTAAAAATGAGCATTCAGTTCAGTGCGTTGATCCACCGATGTGGAAAGCTGAATTGACAGCATTGACTTAATTTATTGTGGAATTTATTTGATTATTTTAATATTTATTATGTTCTTTAACTTATATTATTGTATTTATAATTTTATAATTATAATTATATATAATTATATATAAATATAATATTTATAATATTTATAATTTTAAGATAGTTTATTATAGAAATAATAGTCTTCAAGAAGTAATGTCTAAACCTGTTGTCGTAATACTATGATAGTGTATGGGTGGCTTTAGGAAGACTCTTGAGTCAGAGTATAACCAGGTATCATAGATGGAAGGTGTATGTGAGAAACAGCTCTTTTAAATGTGTCTTATGAATTGTTATTTTCAACAGGGAACTGTTCTAGCAAAGAGGCAAAAATAAGACTATTTCTCTATATTGAGATCAGAGTTTTGTTTCACCTAACCTGACTTAACTATTTTTATGCCAGAGCTCAGGAGTGTGAGTTTGTCTTTATCACAGGAACACGCACACGCGAGAAATGCTAATAATGAAAAATAGCGGTGTTTTCACTTCTGTTTCCTGCCCCCACCTCCTGTTCAGGCTGTTCACCGAAGGCTTGTATTATTACCTATCTGATTAATCAGTTTTGGGATTTTGTATGTTGGCTTCTTTCCTATCTTGGCAGGTGGAGATCTGGCTCTCCCTTCCTTGGTCACTCAGCCCAGCCTTGCCCTGCAAGCCAGTCATCCTGGTATTGCTCTGTCATAATTGGTTAACTCATTATTCAGTGTTTACATTATTTAAACTGTGTCAGTATTGTGCCCAGGCAAGTCAAGTAGGATACAATGATTATATTTCCTTTACTGTTCAGGACTTTTTTCCTTTGTGAGGAAAGTAGTCTTATTTTGCAGGATGCCTGGGTGGCTCAGTTGGTTAAGTGGCTGCTGTTAGCTCAAGTCATGATCCCTGGGTCCTGGGATCGAGTCCCACATCGGGCTCCCTTCTTGGTGGGGAGCCTGCTTCTCCCTCTGCTTGCTGCTTCCTGTGCTTGTGCTCACGTGCTCGCTCTCGCTCTCTCGATCTCTCTGACAAATAAATGAATAAATAAAATCTTTTTTTTTAAAAAAGGCCTATTTTCCCTAGTGGTTTGGTTTCTTTATCTGTTGCAAATCTTGTAGCATTTTCAGTATTTTTCTACATGTTCAGAGCAGTAAGATGATTTATTCGTTCTTTTTGCTTTTGTTTTTTTCCCCTGGGACCTCTATCTGGGAGTCCTTTGTCCTCCTGCTACTCTTTGGATTGGTAATTCTATGGACTTGCTGTCCCACTCACTTCCTGAACTTCCCTTTTTCATCACCTTGAGAATTTCCTTTGCCTCTTACTCCTGCTACATCTTTTGGTTCTTTGACTTTGTATCTTTCTCTTTCTTGGTTTACCTCATTTTTTCGTTGGAGCATAATCACCAGTATTTTCCCAAGAAAGATTTTGTAAGTCATGAATTTCAAGACTTGTTTGTCTGAAAATGTCTTAATTCTTCCTTCACCGTTGATTGATAGTTTGTCTAGGTATAGATTTCTAGGTTGGTTCCTTCCACATTTTGACAGCATTTTTCCATAGTCTTCAGACTTGGAGAGTTATTATTGAGAAGCTCAGTAGTTCAAACCCTGAAGCTAGACTCCAAATCCTAACTTTATATTATTTAACATCTCTGTACTGTTAATCTTCTCATTTGTGAAATGGTTTACAAATTGTACTTTTCTTGTGTAGATTTGTTGTAAGGATTAAGTGAGTAACTGTAGGTAAAGCATTTAGAACAGTGTCTGGTACATCATGGGGGCTTTATAAATTGACTGTTATTATTCTAAATCCTCTATATGTGATCTGTTAAAAAAAATCTGGAAGTTTTTGCAACTGCTCTTTATCGTAGATATTCTGGAATTTCACGATGATGTTTAAAAGTAATATACCATAAAGCTGTTTGGCACCTCTGTGTATGTGTGCATGGGAGGGCGTTTCAGCTGGTGGATTTTACTGTGGAATAATCTGGGGGAGAACCGACAGTTTCGTTGCTGACTGCCAAATGTCAGCATCCAGGCGTATTTCTCTGGGGTTGTTCAGTTTCTCTAGATAAGGCCTTTGCAGTTACATGCCTGTGAATTTACTTTTGCTGCCAGCATTAGAGAGCTAAGGGGTGTGTGTGTGTGTGTGCGCGCGTGTGTGCGCACGCGCGCACACACATGTGCGCTGGGGAAGAGGAGGCGATAGGAAGAGGTGAAGCAGCTGGTATTCACTTAGTGCAGTTGTGTGTTAGACGCCATTCTAAGAGCTTTAACTCATTTAATATTGACATCAGCTCTCCGATTTTGAACCTGTTATTATCATATTTTATAGCGGAGGAAACTGAGGTACAGAGGGAGGGGTTAAACAGCTTGCCCAAGGTGACATATCTCTTTCATTGACAGAGTTGAGACTGAACCAGGAGCCCCATAGATTCATCCTCTTAACCTCTTGGAAAATCACCCAGGGTTCAGTCCCTGTACCATTTTCACGGTGCCAGGACCCAAGGCTGCTGTCTTTGGTTTGTGGTGCCAGGAGAATGAGCTGTCATCATCTGACACTGTGAGGGACAAGCCTGCCTGCTTCCATCAGGAGTGCTCTGAGGGAAGGAGCATCCGCTGCTGGCCTGTGCCGTGCTGACTCGTGTGTGGCTTTTCTCCTGGCACCTGGGCTCATACCTGAACCTTTCTAGGCTTTCCGCTGCTGGCATCTCTCTGGAGGCACTCAGTTTGGCCTTGTGCTATTCTGGGACTCCACTTGCCACTCCTTATCCATTTTCTGTCTTCATCTGCTGTGGTCTGGGCGTCGTGGAATATGGCCTTCGTGTTTGTTTTCATCTCTTTCTTTCTTTTTCTCTTTTTCTTTCTTTTTCATGAGCAACAGAGGGTAAGAGAGAAAGAGAAAGAAAGTGCACTATGGGGGCAGGGGCAGAGGGGAAGAAGACTCCGCACTGAGCTGTCCTGATCTCCCCATTAGGAGATCATGACCTGAGCCCAAACCAAGAGCTGGTCACTTAACCTACTAAGCCACCTAGGCACTCCTGTGAAGTGATTTCTGGGAGAAGGATTAGGATCATCTTTAGTTTGATGACATAAATCAGAAATCTCCTGTTAAGATATTTTTGAAGGTTCTTAAAAGCACTAAATATAGATTTTTTTCCCTAAACAAAAGCCAGAATATAATACAAGTCTATTTTATTAAGAAGCTATACTTTGCTGAAATGATGGCATTAATTTTTTTTCCCTTAGCAGTTTGTTTAAAACTTTTTTTCTCCTAATAGAAATAAATAATCATGTCTGCAAGTAACTTCAATACAGGAAAACATGGTCTTTTGGGTGTATTTCTGCTAGAGAGAATGAGAGAGGAATGTGGACGCAAGGCAATAATTTTTTTGGTAATAGCCTCCTAGGGAAGCAGCTTCAAGCTACATCATGTCAAAATGAGAGTGAGTGAGATTATTACTGAAAGTTCTGGGCAAATAAATATTTTTCCCAGTATAGAATCTGTGTTCATGATTTATTAATAGGTGAACCCATGGGTTCTTGGACCCGACTGCCTCTGTGCTGTGGTTGTATTATCTGTAAAGGACAATGACACCTGCCTCCTGCAGTGCTGGTGACCGAAGTTGGAATCCACAGATGATATACATGAAAGAGCTCATAAGTCTTTGTTCTTTCTTAATTACTATTAGACTCACTGTCATCCTTGGGTATTGTACCCATCTGCATTTCCTTTCAAGGCTAAAACAGTGGAGCCGTGGCTTCTCTGCTGAGGAGTAGCCTCATGTTTGCAAAATATGGGAGTGGAATGTGAGGTGGGAGGCGGGTGAGGGGTTAGGAGCAGGTTGGAGGTGTTCTTGCTAGGAGGGGCTGGGCTCGTGCCAGTAGTTTTATTATAGGTTTGGGATTCTGGGACATTGGTCACCTCATGTATATTGCTTCCTTACCTGTAAGGCATTCTTTTTTTTTTTTTTTTTTTTTTTTTTTTATTTTAATAAACATATAATGTATTTTTATCCCCAGGGGTACAGGTCTGTGAATCGTCTGGTTTACACATTTCACAGCACTCATCATAGCACATACCCTCCCCAATGTCCATTTCCCCACCACCCTCTCCCATCCCCCTTCCCCCCCGCAACCCTCAGTCTGTTTCTTGAGATTGAGTCTTTTATGGTTTGTCTCCCTCCCAATCCCATCTTTTCATTTTTTCTTTTCCTACCTCCCCCCAAACCCCCCCACCTTGCATCTCCACTTCCTCATATCAAAGAGATCATATGATAGTTATATTTCTCCGATTGACTTATTTCGCTAAGCATGATACCCTCTAGTTCCATCCACGTCGTCGCAAATGGCAAGATTTCATGTCTTTTGATGGCTGCATAGTATTCCATTGTGTATATATACCACATCTTCTTTATCCATTCATCTGTTGATGGACATCTAGGCGCTTTCCACAGTTTGGCTATTGTGGACATTGCTGCTATAAACATTCGGGTGCACGTGCCCCTTCGGAGCACCACGTTTGTATCTTTAGGATATATACCCAGGAGTGCAATTGCTGGGTCGTAGGGTAGCTCTATTTTCAGTTTTTTGAGGAACCTCCACACTGTTTTCCAGAGTGGTTGCACCAGCTTGCATTCCCACCAACAGTGTAGGAGGGTTCCCTTCTCTCCGCATCCTCGCCAGCATCTGTCATTTCTTGACTTGTTAATTTTAGCCATTCTGACTGGTGTGAGGTGGTATCTCATTGTGGTTTTGATTTGTATTTCCCTGATGCCGAGTGATGTGGAGCATTTTTTCATGTGTCTGTTGGCCATCTGGATGTCTTCCTTGCAGAAATGTCTGTTCATGTCCTCTGCCCATTTCTTGACTGGATTATTTGTTCTTTGGGTATTGAGTTTGATAAGCTCTTTATAGATTCTGGATACGAGCCCTTTATCTGATATGTCGTTTGCAAATATCTTCTCCCATTCTGTCAGTTGTCTTTTGGTTTTGTTAACTGTTTCCTTTGCTGTGCAAAAGCTTTTGATCTTGATGAAATCCCAATAGTTCATTTTTGCCCTTGCTTCTGTCGCCTTTGGCGATGTTCCTAGGAAGAAGTTGCTGCGGTGGAGGTCAAAGAGGTTGCTGCCTGCATTCTCCTCAAGGATTTTGATAGATTCCTTTCGCACATTGAGGTCCTTCATCCACTTTGAGTCTATTTTCGTGTGTGGTGTAAGGAAATAGTCCAATTTCATTTTTCTGCATGTGGCTGTCCAATTTTCCCAGCACCATTTGTTGAAGAGACTGTCTTTTTTCCATTGGATATTCTTTCCTGCTTTGTCGAAGATTAGTTGACCATAGAGTTGAGGGTCTATTTCTGGGCTCTCTATTCTGTTCCATTGGTCTATATGTCTGTTTTTGTGCCAGTACCATACTGTCTTGATGATGACAGCTTTGTAATAGAGCTTGAAGTCTGGAATTGTGATACCACCGACTTTGGCTTTCTTTTTCAATATTCCTTTGGCTATTCGAGGTCTTTTCTGGTTCCATATAAATTTTAGGATTATTTGTTACCTGTAAGGCATTCTTGACTTTGTTTTAAGCAGGGCTCATTCATCCCGCCTACTTCCATCTGAGTTCACAGCACCTGACTCGTGCCCTCAGGTGTCGGGGAGCCGTCTGTCAATCCCCCGGCAGGCATGATGCAGCAGTGGGTGCGTAGCACGCGGGGCAGTGGGTGTCATGCTCTAACAGGAGGTTTGTGGCCGAAGTTGAGCAAAGTCGTCTCTCTGGGATATGGTCTGGCCGGGCCTGGGAGGGTGCGGGAAGGGAGCGAGAAGGGAGCATCTGTACTGTGCCACAGTTGGGTATTTCTAATTGGGTCCGCCCACATGCTTGACTCTGAACTTCCAAAACAAACATGCCTGTGCGTTTTGCCCAAGATTACACTGCTGGGTGTTTTTGTTGTACCTTCTGGCAACCTACATTTGGTTTCTCTTCCTCATTGTTGCTGTTTTATGGAATCTTTACTGGCATTTGTTGTTTTTCCACTTGGCCTACTTAGATTTGGTCTACTAAATACAGAGGAAATTGTCTCCATCCCAGGGGCCTGCCTTTGTCCTGGAGTGACCCTTCTGTTCAAGCTCACCTCTAACCTCTTCTGCTGCTTGTGACCCCCCTAACGGTGCTCAAGACAGAAGCCAATTTTGTCTGTCTTAGCGCTCTTCTCTTTCCTTACTTCTTAGGTTGTAGAGTTTAAGGACATGGTCGTTAATCAGAGCCTTAAGATAAAAAAATAAATAACCTTGGAAATAACATGGTTGTAAGGTCTATTTTATAAACTCCTTTGTAGAAGAAATAAATGTTTAATGGCTTTGTTGATAAGATGCTGTAAGTTAATGTTGAGGGCTTGGGAAGTTGATCTTATTCATTTTACTCAGAGTTTGAAAACAAAAATGTAAAAAACCAGCTATTGTCTCTCCATTTACTTGATATTTTCATGATCTTAGATTTTATTTTTCCCCTCTTCAGGAAATTTGCTATAGATGGCATTTGTGACTAATTAGGGACTTACCTAAACAATACGACTGAAGAGCTCTTTTCCTGTGTTCTGGGCCTTAAAATTTTCTTTAACCTTAGTTATGCCTTCAAAAAGCCTAATTATCTACCTTAGTTCCAAGATTGAAATTATTTTAAGGTAGTTAGGATCTGTAATGTCAATTGACATTTTCCCCTAGTAATTACATACTTGTTTAATTGATGAATACCTCTTTATTTATTTTTTAAAGAGATTTTATTTATTTATTTGAGAGAGCACATGTGCACATGAGCAGGGGGGGAGGGGCAGAAAAGGAGGGAGAAGCAGACTCCTCGCTGAGCAGGGAGCCCAGTGCAGGGCTTGATCCCAGGACCCCGAGATCATGACCTGAGGCAAAGGCAGACACTTAGCTGACTGAGACACCCAGGCGCCCGAGATAAAATACCTCTTAAAAAAAAAAAATTACAAGGGACGCCTGGGTGGCTCAGTTGGTTAAGCGGCTGCCTTCAGCTCAGGTCATGATCCCAGCGTCCTGGGATCGAGTCCCACATTGGGCTCCTTGCTCGGCGGGGAGCCTGCTTCGCCCTCTGCCTCTGCCTGCCACTCTGTCTGCCTGTGCTTGCTCTCTCGCGTGCTCTCTCTCTCTCTCTGACAAATAAATAAAATAAAATCTTAAAAAAAAAATTACTGTATTTTAGATCAGCATTGTGCGACAGAAACATGATATGAGCCTCATATATAATTTTAAAGTTTTTAGTAGCTACATTAAAATAAAAAGTAACAAATGAAATTAATATTAATGCTTATATAACTCAATATATCTAAAATATTTCAACTTGTAATCGATGTAAAAACTATTATGTTCTTTTTTTCATATTAAACCTTTGAAATCTGGTCTATATCGATTCGAATTAGCCATATCTCACGTGCTCAGTTGCCATCTGTGGCTCGTTTGGACAATGTAGTTTTGGACAACACTGTTTTGAGTATTGTGGCAGAGCTGCATGCCTACTCCAGAGAGATTTTTAATGTATGTCTTAGAACCTTGGATGAAAGGCATTTTTAAAATGTTTTTATTGGGAAATAATTTCAAACTAATACCAAAGTGGCCAGGAAGTAAAAAGAACACTGAGTCTTTACTCAAAATCACCTCTTGTTAACCTGCACTCATTTCTCTTATGTGCTCCCTCCTTCTCTTGAGCCCTCCCTCCCATGCCCCATGTGTGTGTGTGTGTGTGTCCCCCTCCCAAATCATTTGAGAATATTTATCTTGATCTTTTATCCTGAAGTATTTCAGTGTATATTTCCTAAGAATAAGGACATTCTGTCACATAACCACTATAGTACAGTTACCAACTTCAGCAAATACAGCATTAATTTAGTACTCCAATATATATATATTTTTTTAATTTTTAAAATTTTTTATTAACATATAATGTATTATTAGCCCCAGGGGTACAGGTCTGTGAATCGCCAGGTTTACACACTTCACAGCACTCTGCATAGCATATACCCTCCCCAATGTCCATAACCCCCCCGACCGTTTCCCTACCCCCCCACCCCCCAGGAGCCCTCAGTTTGTTTTGTGAGATTAAGAGTCTCTCATGGTTTGTCTCCCTCCCGATCCCATCTTGTTTCATTTATTCTTTTCCTACCCCCCAAGCCTCCCACGTTGCATCTCCACTTCCTCATATCAGGGAGATCATATGATAATTGTCTTTCTCCGATTGACTTATTTCACTAAGCATAATGCCCTCTAGTTCCCTCCACATTGTCGCAAATGGCAAGATTTCATTTCTTTTGATGGCTGCATAGTATTCCATTGTAGATATATACCACATGTTCTTTATCCATTCATCTGTTGATAGAGATCTAGACTCTTTCCATAGTTTGGCTATTGCAGGCATTGCTGCTATAAACATTCGGGTGCATGGGCCCCTTCGGATCACTACGTTTGTATCCTTAGGGTAAATACTCAGTAGTGCAATTGCTGGGTTGTAGGGTAAGTACTCTAATATATTATTGTCCATATTCCGCTTTTGTGAACTTTTTTCTCTAGTACAGGATCTAGGTTAGGGTCACACATTGCATTTAGTTACTATGTATCTGTAAGCCCCTTTACTTTGGGACAGTTCTTTAGGGTTTTGGTTTTGTTTTTCATCTTTTATGACATCGGCATTTTGAAAGAATACTCCTCCCCCTCTTTAATAGAATGTTCTGCATTTGGAGTGTGTCTGATTTTTATAATTATTAAATTCAGGTGAATCATCCCCAGCTGAGTCCTCCATGAGTTATGTTGGATGTTGGGTCTTAAGGTATCACGTGTGGAGGCACACAGCATCTGTCTGCTCCTCGTTGCTGATGTTAATTTTGATCCAGTGTTCTTGCTGTGTAGTTAATGTGTTTTCCCCTTGCATTTACAAGCAGGCAGTGGGAGGATACTTTAAAACAACGCACATTTCCTGTTCCTATGTGGATTGATCATCCATTGATTCTTGCTTGAACCAGTCTTTACTGTGATGGTTGCAAAACGCTGATTTTAATCTCCAGTCCTCCCTGCATATATGGATATTCTGTGGAAGCAAGAGCTCCTTGTTCTTCCCCGTTCATCCGTCCATCCACCCACCTGTCTGTCGCCTGTGGGAACTCATGGATTTCTCTTGATCTCAGTTTTCTGAACTTGTTTTTTCTTTTTTTTCAAGACTTACTACCTTAATTATACCCAGTTTGCTCAGATTGTTTCAGATTTGGTCAGTGGAAGCTCTGTCAGGCTGATGTGTTCTTTCAATACACTCCAGCCATCGGGGGTGCCTCTTTGGGACATAGCAAGATGTCCCAGCCTCATCTCATATATAATTTCTCTGAGGAGAAATTCTGCTTTTGTCGGGGTATGGAGGGATATGGTGGTATTAGAAACCAAGATCTGGCCTCTAGATGTGACCATTGCTTCTGGGTGTTCCTTGCCACTGGGCTCTCAGTGGATATTTATCTGCGAATATATGTACCGTGGAGGTCTGGGTCAGTTAGGAGACAGAAACCCCGTTGTAGGTTAAACAGGGAAAGTTTAACAGAGAAATTATTAACTGATAAAAGCATTACAGTAGATACAAAGAAACTATATGGGACCCTATGACTGGGGGTGAGGACCCAAGGAAAGACACGCTTGGAAGGGGGTTCAGATCTCTCTGGCAAAGGTGTGGTTCATCCCAGCAGATAGCAGAGAAGTTTGTTGGCTGAGCGAGACTGGAGCGGTCTGAAGGCGAGCAGTAAACAGCGCTTCGGAGAGCAGTCAGAGGAGTGAGTGATCACCAGCTGGTGGTGTGGGATGCAGGGGAAGTCTGGGGGTAGAAGGTTCTCAGAGTGAATGGGCCACATGAGGGCTTGGAGGAATGGGGCTCACAGAAGGAGTGACCACTCGTGTGCAGCCTTCCAGGCCATGGACAGCTGAGAAAACAGGTGGCAGGGGCTCTGGTTTCTGTGGTGAGGGAACTGCAGAAATGTCACTAGCCAAAGGCCAGGGGGTCACAAGAGAGACTGTTCTGAGCCAGTGGCTGTGGCAGTTTCTGTTGGATTTCCTCACACCCACCCAGCATCCCCCCACCTCCATGGCCCTGGGGAATTCTCTTTCCCCGATGGTGTCCCTCCAGTGCCCTGTACTGAAAAAGTTTAACATCACGCTCACATTAAAGGAGAAACGCTTAAGAGAATTCCATTGTCTTACCAGTGCAGACATGGAAAGGTGTATTTGGAGCTGAGAGGTGATAAACTGACACACACACGTATAGCACATGTGTGTATTTAGGAGTCCTGAGTTTACGCCGATATTTCCAATTCCATACTACCCCCATGGCTTCCTTCCTTTCAAATTTGTATTTTTCCTTCCATAGTTTGTGCAATCTCATAGTACATCTGAAATAGTCTTAGGGTCTCTTCACCCATCCTAATACAGAAACACACCTACATAAAAAGATGTTATGGACTGAATGTTTGTGTCTCCCCAAGATTCATATTTTGAAGCCCAGACTGCCAATGGGATAGTATTTGGAGATGGAGCCTTAGGGAGGTGGTTTGGGTTAGAGGAGGCCATGGAGTGAGGCTCCTGTGATGGAATTCGCTCCCTTGTAAGACGAGACACCAGAGAGCTTGCTCGCCCTTTAGTGTGCAAAGAAGAGGTCAGGTGAACACACAGTGGGATGCTGGCCATCTACAAGCCACAGAAGATGCCTTGTTATGAAACCTACTTTGTCGGTCACTTTGAACCCTGTATTTTCAGCATCTAGAATTGTGAGAGAGAAAATTTTGGTTGTTTAGGCCATTCAGTCCATGGTATTATGTTATGGCCACTGAGCTAAGAGAGAAGAGCTCAGGGTCTGCTGGCAGGGTGTCCCTGCACGCCACCTCCCCCCACACTAGGGACAACTAGGTAACTACTGATGTTCTTAAATGACTTGGATTAGTTCCCCTCTACTTTTTCTTCAGTTTAGTTAAGTAATTCATCTGAAACACAGTTGGGTTTATTTGTTTCAGTTTCGTTTTCATTTTTTGGATTTTCCCCTCTATCCGTTCTTGTTGATTTTATTTTGTTTTGCATATGTAGAACATTAACATCCTTTGAAAACTAAAAAAACACACAAAGAGGTATTCTTGGAGAACTGACATTCCTTCCCTTATCTCTTCTACCCTTTCCACCCACCTGATAAATTCTCTTGTTACCTTATGATATTTGTTTGCCTTCTATAAAAGTTAGTGTCTCTATGATTTAAATGTTTTCTTCCTTCCTCTTCTTTGGTTGACAAGAGCATTTTTTATATATATGTGTGTGTGTGTATACACACACACACACATATATATATATACACACACATACATATATATGTGTGTGTTTTGCCTGTTTTATTGAGATATAATTTGACATATAACATTGTATTAGTTTTAGGGATGTGTGTGTATGTGTGTGTGTTATATACATACAAATGCTTTTTTACACTTTGCTTTTCCACTTAACATCTGGAGGTGACTTCATGTCCACTCGTGCAGATCGCCCACAGCCCCTTTCAGCCCACGGTGCTCTGCTATGTGTATGTGCCAGGATCAATTCAGCAGCCTCCAAGTTCGAGTATGTAGGGAATTTCCTGTAGTTTGTAATTATAAATAATGCTGCAGTGAATCACTTGTGCATATGTATTTTCATATTATTGGAGATGTGTCTTCGGGGTAAGTTCTTAGATGTAGGATTGCTGAGTCAAATGTGAAAGCATATGTGGTTTTGTTATATATTGCCAAACTCCCTTCTGTAATGGTACAACTATTTTGCATTCCTACCAGCAATGTATGAAAATACCTTTTCTCCCACAGCTTCACCAACAGAGTGTATTATCAAGCTTTTAAGCTTTTGCCAATCTGCTAGATAAGAAATGGCACCTCAGTATAGTTCTTATTTGACTCTCTTTTATTACAAGTGCACTTGAACATGTTTTCAAATACTTAAGGGCCATTTTTGTTATCTTATGAGTTGTGTAGTCACATCCTTTTGTCTATCTTTCTACAGGATTTTTAATCACTTTGCCGTCTTCAAATTTTAAAAGCTCTTAGCTGGGGACATTAGTTTTTTATTTGTGATATGTACGCTTTCTCTCTTTTATTTATCTTTCCACTTTATTATTATTATTATTATTACTATTATTTATTTATTTATTTATTTATTTTTGGCCTGCAGAAATTCTGAAAACTTTTTATTTTGTTAAATTTATCAGTCTTTTATTGCTTCTGGATTTTAAGTCATAAATAGAAAACCCCTTTCTATACCTCAGTTATAGGTGAATTTACTCATATTTTCTTTAGGTTCAGGAAAAGACTCATAACAGACTATTGCTAGTAAGAAAAGCAACGTATACTTTGTACTTGTTATAGAATCTCTCATGCCTGGCTTTCTTATAATAGGACCAATGGTAATTAAGCACAGTTAGACCTGCCAGGCAGTTTGCTTTTAAATTCATGCGAATGGATAATCTAAAGAGCAGAGAGGTCACCCTCCAGGTAAAGCTTGAATTTTAGTCAGTCATAGTATTGAGAATATGGTTTGTTTTATTTTTTAAAAGATTTTATTTATTTATTTGGGAGAGAGAGAGAGCACAAGTAGGGGAGAGGGAGAAACAGACCTCCTGCTGAGCAGGGAGCTCCATGCGGGCTTCCGTCCCAAGATCTGAAGACAGACGCTGAACTGACTGAGCCACCCAGGCGCGGTGATAATATAATTGATTACTCTGTTTGATTTGTTTATTTTGAGTTATCCTTAAGACCAGGCCACTCTTCCTGAGATTCTTGTCTGTTTATTGGTCCTTCGTTTCAGGTGGTTTCTCCCCAATTCGATGGAGCATTTTGCTTAGTCTCATCAACATCTTAGAGCTCTGTCTGTCTGACCTCAGGGCTGCAGTTATCTGGAGAGAGGTTTTATAGGCCATGATATTTCTTAGCTTGTTCCCTGTGACCCTCACGGAGGAGAGTGAGACTTGGGATGCTGATTGGGACAGGCGGGTACTAAGCAATAGGTCCTCACCTCCTTTCTCTGTAGAGACTTATGTGAAAGGCCCCCTCTGCTAATGAGCTCACGGCAGTCCAGAGGCTGGGAGGGAGCAAGTTCCCTTTTCTTACTGAGTAATTGAAAATAATGTGGTGAATCATTTTCACACAGTGAGAAATGAAGATGGTGCCTGGGAGCAGTCACTTGACACTGAGCTATTGTCGTCTCTTTGAAACTCCCCATGTGATGATGGACCTGAATAAGCAGGAAGGAGCCTGGGGTTCTGGTCCAGTTCTGATAGTCTTTGCATTCGTGACCATGGGCCAGCTACTTTCTGACCTTTAATTTTGTTTGTCTTTAAAAATCATGCAGTCTTTAAGAACTTGTCTAGCTCCAAGGTTCCAAATTCTTCGAGTTTCTTTTATTTCCTACTTTTAACACATTTAATTGTTCTATTCCCCAACTGCTAAGTACTTGAGTCTTTTGCCACCCCCTCTTCTTTTATAAACCAAATATTCACATTATTCTGAAAATTCTTAGTCTTAAGAACAGTGTTCAGATAAGTTGATTGGTACTTGATATTTTGTCATTTGTGTGTGTGTAAGTTCCATGGGAGCTGGGAGTTGCCTTTGGCACCTTAAAATAAATGGTAAGTAGTGTATTTCTTCTTAGTGTGGCTTAGTTCTAGAAGGGAAAATCAATTCTAGGGGCTTAGTGACATTGAGGTAGGCCTTAATGACTCAGGTTTATTACCATATAGACCAGTGACTTGACTTTGTTTCATGGCCCTGAATTGTATAAGTATGGCCAGAGGTCATGAAAATGCATTGTTGCAGAAAGAATGAGGTGAAAGTGTAGCTTGATCCTTACAGACCCATTCAGGCAACTTGAAAAACAATTCAAAATACGGTAATGAATTCATATTAAAACCCTCAAACCTCCCCTCCCCCAACAGAACTTTATGTTCTGCTGTTTCATTTGTATAATGGGATTTCCTTCATGTCTGAAAAATGGATAATTTAATTATTAAAAGAGAATCCATTCTCAGTTGGGATGACATTTATTAGGAACATTTGGCCCTGCTGTTGAGCAGCTATCTTATTTTTCTTATGTGGAAAAAGAGCCAATTAAATTTTCAAAGATGTGACCCAGAGCCAGATGTTCTCTTGAAGTAGCCCACATCCCGTTTTTTAATGATCAAAAGTATAAAATAATTCATGTTGCCACATAACAGCCAATGATTGTCATAGATTTAGCTTAATGTAGAAGGAAAGGCCAAGACTTTCATGTAGTGTGAAATTTACTGAAGTTCTGTGGATTTACCATAACGTCTATAAATGGAAAGCTGCTTTTCTAGAATAGATTTATACCTGGAAAGTCAGCTTCTGATATATATATTTTAAAGATTTTATTTATTTATTTGACAGAGAGAGAGACAGCAAGAGAGCGAACAGAAGCAGGGGAAGTCGGAGAGGGAGAAGCAGGCTTCCTTTCTGAGCAGGGAGCCTGATGTGGGGCTCAATCCCAGGACCCTGGGATCATGACCTGAGCCAAAGACGCTTAATGGCTGAGCCACCCAGGCGCCCCCTCATAATTTTTCCTTAGTGATGTTGAATTGTGGCAATTGTTTTACTGTTGATGTTTAAAAAAATAAAAATATCTCAAATATTTGACTTAAGTTTTCATTCAACTCATTTGAAAAACACTAAGCCTCTTCTTTGTGCTAGCTACCATGCCAAAAGCTGTGGGTTTTTGCTTGATTGTTTGTTTTGAAAGATTTTATTTATTTATTTGTCAGAGAGAGAGCGAGCACAAGCAGGGGGAGCAACAGGCAGAAGGAGAAGCAAGCTCCCCGCGGAGCAAGGAGCCTAATGTGGGACTCAATCCCAGGACCCTGAGATCATGACCTGAGCCAAAGGCAGATGCTTAACTGACTGAGTCACCTATGTGCCCCAAGTGCTGTGATTATAGGGATAAATAAGATGAATACAGATTTTAATTAATTATGCTGTATTTGGTTGCAAGTACAGAAAACGCACTCATACTGATTTGAGCATTTAGTAAAAGAAATGTGTTTGGCTTGTGAAACTAAGAACCCTCAAGGGATATCAGATTTGAGTCA
This sequence comes from Martes martes, assembly GCF_963455335.1. Taxonomy (NCBI): domain Eukaryota; kingdom Metazoa; phylum Chordata; class Mammalia; order Carnivora; family Mustelidae; genus Martes; species Martes martes. The sequence continues at coordinate 9,202,389 of NC_137893.1, read as the reverse complement.
TGGCTGGGGCCCTTGGGACCTAGTGTCTCTCCATCTCTGTTTCTGTCAGTGTTGGCTTCACAGACAGGCTCATTCCTCAGGCTAACAGTCTCCGAGTTCTCACTGCATTGAAAAAGAGAGACTGCTCTTCCCCAGTAAAAGTGCTGGGCTTGACTCTGATTATGTGGAGCTGGTCATAGGCCTAAACCTGAACCAGACATTGTGGGCAAAGGGAGACAGTGCTCTGATGGGCCAAGCCTGAGCCAGGGGTGGATGGAGTCATCCCTTTATTAGACTGAAAACAGGGCATGGTGGTCGTAGGGGAAGATCAAGGCTCTACCCTAGGAGCAGAGAGTGAATGGAGTCAGCAGTAGCCAGTGTCTGCCTTCCAGCCTCTATGGTGGTGGCAGTGGTGGCCGTGGTGGCCGCGGCGGCACCGTCATGATGGAGAAAATGCAGGCTGCTGCAGGAGCACCTGGCAGGAGATTTCAGTACAAACCTAGCTGAAAAGTATGAAGAGTAACAACATGAGAAATGGACACTTAAGATTACATGCTTCAAGGAAACATAATGTGGTGAAGGCCCATGGAAATTAACCTTGTTTTGGACATTTGGGGGCAGCAAGCCTGTTGACTCTGTGCCTGTGAGCTCTCTCTGGTCCAGGTCAGTGCTGCGGGAGAGCTGCTGACCTGTGACTGCCCCAAGGCAGTGATGACGAGCTCCGGGTCCTGTGGAGCCTTCTACACCGCCTTCTGTTGTACTTTCTGTGGGGGAGCCGGCCAGTGGGCTGCAAGGTGAGGTTTGCTTTGGGACTTGAATCACTGCCACGAGGCAGAGCCAGGACCACGGAGGGACCAGACATGGAAGAAGGGAGTTTGAAGGTGAAAGGGTGATCACAGAACATTTCCAGCATGGTTTTGAGATAGGCCTTGACTGTGACAGAGTTTGCTCTTGACTGTGGGAGCTTTGCCTCACTTTGTCTGCGGTCTCCCCTCCTGGGAATCCCTGAGGACCCCTCTTCTCATGTGAATGTAATCCCTTCTGGTCGGGCCTTCTCCGTGCTCAACAGTGAGAACCGTTCTCAGAGGGATTACAGAGCTCAGGGAACGTTCATCCAGTGGCCAAGTGAGCTTAGTTGAGGATGATCTGCTCCTGGGTGATGAATGATGCTCACTGTGAGGCCAGAAGCAGGAGTGTAGTCTGACCGGGACCTTGAGGACAGCTGCTTGTCCTTTGGTGGTGACCTCCAACATTGTTGACCGTCAACGCTGTTGGAACTGCATAGCCACTAGTAGACATAGAGATCTGTCATTTTACAGTGGAGCATACACTAACCTTGGTAATTTGGTGACCAGTGAAAATGTGTTTTTTGGGGGAAAGTTTATCAGAATTGTTTTAGATTTATGTAGCCACTAGACTTAGCAAACCTCAAGCATAGTGTACACATTAAGTTTTTGGCCACTGGTAACTGTTGAGTACAAATTGTGTTTACTGATTAGGTCCCTAGTAATTTAGATCTATTTTCTTAAGTTTGTCCCTGAGTCACTAGGTGAGTTTCCTTCCCCACTGCCTTCTGCTGTGCGTGCATCTCTCCTGTGTGTATGCATGCCTTGGGGCGGGTAGTGAGGGCATGGTAGGGGGCACACAAGCGCACACATATGAATCTGGTGGGATTATCCCTGTCAGAGGAAGAGGTGGTCCCACAGAGGAGCCTGGACTCGGTCCTGGAACCGTTCACCACAAGCACATTGTCCCTGGGCTTTCTGTGACTGTGCTGTCGCAGTCCTGCCTCTCACCTTCCTGAGGGGAGTTCCCTTCACTCTGACATCACCAGGGAAAAATGGTTCAGTTTTCTGGACTCCCATTTCGTCCTGCCTTTTCTCAGAGTGCCCTGCCTCCCACTTCAGCCCGCTGAACCGCTTGCCGCTCGTTGCTTGGACCGCTCGCTGCACAGAAAACCCTTTGCCTTCTGCGATGTTTGGGGACGTGCACATCATCTGGTTTATGCTGTTTGAGTTAGAGCCTTTGAAGGACTGCTGAGCTGCTGGAAATGGCACGGAGGAAGTAAGACTGAAGAATTAATGAATTTTAAGGCTGTCCCTCTTTGCAAAGTCTGCTTAAACTGCTGCACTTAAAAAGTTTATTTACATAAGTGTGTATTATTTATCAACATGAGTAGCATCTGAACTTTGTTGTTCATTTGCACACACTTTAGACCCAAATCCTGAAAACTAGTGTTTCGTTTATGTAGCCTGGGTCGTCTGTGGAGGGACAGTGTCTCTGTATGGCTCAGTCATTTGGGGAGGTAAGTGCACAGCTAACCTGGTATCCTGGGCATGTTGGCTTCCTCGAACAACGGAAGAACTCATTCTATAATACGTGTTTGGGATTTTTGACACTTCCAAGTGCAAGTGTAAGACCATGTGTGCATTGCCCATATTACCTATCTTTCAAAAGGGTAGATGACAGACACCGTCGTATGAAGGACACAGGATTTGGAGTTAGATGGATCTTGCAACAGTTCCGGGTTTTACTACTTAGTGATTGCATCGTCTTCAACACGGTGTCTTAGCTATGAAGCAAGGATTATAAAATCCTGTAGGGCTATCATGAGGACCAAATGGGATAATGCGTATTTACTTCCTACAGAAGATATCTGGAATAGTGTTTGACCCCGAGAAGCTGCTCAACAGATAACTCCTAGGCTTTCTGTAGGACAGAGAGATTAAAATGAACAGTGTGCCTCGGGCCCAAACCTTTAAATTCGGGCATACTGCTTCACACTTATAATCAGCAGAATAGTGGTTTGCTGGGGCGCCTGGGTGGCTCTGTGGGTTAAAGCCTCTGCCTTCGGCGCAGGCCATGATCCCAGGGTCTTGGGATCAAGCCCCACATGGGGCTCTCTCCTCAGCAGGGAGCCTGCTTCCCCTCCTTCTCTCTCTGCCTGCCTTTCTGCCTGCTTGTGATCTCTGTCTGTCAAATAAATAAATAAAAATCTTAAAAAAAAAAAAAAAAAGGAATAGTGGTTTGCTGTGTGGATCTGTGGAACCTGGGAAGTGCTGCTCCCCCCACCCCCCGCCAGGGCTGCCCCACCAGGACCGGCCCCAGGGGGTGAGGGAAAGCAGACCCATTGCGGCAGAGGAAAATGGGGTTTCAGGGCGGTGGCATGTTGAGGTTGGCCAAGGCTCACAGTTAGTAGACTCCGGGTGGGGTAGGAGTTGTGCACAAATTGTGCTCCTTGGGTATGCTTAACTTGGAACTGCTTGTGAGCAAGTCTGGGCTTTGTGCTTTGTCTACAAAGTGTTGCTCCAATTCCTATCAAAGGGCTAAGTGAGAACAGAGCTCATGCTGGTTGAAACTGAGTCCAAAACAATGTTGTGATTTAGCTTCTCCAGACTTTGGCTGGTTGAGTCACCGTGGGTATGCTTTTACTTTTTTTGTGTTTCTAACCAAACAAAACACAAGTTAATGCTGGGAGGGGGCCGTGATGAAAAGACTAAAGGCTCTTCACTGCCTTTTTGTTTTATTTTGTTTTAATCTGACAGGACAAATAGTTTCACTTAAAATGAAAATACTAATAAAATGAAGTATATATACTATTCCTATCACTCTGCCTAGCTTATCAGATATAAAAAGGATCTATGTGGGCTTCTTTTTAGTGCTAAAAGGTCCAGTATTTTCAATTTTAAAGACTCACTTAGGCAAAGTATTTACTTTAATGATTTAAGACTGGTCTAGACTTTCAGCTTTGGCTGGAACAAAACCCCTTGAGCCACTCCTTTCCTTTCTTTCTAAAATACAAATAAGCTTACATTTCTAGCCTTACTTTATGACAGGAATAATTATGATTCCATAATTCTTTGATCTTTGCTACCAGCTAATTTGGCATTGCACTTTAATGTATGTGCATATTTTTTTTCAAAACTTGGATATAAAGTGCGATCACATCTGTAGCAAACTGCTAGATAAAGTTCGGTTATAAAATCCCATAATGGAAATGTTAGGTAGGTTTTTTTTTCCTAGCAAATAATTTTTTGTTGCACTTTTCCCCTAAAATAAACCATTACAGTAAAATATGGTTATGTAGCTTTCGATAGATTGGAAGCCTTACAGTCCTACACTGCAAGGGTAATTGGCATGAATAATGTGATCCTAAGGCATTACAGTGTTCCAGAGTGCCGTCTTCACCATTATAGCAGGGTTATTTTGAGTTTTTTCGTTCATTAAATGTTATTGCATGATAATTACTTGAAAAGTGGAACTCTCCATATTTCATATACATGAGAACTTTTTTGGATATATTTATTTATATATATATTTATTTACTTGAGAGAGGGAGAGAGAGCACAGTGGGGTGTGGGGGGCAGAGAGAGAATCTCAAGCAGACTCCCTGCTGAGTGCAGACCCCCCTCCCCAACTCAGGGCTTGATCCCACGACCCTGAGATCATGACCAAAGCTAAAACCAAGGGTCGGACACTTACCTGACTGAGCCACCCAGGCACCCCAAGAACTTTCTTATTTAAAAAGTGATGTATGGTCCATAAACATATATGTGTATATATACTTACATATATGCACACACATATATATGTATACATGTACATAATTATAAATATTGATATAGAAAATACATGTATACATTCTTAGTCTAATCATTTCTTCCCATTCTGTTGCTAAGCCTGGTTGAGCCGCCATGATCTTTGGTTTGGATTACTGCACTGGTCATCTAGCTGGTCATCTGGTTCTCTAGACTTTCCTTTAGTCCGCACTGTGGCCAGAATATCATTTCTAAGCATTTGGATATCCCTTACCTCTCTGACTCAGGTAGCTCCTGACCTGCCCTTTCCTCTGACTTCCTCCTGGCCCCCCTGAAGTGCAGTTTGTGCACTGACCACCTTCTATGCTCTGATGGGCAAGGCCCAAGTTTCACAGCTCTTCTGCCCAGTTGGTGCCTTTTCTCACTTAGATGCCCTGTTATTTAAGGTTGATTCCTCCAAGGGGCTTTCCCTGACCAAGCCACAAGTTACCCTTCTCCAGCTCTCTTGCCTATCACAATTAGATTTTGTTCCTTGAAATCCCATTTGGATTCCATTACCTCTGAGATTAAAAATCTAGAAGGGTTTTCTAAATTGGTATCAAATGCAAACTCTCCTAGTTGGATTTCTTTCTTGATTTACTGTGTCATGTGAACATTTATGTTTTATACAGTGTACTTAGAGTCCCTTCCCTTGCTGAGACGCTTCTAACGATTGGGTCACTTAATAGTGTCATAAATAACCTGTTTATTTTTTATTATTTATGTATATAATGTCATAAATCCCAAATGCTGACTACATGCATGATTTTATGTTAGGGTCTTTCTCCGTGTTTGTGTATGCTTTTTTAGAGCTTGAGTGGGTATGCACCTGTCCTTTGGTATTTTGTACTTGTATTTTCACGTACATCAGATGGTCCTGAGTTGTGTGGTACCGAGCCACACATGCTCACACTCACTTAGGCTCCTCAATGAAAAACCAGAATAAAATGAAGGTGCTTGGTTAAGCTGGTTCTCTGTCATGGCCTGCTGCAATCCCTCGCTCAGCCTGTGGACCAAGGTGAGTGGTTCTTGTGGTGGTGGTTGCATTTTTGCTTCTCCAGCTCTGTGTCAGGTCTGTTCTTGAGTTCTTGAGGCAGAGGCTGAGCAAGACTTAATTTGACTTCCTGAGCGGAGTAGGGCCAGCCCCCTGCTTATACACATTAGCAACAGTGAAAGTAGGCCTTGCTATTAACTTAAAATGGTGTTGTTTCATTTACACTTAATGGTTACACAGGTTGTGTTCTTTTTTCTTTTTTTTAAAGATTTAATTTATTTATTTGACAGAGATCACAAGTAGGCAGAGAGGCAGGCAGAGAGAGAGGGGGAAGCAGGCTTCCCGCTGAGCAGAGAGCCTGATGCAGGGCTTGTTCCCAGGACCCTGAGATCATGACCTGAGCCGAAGGCAGAGGCTTAACCCACTGAGCCACCCAGGCACCCCACGGGTTGTGTTCTTAAGAGATGAAGAAACACTGGTGTCATTTCCTGGGAAGAAGTCTTGGGTGGTAGTGCTCCCTTTTATAACCGAGAGCCAGCCAGTGTGGTGCTGCGGACTCACAGACTAGCTGTCTTGTGCAAATCAGGGTTGTCTGCGTCGCTAAAGCTCAGTGTGTCATGATTGAGTAGCATCTTGTCATAGAGCCATCCCATTCTTGATTTAAACATTCACTCACTGAGGGCATTTAAAAAGTATTTTCAGGTTTTCCTAAGAGTAAATAGTGCTACTCTCTTTTTATAAGTTCCTTTGGGATTATGTTTTAGAGCTCCATTCTCAAAAGTGGGATTTAATAGGATTACCAACTTGAGTAATTTAAATGTTTGTCGTATATTTCCAGAAGGGTTGGCAAAATGACTAACACCAGGTATTTTGAAGACTTCTGGAGTCTAGTAGTTCTAGCTCATATGGAGTCTTAATTTTTTTTTTGCAGCTAATTAAGGGGCTTAAAGTAGTATATTATGGTTTTAGTTTTTATTTCTTCATTTATTAATTAGGTTGAAATTTTAAAAATAATATTTGGTCATTTGTGTAGACAGACACTGATTAACTTTGGGGATATAGCAAATTTTTATATGTTATATTTAAAATTGTTTTCTCTACCCATTTAAATATTGGGTACTTAAAAAAAAAATCAACAACCTATTTTACCTTTAACCACACCCTTGTATCTCTAACAACCACATTTAGCTTTATTTTATAGTTAAAATAAATACATAAATGTCTCTGTTCTAAATTCTTATTATCATTTAAACAAGACAGGGAAGGGCAAATAAGATTTTTTTCCTTTCAGAATATTCTTTGGTATTTATGACTACTTACTTTTTTCTGATAAATTTTACTGTCTTTTTTAAATTCCTGATAGCCAGGACTGCAGAGAGCAGGTTCTAGCTCTGAAAAACATTTGGGCCCCAAATAAGGGTGAGCCAGATAGAAATGCTCCCACAGGATTGATGTTGATCTGTGGCGTGTGGTCCATCTGCCTCCCAGACTGCCCGGCTCCGGTCATTTGTCTGCTTCTCCCATCCGCACCCACTGTGGCTTTGCCAATAGTTGTCCGCGGAGAGTTTGATAATGCTTCAAACCTGCATATTCACTGGGCACATGCCTCCGTTGCTATATTTAGTATCCCAGATAGACTCCTAATGTCTCTCTCCATTTGTCTTTCTTTATCTGTCATTAAGGCTTTATAATTTTCTTTAAATAGATTTCTTATATCCTACTTTAATTCCCCCAAACTACGCTTATTGAAGATATGATTGCTTTACAATTTCACTTCCAGATCATATAGATCTCTATTAATTTCTTAAAATTTTGAAGCCACAGGACAGTAAACATATCTAGTATATATGTATATTTCAGTATTCTTTGTAACTTCCAAAGTTGTGTACTTAGTAAAATGTACAGCATGTTCTCTTTTCTACTCTACATGAAAATACCTTTCCACCTTCGAGCTACAGCTTCTCTAATTAGTTCAGACATCTTTTTTTTTTTTTTAAGATTTTATTTATTTATTTGACAGAGAGAGATCACAAGTAGGCAGAGAGGCAGGCAGAGAGAGAGGGGGAAGCAAGCTCCCTGCTGAGCAGAGAGCCTGATTCAGGGCTCGATCCGAGGACCCTGAGACCATGACCTGAGCCGAAGGCAGAGGCCCAACCCACTGAGCCACCCAGGCGCCCCCAGACATCTCTTTATGGAGTGCTCTTGGTTGAGAGACATAGAAGGACAATTGTGTGTTAAGACATGTTCAGATACAGTGGTATTAGTATTTTCTGTTTTTATTTTAGATCCCTGAGAATAGATCATTCTTTTTTTTTTTCCCTTTTTTTTTGAGATTTGCTTGTTTATTTTAGAGAGCAAGCAAGCAGGGGGAGGGGCAGAGGGAGAGAGAGAATCCATAAGCAGGCTCTCCCATGGGCATGGAGCCTGTCCCAGGGCTTGAGCTCACGACCCTGAGATCAGGGCCTGAGCTAAAACCCAGGAGTTTGTGGATCACCAAACTGAGCCACCCAGGTGCCCCAAGAATAGAGCATTCTTAAAGTCCCTAAACTAAAACATTTAGTTTTTTCTGGAGATTGAATAATGTGAATTCTTGAACAATAAAACTCTTTTAAATAAAGCCTTTGACTTTGAGATGCTCTGAAGTGGTTTTACGTGGGCACTTGTTAAGAATGTCAGAGAACAGTATCCTCTCGGAAGTAGCCACAGTGGTTGCTGGTGCAACTGGCTCCGGAATCTCCAGGGCATCTTCCCATGGACCCCGGAGATGGCGCGTCCTTGCCCTGAAGGTGAGGTTCTTCATCACTGCTGGTTTTCGGAGCACCCCTGGAACCCTCGCAGTTCTGTTTTAACCACTGTACCTTAGGGATTTTACTAGAGGATTACTGTCTTTTATTTTCTCCAATATTCCCATTTCTTCTTGGAGAAGAGTATTTAATAATGGTTAGTTGACAGAAAGAATTGAGTGAATTAGTAAGGATAGAAGCAAAAGTGTGAGTAACTTTTCTGTGTTTTAACTTCTTTTGGTTTGTCTCTGAGGCGTTTGGAGAGCGTCCAGCTGCATGATATCATTCCTGAGCCGGCGAAGTGCACATTCTAGCATGTGACTAGGCCAGCCTTTTCCATTCTGTGTTAGCGCATTTGCGGGTCGGTGTCACCATGAGCAAGTACAGAAGTCCGTCTTCTGGGACAGACTTGGAATGTGTGTAATAGGCAGACTCAGCCGAGTGTCCATTTTCTCCTCTATCTTCACTTAAAAAAAAACACAACACCACCCAAATACTCGTGGTGCGATTTGGTGGCAAATGCGAATAAAGAATGGTTGTTGTCGGGTATAAATAAAATTGCCATACAGTGAGAGCGTAGTTGGCTGGAGGTGTGTGTACAAGGTGTTTTGGAAGCAGTGAGGAGAATGTGACAGAATTCTTCAGGGGACGGTTCAGAGTGACTGGGTTATAAGTGGTTTCGAAGGGTAAATAGAAGTTTGTGAGGAGACTCGTTTGTTCAAGGGTGAGCATATTGTGGAGTAAGTGGGGCCATGTGTACCAAGGAAGGGATAATGTTATTCCCATTTATGGGATAACATTATCCCATGACAGCAGCTGAAGGCATTTCTGTAAAATGCTTTTACTGAAGCTGTGTGTGTAGCGTAGGTTCTGAATTGAAAGAGAAGAGGGACTGGGAGCCAGGGCTCCAGGCTTTTGCAGGAATCCTGGCACAAGTTTGCTCAGGCCGTAGTGTTGGGAATAAAGAGGGCAAATTTGAAAGAGACAGAGGAGGTCAAATTGTGGGACTGCTGACAGGTGTGAGGGGGATGGTAAGCAAGGATGGACTCAGAATTCGGACTCCTAAATCTATGAACAGATGTGACTGAGATCGCTGATGGAGACTTCATTTTGGGACTGGTTAGTTGCATTTGAGGATCAGATACAGTGTCTGTTTAAAGTTCAGGCAAATTTATACACACAGCAACACGGATGAGACTCCGGAACGTCATACTGAGTGAGGGAGATAGACACAGACTACTCCATGCAAAGTGTGTGATTCCATTTCAGTGAAACTCTAGAAGAGACAAATCTAATTTCTAATGTCCAAAAACAGACCAGTGCTTGTCTGGTGGGTAGCATGGTTTGGGGTGCCTTAGCATAACCTATTTGGGGTGATGGAATCTTGATTGTGCTCAAAATTCGTTGAAAGGCACACTTTAATGTGTGCACTTTGTTGTATGTAAGTTATACCTCAATAAAATTGATTTTTAAAAATTCGGGTTCAAGAGGGAGGTCTGGGCCAAAGGTAAGTAAACTTTGGGGTAAGGTTAGTAGGGTTTACGTTGTGGTTGAAATTCCAGGGGTTGGTGAGATTATCCTTGTCAAGTATGAGGAGGAAAAGAGGGCCGGAGAAAGAGGTCGGGGAAACCAACCTTGAAGGACACGGGAAGGAAGAGGAGCCTTTGGAGACAAGGCTAGTGGTTAGGGGTGGAGATGAACCAGAGGACAGTGACATAAATCCTAGAAAGAGAATTCCGTCGGGGGGGGTGGGGGGGGCTGAGGTTCTGCTTGCCGCCAAGGTGTCAGGTTGGGACTGTAAGAGTTAGCAGTTCAGAGGTCACTGCTTTTCAGTGACACCACAGTTGTCTGTTGAAGTGAGAAGGCTGACAGGGTGCGGGAGACGAATGAAGGCGCAGGCCGGGCGTCCTTGCTGGGAACTTTGGCTAGGAATGGACCTGGAGAAGTGGTGAGAGGTTGGGGGAGTCAGGGTCTAATTCTTAACAACTTCAAGGTCCTTTTATCTTTTTTGGGGGGTAGCTTGAGAGGCTCTTGTGGCAAAGGCCAGGTTTTAGGTCGAGGCGGTTGGTGGGCACGTCCTCTGAGGATACTGGTGGGTCAGGCTTTGACCCAAGGAGAAAAGCCATTTCCCATTTCTCTAAAAGCGGACGGATAGAGGTGTCAGGTGTGATGCCCGAGTAGGAAGTCCGTGTGGGGATGGAAGGCGGGGGACGGGGCCGACCTGCGGCTTCCAGAACATGGTGAAGCCTTGACATGGCCTCCCAGAAGCAGGAAGGGGGCCTGGCCAAGGCTGAATGAAGGACAGCTGGGCGTAGGTAAGCCTTGAGACCAGAAGCCACAGGGCAGTGCTGACTGCAGGCTCTGGTCTCTCAGTGTGCCCAGCATTTCAGAAAGGCAGGTTGCTGTCACTAACGTACAAAATGTTAGGTCATCAGATTAACGTTGTCTTTAATCTGGTTACTAAGAAGCATTACTTTACATGCCACAAGGTTATCCATTCGTAGCCCCTGTTCCCAGGGAATACAGAGCATTGTCTAGGAGGGTGGGCGTCATGGGCCCTTTGGCCCTCCCATCTGTGACCCACACGCACTGGAAGTAAGATTGGTAGGAGTTGTATTGGTGATTGACTTTGTGACTCCCCCCGGTAAAGATTTGTTCTGCTAGAAATTAGAGCCCTTTGCTCGAAGAGGATATGTGTTCTTTTTTATTCCCAGCTTTATTGAGATGTAATTGACAAATAAGTTGTGTAAGTTTAGGGTGTAGAATGGAATGATTTCGTACACGTGAATGTTGCAAAATGACTAGTACCCACAATAAGGTTAGTGATCGTATCTGTTGCCTCACAGAGTTACAGGGTTTTTTTGGTGGTGAGAGCTTTCTAGAACTTAGCTCCCTTCAGCTACCCAGTAAAGCATTAACTATGTTTCTGTGCTGTATGTTGCAGCCCCAGAACTCATCCTCCTGATGACTGGAAGTTTGTACCTTTTGACCCCCTTCCCCCATCTTCCCCTGAGCATGCGCTTTTCGTAATGAAAACACGTGGAAGGGTTAGCAGTTGGTGTTGCCCAGTGGAGCTGGGCACAGGGCTTATGTCGGCCTTAAATCTGAGCCATTAGGCCAGAGTCATTTGTTTGTGGTCTGTCTTTTAACAGGCATTTGAAATGTAAATGTAAATCTTTGCTGCTGGTCTGAGGACCACCCTGAGAACAGTTGTCTTTCCCAGGAATCCATACTGGCACATAAAGCACATCTGGGATCCTACATTAACTGTGACCGCAGTAAGTGCATAGGACCCCAGACACCAGCAATTCAAACAGATTAGTGGAGAAAGATGTGGTTTTTGCTGTTGTTTTTACTGGCCAGGAGAGCTACACCTTTTGCTGTGATCCTGTGCCCAGAAAAGGAAATGTCTCCTGGAACCTAAAATGTTTCTCTGGTTTGAGGCCTGGCCCTGCCCTGCAGTGAGCGCGGCATCAGGCCGTTTTACCAGGAATTCCTGCGTGTCTGACGTTTTCCAGTTGCTGGATTGTTGGGCTAAGCCAGGCAGAAAGCTTTCATGTCCCTCTTTGCTGCTTACTGGGCTCTCTGACCTCCTGATTTGTTTGTTTGTAAAACTCAGGACCTTGGCTACATACATGGGTTTCTGAAGACCCTTTGGGGTTGAAGTCCCAGGTACACCACTTAGTTAAGAAATGAGGTGTTGTATTACTTACCCTTTGCACCTAGTGTTCACTTCTGGAAGCTAGATTACGACTAAGTCTGTCCTGCCTACAGCACTGGCATGCCCTAGGCATGAAACAAGAGGGCCTAACCAAAACACTTCAAAAAGTGTAAAGCACCACACTAATGTTAGTTGTCTTTATTATCGTTACAAGTGCAGAGAAGACCCTGATTTTCAGTCTTTTCAGCCCTTCCCATGCCACCCAAAGATGTGTTTCTCAACATCCTTTTTGTAAAACCATACTGAGGGTGTGGGGGATGGGCAGTGATGGGACCCAAGAAAGTTTTGTTGAACTAGACTTGGTTAAATTAAGGTAATGATACAGATGTATAAAATCTACTCAGAGGCAAAAGTGATTCTGTGTGTGTGTTTTTTAAGTGTGCTTTTTCTTTATGGAGGTCAGAATGCTCTACCCTCGCTCTGCTAAGGTATTTTCTTTATTTAAATAAACCCATCAGTCCTTGGTAGTATGTGGTGTTTTATGAGGTGGGGGGGAGAGGGCGAGGGAGAACGTTAATTGAATTGGTCCTGTTGGGAAAAATTGACTATGGGAATTCATGCCTTGCTTGGGCAGTTAGCACCTGGTTTGTGGAGAACTTCAAGGTGAAGCATTTCTCAGTATCATTATGGGTAACACGAGATAACAAATGAATTTATTGGTTCTTGAAGTCAAAGAAGTGTCTTCTGTAGGCTAGTCATTTCCTTAGCATGGAGTATAAAAAGACTTAATGAGAAATGGTTCTGTACTCACAGGGCTCTTACTTGCGGGTAGGTAACACATCTGTAGGCCAGTGATCTACAAATCATGAGAAATTCCAGAGTACTGAAAGACTAAAAGCACTGTGATAACTTCGATATCTCTGACGATGTCAGAGAACCCTCCAGAAGCAGTACATTTGAATTGGATGTTGACAGGTGATTGCTCCCTCACTGAAGAATGGAAACCAAGTCATGCCATCCCAGGCACTGGTTGGGGGGGATGTGAAAACAAGCAACTGGTGTTGGGTAGGGGCCTGGGGAGGGCTGGGTTTGGAGACAGGTTGGAGACAAGTTGGGCCAGGTCCAGAAGAAAGTGCTAATCCAAGCTGTGGGATCTTTTTATGCAGTAAACAAGGGTCATTCGTTGTATGCACGTTTCTCTTCAGTACAGACTCTCTGGTATCTTGTTGTAAGGTAGCTTTTCATAGGAAGACAGGTAATTATTGCTTTATTCCTTCCTAGGTATATCAAAGGCAGATAATATCTCTAACCTGTAAGCTAAATTTCTTGTCTTTCTTTTTTTTTTTTTTTGAACTAAATGTCTTAAAACCCAGAATATTTTTCCTCTTCTCAGTTAAATGGACCTTGGCACAAAAGATTGACATTTTTGTCTAATTAACGTGATGAGCTGCTCTGTGGGTTTGGGCCCTACAGATTACCTTTTGGTGTGTCGTTCCGCTTTTGGCCTTTGCTTGTTCATTTCCCCTGGCCTGGGGTACTTGGTGATTGTTAGGCAGTGTTGGACCAAGGGTCAAAGCTGATGTTTTGATTTTGTTAAAGGAATTGAAGTCGTTGTGTGTCCCCCTGCCCTCCACGTTCTGCTCCGCACATGTGAGGCTGTGGAGCCGTATGTGACAGGCGTTACAGACTGTGCACTGATGCAAGGTGCCTGGGGGCTGCTTCCGCCCAGCTCTGCTCCTGTCGTCCCGCTCTGATTCTCGGTGTCCTCCTGTCCCTCCGGGAGTGTTTGCTGGGGTCCAGTGGAAGCAGAGACCTCCAAGAGCTGACAGACCCTCAACTCACCTGCTTCTGGGTGTGCGGTCTCATGAGAGTACCGGTGTCCGCCCAGGAGGATGTATTCTTATATGTCATGTACCTTCGGGTTTCCAGGTTGGTAGCTGTCTTTCTGAGCGATGTGGAAGATTAAATTCAAAAGAATATCGTCGGCATGCAACAGCAGCAGCTGGGGTATTGCATTTGTGAAGAATTGGGTTGTGTTACAGAAGTATGAGTGGGCAGCAATAACTAGAAAATCGGGTAGAAGGGGAAGAAAGAAATGAATATTTATTTGGCAGATTTTGTTGCTCATATGCTTACTAAATGCTGGAAGATGTGGAAGATTAGAAGAATAGTATCTCACAGGCTCTGAGCAGGTAAATAGGCTTTGGTAAGTGAAACCCGAGAAGTCTAGCAAGAAGTTCAGCCATGTTGTCCCCCAACACCCACCAGAAATCAGCTTGTTACTGCATTTATGTGCTGTTGACAGAATTAACACGTAATTGTTGATGTGGTTGGACTTAGGCCTGCCATTTTGCTGTTTTCTATTTATCTACCCTTTTTTGGTTCCTGTGAATCTCCTGCCTTCTTTTGAGTGAACCAGGACTTTTTTTCATGTATCTTTTTAATCTTTCTGTTGGTTTTCACTTCTGTTTCTTTGCTGTATTTTTTTAGTGATTGTTCTCAGGATTATAGCATTCATCTTGGACTTACCACAATATGCTTTAACACTGACTCACTCCTGCTCAAATGCAGGAGCCCTGCAACAGCACAGTTTGACTGACCTCCTTTCCCCCGCCAGGTCGCCGTGGCGGTGGGATGGTGCTTTTTACTCTGAGATTAGGATTGTTGGAGGGTGGTTTTGTTTTGTTTTGTTGTTTTGTTTTTTGGACTGTTGGAGATTTTTAAGCAGAGGATCAAGAGAAGCTTTGCGTTGCTATTGACAGTACATCTACTGATTATTTGAATAGAGTTATATTTAATTGTAGTTTTCATTAAAATTTTAAAAGAATTATAAGTAGAATGTTTTTCACTGTTTGAAAGTAGTGATGAGTTGCCCCTTAACATTGAAGGAGATGAGCCTTAGGTCCTTAAGAAAACCTAAAAAGCCCATTTAGTCAGTATTCCAAATTGTCAGGCTTTTCAGTAGTTTTTCCTTAATTGGTGGATTAGTATATTATTAGTATAATATTAGTATACTTCATTTAATCAAAAGTGAATCCCTTGCTGATAGCTTGGACCTCAAATCAGTTAGCATTTTAAATGTTTTCTTCTTTTAGAGATACAAGCTGCTTAGTATCTTTTTTCCTTTTTTAGCATGAATACACGTACATTCTCATAAAGACCTGAGCTCTGTTACCACTTTCATGTGTAGTGCGTCTTTTCTTTCTAATAAAGAGCAGGTACTCCTCCAAATTCTTCCAACTTCCTCCTGATTTTTGAGGTTTAACTTAACAGATGAGTCTCTGCCTGTTCCATCTAGTTTTCCTTATGGCTTAGAACGTCTTACAGTCATCGACATAAAAATTTTAGGGGGCTTATTCATTTTGCCTCAAGAATATTCAAGCTCTGCAGCTTTGTAAATTTCTCTGGTAGTTGAAAAACTGGTTTAGATTACTTTTATTGGATTCTACACAGAAGGTCCCATAGCATCATTGAAATAGCTCTGTTGCATAACTGTCCTGTGTCTAAAAATAACAGCTGAGTAGCATCAGCTCTTGCCCAGGGATATGAACCCGCACTCGTGGTAATTTATACTGACTCTGACCACAGACTGGCTTCCAGCATGTCCTGCCAAGTGATCCTTTATAGAAAACACCAAGCCTATCCCAGTGAAGTCTGATGTTGTAGTTGCTGACAGTACAGCAGACAGACTGCATTTGGTGTCTGTCCAGATCTGAGCTGCCAGCACTGAGGGATTTTCATAATTCTATTTCTGCTTCTCTCAGGTCTTTGGTGCCTGGGAGTGTAGATTGTCTCTATCTGCGCTTCACCCATACACAGAAAGTGCCGTGCAGTAAATCTGACTTGAAGAAAGTCAGGTACAAGGTCACAGTGTCTGGTTTAGGGTCAGCGTGTGTTTTCCAGCTACATGCTGTTTGAAATTAATACTCCCTTTATTGCCTGTTCTATCACATGAGAAACTGTAGACCCTCCTCTTGCTGGCTAAATGTACAAGGTTACAGATAACTTACAGAGCCTAAAAACAGGCAGATGATTGCTCTGGGATCCAGATGTGGAGATTCTGAGATGACTTTTTTAGGGAACATGTTAATGTATTGCAGATTGTGTAAAGGAACCAACTGTTTGTATATGAGTCGCTCTTATGTCTTTGAAGACACCCAATTCTTTTTGTTCATTGGAGTGCTAGCTAGATTTTTATCTATTGTCATTTCAATCTCTATTTCCATTTCAGTTAAACATAGGATAGTCACAGATGTTTTCATTTTTATTAAGTCAGTACCAAATTGGTATTTGCAAAATCTTACTTTAATGAATGCATATTAGAATAGTGAAATAATATCACATTAAAGGAAAATCGCAACTTTGTTTAGAGAGGCACAGAATTTCTCTTCATTTAGGTGCAAATCAAAGACAATTAGGAATTATAACTTCACCTTTTAAAATAGGTGAAAAGAATCATGAATTTTCGTTAAGTATGGAGGAAACGGAGCATACTGCCCAACTGACAAAGGAAACGCACAGTACGTGAAATGACTAGTAAATAACTTCTCCAGGCATTCTCCCTCATTATAATCACCCTGCAGGGAAGCTTTTAAATTTAGAAAGGAGAGATAAGGATCTGAATGTCGTGAAAAATAGTAGGAGCTGTCAACTCGTGGTTTTATATCTGGCTGGAAGTTAGAAATAACAACGTATAACTGAAAAATTAAGAGGCACAAAGTTAGTTTAGAGGAAAGTATACTGAACTCAAGTTACACAGGATTCTAATCTGTCTGAGTCACTTTCGACTTAGGAAACCTGAAAGAAGTCTTTTCATTCTCTGTCTTGGCATCTTGGGTCCCCTTCCTTCCCTTTGGGTTTTTAAAATGACTTTTGTTGAACTCTGCATCCCTTCAGTCGTTCTAGTAACTGTCTGTGGAAGGTAAACCCAGTCTTTATGTCTCCTCACTCTCCTCGGGTGTGGAATGCTAGAGTCACAGAGCTTTTCCCTCAGAACTTTGAGTATATGATTTCATTGCCTTTTGGTATTCCTTGTTGCTGTCCAGAAAAGTCTGCCGCCAGCTTCATTATCATTCCCTTTGAACCCATTTTTTCACTTTCTCTTAATCTTCAACATTTCCTCCTTCTCCTTGGTGTTTTCCAGCCTCATTGCAGCCCGCCTAGGAGGAGACTGATTTTTGTTCAGTCTTCTTAGCACTCACTGTTGATGAAGTTTTAGAGTATAAGTGAGATTCAGAGTGGTGAGGTCTGGAGCCCATGACCAAGGAAGAATTCTTGAGATGTCTTTGGTGCAAAATGGTGGTTTATTAAAGCACAGGGTCAGGACGCCTGGGCAGAAAGAGCTGCTGCCCTGGGGTTGGGAGGGGTGGTCCGTTATTTGCGTGCAAGTTGGGAGGGGGTTAGGGATGGCTAAGTCTCTAAGAAGTTTTAGAAGCAAGGTTTCCAGGACATTGAGGGGCTAGCTGTTGTTGGGAAAAGGTCATTTATTGCCGTCTAATAAAACCTTTGTCCTGAGACCCTTCAGATGTATATCGGTGCGCTATATGCTTGGGGATGATTGCCAGCACGTATCTTGGAGGGTTTAGAGATCAAGGAAGTTTCCAAAGGAATTTTTATATGTTAAAGTAGACCCACGGGATCCTGGTTGGGGGTGGGAAGTGGTCAGGCTAGGATTGCCTTTTGCCCCTAGCGAAGTACTAGGGTGGAGGCAGTTGAGTCCCTAGAGGAACATCACTCTGGTGTCGAGGACTCGTCAGTGGGCTCTAGATAGTAAGGAAATCTACTAACTTTTCTTCTGCCTCTGTTTCCCACATCACTGTGAGCTTTCAGCATCAAGAGTCACATCTTTAGTTCTGGAAATGTTCAGCGTTCGTTCTGATGTTGTTTCCCACCATTCCTTCTAGCTTTGTTTCCAGAAGTGCTATCAGATGGGTGTTTATTCTCAGTTTACCTGTTAGATTCCTTCCGTTGTCTGGGAGTGTTTTAGCTCCTTTTTATAATCTAAGGAAGACTTAGTTTACTAGTTTTCCCTTTGTTCCTGGTGTGGAGTTCCTCCCGTCTATGGAGTTTTTTTTTTTTTTTTTTTTAAAGATTTTATTTATTTAGTTGAGGGAGAGAGGGGGGGAGAGAGAGAGAGAGCATGAGAGGGGAGAAGGTCAGAGGGAGAAGCAGACTCCCCATGGAGGTGGGAGCCTGATGTAGGACTCCATCCCAGGACCCCAGGATCATGACCTGAGCTGAAGGCAGACATCTAACCCACTGAGCCACCCAGGCTCCCCCGTCTATGGAGTTTTTAATCAGGGACCACATTTGTCATTTTAGGATTTCAGGTGAACTTTTGTTTTCACATTTACCTCTTGATTCACTATTAGGCAGATTTTGTGTCCAAAAAAAAAGGGGGGGGGTAAGTGGGTATTTTTCTCTAGTGTCTCTGAAGGTGTTGCACATGGATATTAACAGTCCTTTTCGGGTGGCCGCCTCTTCACTCGTCAGCAGTGACTGAGCGCGGGTCAGTCGTCCTTGAAGTTCGTTCCCCCCGTGTTGGGCTTTTTTGTTCAGAAGCCTTCGTAAGTGGGAATCTTTGTCCCTCTCGCTGCCCTCACCTCTGTCTGTGTTGTGGGTCCTCTGTTGTGTCCACCTCAGCCCAGGCCCCTGCTCAGCACCGGGTCTTCGCGGGAGGTTGGGGCTCCGTCCTCGCTGCTGAGGGCAAGGCCGGTCTCGCCCTCCGCCGGGTTTCGGTCGCGGGTTCTCTGCTTCCCGCCGCCGGCCGGGTGTTGGCTTCACCGCAGCCCCCAGCCGCGGTCCCGGAGGCCTCTTCCGTTTCTCTCCACCGGCCCCGGGTGGTTCCTTCACGCCGCGTCTGGCTCTGAACCCTTTGCCTCCCCTCCGCCCTCCCCGGCCCGGGCCTGCCTGTGCCCTTGGCTGCCCGGTGCGCCCTGGGGCCGCCTCCACTCCGGCCAGCGCGGCCGGGCTTCGGTCCTCTCGCCAGCCGCTTCTGCTCCACGGTCTTGTTTCTCTTGTTCCTAAACACGACTGACTTCCTTCCTCTGTTCTTCCCCCCACTTCCTTTCCTCCTAAAGACGTTTTATTTATTATTGCTGTCATTTGGAGTAGGGAGTAGTATTTAAAACCTGAATTCACAGGGCATCCTGCCTGGAAATTCTACATTTTAGTTTCGTCCTCTTTCCTGAGTAATCTTGAAGGTCCCTCCCCGCTCCCCAAACTGGAGCTTGCCCAGAGGTTCTAGGGGCCACAAGAGGAGTTACCTGTGGAGTCACGTGTTTGACACAGCACCGGCAACCCCCTCACTCTGCGGTCCCTACTGATCTGGGCAAAACAAGCTCGTGAATTAGTGATCTCAGAAGAGGTTTAAAGTGGGGAGGCCTCTACAGAGGCCCTTCCAGCCATTATTTGCCTTCCCAGTTATTTTTTTCACACTGGACTTTGTAGGAAAAAAACAAACGCCAAACTTCTCCAAACCATAAGAGTAATGTCTTGGTTCTCACTGGCCCTGGGATCGCATAGCCGTGGGAATGGAGCTGGCCCCTATCTTTTGCATCTCCCCACGTACATCTTCTTGCGTCTGGCATGACTTCAGAGACCTGGGTGCTTCCAGAAACAGCTTAAGAACTGGGACTTGTTTTCATTTTCTACTGGGAAGTGACAGATTTTTCTAGCAATCTGACTATTCCAGCATGGCCCAAAGGGGACTCCAGAAGGAGGGGTCATTGTTAGAAGGAGGCAGAATTTACTTTTCTACAAGCTTCTGAGGTCTCTTTGTGGATGATCACTAGAGCTGTTTATGTTTTACAAATCGTGTTTAATGTAGAACTGCCAACATTGCAGTTAACGTTTTTTGAAAAATAAATACCTTGGGAAGTAGCCAAGGGGTGTCTATTTAAAACTGGAGGTACAGTTTGTTTTAAAAAATAGCCCTACAGAAAGGCTGAACACAAAGGGAAGCACTCCCTCCACTTTAATAAAAATGGTATTTAACCCTTCTGGTTAAATTTTAAAATTAGACTAAAGAATTTTAAACTATTACAAACAGTACATTAAATTTGGTGGGCAGAAATTCTGAGGAAATATGAGTTTGATTCCAGTGTGATGATTCTCAATGATTCTCTTATTGTTAACCTCAGTAGAAGAAGAAGTTGCAGGTGACTACAATTTTAGGGAATCAGGTGCTACTAGAGAAGAGGGAATGAGGGCCTGGCATTAGGAGGGAAGGCAAGAAGTAGGTGATAATGGAGGAGGAGGACGAACTCTTTAGTGACTCACGGGGAGGAGGTGGTGCTGCTGGGACCAAATGCCTGGGCCTGCACTCTGTCACGCCTGAACTCAGGCATGCACACGTGCTCCCAGATCTGTAGAACATCGGGCCCCCCAAAGCGGGCCTGACAAAGTGATGTATCAATTCTCACAGCATTTGAGCTGTCCACAAATTTGCTCTTGTTGGTTCTGTTGCCTCTATTTTGGTTTGTCTTTAGAATAAAAGACTATTTATAAAATGATTAGAATTTTTGCATGAAGTATTATGATTGTTAATGCTGAAATGATTTATAACAGAATTGAGTTGTTCTCTTCAATTTAACTGCTTGATTCAGTGTAATGTTCTTAGCCCTTTGGAATACCATCTGATAGGTCTTTTGTCTTATGTTTAAAGCATATCAGGAACCCATCCCTGATAGTCTTTGATGGCATTTGTGAATGGGGCGAATCGCCCGGTTGGTTAAAGCACTCTGCTGGGGAGAGGGCAGTATGGCTGCAGCCTCTGAGTTGGCCAGCTGATTATTTTCAGTTCTCTGAACACAGAGCCTTGGTTCCAGAAGAGGAAGGGATCCTCATATTGTCACTGCAGAAACAATTTCAGGATGCATGACTTGGGCATGGCGTGTGCATCAATACCTCTGTCATTAAGCACACACATACTCTTCCAAAACACATAATTATGTAGTTGCCCCTGATGTGGGACAGGCAAAGAGTTCAATTTTAAGTACGTTTTTGATCTTTGCAGGATTTGTACAGTGTTCAAGAGATTTTTCTTCATCACTGTAGTACAAAGAATCCTTATCATGGGGTTCTAGGTCTCTCGGTGACTGTAACTTTGCAGGAAAATGTGCTGTGATGTAGTTTTATCTCTTTGGAAGGTACTTCTTAGAGTTATTTTATAGTGCCAAAGAGCCATGGTAGAAATACGGTGCCACATTTCAAGAAGCGTTTTCTTTTATATCTTATTTGAATCAATTAAAAAAATATAAATTGATTTTCACTGAAAGACCATGATTTTAACCTTAAGATAGCTCTTATTTTTGTGCAGCTTCTATTTTGTTACAGTGGCTTTGCGATGACTGTCATTTTACAAGGGAGAGAAATTGAATGTGAGTTAGCCTTGGCCATGTGTAGAGGCCAGGGCAAGAAGGGGACCCTGAGACTTAGGGTGTCCCTCTGGGTGAGTAACTTCATTGTATCTCATACCAGGATGTCTTCACTTGAGACTTTTAAAGGTGGGAGCTGATGGGGTTTCTAGTATGTTTTTAAAAGCAAGGTGCAGAGCAGATGATGCTGTCATCTGGTGTTGGTAAGCCGTATATGTATGCTTCTGTATGCATCGACTGCCTCCAGAAGGATGCACAGGCAAATGCTAACCGTTGGTTGCCGCTGGTTGTGGTCAGTTATATAGTGGTAACAAGAGGTTGGTGGAGTCAGATAGGAGATCTAAGCAAAGGCATTTTTTTTTTTTAAGATTTTATTTATTTGTCAGAGAGAGAGCATAAGCAGGGGGAGTGACAGGCAGAGGGAGAAGCAAACTCCCTGTTGAGCCAGAAGCCTGATGTGGGACTTGAACCCAGAACCCTGGGATTGTGACCTGAGCTAAACGGAGATGCTTAACCGACTGAGCCACCCAGGCATCCCTAAGCGTAGGCAATTTATTTAAAGTCTCTATGTCTTGTTTTTTTTCCTCTTTTAAAAGATGAGGAACGTGGGTAGACATCGGATGTGTTTGACATCCAGTCTCCATCCAGTCTTCATGCCAGACATACCTGTTCCCGCCGGGTTCCTGCACAGCTTCTAGGGTGGCTGTGGGTGGTCTGATGACCCAGGCCTAGGCTTTGGAGTTCCCTCGCCAACAGCAGTTGACTCAGGAATGGGGTATTCCGACTTCCGGTAGTGCATCTGAGAACAAAATTCTTTTTCTTTCTCACTTGACATGAGTGAGAAGAGTGTGTGAGGTTTGGAGCTGGAGAAAAAGCCAACATGGGGGAGACCATGGAACCGGTGACATCAGAAACTCATTCTGCCCCTGACCCATGGCTCGATTCCCCACTTCCATGAGCTAAGAAACACACTTCTTGGCTTTAGTTAGTCCCTCTTGTCATGTATGTCAGAAGACAAAAGCCCAGGTGGTATAGGGTAATAATTAAATTTCACGGTTCCGGATAATTAAATGGCATTTATCTAAAAAGTGCAGTGCGTAGCACATAGAAAGCACTCAGTGGTAATTTTTAGAGTATTTGGTTAGCCATCCATCTCACATTTTACTAAGAAGTCCATCTCATGTTATTAACTTGCTCTAAGGTGAAGTAGAGGCTACAAGAAAGATAATAACTAAGTGTTTATTTAGTTACTTAGCCTGGCACAAATATACTTCTATTCAAGGCCAAATAATTTAAGATAAAATGAAAGTCCCTTTGATATGTTGCAGCCAGGAAGCAGTAGCTCTGCTTAGTTTCCGAGTTGAATGAGTCCCCTATTGTTTTCTAATTTCAAAAAAAGAAAAAAACAAAGCACAATTCCGTTCTATCTGCTAATTTAAAAAATAAAAAAGAAAAGAAAAAAAAAAAAGCTGTGTTGGGTGAGTTAAATAAAAAATAAAATAAAATAGAATAGAATAACAAACCCCCTCAGGAATTCCATAGTCGTGAAATAGGTAGGGACTGATCAGCCATTCAGAAGATACCACTGCACGAGGATTTTGACTCCCTTGCTTCTTCTTCAGCTCCACCGAGGCAGAAAAATTAGAACAGGCAACTATAGAGATGGGACTTCTTTTTTTAAGCTGTTAACATTGAACCCCAGAACCCATTGTATTACACGATAGCGGAAATATCATTATTTTCTGACATTGCAATACTCTCCTAAAAGTGCAGTGTGGCATACTTTTTAAAGATTCAACTGAATTAAACATCAATTTGTATTTTGAAAATTTGAGTTGTGAGATAATTGGGAAGGCCCTGGAGTGCTTCAGTAAT
The DNA here is from genome assembly GCF_963455335.1 of Martes martes. Classification (NCBI taxonomy): domain Eukaryota; kingdom Metazoa; phylum Chordata; class Mammalia; order Carnivora; family Mustelidae; genus Martes; species Martes martes. The sequence continues at coordinate 9,179,143 of NC_137893.1, read as the reverse complement.
GGTTGAGCATCATTGTTCTCAATAATAGAAATGAACTCTCAAACACAAGCATTTTATACAGTCTAGCTAACCTGATTTTTAAGATGAAAGTGTTTCTAATGCATGTGGAACTCATGGCCCCCATCTACAATAGTCTTGACATTTTTTCCCCTTAGGACTTTATATGATTATCTCATCCCAGACACCGTATTTCCAGAGTCTCTTTTTTATTACCCACAAGTATAACATGCAATGTATGGTTTTGTTTTTGTTTTTGCTGCTTCGTTACTTTCACATTCTGAAACAGGAGCACACACTATAGCAAATTAGAAAACATTAGGTACAAATATCCAAGAACTGGGAAATCAAGCAGATACTTAGATTATTTCCATGCGGTAATAATGGAAACCAGGTTGCATATGACATCAGCGTAAATTACTAATGATGAACAAGGTCTGGCCAGCTTGCCGCTGCTTAGACAGAAAGACCCTGAAGATTAAAACAGGTAATGCACAGAGTGCAGAGCTTGACTGTAAATAAACGTGAGGTCAGTTCTTACAGAGAAGATGTAGTCTTTATATGGAAAATGTAGTCTAATAATGGTGGTAGGAGGAATTGCTACAGTAATAGTTTATACTTAATGTAGCTCTGACACAGCTGTCCCTGCGGTCCCAGTACTACGCGAAGCACCCTTTGTGAACTAGACTACTGAGTCCTCCCAGCAGCCTTCAGACGGCGCAGGTGTTGGCGCAGGTGTTGTGGCCGCCGCCCAGTCCTGTGGGAGGCTGAGGCTCGGGATGCCGAGGTGACTCACCCGGCAGTTTGCAAGTGTGGAGGGAGGGAGCTAGTGCTGTCCGTTCCCACCTGTCCTGCCTCCCTGGTGGAGCGTTCTGGGTGAGCCGGTGAGTCCTGGGTGAGAGAGCCCAGGCGCGCTGCTGCCGCAGAGACCACGTCACTTGCGAGAGCGCAGCATGAACTTGATCGAGCTCCGGGCACGCCTTTCTTGCCATCGTCCCTGATGGCTTTTTGCAGTTGGAGCATGCTGGGAGGCCACGCCAGGCTTGACAGGGTAGGAGAGTCTTGAAAAACAATTTGTTCCGTTCCGCTTACAGTTTCTGAGTTGGTCTCTACGTGATAATACTGTCTGAGTGACGGGAGTGCTTCCCGAGGAAAGGACATTTGGATTAAACGGGTTAGAGCAACCCCGCGGTATGTGAATGGTTACCTCCTCTAAGAGGCTCCCTTTATCCTCCTAAGTCCACATGGATTTTTCCCTAGGATTTTTTCATAATAGCTATTTACCCACTGCCTTGTAACGTATGTTTTTAGTTATTTTTCATGTTGATCCGTTCAGCAGATGTTTGCTGAGGCCCTCCTGTGTTCTAGTCATTGGGGATGGGATTTTGGACCCAACTGGCCCTTGACGACCAGGCAGGTTCCACACAGGCTGAGAGACAGGAGATCTAAATGTGAGCAACAAGTGTAGTTCAGAGGTGAGTGTGAGGAAGGCTTATTTTCCTTGGTTCTGGAAGGTTACATCAGACGAGGAGGCTGAACCTGTGTGGATGCGTCCTGCTCTTTGGGAACTGTGACCGCACACGCTGTCCCTGGAGTTCATTGTTTTGGTGGTGCCGTTAGGGCACTGCCCGTAACAGGACCGCCCGGGCCTGCAGGGCTGCCGGTGCTCCTGGAGGCAACTTGCAGAGCTTTGCCGGGAGGAGAGTGGTTCGGCGGACGTACTGCAGATATGAGTGGTTTGTGGGTTACGCTGATTTTCCAAAAATGGAAAGAAATTGGGGATGAGTTTCGAAATTCAAAAAAGATAATGTACTTCATTAGTTTTTTAGGATTGGCTCCCCAGTTTGGAGCTCCACCAGGTGGGAGAGGACGGGGAGCAGGTCAGGAAGTTTGCAGTCAGCCCGCTGCTACTGAGGCGGTGGTCCCTCCCTTACGTTCCTCATGTCGTCTCATGTAAGACATGTCCCTGTCTTACTCCTGATATCTTAGAAGCGGCCAGACAGGGTTGCCTCTAAGCACGTTACTCTTCCCAACAACACTGCTGCAGTGAGCACAGATTATACTCTACACCACCAGCTCGCGTAATGTGAGAGTTTCTGGTTTCAACCTTTCAGCAATGAATTTGTTTGTGAATGTTACCTCCTAGGAGTCACGATAAAACAGGTCTGAAATGTAATATCCTCCTATAGTAGCTTATTAAGGATATTTCTTGGAGTGCTTATGTAGTTGTCATGTTATTATTTTTATCTTTAAAACTGTGGCCTTGCTATGCTTGCCTAAACCCAGTAAAAGTTAGAGAAGTCAGGTCCTCAAGCATAATTTAAACAATTAGATGGGAGGTGTTTTGTTTTTTTTTTTTAATTTAGGATTTTCTTTTTCATTACTTGTTGGCAATTCAGTATGTGTTACATGTCCTTCTCCCTTCACTCATCAGACCTTTGCTGCATGCCTAATGTGTGACAGCATTTGGTGCTGGGAACAGAAAGCTGAACAAAATATGGTCCTTCCCTCGGTAATGAAGTGGTTTGGTGAGGAGACAGGCCCGCACAAGTCCAGTATAGTGGACCAGGAGAGAAGGATGTGAGGACGCTAAGGAACACGGAGACAGGAGAGAGCCGTTCTCGCTGAGGAGGGGAGGCATTAACCAGGGCAAAATTTACAGAGAAGTTGGATTTGGTCTGAGTTTTGAAGTGGACAGAGACAGACCATCACCAAGTGGTGAAGGGAAGCCTGGCTTTTTGGTGAAAAAGGAGTTTTTAAGAGACACTGACCATAGCAGAAAGCACAGACAGATGTTCGTTCCACTGGGCCAGTACTTACTCCCTTGCGTTCCTTACCTGGCAAAGACTAAACCAGTATATAAAATGCAGGAATATGTCAAGATCTCCATGCACTAGAACTCAGTCTAAGAATCCAGAATAATGGGGACAAAGAATAATGTGAGTGAATATAAATTTTAAACTGGTACGGGCAGAGATGAGTGAGCTGGTTGTGATTTAGTGGCGGTGAGGTGGCTGCGCTCTGCCTGGAGGCATCTGTGCTTCGCTGGCAGGGGCCGAAGTTCCGGGTGAGGGAGAACGGAGGCGCGAGGGCCGCAGAGAGCACTCGGTGTCTGGGGAAAGTGAGGACGGCATGGGATGGGCAGGCCCCTCCCCAGGCCCCTCTCTCTTGCCACCCTTCCACTGCTTATCTGTTGCTGCCTTACAAGTCTCCCCAGAACTCAGTGGCTTAAAACAACAGTTTTATTTGCGATCTCTCGTGGTTTCTGTCCAACTTTGTCCAACTTTGTTGGACAATTCTCGCTTAGGGTCTAACATGAAGCCACAGTCGGATGGTGAGGACTAGGGTTGGGGCTGTCTGGAAGGCTCTTCATTTGCATGTCTGGCGCCCAAGCTGGGAGAGCCCTCCTTGGGCCTCTCTGTCTCACTGTGGTCTGTCTACGTGGTCTCCTCAGCATAGCCAGACTCTTCACTTGGAACCTCGGGGCTCCCGAGGCGCACATCCGTGTCCTGGACGAATGCAGGTGGAAGCTGCATCACCTTTTCTGACCTAGTCTTGAAAGTCACATGGAATTCACCCGCATCCCCTCTGCTGTTGTCAGAAGCCTGCCCGAATTCAAGAGGAAGGACCTGTAGTGGCGGAGTTTCAGTGTCATTGTGTAAAAGCATGTGGAACAAGATATATTAGTTGGCCGCCTTTGGGAAATACGACCTGTCACAGCCTCAGAGTCCGGAAGAGCCAGCAGCTTGCTTTCTCGGCTCTCTGAAGGGATGTCAGTGAGCCACAAGGAGGAGTTGGCTGGCAGCCCTGGGGAGACTTTTATTTTCCACATAACAGGAGTAGCCATGGCTGTGACCCCCCCATGCTTACCCTACTGAAAATGGCTGTTGGGCCAGGAGCTGTGACAGCCATCTTGTGGCCCTGAGGAAAAGGCCGAAGGAGTCAAAGGGGCTGGCTCTGGCAGGCTCATAGTCGGCTCAAGCTGCTGTAACAAAGGACCATGGTCTGGATGGCTTTTAAACTATTTATTTATTTATTTATTTATTTAATTTATTTATTTCGCATCATTTTGAAGGCTGGATCTTTGAGCTCAGGGTGCCAGCACAGTCATGTTCTGGTCACGGCCCTCTTCCGGGTCACAGACTGCCAGCTACCCATTGTCACTGCACATGGTGGAAAGGAAAAACTTTTTATGTCTGAGATACTGTCTCTCAGATTTCTGTGGCCTACACCTGAAGGCTTTCTATGGAGATAGTACATGATATTACATAATATGGCATAGGTGAGTTGGTAACATTTTTTAAAATTATTACTACATGAAATTTTAATGGGCAGTGGGAAGCCACTTTGAGCTTCTTGTATAGAGTGTGAAATCAGTCTGTTAATGAAATATTTCTCACAAGTTTGCTCCATGCCTAGCACTATGTTATTATGTGTAAGGGGGATAAAACCCCAAATAACATGACTGTTGCTAAGTAACTTACAATTTACCCGAAAAGAGAAAAGCAAATGGGTCATAACAATAGACATATGTATACTGCCGCTCTTCGTGTGCCAGGTATTAAGCTTGGATGTTACTTGAATTATCGAATCAAAGTCGGAAATAATGAAGAAGTTACCTATATTTTTAATAGATGAAGAGACAGATGCTTAGAAAAGTTAAGTAACCGCTGAAATTTAATTATAGTTTTATGCTGCTGTTTCTAGTGTAAGAAGAATTTGCTCTAGAAGTAGAATTTTCTGACCCTCACTTGACAGTCCTTTAGCTCACATCCAAGCCTCTGCCTTTGTGCTAGCCGCCGCCCCGGGGGTCGAAGGTGTGGAACGAGCACGATGGGAGCTCGGCTCTGAGGAGCCAATCCAGCGGGGGGCTGAGTTCTCCAGACTCGCATTTGGAATGGCACAGCATTTACTGAGGGCCTTCTGTGAACTAGGACATTTTAATATGTTCCCTTGCAGTACATGGAGGTAAATCTTGTAATGGGAATTTACCGTGGAGTGTAACACACCATTCCTGAACTTAGTACCTAGAACACCAGATGTAGCTCAGGATGCTGTCGGTGAGCGGTTGGGCCGGGCCGAGCAAGGTGGTTCTTCTGGGCTTATCTAGACCCAATTGGGTATCTGTGGTCAGCTGCAGGGAGTGACGCCGCTCTACTCTGTGGCCTGGCAGGCTGTCAGTTGGCGTGACAGGGGCAGCCAGGCTCCGTGTCCTCATCCCGCACGCTGGGCTGGGCTTGTTTTCATGGCAACGTGCTGGAACCTGAGAGAAGCCAAAGTGGTCAGGATCTCTTGCGCCCTAGGCTTGGGACGGGCACACCCTCTTTTGGGCGTTGTTCTGTCGGCCACAGTCACAGGGCAAGCCCAGATTCAAGGGGTCGGTAAATAGGCTTTCCCTCCTGAGGAGAGTGACTGTGCAGGGTCACATGGCAAAGGGGAAGAGGTGAATTGTGGCCGACCATTCTACAGTTTGTCTCAAGCAGTACAGTAGAAATGTGTGCCAAGTGCACCGGTACTCGCAGGACAGTCTCCAGGGTTTCTGTCTGGGGGGTGTGGTGATACCGGGCCCAGGACTTGGGTGACTGGGATGGTGGGGCAGTTTTAGCAGGGAGGTAAGTTCAGTTTGGAAATGTCGAGTTAGAGGTGACTGGGTTATCCAAGTAGAAGTGAACTTGTATTTAATTGGAAATTTGGACCTGGCGCAGTCAGGGTTCAAGAGAGAGTAATAAGTGGAACCATTTCAGTCTTTGAGGGAGGAGAGAGGAAATCTTCACTGCTCTTGGCAGTAAACTGGCCTTGGGGGGGGCCAGGCTGGAACAGGGGGACCAGGTGGGGGCTCTGGAGTCACTCAGGAGACAGACCAGGCTGGTGGCACCTGTGAGGACAGTTGGAGTGGCTGTATTTGGGACATATTTTGAAGGCAGAGGACCTCCTAGGTGGCTTAGTTGGTTGGGTATCCACCTCCGGTCATGGTCTTAGGGCTCCACCCTCAGGCCGGGGTCTCCTGTGGATTCTCTCTTCCTTTCCCTCCAGTGCGCGCGCACTCTCTCTCTCTCTCTCTCTCTCTCTCTCTCTCTCAAAAAAAAAAAAAAATATATATATATACACACACACACACACACACACACATACATATATATACATATACACGTATATATACATATACATACACACACACACACACACACACACACACACACATATATATCAGTAGAGATGACAGGATTTACCATCTGAGAAGTGAAAGAGGAAGAGAGGACTTAGAGCTTTCTGGGCCGATCAGCTGGAGGATGCGTACCGAGGCGGGGATGAGCGAGTGCCACGTTGGGGGCATTGACACAGCAGTCTGGAGCTCAGGGAGGAACTGAGACTGGAGGTGAAAATTTGGGATTGTCCGTGTGTACCTGATACTTAACACCACTTAAGCAAAAGCCACTAGATTGGATGAGATCACCTAGGGGTGCTGTCAGGATGCGATCGGGGCTGGATTCAGGGTGGTGGCAATAGGGACAGAAAGTGGGAAATGCAAGAATTACTTAAAAGAAAAATGAACAGGACTTGGTGAGGGATACAATTTAAGACCCTAAGAAAAAGGAGACTTTACAGGTATCTCCTGGATCTCAGGAGGAGTGCGAAGATAAGAGCAGAGAAGCTTCTTGGTTTTGTTTACTTTAAGGTCTTGTCAGCGACAGTTTATTACTTTCATCTTTGTTCCAGGCAGCAGGTGTGATCCTTTGGTCCAGGGGGCTGGGGGGGGTGGGGGAGGGGGAGCTCCGCAGGGGGTCGTCAGGCTCTCCTCCGCAGAGCCCCTCGCCAGCGCCTGAAGCACACCGTCCCCTTCGCTCTGGCAGTACCGCAGTGTTAGGAAGCAATTTTGCTGAACAAATATTTCTCAGCCCTGAAATGGCCTTTCTATGTTTAGCAGCCAGGCCTTAAATAGCTCACTCAGTTCTGTCTCACAACTTTCAAGCAAAACAGTTCTAGAAGAAACGCTCCCGACCCAGGCTTTAGTCCGTGTTGCTCGGGAGGCAAGGGCAGTTTGGTTAGGTTGTTTGTATGAGAAGTTGGACCGACTGAGTAGGACTCGGGGGCTACACAGATGATTTTTTATTTGATAAGAACCCAGGCTCCAGACAGAAAGACAGGTTGACAACGTGCTTGCCCTGAGGCTCTTCCTCTAGTGAGGAAGTCAGCTGTGGCCGTGGCTGTGGCCGTGGCTGCCGCACGGTGGGTCGGCCAGGAGGAAAGCCGGGCAGAGCCCCGCGTGATACGGGTCAGTGCCGGAGAGCGCTTCGGGCGGGGGCGCTGGCCCTGGGTCTCGGGGTGTGGGCAGGACTGCTGGGGGTGGGGGGGAGGCAGACGCCTCATGGTTGCACCGGACAGGGAGTTCTTTCTTTCAAAGTAGTGTCTCTTTGATTTCTGATGTGCTCTGTGCCTCCGGAAGGCAAATGCCATGCCATCATTTTATGTGAGACTGATGTTCTGACGTTGGGGGTGTAGAAGGTATGAGATGCACACAGCACGGAGCGTGGAGGGAGCATCACCTCGTGATCAAACGTCACGCTGCAGCCACGCTCACCGAGCGGTGGGAGTAAAGGCTTCCTAGAGCCCTGGGCCGGTTCACGACAGATTTTTGTAGCCAAAGAAATCGGCTCAGGTTTTGTCATCAAACGAGTTAGTGAGAAGTAATAGATTTTCAGAGATTTTGAGAGTTCAGAATTGTGGCTAACTGACGGTGGACTCCTGTTCCAAGTGTAGGACTCCGTGTTTTATTTTCTTCTCCTTTTACGAGCTTGATGGTCCCGAGTGTTGTGGGGGACGCTTTAGGACGCGGGGTGAAGGGACCGAACCTGTGGCTTCCCGTGCTGGGTGAGCTCTGCGTTCTGAGCTGTCGGAGCCAGTCGCTATCCGAAGACGCAGGCGTGTTTGTTTTTTTTTTTTTTTTAAAGATTTTATTTATTTATTTGACAGAGATCACAAGTAGGCAGAGAGGTAGGCAGAGAGAGAGGGAAACAGGTTCCCCGCTGGGCAGAGAGCCCAATGCAGGGGTTGATCCCAGACCCTGGGATCATGACCTGAGCCGAAGACAGAAGCTTTAACCCACTGAGCCACCCAGGCACCCCAGGCGTGTTTGTTCTTGAGGAAGGATAATATAGTTTCATTTGTCTGTCTAAAAGCTCAAATTATGAGTATTTAAATTCTCTCTCTGTCTCTTTTTAAAGACTTTATTTATTTATTTGACAGAGAGTCAGCGAGAGAGGGAACACAAGCAGGGGAGTAGGAGAGGGAGAAGCAAGTTTCCTGCCAAGCAGGAAGCCCCATTCGGGGCTTAATCCCAGGACTCTGGGACGGTGACCTGAGCCGAAGGTAGACTCAGCCACCCAGGGGCCCCTATCCAAATTTCTCTTTATGAAACTTCAGGCAGAATGACTTGCCAGCTTATTTGTTTGCCTGTCGGTGTCCCTTACTAGGCAGGAAGCTCTTTTCAGGTTGGTGATGTGCCGGCGCCTCGCATAGGAGACCCGTCTCCCTGCACATGTGTGTAGGAAAGGCAGGAATAGGAGGAGGAGTAGGGATGTAGCTGCAGCTTGATGCTTAGATGCCGAAGTCTCCCATGTTTATCAGAAGCTTCCAGAGGTGGTGGTGTGCTCTCTTGTACTAAACTCTCACAGGCAGACTTTAAGAAACAGATTTCTAGGAAGTCATCTGCCTAGGTGACTGCTCTGGGGTTGGAGAAAATTTACATATACCTCTATCTGTCTGATTAGTACTGGGCTCTGCCCAGGGTCTCTTGTACCTGCTAATCCTTGAGAAGTGGAAGGCAGGAAGTTGGTTTCTGTGCCCCATGAAGTTCTGGGGACTTTCCCTTGTAGCTGAATGGGAAGACAAACCTTCCAGCACTGTACGTCTCCCCCTCTAAGAGAATAATGGAATCCCTCCTTTCTTCTTCATTTGCCACGTTCCTCTGGGCAGCCGAGTGGACAAGCAAGAACTTTGGAGCCCAGCAGACTAGGGTTTGAGTCCTTGGTCTGCCATTCCTTACTAGTTACTTTTTGTTAAAACTACCTTAAATCTCTGAGCTAGGTTTTCATCTCTGAAATAATGATTAATAGATAAGTTCTATGTCACGGGTCTGCAACAGAGATGAAATTAGGTACTTTCAGTAATGTGGTGCAGGACATGCCACCCAGTAAGCCTGGAACAATGACAGTCTCCTTTGATCACTGACTGTCTCTTTGTGCGCCAGGAGACTTGTGGATAGCTAAGTCTGGTATTTATCTGGGAAGTTGAGATGTCGTTACAGCAAGGATTGACATATTAATTAGAGCAATGTCCTTTTCACGTAAGCGAGTCAAATACCATAATAAATACCATTAATTTCGGGAAGTTGAAAAGGAAACCCCAAGAGGCAAAGAGAGCAGTGCTCAAAATGGAATGAGAACTTGGGGTCAAGGATCAAGGTCACAGCCAGTTTAGCTACCAGTGGATCATAAGCATTTGCTGGAGCCATGTGGCAGATTTTGTTGAAGCTGGAACTAAGTGCAGCCCATCCTGCCGTGGACCATTCTGCTCAGCACCTGCCTCAAAGTCCCATCATCATTCCGGTGTAGAAGCTAGATTCAAACTCAGTCTTGCAACCTCAGATATGAGGTGCTTCCTGCCACCTTACCCTCTCTTAGAATACCACCACCTACCCAGCGTACATTTGATAGGTGTCAGTGATGATAAAATTTTACTTTGTGAAGTCTGTGACATCTTGTGTCCTGTTTTCCTGCCTGTAACATGGGGATATTTATATCTATAGTGTTTCTGTGAAGATTACAATGGAATGGTTTAAGTCAAAGGGACACACACAATTTTACAGCTATTTTAGGTCTCATTATCAAGGTGTGGATTTACATTGTTTGGATTAGAGTAGTGCCTGTTTTTAAGGTCATGGATAAGTAATTTGGAGGTGAAGCTTTTATAAAAGTGAATAGAAATGCGCCATGAGGATTACAGGAGGGACAGATAACCAACCCACACCTGAGATGGGGCTGGCAGGTGAGGCCACAGTGACTGCGAACTGTGTTTTGAGCTGGACTTGAAAGGTCTGAGGGATGCGGGTGGGCAGAGGCAGGCCTCTCTGAATGTGCGGGCGCAGCCAGAGTAGAAACCTGGGGATGGAGCGCCTGGGTGGCTCAGGGGGTTAAAGCCTCTGCCTTCGGCTCAGGTCATGATCCCAGGTCCTGGGATTGAGCTCTGCATCAGGCTTTCTGCTCAGCAGGGAGCCTACTTCTACGGCACCGCCCGCCCCCCCCCATCCCCCCCCCCCCGCTTGCCTCTCTGCTAACTTAGTAAATGATCTCTTACAAGTGATCTTGTAATCCCTTGATCACTTGATTACAAGTGATCTCTGTCAAATAAATAAATAAAATCTTAAAAAAAACCCCAAAACCTGGGAATGGCTTCTCAGGGCACACGGCACCATACAATAGCACTGGCCTGATGTGCTCACTGCAGACCTCACACGGAGTCATGATCTTTGGGATTAAATGGTAACTTTCAGCAGGGCCAACTGGATAGGCACACTTGGTGAACCCCGTTAAAGAGTTCCAAAGTAGGTGACTCTTACTCTTCTAGGAGTTGAATGTGGCTTACAAAAGGTTTTGGTAGAAAAGGAGAATAAAAAAAGAGCTGGATTTGGCAGGGAGTAAGTGGGTGAGGATCCGTGCTGCAGAATGAGATCTTACCACGAGACTGGATGCCAGAGGTGGGTCCAGCAGGGGCTGCCTGGACTGTAGTAGAAGCAGTAATACTCTGTTTTTAAAAAATGTGTCGTCTCCAAGATTCTGAACACAAGTGTTTTCTGACATCTAAAGCCAATTCTTTTTTTTTTTTTAAGATTTTATTTATTTATTTGAGGGGGTGGGTACCTGAGTGGGGTAGGGGCAGAGGGAGGAGCAGGCGCCTTGCTGAGGACCTGGACTCAGACATCATGACCTGAGCTGAAGGCAGGTGTTTAACCTACTGAGCCACCCAAGTGCCCCTAAAACTGATTGATTCCCTGAGCACAGTACACGTTATGACGAGGTAATTTAATTTTGAAATTTGACTTTTAGTATAAGAACTGTATACTTGTTTAACATTAACTTTCCTGTCGTCTTCTTTTTCTTCTTCTTCTTTTTTTTTTTTTTTTTGAGAGAAAGTGTGGGGAGGGAGGGGAGTGGGAGGGGACAGGAGAAGCGGGGGAGAGAGACTCTTAAGCAGGCTCCATGCTCAGCACAGAGCCCAGTGTGGGCTCGATCTCCCAACCTTAAAACCATGACCTGAGCTGAAATCAAGAGTCTGACACTTAACTGGCTGAGCACCCAGGCGCCTGCACCCGCCTTCCTTTTTTTTTTTTTTTTTTTTTTTAACTTTCCTGTTTCCTTATTAATTAGCAGTGGTTGGTCCTTTCCTCAGTCCAAGTGTTTTAATTTGCTTGACAGGTCATTAGACAGCTGTCTGAATTGGGTTGAGGCAACATTATCACCCTAACTAGAATGAGCAGTTGACTGTGTGTCTGTCTGAGGTGTCGGATGTGAACTTGTCCTTGCTCTTTGTGGCCGATGGATTCTGGCAGCAAGATATTCTGGGGTGTGCGCCGAGGGGCTTGTTGGTTCAGAGCACAGTCAAGGGCGTACCTCATAAATGTCTAGAGTGTTTCATGTGAAGAGACTGCAAAAAAACTATCTGCTTGGTAAACTTACCGGAGGTAGCCTTAGAAATTCTAAAATTAATTCTAGATTGTATCTCCCAGTACCCAGCCCCAAAGTCAGGCTTTTATTTGGGTTAAGAGTTGGTTGACTAAAATAAAGAGATGCTTTGATCTGGAAAGTGGTTGCTCTCACCTGTCTCAGTGGGTTGCTGGTGTGAATGTGGGTTCTGAGTTTAGCACTCTGTAATTAGAAAAAATAGAAACAGTGCCTGATCACCTCCTGGCCTCCCGCCCCTAGCCCCAGTTATCATCTTGGTAAAGACACCAAGGGCTTGTGATGACTGTTCATTACAGGCAGAACGTTCTAAGACTCTTCCTGCCGACTTTCTGGTGCATCTGGCTCCCAGGATGTGTCACCTCTCTGCGTTCAGGGCTTCCAGCTCGGCGCCCCCTTTAATTAGGCTGTGCAGTCGATGGTAGCTGACAGGAGGGTTTTGGTCAAAACAAGGAACACATTGTGGCAGAAAGTGCATGGCCTCTGGAGTCCACAGACTCTGGCTTAGGATCCTGCCTTGCAGTTTAGTAATAATGTGTCACCTTGAGCAGGCTACTCTTGGAACCTCAGATTTTTCTCTGAAATGGTGATACCACCTGCCTCAAATTGCTGTGATGGTTAAACTAATATGTATATGTATAATAAGACATATCTACACATATAATTACATACACATAATATAAAGTTCCTTAGTTAAGGTTAATTTTTATTCTCCTTCCTCACTAGTCATGCCATCAGCCATGGGGCCGTATGGCTTGGCTTCTGTCAGTCAGAAGTTCACAAATACGTTGTATAATATCTTGATCGTAAGATTGCAGTTGTCTAGCTGAAATATTTACCCCAAATCTTATTTTATTTAAGCCTTGCCACAATTGTCAGATCACTCTCCCTATTAATAGTTTCATTATAAATTACACAGCAGGTAAGCTTGGTTTCTGAATTAGAATAATAAATTGGGAATTCCAGAGCTCAGACCTTAATAAAGCAGTGAATTCTCCAAATTTAACAAATAAAACCTTTTCAATTAGAAATAATTTGGAGGACATCCAGTCTTTTGTGGTGACAAAATGATATTTATTAGTCAAGTACTAGTAGGTATATACTTCTAGTCCTGTTTCAGAAGAGTAGTATTTGCATAAAATGTCTATAGGTTCTAATAGAAACAGTGTAGTACAGTACAGTTTCTTTTTACTACTTTTTACTACTTTACTACTTACTACTTTAGTATATATTAAAAATACATTTTTCAAATAAAATAATACATTTATAAATTATAAATTACATTATAAATTATAAATTTATAATATATATTTATATAATTATTATGTTATATATAACAATTATAATTTTTATATAATTATAAATTTATAAATTATAAATTACATTTATAAATGTAATTTATTTCATGTATGAGAACCCTTAACTCCTTGACTATGACTGTAGTTTGACAGAGTTGCAAAGTTCAGACAGGACATTCCTTACTTGGAAAGGCGGTACATACTGCAGTGGCTAAGTGCCAAATGAAAGCCAAACCACTGGGGTTAGAATCTGAATTAGCCATTTGTTAGCTGAACCACCTTGGGCAAGTTCCTAAACCTCTCTGTTTTCTATATTCTTGTGCAAAATCAGGACAGTAATAGTTTCTGTCTTGTAGGGCTGTTGAGAGGATTAATTGAGTTAATACCTGGAAGCAGTTAGAATTATGTCTAGCATGTGTGTGTTAGCTGTTTCTAAAACTTTGAAAATTGAGGAAAAATTTGTTTATTTTGTTAATTTCTTTGATCTCAAAATGACTGCAGAAATATACAGATTTTTGGGAAAAAGTCAAATGGAAAAATGTTGTAAGAGCAGAGGATGAAATCAGGCAGAAACGGCATGCAGTGCAGTTGGCAGAGTGGGTTGAGCGTGTAGGGGCTAGAGAGGAGAGGAAGTCATGTCACCGCATAATCAGCGTGGAGCTCTTTTTATAGTTCTGTCCGTTAATGCTTTTGTGCAAGTTCTTTGTACCACACCGCAGTGCAAACCCAAATTTGAAGCCCATGTCTCGTCTAGAGTATCAGAATTGCTATATGCTTTATATAGGAATGACCACCCGTCTGTCCCACATGCGTCTTAAAGTTTCATGAAGTACTTACCAAATAGATGTCCTTATTTGAAGGGATTGAGCGGGACTGGCAGGTAGTTGATTAATCCAAAAAAAAAAAAAAAAGGAAGAGAGAAAGTTTGCTTCAAATAGGGAATCATTAAAAACTGACACATAGGCACCTTAAAGATTTTACTTAAAGCATAATTTCTGAGTAGCATATTAACCACTGAATAATTTCCCCATCTGTTCACTGCCTGGATCCTGTGATGTTTTCCCCTTGCCCAGGGCGTGTGCTACTCGATGTGAAACACGGCACTGCCGGTATTTTACTCGGGAGAGGCTCTGATGGGATCACAGCTTGTCTTTCTTACACACAAATGCACATGCATACACATGCACACACACACTTTTTTTTTTAGAAGTTTTACTGAGATATAATTCACATACCATAAAATTCACCTATTTGACATTTCCGTTTATAATCTAATAGTTAACAATCATTTATTATGAGTAGGACTCTAAAGCCGCCAGGAAAGGAAAGCCAACGGTGTGCACCCTCTTCCTAGATTATTTTCTCTGGTTTTTGAGAGTTGTATCACCCTCACTTAATTCAACTGAAATCTTTTTTAGTGACCTGCCTTTATTTAGTCTTTGCAAATTTAACTTAGGTTCATGGTAAAATTCATATTCATGAATGTGCCTGTGAACACCTCAAACTCACTCCCCCAAAGAATGAATTCTATAGTTAGTCGGTTTGGCTGTTTTATCTAGGATTTGTTCACATAGTTACTTGGAGAGAACTAACTGCTTTAGGAGATTCGAGTATCTAAAATGGTTAAATGATGGTATCTTTTCCATTTTCCTAGCAAATTGCCAAATCCCATCGAACTCATACAGCACAGGACTTAGTGGTTTCTATGCTTAACTAGCAAATAATTAGCCTTGAGATTTTGTTTCTATAGAAGAGTGGTAATAAAATTGGTTTTATCCATCATATAAAGTGCTTAGAGAAAAATAGTGTCCTCATTTTCTAATGAATCAAACAAAGTCCTCATCACAGGTATGGTTTTCTGGGCAAGTATAGATAGGTTTTGTTTAACAAAACAGTCACCCCCAAAACTAAAATTCTGTTTTTAAAAAAATAGGTTTCTGAAGTCATCACAGTAAATCAACTCTAACTTATGGTCTGTGTTATCACGGAAATCTTAGTATGAACTATATAGCACAGACTCGACTGCACTGAGTTCTCTGGTGACGGCAAAGATGATACTTCTTGCCCCAGGCAGTCACCGTAGTGGACACCAGGACTTCCTTTGGAGAACACAGGCCTGTGTCACTCTGTCCAGTGTTCAGTATCTCTCATCCCTTATCTGAGCTTTCAAAAAGGAATGTCCCAGCTCAAGAAAATGGCTTGCTAATTCGTAGTTTCAAAGAGATATCATGGAGCCAGAGTAAGCAATGTCATAATTTTGCCCACTGTGATACATTTTTTTGTTGGATACTTCCAACAAACAAGATATTGTTGTATAAATTATCTCTTAGGCTTTAATTAAAATAATTAATTGCAAAACTCTGTAAAGGTGCGTATGAGGCGTGTGGTGTGTGCTTTTTTCCTGGGAGCTGGCAAACAGTGCTTTTGACAAGACTTCTGCTTATCAGTATGGATTTGTCCAAAAGATTGCCAGAGCCCAGTGGTACCCTTCACGCCTCATGTGTCGGAAAAGCCCTTTGGTTTGAGGTTAGAGTATCTGTGGGAGATTATAGCTCGGCTCAGGTTTGTTGAACAAAAGTTGGGGCGCCTGGGTGGCTCAGTGGGTTGAGCCTCTACCTTCAGCTCGGGTCATGGTTTTGGGGTCCTGGGATCGGGCCCCGCATGGGGCTCTCTGCTCCGCGGGGAGCCTGCTTCCCCTCTCTCTCTGCCTGCCTCTGTGCCTACTTGTGATCTCTCTCTGTCAAATAAATAAATAAAATCTTAAAAAAAAAAAGTTGTGCACATGGACTGGCAGTTAGGCTAAGTAGTTGTATTTAGTTTTAATAGTGTTAAAACATGTTTAATTACATAAGTCATGCCTGTGCACAGTGAGAAATAAAGAAGTATGTGAAGTGAAATGTCCTCTCTAGTATCTGGAGAAGCAGCCATTGCTGGCAGCGCGGTCGTCTTCGCGCGCTTTTCCCTGCACACAACAGGCCAGAAGACACGTGCAGTACATACAAAGGAACGCAGCTTTTTCTAACACAGACTGAATCATGGTATACCTAATCAGCAGCTTGTTCATTTGTTGGCGTGTTTGTTTTTCTGTACATTAACTATATGTGAACTTCTTTTGTCAGTACGTTAAAAAAAAAAGAAAAAGAAAGAAGAAAAAAAGAGAAAAGGATTGTTATTCAAATGAATGGAGGTACCATTAAGTAATTATCCAGCCATGTACTGGAGACTGTTTTGTCTATATTGACTTGTTAGCATCTCCAAAAAAAAAAGTAACAACGTGAATTCCAGTCTGATTCTCTGAATTCTGTCAGTTCCACCGTATGGCAATGTGCTCCTGGCTAGGGAGCAGGATCTACAAATAACTGTGTTGCTTGCACTGCTGACCTCTCCCAAAAGCTGACTTTATGCAGCAGAGTGTTTATACATAATTTAACATGGTTGGCCCCTAGGGTAAATTGGGCCTGTTAGTCTTTATACTTCATTTCATCAGATACATTTGTAAGTGGAAGGGTCTTCAGAGACTGTCTATAGGATGGGGTTTATATGGCAGTTTCCTAGATGCAGAAAAGTCATTCCTCTACCCATCAGATGGAAAATCAGATCACAGCAGGAAAAGGAGCTGACAGCACGCTAAGATCACAGCCTGTGTACCAAGTAATTGGAAAGTCTGATGATCAAGAGGAGAAAAGCACACCATTTATGGTTTTGTGGAAATTGAAAACTCAAGCCTGTAGAATTTTACTCAACTCAGTACATTTATTTTATTTTGCATGGGTACTGTGTTTAATATAGGAGTAAAACAAATATTTGTAATAAGAAATGGTATGGGCACTCTAATGTTGTAAGGATTTCTTAGTGTGTAGTATTCGTATATTGATGTTTGGGAGGCAGAGTATTGCTTATTTAGTTATTTATTTATTGCTTCTTTCTTTCTTTCTGTAAAATGTAAAATAAAACTATGAAGCATTTTATTTATTTTTAAAGATTTTATTTATTTATTTGACGGAGAGAGATCACAAGTAGGCAGAGAGGCGGGGGAGGGTGGAAGCAGGCTCCCCGCTGAGCAGAGAGCCTGATGCAGGGCTTGATCCCAGGACCCTGAGACCACGACCTGAGGCGAAGGCAGAGGCCCAACCCACTGAGCCACCCTGGCGCCCCTAAAGAAGTATTTTATTATGAAATGGAGTACTATGGCTCTATCTTGAAAAACAGTAACAGGCACAGGCCTTGTATACAGCAAGGTCATTAGCCGTCATTCTCTGTTTCCTTCTAATAATCGCAAGTGTAAAGAGCTGCATGCCCCAGACAAGGATTAAGGAGTTGCGACTTAAACCAAACAATCAGTAGCCATTGTTTAGAATCAGCTGTAATTGATGAGGCCTCTCTTAGGACTTTTAAACATACAAGGCGAATTTGGTGAATACTTTTCCATGTATTTTTCTCTTGGCAACACCATGTTTTTTCCCTTAAGATAATATTTAAAACAGACCAGAAATACTGATGGCAGGGGCTTCCAGATGTATTTCCATGTGTGGGGTGAAGGACCTGGAACTCCGGGGTCAGGAATCAGGGAGCCTGCCGTAGAGGTGGCAGCGGGCTGCTCCGCTCGCTTCTGGCGTACATGGTTACGTGAGGGCAGCGGTGTTCACTGTGTCTTTGCCAGCGCTGGGTGCGGTGTCTGGCAGTGACCCCTTGTCGTTATTGTGGCTTAGGAATAGACAGTTTGTGTTACCTGTCCTGCTTTCCCTGGGGGTGACGGAAGCTCCGCAAGGGTGGGCTTTTCTCCTTTGCTCACTCTGTATTCCTAGAGCCTGGAATAGTGCCGGGAATGTGGCAGGCACTCAGTAATGCTGTTGAGTGAAGTAACAGTATCTGCCCAAGTGTAGCTGACACAGAGTAGGAATCTGAGTCCCATTATAAGAAGCCCAGAGGCAAGTGGCTCCTGCCATTTTTCAGAAACCTGAGGTAACATTTCTGCAGTTCTCTTGGCCTTTGCCTCACCACCACAAGCTGGCTGCTGCAGCTCACTCCATCTCTCGAGAGGTAAAGGCAGGAGAAAGCAGCATGGAGTGGCTTGCGCAGATTTCTGCTCACATTTCATTGGCCGGTCCTGACTGCGGGGTGGGGGTTGGGAGCACGTTGGGTATTTCTTTGCTCACTAGGAAAATTAGCATTTCCCCTAATTTATTATTTAGCATTTTCTCTTCATTTTTCTTTGTATTTGGTAGACACTTTTTTAAAATTCATTTTAATTTTTAAGTTTACTCATTTAGCAGTTTCAGTTAGCATTAGTTATATCTATTTTGGTTGCGAGTTACATAAATCTGACTTTAACTTAACCAAATTAGAAGATTATTGCCTCTTGTGACAGAAATTCCCCGGGGTTTACACACTTAGGGGGCATCTTCTGCTCTGCTTTCTCCATGTGTTGATTATATTCTCTTCCATAGGTTCTTCCAAAGTATCTTTTATTTTTCATTGCAGTGCATTTTTTTAGTTATTTCTTGCTGCTTTTTTGATTTTTTAAATTTAAATCCAGTTAGTTAACATACTGTGTTATATTAGTTCCACGTGTAAAATATAGTAATTCAACACTTCTCTACAACACCCTATGCTCATCATAGCAAGTGCCTTCCTCAGTCCCCATCCTCTATATTCCCCACCCCCACGCTCCTCCCCTCTGGTAACCCTCAGTTTGTTCTCTATACTTAAGAGCTTGTTTCTTGCTCTCTCTCTCTCATTTTTTCCATCTTTACTAGTTTGTTTTGTTTCTTAAATTCCACATATGAGTGAAATCATATGGTATTTGTCTCCCTCTGACTTATTTTGCTTACCATTATACTCTGGTGCCATCTACATCATTGCAAATGGCAAGATTTCATTCTTTTTTATGGCTGAGTAATATTCCATTGTGTATCTATACGGCATCATCTTTATCCATTCATCAGTTGATGGACACTTGGGCTTCTTCCGTATCTTGGCTGTTGTAAATAATACTTCTATAAACATAGGGGTGCATCTAGCCCTTTGAATTATTGTTCGTGTATTCTTTGGGTAAATACCTAGTAATCAAATTGCTGGATTGTCAAGTAGTTTTATTTTTAACTTTTGGAAGAACCGCCATACTATTTTCCAGTGGTCACACCAGTTTGCATTCCCACTGACAGTGCACAGGGGTTCCTTTTTTCTCCACATCTTTGCCAACACTTGTAGTTTTTTGTGTTGTTGATTTTAGCCATTCTGACAGGTGTGAGGGGATACTGTTGTTTTGATTTGCATTTCCCTAATGATGAGTGATGTTGACATGTGTCTGTTAGCTATCTGTATGTCTTCTTTGGAGAAATGTCTGTTCATGTCTTCTGTCCATTTTTTAATTGGGTTATCTGTTTTTTGGGTGTTGAGTTTTTGAAGTTCTTTATAGATTTTGGATACTTGCCCTTTATGAGATATGTCATTTCCAAATATCTTCTCCCATTCTCTAGATTGCCTTTTAGTTTTGTTGATTGTTTTCCTTTACCATGAAGAAGGTTTTTATCTTGATGAAGTCCCGTAGCTTATTTTTGCTTTTGTTTCCCTTGCCTCAGCGGGTGTATCTTGAAAGAAGTTGCTATGGCCGATGACAGAGAAGTTACTGGATGTGTTCTTCTCTAGGATTTTAATGGTTTCATGTCTTACGTTTAGATCTTTAATCCATTTTGAATTTCTTTTTGTGTATGGTATAAGAAAGTGGTCCAGTTTCATTCTTTCGCATGTAGCTGTCCAGTTTTCCAGCACCATTTGTTGAAGAGACACAGTAGGTGTTTTTGATAGCCCCAGGCTTCTGTGGCCCCAACAGCTCATAGAGCCAGGTAGAAGGTAGACACCCTGTCCCCCAGGCCTACCATGTCATATTCCCCCAGGTGCAGTCACCATGAGCATCTGGGTGGAAGGCCTGGTTGGGGTACATGAGAGTCCTCCCTATAGCCAGCAGGCCGGGAGGCACAGGGACATGGCGTGCTGGCACACACACGTGGGTGGGTGAGGAGTTGCTCCCTCCCTTGTGGAAACCAGGAGTGCTAGACACAGAGAAGCAGGGGTGTCCACTGGGGATCTGAACAGGAGCATTCATATGTCTCTCTATAGAGACATATTTTCTTTGATTTTCTGCTGTTGCCTCGAAGCTTGGTAATTGTCAGTGTTTAAAGATGACATATCTGTACAGCTCTGTTTTACACTGGCTGTGCTGTGTTTTGATATCTCTCTACTATGCTCAGTCCTCCTGGAGTTGACCTGAAATGTGACGTGGGTGAGATTGCTGACTTTGCCTCACGGCTCCGGGCCACGGCAGCTTTGAGACCTCAGGCACATTGTGGGATCTTTCTGTGCCTCCGTATTCCCATTGCTGAGAGTAGGGATAATAGTGGCTCTTACTAGTAGAGTAATCCTCCAGCGTAAATGAGAACATGCGTGCGATCCTGTCAGCCGAGAGCCCGGCCGAGTGCTGGCCCAGTGCTGGCCCTGTGCACTCAGCTGCTGCTGTTAGTGCCGCCCCGGCTGGCATCCCCTCTCCCTCTACCCGTCTGGTCACATCTGTCATGGGAAGAGCGGAGCCCTGCTTCTCTCTTCCCTTTTGTCTGGTTCTCATGCTGACTTTATCACTTGTGTGTTCTTGGCAAGAATCATCCTTGCTTTTCAGCAGTTCAGTCAGATGACTAAGAAACATTTACAAAAAGCTTAATTCCTTGTGTGCCTCTTTTGAGACAGAGGTGCATTTTTACGAATCAAGAAAGTTCTGTGGTAATCAGCTTTGCTTTCCTTACGTTGGGGGCAATACTTTAAAAAAAAGTAGCATTGAAGAGGTACCACAGCTAACCCGTGAACAACATGGGTTTGAACTGTGTGGGTCACTTATATGCAGACTTTTTTAAAAAAATAAATACAGTACAGTATGTGAATATTTTCTCAATGTTTTCTTTATTGTAAGAATACGGTACATAATATGTATACAAAATAATGTTAATCAAATATGTTATCAGTAAATGTTCTAGTCAACAATTAACTTTTAATAACAGTTACATTTTGGGGGACTCAAAAGGTACACATGGATTTTTGACTTTGCAGGAGGTCAGTATCCCTAATCCCCATGTTGTTCAAGGGTCAACTGAATATGGAAGAGGAATTAATTATTATGAAATAGATCTTTGAAAATACACTAAAGGGACCAAATTTACTACAGCTTTTCTAGTTTTTATGTAATCACATGTATGAAGTTATATAAATAATATATTTATTTTGTAAAAAAACCCCTCATACCAAGAAGAATATGAAAACCTTTTATAGTCCCATCTTCTAGAGATAAGCATTGTTACATTGGGGTATCTCCTTGCAGACTGCTTTTGTATACAAACATACACATATATTGTGATATCATTTAATTCAGTTAAATAGTCACAAGTAGGAGAGGTTTAGAGGTTTTTTTTCCTTTAAAAAAAAGAGACTTGATTGTTTTAAATCCCTACAAGAAATACAGACCCATTTTTCTGAAGCACAGACATTCAGAATGCTGGAGGAACTGGTGGAGCCTGCTTTCTGTTCCTCCTCTCATGGGAGCACAGTGGGAGGTGGTGTGGCTTCAGGCTGCTTCATTTTTATACCACATTGACTCGGGGTTGAAGAAAGTGGATCGTGATGGGATTGAATAGCTGAGGTAATTATGAAAAGCAAGAATGTGTTTGCTCAGCAGGAGAAATATTTTCAACAATAAGATGAATTTTAGGCGGAAACTGACAACTGCGTGGGGAGGAACCAGAGGGCATCCTGGGAAATGGTCCTGGAGGAACCCCAGCAGCAGGGGTGCTGTTCACGGGACAGACTTCATGGACACTGCCTTGAGCGGGGGCATGTGTGTCTCAGGGTCGCCCTGAGGGGCACGGCTCAGGCCAGGCCAGAGTCCGAAGTGCCTTCTGGAATGTGGGCAAGACGGGAAACCGCTGTGCGGGTGTATCACCCGTCAGTTCTCCCCCGACCGGGACACGTCCGGATGGCCCTTCTCCTTCGCTTGGGGTTCGGTGTTTTCGGTCGGCTCGCCGTGTGCAGTGAATCTCGGGCGGAGCCTCGGGAAGCTCTGCTGATTTCCCACGCCCCCTTCTCCCCGCCCCCCGTTGGCCATGGCACAGGTCCCCGCGTGAAGACAGTGTGCCACGAGCCCCCAGCTCACACGCGGGGGTGAAGCGTGGTCGGGGAATCACCCTGTGCCCTTCCAGGCCCGGGAGAGGTGCAGCATTATTCGTTCTTGCAGTGAATCCTGACGGCCCCCGTTTTTCCACTTATCATGCGAACTTGGAAGTCGGTGGTCTGCAAGTCCGAAAGACACGGACCTTCTGCAGGGCGGCGGGGGCGGATCGAGTCCCAGATGCCGTCGGCATCCGCCTGGGCCTTACCCCCTCCGGCTCCCGCAGTCCGGCGGATGGCGGGGACGAAAACCACGTCTCCTCTACCCACGTGAGGTCCCCAGCCGGATCTCTTAACAGAGCCCCGATGAACAAGAGGAGAGCGCGCGGGTTTCTGCCGTGGGAGTTTTACGTGGCGCGAGTCTTCCTGAGGAAATACGCTCCGAAGAAGGCGCTGAACCGGTGTGTCCGGAGGCGACGTTCCATGAAGCCGGGAGAGTCGCGGCCGCGGGCCCAGTGCGGTTCGCTGGGGAACGTGGCGAGGCCCGTGTGCTCCGACCCCTCTCACACTCTCCGGAGAGAGGGGCGATCCTTTGCGCTGGGCCGGCCGGGTGTCCCGCGCGCTCCCGCGGTGGGGCCGCTGGCCTGAGACACTGCCCGAGAGCGTGTCCCGGCCCGCTGCTGCGCGGGCGTCCCTGCGAGGAGGTGTCACACGGCTCGCGTGCCCGCTGCTGCTTGCTTTTAATCATTGACTCCTCAGACCCTCTCTCTGTGCCGAGGGGCTAGAGCACAAGTTCGTGTACTCTCCCAAGTTTGCCTGCCTGCAGCACACCGGCTCGGAGCTCCTTAACAGTTCCATGAACTTTGATAAAAGGCTAATCCAGAAGGGACTGAGAGTTTTATCTTCTGTCCGTCTCTGGCTCGCCGGTCAGCTGCGACCCTGGGGGGATTCTCTCCAGGCTTTCCGGTCCTGGGCCTGGAGCAGGCACGGCCTGGCCTCGTATTGCTCTCGCTCGGCCGTGTGGCAGCCTCAGGCGAAGAACACGGATCGCGTTTAACGGATGAGGGGTTTACTAAGCAACATTAACTATGCTAATTTATTGAGAATTACCATTTTGACAAAGTTTATCGGATTAAAGAATTTTATTTAAGAGACCTTTCTGAGGTTACTAAAGTGAATTAATGTAAAGATTTTTTTTATTGAGGTATAATCGACATCCTAGTTTCATATGTATATCATAATGACTCAGTTTTGCATGTGTATTGTGAAATGATCACCACAACAAGTCCAGTTAATATCCATCACCACGCGGAGTTACAGAAAAAGTTTGTGTGTTTGACTAGGACTTTTAATATCTACTCTCTTCCCAGCTTTCAGATACGCAGCACAGTATCATTAACTGTAGTCCCCACGCTGTCCATTGCAAACTCATGATTTATTTTGTAGCTGGAAGTTTGTGTACTTTGGACCCCCCTCACCTGTTTCGCCCACCCAGCGACCCTCAGCGTTAGTCACCACCGATGTGTGGTGACTCTGTAGAGCTTGAATGTCACCGTCGTTGTTGTTTTAATTCTGTGTGTAAGTCAGGTCATAGGATATTTGTCTTTCTCTGACTTATTTCACTTAGTATGATACTGTCAGGGTCCATCCCTGTTGTCGAACAAGGCAAGGTTGGGGGGCTGAAGAGTATTCCAGTGTGTGTGTACCCATCTTCTTTACCTGTTCATCCGTCGATGGGCACTTAGCCTATTTCCGTATCTTGGCTACTATTAATAATGCTGCGATAACCATAGAAGTGCATTTTTCTTTCTGAATTACTGTTCTCTTTTTCTGCAGATAACTACCCAGAAGTGCAGTTGCTGAATCATATGATAATTCTGTCTTTAATTTTTTGAGGAACCTCCATACTGTTTCCTGTAGTGTCTGCACCGGTTCACATTCCCACCAACAGCGCCCAAGGGTTCCCTTTTCTCTACATCCTCGTCAATACTTGTTATTTCTTGTCTTTTTTAGTTGAGCCATTATAACACGTACGCGGTGACATCTCAGTGTGGTTTTGATTTGCGTTTCTCTGATGATTAGTGATGTGGAGCACTGGCTCCACTGGCCATCTGTATCTCTTCTTTGGAAAAATGTCTGTTCAGATCCTCTGCCTATTTTTTGATCTGATGTCTGGTTTTTTGCTGTTGAGTTGCAGGAGTTTATGTATTTTGCATATTAACCCCGATCATCTCCTTTGGTGAGCAAAAGCTATTTTTAGTTTGATGTAGTCCCACTTACTTGTTTTTACCTTGACCCTGGTTTTTTGAGCCAGATCCAAAAAACCACCACCAAGACTGATGTGAACAAGCTTACTGCCTATGTTTTGTTCTAGGAGTTTTATGGTTTCAGGTCTTAAATTCAAGTCTTTAATCCACTTTGAGTTAATTTTTGTGTGTGGTGTAGCGTGGGCTTTGGAATCTGACTGATCAGGGTCCTCCCTGGCTCCATCCCACTTGCTGAGAGATTTGGGGCAAATTCATGAATACTTCCAAACTCCGTTCCCTTAGTTTTACAATGGGCATGGTCCTAATGACCCTTAGCTGTTTTGCATGGGGATTAAATGAGATGATGTGCAAAGTGCCCAGTCTTGGTAAGTCCAGAATGAATGCTGTTTATTATTCTGTGTAGCAGTTTTATTCTTCGCAGCAGTCCTGTCTGTTAGGTGTGGGTACGTCTGTTCTACAGATGCAGGAACTGAGGCTCAGGGAGGTGACACAACTCACCCATAGCCACACTCTCCTGGGAAGTCACCTGTGTCTTTTTTGATTATCAGTGTTCATGATGGAATACAGTTGACTCTTGTTTTTCGTTTAGAGGTGGCTGAATTCTTTGACCATCCAAGCTGCCTTTGATAATTCCCTTCAAAAGGAGTTTATGTTCACATCTGTCAACAGGCTACAGATATGTATGGAATAATGAAAAAAAGGAAGCCTTGATAAACAGTAACACGTAACTGAATGCAAATACAGAGTTGCTAAGATGGAATTTATGTTAAAAAAGAATTCAAGGTATATATCAGGTAATTCAGATATTGACCAGGAGCCCATGTTAAGTCACGCTACAGAAGCACATGATACCGAAAATTCAACCCTAAGACATATTTTAAGGGGGGGGGGGACCCTAGGTGTTAAATATGTTAGGGAACATGTGAAAATGTTCTGTTTGCAGCTGGTCACAAGCCCACTCCAGTTTCCACTCTACAAGGGAGCACTGGGCAGGAGGGGAGTCTCTTGTTTGTTTAAGGAATTCCAGACAATTCAGGTTTCAGCAGGGAGTGCTGAAGTCCCCTGGCTTGGGTGTTTGGAGACATGTGACGAGGGAAGCCTCCCCACTGGTCCTCTCTGCGCCGCTCCTGAGCTCTCCGCACATATCCTAGCATCGCCGGCAGAGCTCACTGCTGGGTAGTGACTTACCTGCTTGTCTCCCTGCCTAGAGCACTTCGGGTGTGTGAGCCCAGGGCCGTACTCAGCTAGATCTCTGGCTCCAACACGGTGTCAGACGTACGGTGAGTGCTCTGTAAATGTAAGAAGTCCCTCAGAGTCCTCCAGGACCTTTTTATACATTTTATTTTTTAAGATTTATGTATTTATTTGAGAGAGATAGCACGCGCGAGTGGAGGAGGTGGGGGGACAGGAGAGGGAGGGAGAGAACCCTCAAGCAGACTCCCCTGCTGAGTGCGGACCTGACACAGGGCTGCATCCCAGGACCCTGAGATCATGACCTGAGCTGAAACCAAGAGTTGGCCAATTCACGGACCGGGCCACCCAGGCACCCCCTCATACCTTTTAATTGGGGTGTAGCCAGTATCACTTGCATATTAATTCTGTGGTCTCACCAGGCCCATACTTGTAAAGAATTGCGTTGGAAATGACTTACATCATCCTGGTAATAGTTTCGGCAATGCAGAGTTTCATTCCTAGCCTTTTGAAATCAGAAAGACTCATACTTGAATTTGATACGAAGCACAGCTGGGTTTTTTTTTTCCCTCCTAGTTCATATTTATTTTGTGTATTTCTGTGTGTTGTATAACTGAAAAAGAATGATGACATTTCAGCTCTTCATACAGAGCCACGATGGTGTTCGCAGCTGTGTTTAGAAGTGAGCAGAAACCAAGACCTCAGGAAGGCCTCAGGAAAGCCTCTGAATTGGGAAGAGCTCCGGGTAGTTGTGAGCCAACCAGTTGTTCCTGGAAAGGAGCCAGGACTGCAGAAAGCATGGTGCATGTGTGTGTGGGCGCTGTCCACTGTTGTCTGCTGCCCTTGTTCTGGGTTCTGAGTGTTAAGTGTCCCACAACCCAAGAAGTAAAAAGCACGTGTCAGACAGGGGTGAGTGACGAGATGGAGCTGTGTGGGGCCTCCTTCACTGGGAGGTGCCCCGTGGAGTGATGCCCTGGCCTCGGGTGTGGGCGCGGCCTCCCCAGCATCCTGCCCGACGGGCAGCTCGGGCGGCTCTCGTGGGCTTGACCTCTCATCCTCGGGTCTGTAGCTGCCTGAGCCAGGCCGCCTCAGGTGCTGCCCTTCAAGTGCTGTCTCCTAACTTGTACTGCGCCTCGGAAATGCCCTGGGAGGTGGGGGCTACACCTCCACGCTCTGTTCTTTTGTTTGTTTTGTTCTTTCAGATGGACACAACTTCTTTGTAATTCTGAGTGACCGACCGGTTTCTGTAACCCTGCCTCCGTCCCCATGTGCATCTCACTGTGGTTGAAATTAATCACTCAGGAGCAGTGCGGTGTTCTGGAATGATACTCAGGAGCCTGAATCTTAGTGCCGGCTTTGCAGAAAGCAGGGAAGGGTCTTCGGTAACACTTCTGTGTTTTGTCTTATATGCAAAATGCTCTCTGACTGATGAGAACGTTATGAAGGTTCCCATGGATATTATGAGGACAAGTTAAATGAAATTCTTTTGAGCTACTTTGAGCTTAAGAAGCACAAGCATCTGGGGGGCCTGGGTGGCTCAGTGGGTTAAAGCCTCTGCCTTCAGCTCAGGTCATGATCCCAGGGTCCTGGGATCGAGTCCCACATCGGGCTCTCTGCTCAGCAACGAGCCTGCTTCCCTTCCTCTCTCTCTGCCTGCGTCTCTGCCTACCTGTGATCTCTGTCTGTCAAATTAAATAAAATCTTTAAAAAAAAAAAAAAAAAAAAAAAAAAAAGAAGCACAAGCATCTCCAAAAACCTAGTTTTGAGTTGACCTCCTGTAGATGATTCATGTCTTCCATATGGCATTATCTTCTTAATAACCATGCCTTTAAAAAACTGAAATGCTGTTCTTAAGGCATCAAGGAGAATCCAGCAATAATACTTAAATACTGAAGTTTTGCCCCTCTTCCCCCCTTTAACTGGGAAGTAAAAGAGATTTCAGTTAATTTTGGTGACCACGACTTCCTTTGTGGGACCACCGCATCTTCATTCCTGTTTTCTCACCGACATCCATTCTTCATTATCCTCATTTTTGTACTACAAGTAATTTTATAACAGTAACCATGGTCAGCACTCTCTGCTCACTGAATAAAAGAAGAAAAACCGATCCATGACTCCATCGTGCACTCACTGTCTTTTCCACTTCAATTCCATTTCAGCTGCTGAGCACTGCCCCTAGGGGAGGACTCCTCCAGGCCCCAGCAGCGCCGATGGTCACGGCACAGCGCAGTGCGCAGGGGAACGCAGCCAAGTTGGAGGGTAGCTGCGAAGTGGGACATGGGGGCAAGAAAAGCTTGCTGTGGGAGGTCAAGTCAGCTATAGCTGGCCCATGGAAGTTGGTCCTCTGTGTATGCTGTCACCTCTGCTCCCCAGACTGCTGCCCAGTACCAGTTGGCTCCGGCCTTTGTGCTGCTGTCAGCCGAGAAAGCCGGGCAGCACCCCCTTAGGCTCCTTGTCTAACTGAAGGCCGTGCCAGTTCCAGGAGTACCGAGGAGCTCTCGGTGGAGACAGCCCTTTAGGGAAGCTGTCCCAGGACTCTGGGGAAGGTTACTTGGTGGTATCACTGAGGGAGGGCTCCTGTCCGTTTCTGCCGGGATGTCCTAGTTGGTTAATAAGAACTTTTACTAAGGGAGCCACTTCTGCCTAGCGCCAGGGCCCTGTGAAGTGGGGAGAAGTCTGGGGAGAGTGGTCTCTCTGTCCATGAGTTTGTGGGTTAGCTTAAATACAAAATACAGAAATGGGAAATCATTTGGAGACTTCTTAATGTGTGCACAGAGGTTGACAGGGAATGCGGTCCCTGGCGGGGGGATATGAGGAACTTAACACTTCGAGGAGGATGAGTGCCCATTTATTTGGACTAAGGTGTCATGTACATCCATTCAACGGGGGCGGAATCAGGAGGAATTGGGAGGAATGTGTCAAATAGGTTAAGACAGTTGTGTTGGAAGTACTGAATTTCAAGGCATTTTCTATTTTCTTTTTCTTTTTCTTTTTTTTTTTCCTGTGTAGTCTGAATTTTGCTTACTGTAAATTGACTACATTCATAGGGGGGAAAAAGATTAAAAAGGGAAATTATAATAAATATTTGACAAAAATTTTAAGGTATTTTTAACTGAAGCGTAAATATTGAGCCAGATGGGGAGCAGTCAGAAATTCAGAACAAAGTGTGTTTGTGATTCTCAGGTTAGGCCGTGTAGTGGTCAGGGTTTTCTGGGGTCAGAGCCAGTAGAATGCATTCTTCCTCCCTCCACCTCGAAGAAGCAGCCCACCCTCCCCGGGTAGTCACGATCAGCCCCCAGCTGGCACAGCAGTTCCCTTCTCTCCTGGCTGATTGCTAGCATGAGGAGCCCAGGCTGGCTGGGTGGCAGTCTTAACTTCCGGTTTAATAGGATCTGCTTTAGTATGTGGCATGGAACATGGTTAAGACTGTGAATTCCGTAACTACAGGCCCACTGCCATACCCTTTTTACTGTGAAGTGAATTTCTTGATAAGGAACAGCGCAATGTGGAATACCATGGTGGTGGACAGGGCATGCTACAAATCCGTGGTTGGTCATTTTTGCTCAAGCATAGTGTGCAGGGAAGACAAATCTATATTCAGAATGTCTGTTTCAGTAAGACCAAAATGCTTCCCCTTCCACGACGGCTGCAGACAGACAGATAGCAGACAGATCCCCCTGGGGTAATGGCACAGTACTGCCATTCTGCTGCTCGCTGATTGGGCACTCGGCAGTGGCCTTGGCCGGGTCCACCTTGGTGAGCAAAGTGGACGTTGCCGAGCCCACGCATAACCTTGGTCTCTGCCACCATGGCACTTTGTTCAGGAGCCTACTGGGACGTGACCAGGGCAGCTGGGGAACGAGGTGGACTGGTGTCCACAGACTGGGTCATCCTAGCCATTTGAAGATTAAAATCCTCTTCTGCTGAGGCCATCTTTCACGGGCATTTTTGGGACGCAGAGATCTATACTTTTTTGAGGACAGGTCTGTCCACATTCTTCTTCCCCAAATGTCTTTCTCACCAGTTCTCCAGTCCTGTTCCTTTCAGATATCTGCCATCCATCAGCCCATCCATGGCCACAGCCCAAGAATGGACAGGGAATTAGTTGCCCATGAGGCCATCTGTCCTTCCGAGCTGCATGAGCAGCCGGGAGCACTGCTCGAAGTTCTGGCCACGGGGAGGCTGTCCCTTCACTGTGTCCTTCAGGGGTGTACTGGGAAGAGGGTCCTGTAGCTGTCTGCTTTCAGGTGGCATCTACATCCCATGCAGAACCATCTGTAAACCAGGCCTAAGTCTTCTCTTCATCTGTCGACTGACCTTTGACAACTCCCCAAGCAGCCACAGGTCAGGCTGGGAGAGGGAAGATGGTGTAGCCAGAGTAGGGACCGTGGGCATGTGGGCCACTTGTCCCCGTAGGGCCTGTTCACATACGTTCCACTTCCCTTTGCTGATGGGGTGCTGCCCTGCGTGCCCAACTTCATGGCCCGATGGGACAGATAACACCCAGTTCACGATGGCAGCTCCAGTTACGGTGGGTAGCTTGGGGGCCCATGGGTAGGCGTTTAGTCTCTACTGAGGCCCAGTAGCAAACCCAGAGCTATTCTCACAAGCAGAATCATTGGGGGGGGGCGGTGATAGCAAGGCTTGGGTCCAAAATCCTAAGGGCTTGCTTTATTACTCACCTCTAGGGCCCTGCCGAAGGCTCCAGACGGCAACCCTGACTGCTCTGACATTCCAGGTGCCACTGGCGGTGCTGGATCCTACGGCCCCAGCCTGGGAGCAGAGCAGCTTGCACGGTGGCCTGGACCTGCTGGGAAGCCCTCTCTTGTTCTGGGCCCTGCTCAAAACTAGCAGGTTTTGGGGTCACTAGGTAAATAGTCCAGATTATCACACTCAAATGAAAACTATGTTGCTTCCAAAATCCAAAGGGACCCCATCAGATTGACACATAAAATTAACCATCCCAGGCAATGTGATACAATGCATAGAAACTCAATTTATGTGTAACTCTTGAACTAATTATTTAACAGGTAACATACCAACTTTGAATTGAAATATTACTCCAGTATTCACTGAGCTCTCCCCTCCGCCATCATCTCCTCACTCACCTCCCACCAGCGTATGGCCTGATCTATGTGCCAGATTCTTTTCTTAGGTGGTGAATATTTAATAGTTGCAGGATATTGCACTTAGAAATAGGTATGTTATATTTGCTTAGTACTTGACCAAATAGAAGCTGATGTATCAAAGTATCAGATCTGGAAGTTTCCTTAGAAATTATGTCGGCCATCTTGATATTTCAAACAAAGGGAAGAAGCAGAGGTTAAAGTGCAGACTATCACTCAGATTTTCTGTCGTCAGCTGAGAACAGGTTCTCTCTTCGGGCTTTGCTCTGCTCACTTGGAGTTGGGAGGCATGCTTGGGACTGTGTTGATAGTTGGGCTGTCAGAAGATGAGCTCAGGTTCCATCTTCAGCTGCCAGCCAAGCGAACTTTGCTACGGATCAGGGTGGCAGCAGTGTGTTTGGAGCAGTGCCATTTCCTGACCAAATGCTGGATGC
Organism: Martes martes; assembly: GCF_963455335.1. Lineage (NCBI taxonomy): Eukaryota > Metazoa > Chordata > Mammalia > Carnivora > Mustelidae > Martes > Martes martes. The sequence goes on along the minus strand of NC_137893.1, from coordinate 9,147,948 downwards.
TTTGGGCTGAAAGGGAGGGATTTTAAAGATCAGGATGTTGAAAATCCTGCTGTTTTACTGCTCTGAGAATTGAACATCTTGAAAATTAATATAGTAGATTAAATGTAAATGAGGACTACAGTATGCACCTGGTTGACAAGATTATTATAATATTTAAAATACAAATTTTTAATCAAAGTAGCCAAGTTAATTGAATTTAACTATAATAATTGAGTTTCCCTTGGGGTGCCTGGGTGGCTCAGTCGGTTAAGCATCTGCCTTTGGCTCAGGTCATGGTAATTGGGGTCCTGGGATCGAGCCCTGAATTGGGTCTGCTTCTCCTTCTTCCTCTGCCCCCCGACCCCGGCCCATGTGTGCGTGTGCGCTCTCTCTCTCTTAAATAAATAAATAAAATATTTAAAAGTGTAATTGAATTTCCCTTTAGCAAATTTAGTGGAGGTTGGGCATGTTTAAGATTTTTGGGGGGGGGGCATACAATTACTGATGTCAAGAGCACTGTTAATGTTGTGGTCTTGGAGTTGGGTGGTGACATTCAGGTAGGTCCTCCAGTTAGAATCCAGCCATCACCCCCCCACGCCCCCGCCTTGGTGAGTTGCCTCCAGGCATCCTCAGCAGTGCTTCAACCCCGTATAGTGTGCCCTGGTTCCTGCTGGAGACAGCCCCTTCCATTAAGGGACAGCACTCCTTGTGAGGAAGTTCTCTTTCGTAGTAAACATTGTGCTGCTTTAATTTGTGCTGACATCTCCTAGTTCTGCCTTGAGGTTTTTTCTGGTTTTCTCAGAACATTTTTTTATAGCTCATTTTGGATGATCAAAAGTTCTACCAGAAATTTCAGCTTTCTAATTTAAACAGTTTGAGCATTCCTCACAAATAGTCATTTCCCCAGGATGAATAGGTGTTCCCAAATAACGGGATTGTCAAATGATTCTGCCTTCCTTTATTTTTAGCGAAGGGAGACAATACCGGGCCAGAATGGAAATACCTGGTTCCTGGCCCCTGCTCTGCTCCTTGCTGATGGGGGACTTGCGGCCAACTCATCCCTCTGAACCTTAGTTTCCTTTTTTGGCAAAGTGAAGATGATAATGCCTGCTCCAGGTCCCATTTCCATGGGGTCGTTTTGAGAATCAGATCCTTTTGTATTCTATCCATTTTCTTCTAAGTATAGGATGTTCACTCTCTTGTTTTAGAATGGAACATTTTGAATCATAAATACGACTTAGCAGGAGCTTAGATAACACAAGGTATGCTGAAAAGAACAGATGATGATTTCTGGCATGTCTTGAAACTCCATGAATATGTGGGTTGACAGTTTAGTTTATGCTTTTCTGTATTTATTATAGAGACTGGGAAGAGTCTTAAAGAAATTCAAGAATAAATAAAATATATGAGTTATAACACGGTACCAGATTTGTCGGCTTAAATTAACACTGCATACATCTAGTCCAGGTCTGTGTGAAGATCTTGATTTGAGTTGGGATCCCTGCTACAAATTCGAATCCAATCTAAGTGCCGTGAGTAGGGAGTATCATTTGCTAATAGACAATAGTGACTTTAAGAAATTAATGACTTGGGGCACCTGGGTGGTTCAGTGGGTTAAAGCCTCTGCCTTCGCCTCAGGTCATGATCCCAGAGTCCTGGGATCAAGCCCCACATTGGGCTCTGTGCTCGGCAGGGAGCCTCCTTCCTCCTCTCTCTCTGCCTGCTTCTCTGCCTACTTGTGATCTCCATCTGTCAAATAAATAAATAAAATCTTTAAAAAAAAAAAACTTAAAAAGAAATTAATGACTTGCTAATTTTTATGGGATTATTGCTTTTTATTCAGAATACTAATGTAAAGTCACAGACAATGCTACACCTGTTAGAATTTATTTTAGCATGCTCTTTTCCATTTTCAGTTTTTTTCAAACACTGTCTATCTCACCAAATGAAAGTGTGTTGCTTATTGAGGAATTAATCCAAGGTATGCAATGAGATTGTTTCACAGTTGTTTTTGGGAAGTAATAAATATGACTAAAAGGAAATAGTGATACAGTGTTTTAATTGAAATTGGTGCTTGTGACACTAGTTTTGAGCTTTCTGTGTATATGTGTGAATTACTGTTTTACAAGTAAAGCTTAGTTTTTCTTTTTTTAAGATTTTATTTATTTATTTGACAGAAAGAGTGAGAAGACAAGCAGGGTGAGAGGCAGAGGGAGAGGGATGAGCAGGCTCCCCGCTGAGCGGAGAGCCTAATGTGGGACTCCATCCCTGCGGGACTCCATCCCAGGACTCAGGGATCATGACCTAAGCCAAAGGAAGACGCTTAACCGACTGAGCCACCCAGGTGTCCCATGTAAGGCTTAATTCATCATGATAACCAGTGTTTCTTAAACCTCATGTCCTTTTTTGATAAAACTCTTACATCCTCCTTTAATATTATTTAAACTTTGAAAGGAAATGACTAAAAATCTATTAAAGCGTATTATGTTTCAGTAACATTTTTTGAAAGCAAATCAGAACAATTAGACTTAATATGCTTTTCACATCCCCCCACTTGCCCCCCAACCCCCACCCCTAAATCTTATGATTTTGGTATATTCTCCATTCCCTTGTTGAGATGCACTGCCTAGCGTGTTACTGTAGGATTGAATGGATACTAACTAAAATATAGCCTTAAGCCTCAAAAAGAATGCTCTTAGTTCTCTTTGTATATGTATGACAGCAATCTGATATCTATAAAAAGTATACCTATTTTAAAAAGAATAACAGCCTTAAATGACTTTCCATTACCAACGGGAGAAAGTCCAAGACCATAGCATTTCTATTGGAAAACACTATTAGATCTGACTTAATACTTGGGAAATTTACACCCAAGGTAGGTGGAGGGGTGGGTGCCTGAGTGGCTCAGTTGGTTGAGCATCTGATTCTTGATTCTGGCTCAGGGCGCGATCCCCGTCCAGGGATGGAGCCCCACGCAGGCTGTGCACAGAGACTGCTTATCCCTCCCGCCCTCTTCCTCCCCATTCACATGCGTCCTCTCTTTAAAAAAAAAAATTACACCAGGGGAACAGGTATTATATTTCCTTTGTTTATATCAGAGGAGTACAGGGATCAGCCAAGAAAAATAGTATTTGAACACACAAGTGCTGAGTATTCTCAGAAGTTAGTGTTAGGCCTTCTAGTAAGTGTAGAGTTATTCACTGTGCTCTTAGTATTTCCTAGTGACTAATGATGTTGAGCATCTTTTCATATGACACTTGTGTATTTTCTTTGGTGAAAGGTCTGTTCAACTCTTGTACCTCTTTTTTTTTTCTTTTTTAATTTAAGTAGGCTCCTTGCCCAGCGTGAAGCCTAACATGGGGCCTGAACTCACAACCCTGAGATTAAGACCTGAGCTGAGATCAAGAGTCAGATGCTTAACCGACTGAGCCACCCAGGTGCCCCAGCTCTTGTACCTTTTAGAAAAGATTGGGTTGTCCTTATTTTTGAATTGTAAGAGTCAGATCCAAACAACATCCATTACATGCATTAGGTTAATATGTTTTTAAAAAATCTTTTAGGGGTAACTGGGTGGCTCAGTCGGTTAAGCCTCTGCCTTTGGCTCAGGTCATGATCTCAGCGTCCTGGGATTGAGCCCCGCATTGGGCTCTCTGCTCAGTGGGAAGCCTGCTTCCCCATCTCTCTCTCTCTGCCTGCCTCTCTGCCTACTTGTGATCTCTCTCTGTCAAATAAATAAATAAAATCTTAAAAATCTTTTAATCTATAGATTCCTCATCTCTTTATTGTTTTCCTTGCATTAGGAAAACCCAGAACAAGAGAAATTCTATAGGGTAAATGCATTTTCCTAATGATATCCCCCCACCCCCTGTGGTTGTTTGATATGTTTTTCTGTGTTGTGTATTTTTTGTAAACTAGTTGTGTAGGTCTAGAAACTTCAAATTTGATATTTTTTGGGGGGGGTACTAATTTATGGGGAATGTCATGCCTACCATCAGGAGGTATATAATATATGACTGTCTGCCTTTTTGTGATGTTAAAATTGACTAGTTTGTTAAGGGTCATCATTTGGATCATTCTAACTATAGTCCTATCTACCTTTCACCTAACGATTTTAGCAACATTGACAATCATTGCCTAGACCCATTGTTTCCTTAGTACTTGAAAAATGGTGATATCTTAATTTTGTCATTTCTTCTTTATTTATTAACTAGAATACTTACACTGAGAAAAATTTTGCCTTGTCAGTTATTTGTTATGGGGTACTGTTCGCAAGTGATGGCAGGCTAAATGTGGGTTTGTTTTTTTTCCCTTTGCTTACCAGTTTTCAGAGTAATGCATTTTATACCATTCTTCAAAGGTTAACAGTGAGAATTGTTTTGCTTTTTGAGATCATCATGAATGCATGGATTTCAGCATATGTGAATTTTAGCATTCTTGTTTCAGTGCCTTGTACTAATTCTTTTTGATGCTCAAATTTGACGCTTTTGGTTAATGGAAACCCCTTCAGGTTGGTCCTAGAGAACTTTTTTCTCTTCTTTGCAGGGAGGGGCAGAGGGAGAGAGAGAGAATCGTAAGTAGATTATATACCCAGCATAGAGCACAGTGCAGGGCTCGGTCCCACAACCCTGAGATTATGACTTGAGCCAAAATGAAGAGTTAGACACTTAACCAACTGAGCCACCAAGTGCCCCAAGTTCTAGAGGCCTTTTTGTATTTGCCTTGCCTTCTGGAATAACTAGATGTCCCAGGTTTGTAACGTGGTTTGGTGTTTTTTTTTTTTTGTTTTTTTTTTGTATCAAAAGCTATTTACCCATTCTAGCAACACTGACCACGTGTAGATCCTGTTTTTTTAGGTCTAGCATGCAGATCTTGGTTCCTCATACCATTTTCTAATAAAAGAAACCACACTGTGGAGAAATGTGTAATTCAAGAACTGGAACAGGAAATATACATGATAAATCTGGAGCATCGTGTTGTGTCAGAAAGTAAGGTGGTGCTCAAAAAACAAAACGAAAGCACACGGTGATGGGCATATGTCAGAGGGACATGGGAGCCAACTGAAAGAGCTCCCAGTGGCCAAAGCTGGAAAAATTGAAGGAATGAAATAATAGAATAGTATTGGATTATAAGTCAAACTATAAAGTAAATACCCATGTGTCCATACTGATAAAATAACTAAATAAATGGAGAAGAATAGGCAAATCTCCCAGGCAGAGAAATTATGACTAAATTATGTAGATACCCCCCTCCAGGAGGTGGAGCACAATCCACTACCCCTTAAGCGTAGGCTGCCTGTGGCCACTCCCGTCCAGAGAGCACGGTGTGGAAAGGGGGAAGAAAGTAACACGTCAGTGAAGAAACCCGACAAATGCTACTTCCGGCAGGTTCATAAAGGTAATAACATTGATAAGTGACATTGAGAGTATACACCCAATGATGTGATGTGATTGGAAGGGCACTTCACCTCTGGTCATCCTTCTTAAACCCTTACATTCAGCCTAGAATGGGAAAACACCAAACTCAGTTGAGGGGTATTTAACAAAATACCTCATGAGTTTTCCTTAAAACTGTCAAGGTCGCCAAAAACAAGGAAAGTCAGAAAAACTGTCACAGTCAAGAGGAGCCTAGGGAGACGTGGCATGAAATGCAATATTCTTCATGGGATCCAGGAACAGATAAATGACACCAGATTAACACTAATGAAACTTGAAAACAGTATGAACTTCAGTCTGTAATAATGTATTCATATTGGCCAATGATTAGTGACAACTACACTATTCTCATGTAGCATGTTAATAATGGGGACTAACTGTGGGTCATGTGGGACCTCTACTATCTTTGTGATTATTCTGTAAATCCAAAACTCTTCTAAAATTTAAAGTTTTTTAGAAATCTAAAGAGTTGTTTACCCTTTGGCAGTAACTTCAAGAGCCCCTCTTTATATAGTGTATCAGTGTCTTCAAACACATTTACAGTTCCTTTCTTTGAGTTCCTTCTGTAGTTGCTAGTTAGGCAAGGGAATTCTTTTTTTATGAGCACTAAACTCGTATCTAAAAAGCATGTAGGACCTAGTACCACTGTAAACACAGCTGCGGTGGTAAAGATGAAGTGCAGAGCGATCTCTTTTGCACCGGCTGCTTTTCTTTAGCCGGTTACTTCACCAGCACAGAGGGACGTAGCACTGCTGGAAGCCTTGCCTGAGCCTGGGGATCAGCACCATGTCTCTGCCCAGATGCCTCCCCGCCACTGTCCCAGCTGATGACCCGAGAGGCAGGGAAGGGAGTCTGCTTTGCTGTCTGTGACTCGGGCAGCAGATGGGGTCATTCATGGGACCGGAGAACACTGAGGAGGAGCAGCCTGATGGGAAAATCGGTCCAGAGAACCGTTAGGGATATATTAAGTGTGTGTTGTCGGTTAGGCATCCAGGTAGAGATCTTGAATAGGATGTAGAGTAAGGGATTGAAGGAAGAATTTGGAGGTCATCAATGTTTGGGTTTAAAGATGAGACCAGATCACTAGGAAACCAGGAAGAGGAGAGGAGGGTCGGGACGGAGCCCTGGTGCTCCCCAGCAGAGGATGGAGGAGGAAGAGCTGGCAGAGAGAAGGCTGGAAAGCGTAGTGGAAGCCACAGGTAGTGGATACTATGAGTGCGGGCTGCTTTGGCTCACATCCTTCCGGGATAACTGGATGTCCCAGCAGCCCATCCCACCCAGCAGCCAGCAGCCAAGGACTGACCCCCGGGGGGCACAGAAGCTGCCCCTTGCCTCAAAGCGGGAGCACCTGTGGTGCAGTTCACAGTCTGGCATTCTCCTGGGATCAGGTTGAGTCAGCTGGTCTCCAGCCAACACCCCTTCCTGGGAGCGCTCCGGAGAAACCACAGTAAACCATTGTGTGCACAAGGATCCCTTTCTCAGGCTCTAACTAAAGATGCCACGCGTGGAGGGTTTGTTGAGGAATGAGGAAAGCACCGAGTAAGTGGTAGCTAGCTGTCCTCCCCTTTCCTGACGGCATGGGGCTCCCTCACGGTAGGTGTTCTCCCCACAGCAGGGATGCTCTTCCTGTCCCCAGTCCCGGCTCCACTGGGGAAGGGTCCTGAACCTGGGCCACATCAGACAGGAGGAGGCTGCCTCTAGTTCAGGGCTCGGGGAGGTGATGAGAGCACACCGGGGCGAGAGACCAGCAGAGGGCCTGGGCAGCACGCAGGAGGGGGGGGCCTCTTAGTTGTCACAGAGGTGGTGACACTTTCCTGCATGTTGAAGGAAATCCTGCACCAACTTTGAGGCTTTCCTCGCGCTGGGTGGGGGAGAAGCCCCGTCGTCAGCTCTGGCGGGCTCAGCTCTGGGTTTTACAGCCTCTCTTCTGATCCACCCAAAGCCACAGCTGCCCCTCCACGGCCTCCCGCCTCAGGGGCTCTCCAGGCAGGCTCTGCACCGTTCACTGTTCAGGCCGAAGCAAGTGGCCGAAGAGGAATGAAGAAGACACAGAATTATGTGAATCTACCTGAAGCTGTCACATCTGTGGCCGGTCTGAATCTGCCACCTTCCCCATCTGCCCCATTCTTCCGGGGCTGCAGTCTGCGCTTCACAGAGCCACGGCTGTGCCTTCTCTCTTCTCAGCCCTCACAAGGCCTTGTGCGTGTTGCAGGTGCCTAGTAACGACTCCTGCATCCCTAAGACTCGGTTTCTTCTTGGCGACGATCAGGGAGTCAGGTATAGTTGGTGGAGGGCATGGCGTGGGATGGAGTTACTCTGTTCCCTAAGCCCAGTGGAGGAGACCAGGGAGAAGGAAAAAATCTTGGCATGTCTTTTTTTTTTTTTTTTAAAGATTTTATTTATTTATTTGACAGAGATCACAAGTAGGCAGAGAGGCAGGCAGAGAGAGAGGGAGAAGCAGGCTTCCCGCTGAGCGGAGAGCCCGATGCGGGGCTGGATCCCAGGACCCCAGGATCATGACCTGAGCCGAAGGCCGAAGCTTTAACCCACTGAGCCACCCAGGTGCCCCAACCTTGGCATGTTTTATCGGAGCATGACACTAAGGCCTTCCAAGCTGGAGAGACTCTAAGTCTGGAGATAAATAAAAACTAGAAACAAGGTAAATGATTTTACACCTGTCAGATTGGAAGAAATTGAAGAGTCTGGCGTCATCAGGTATAGTTAGGAAACAAGGCAAAGGTAAGGTGCTGGTAGAGCATCACCTGCTCTGGGCTCTCTGGAAGGGAAGCTGGTGAGTTCTGTAAAGGTCTGCACGGGCCTTTAGTCCACTTACCCCGAACGGCGCTCATTCCCAGGGACACTTGCAGCAGAATGTTCGTGAGCAGCGTTGTTAGAAGAAGCAGGAAGGAAGAAGGAGGCAGCCTGAATGTTTATCAGCAAGAGAACGAATAAATAAATTGTGGTATATTCACACGGTGAACATGAATGAGTTAGAGCTGTCCATGGGAGTGAACTTCACAACATGACACCGAGTTGAAGAACACATAGTTTCTTAAAGCTTGAAAACATGCAGAAATGTACGTTTTAAAAGCTGGATGATGGGCACATGGAAGGTTGTTATCCTAGTTACATTTCTTTGGTGTATGTTAAAATTTTTCTGTATACATTCATACAGTATATAAGTATGAAAATGCATGTGAATTGAAAACATGAACTACCCAGGAAAGCATTTTTTCCTTAGAAGAGGAAGGCTGAGGTGTGGGAAGAACACACAGGGGCTTTCAAATTGCCCTGCTGGTATTTTCCTAAGCTGAATGGGGAAAGTGCTTTGAGGAGATAAAAGTTGTTTTTTTTTTTTAATTCACTTTTTTATATATATCATAAATATTGCCCAGTTTTTAAAAAGTTTTTTTAAAAAGTCTGGGGAGATTTGTACCTTCTCTCAGCTCTACCTTTTTGGTCTATAAAATGGGAAGGTTATAGTAATGGTAATACCTCCTTCTAAGATACTTGCAAAGACAAAATAAGCTAATGTATGTGAAAAGGATGCAAACTATTTATTATCATTATTACTGCTAAAAGAAATTGTTCAAGTTTCCTGTCAAGGGAGTATGAAAAGCTGACATGTGTTCATTTTGGGAAAATCAGAAGATATAGAAAAATTCTGATAAAAATGATAATCTGCTAATGCTAACATTTTAGTTTATTTCTTCTTTTTTCTTTTTTTAGTTTATTTCTTCTTAGTGTGATTTTTGTTTTCTTCTGTCAGAACAGAATTTGTTGGTAAAAGTTGTTTTTCAGAAATGTATGCTTCTCAGAGGTAGGACAGCAGGACTGCATGCTTACTAATGAGAAAGGAAAAGTGGGGGAGCTTCTCCAGGCATTGTGTCACGTGCTGCTTGAGGGCAAGGCCTTTATTCCATCTGAGTGTGTCCCTGTGAGCAGCACCTAGGTGGTGCTGAGTGACAGATGGCTACGGTCCAGTCTGGTTGACCTTGGGAATGGACACAAGTGCCCAGAATAGGCAAGGAGACTGCGGCTCTGGCCCGGACCCTGACCCACCTGGAACCTGCTATGTGACTTCAGGCAGGCCTCTTCACCCCATTAGCCTCCCTTTCCTCCTGGTGAGACTGAATGGCTGTGTGAGCTCTAAATTGGCCAAGGCCAATACTACTGTCTACACCCAGTACAGATTTGTGAGAGTAAGTGGGAAATGATGCTGGAAACAACTAGCAAGTTCCTCATGGTAAGGTGCTTTGAAACCTCAGTCAGTGCAGGAAGAAATGTGTAGCTGTGAGTTTCCTGTGCAGAGTCCTAGAGAAGCTGTGTCTGAGAAGGGCGTCCCCCGGCGCATTCCCAGTCAGGACTATTCAGAGGCCCTGTGGTCCCTGGATTCTAGGATCTGGCCGCCGACCTGTGTTCTCTGAATTCCTGTATAGTCTCTGGTCATTGCCTTCTTGGAGTTCTTCATCAACAACTTGATCTAGATGAATACATGTATGAGGACTGGATTTATCGACATTTAAGTGAGGGAAATAAGACTATATGGGAATAAAAGCTGAAGTTGTTTTGTTTTGTTTTTTTTTCCCCAGATATGGCCAGTGTTTCAGTGGGCTTAAAAAGAACTTCTCCCACTCAGTAAGAAAAAAGATAACTGAATTAAAAAGGTGCAAGGGAGGGTGGCTCAGTCATTAAGCGTCTGCCTTCAGCTCAGGTCATGATCCCAGGGTGCTGGGATCGAGTCCCACATCAGGCTCCCCGCTCTGCAGGAAGCCTGCTTCTCCCTCTCCCACTCCCCCTGGTTGTGTTCCCTCTCTCGCTATGTCTCTGTCTGTCAAATAGGTAAATAAAATCTTTAAAAAAAAAAAAAGGTGCAAGGGATCTGAATAGACATTTCTCCAGCCAAGATATATAAATCCCAATAAACACTTGAAAAGATGCTCAACATCATTAGCTGTCAGAAAAGTGCAAATCACAACCACTGGGCATCCACTAGGATGGCTGTGTACTAAGAAAGACACGATAGCAAGAAAGAAATGTGGAGAAACTGTAACCTTCACCACCCAGTGGTGCTGGTGCTGGGAATGTGAGTTGGTGCAGCCACTTTTGAAAACAGTTCCTCTAGAAGGTAAACATAGAATTGTCATTTGACCCAGCACCTCCACTCCCAGGCATATACCCAAGAAAAATGTGTCCATACAAAGACTTGTACAGAAATGTTCCTAGGAATATTAATTCATAATAGCCAAACAATGGAGACAACCCTGGATGCTTATCAGCTCAGTGGATGGACACAGTGTGATGTATCCACACAATGGGATAGTATGTGGCCATGGAAAGGAAGTTAGTCCTGTTATACGCTGACAACATGGGTAAGCCTTGAAAACAGTATGCGGAGTGAAAGAAGCCAGACACAGAAGGCCACATGTTGTATGATTCCATTTGTGTGAGATGTCCAGAATAGGCAAGTGAGTGCAGACAGAAAGAAATTAGTGGTTGCCTAGGGCTGGAGGGGAGATTATTGGGGGGTTGATGAAGATGTTCTAAAATTTACTGTGATGGTTGCATAGCTCTGTAGATACAGTAAAACCATTAAATTGTACATTTTAAGTGGATGAATTGTATGGTATATGAATTTTGTCACAAGCTGGTACCCCCCCCCCACCAAACATCTTATTTGAACTAATCTTAACTTGTTTTTTTTTTTTTTTTAAGAAGATTGTCTTTATTTATGAGAGAGAGAGAACAAGAAAGAGCAGGAGCAGGGTGGGGCGGGGAGAGGGAGAAGCAAGGAGCCCCATGCCGAGCTCCATCTCAGGACCCTGGGATCATGACCTGAGCTGAAGACAGATGCTTAACCAACTGAGGCACCCAGGCGCCCCTCATTTGAACTAATCTTAACGAATCTTATTGCTGAGAGAGAATATTATAAAATTCTACGGAAACATGGCTAATCATCATTCAGGAGTAGTTCAGTTTAGAAAGATTTGTGGAATATCCCCTGTGCGCCTGGCACAGTGCTGGGCTCCAGGACCAGGAAAGCAATACGTTCTCAGGCAATGAGGAGCCGGGATGTTTGAGGGAGGAAATAAATGCAGGGCACGAACGGTGTGGAAGGTGCTGTGGGAGCGGCAAGAGGGAGCTATAGCAATGTCAGGGAAGGCGTTACCACCTGTGTCAAAGGGCAGAGGGGTATTTTAGGCCAAAGGTGCCAAGAAGTGTGTGGTGGTGGTGATTTTTTAGGTACAGAATTGGGTGGGGAGTGGGCCTGCGCGGTGGGCTTGGGAAGAGGAACTGACTTTCCAACCGTTTATCTTCTATCAGAGAAGAGGAAACTGTACATGTAAATACTGTGCTAGCAAGTCTCTCTATTCTGGAAGTTTTAGCTCACACTTGAAAAACACGGAGCTCTCACTGATGGGCTGTTTGCTCTGTGCCTGGAACTGTACTAAGTTCTTTCTCAACGTACTCCTCATACACAACAGAAGGATGTGCTGCTGCTGGCCCCTGGGCAGGAGAGAACCCCAAGCCAGTCAGTGAGTTGCTCTGGTGAGTGGCCAGGCCGGGCCCCAGGTCCAGAGCCTGCGTGGCCCCCAGAGCATTTCAGGCCCGTGTGCTGCTGGGCGTCAGTCTGCAAAACCACTGTGTGTGTTCACTTCTTTCCAGCTTCCATTGCAAGATGCTTTTGGTTCTTTGTTATAATGATAAATGTATCTAAAATTCATATCATTTCTAAAATTCATTTTGTTTCACTAAATGTATCTAAACTTAAGCTGGCACAATTGAACTTACTTCTTACTTCACTGAACAAAAATTACAGGATAAGAAAAACGGAATGGTGATAATCACAGGGATTTATTACTCGAGCTGTTTGTGTTTAGTACTTGTTCAAGTTACATTCTTTTTAGGTTGAGGGAAATACTTCCAAACGTTGGTGATACTGGTCATTCACTGAGGCGGTTTCCTATATATTTGTATAAAATACAATATTTGTGTCTCCCAACACCATTTAAAGTTTCTGCCTAAAAAGATAAACATCCTTGAGATGGGTTAACTGATACTTGTTTGTTCTCCCTAAAAGTAGATGGGGTGTAGGAAATAAGGTGGCTTACTGAGAGCCTTACCTTACATCCCAAATAGACTTTCAGCAGACCTGCCCTATATTTTTAATGTAGATTTCTATACCTTTAATAGTCCTCAATAAACATTTATTAATAACAATAACTGTAAAATGATAGAATGTTCGTCTAACATTGGAGAGAGTGACAGGTTGGCTTTTTTTTTTTTTTTGAATAATTGAAGACCTACATCAGTATTTAGCTTATCTTCTGACTTTTTAGTATAACACACCCTTCAGCTAGTGCCCTCAACGCCCGAGTTCTTTAGTGCCCAGAGTGAGCTGGAGCCCTGTTTCCTTTACCAAGAGAAGGGGAGCTCTGCCTTCGCATGCCTGGGCAGAGGCTGAGCATCTTGCCACGTAATGTGGGCGACTAGACCCCTGGCTGGTAGTTTCTCAGCACTCTGGTATGTCCTGGCTTTGCCAGCTAGACTGGAAGGATTTGGAGAACAGGAAATAAGCTGCTGGGAGATAAGGCAGGCAGCTATGAATTGTAGACGAGAGAGGAAATGAGAATTCTAATCCAGGGAAACAACATTAGCAGTTTGACTTCATTTTTAAACCAAGAATCGTTGGAAAGATTTCTTTCTCTAATTTAGAGAAACCAGCTACACTGGTTAGAACCCACAGCAGAGGTGTGTGGACGGGGACTGCGTTCCCGTCCCCTGCTGCCCCTGCACGGATCCAGAATTGCAAAAAGATGAAACTAAGTTTGTGAACCCTTTATTTATTCAACAACTACTACTGTGTTGTCAAAAGGCCAAGAAATCTTTAAAGTGAAAAATAACCAAAATATTTTTTGCCTTTGCTCTCTTGTGTCTGTGTCGTGCTGTGACTCCGTGGCAGTTTTCGTGAAGATGAGGCTTTTGTTACTGATGTTAACTTAACATTCAGCCAAACCTGGCAATGGATGATCAAGGCAGAAAAGCAAAAGTACAGAAAATGTGACCAACCTTTCTTTTCTAAAATACGACACCTTGTCATCAAATGTTATCCACAGGGAAGGGCAGGGCAGGGCAATGAATGGGCTCTGTGTTAATTCAGGAAATAATTTAAAAACTGATCAGTTGTGAATATCATGCTCTTACTTGTCATACTCCACCTTATGGTGGCCATTCTGAAGTACAGTAGTGACCGTGGGCTTCAGCAGTGCCTGTGGGTCTCAAAGGCCCAAATCGGAGCTACACGCGTGCCTGTGGATTGCAGTGCTCGGGCCAAGTCGTTGTGGGGCTGAGAGAAGTCTATGAACCTGGCCTTGATTGACTGTTGGGAAATTCCAAACTTCATGACACATTCAGTGTCATCTAAAGACTTCTGTTGATGATGATGTTACTGGATTTTTCTTAACTAGATCAGTAATTTATATAGAGAATTTTATTTTTGTTTACTTTTTAAATAGAAAGTTTAAAAAACTTGACTTAAAAAATGAATCTGGGTTTGTTTCCCCTCCCGCAGTCCACCTGGGTTGAGGCCTCCTCCTGTGTATGTTCACAACTCAGTCCCTGCCTATGTTAGAGCACTGTATTGGTCTGTTGAGTGACCTGAACTCCGTGAGTGCAAAGATGTCTTAATCTCTTCCCTCAGCACCTACAGTCCATCGTAGGGAGGCGGGCAGGCACTGTTGGCTGTCATTAAAATGCCTTTGGGCATTGAAAATAACCTTCTGGATGTCATTGTCAATAACCTTTTACAGTTCAAAGATATAATTGAATAAGGATCATGACTTCTAATTATGTATTACTCTTTGGCCCAGCACACTCAGAATTACTGTGTGTCAGTATTCAGTGATGAGCCGGCCTCTGTCCCTTTCCTCGGTCACCCAGCTCAGCGGGGAGGCGAGCGTGTAAACCAGTGGTCAGGGAGGATGGTGGACGTGCCGTGCTTGCAGAGCTGTGCCAGAGGGAGGCGGTGGGTCCAGCGGGGAGAGAGCGGGATGGGGCTGCCGAGGGCGTGGTTGGCGTCCACATCCCTGAAAGCTGCCTTTGGCAGGGAAGCCATCAACTAGGTGAGATTTATCTTGTGATTGCCAGGTCTCAAAGGATTGCAGTTTCACAGCTGTTTTTTATTTTTTTGCAGAGTTTTAAAAAAGAGCTGCAGTGTCCTTACGTTTTAAGAGGGTAATAATTTCCTCTTGCAATTTTTTATGCATCTTGCAACCAGTGCTGATGCCACCAAGTGTGGCAAACCAAAGCTGGGGGCCTCTACAGCTCTCTGATCCCTGAAAACCAACGGAAAGACCTAAAAATCAGGTGTGCCCTTGGCACAGGTTTGAGAAGCGACAGGACTTTCATGTGAGTCTGGTTTGGACGCGGTGGGGGGGGGGGTGTGGGGGGTTGAGGAGGGGTCAGGCCATTGCAGAGGTCCTTGACGGCCTGTCCTTGGCCTTACTTGTTTGCTGTTTTACAGTGTGGAGACCGTTTACACGGGTGCTGCCTGTTCCTCAGGGTCATGAAGTGAGGTCCTGGGGGAGATGGGGTTCAGATCTTTCTTATGAGCAGTGGCTGTGCTTGGGCTGGTTAACAACAGTGCTCGTGTGACTGACACACATTCGTGTATGTCTGTGCATCCATGGATGGCCTGACTGTCAGATGGACTTTTACCTCCGCGTGTGGGGCCGGGTGCTCTCCGTCGGGGCATTGGTCATGTAGCATCACACAGTGTGAACCTAGTAAATACAAACCAGATGTCTGACTGAATGAGTGAGTTCCTCACGATCACCAGCATAGGCCAGTTGGGTGACACCCAGGAAACATTTCCCACAGTGAAGTCAGGGTATTGGTTTTGTGGTTCGTGGGCTCCCAGGCCCACCTCAAAGCCATGTGTACTGACGGGTTTTACTGGGCTCTGTGAGCCCTGCCCTCAGACTCCTTGGGCATTTCCCTGATCGCACAGACCACCCACCAGAGAGGTGGGATGAAGGAGTGATAGTTGAGAAAGATGAGAGTGATTTGTCCAGGATCAGAATTTTTCAAATTAAAAAAATAAAGTTGTTATAACTCACAGATTTTGAAGCTTATAATTTCTTCATATTTCCTCTCTGGTAAATGTGAAATACTTAGACATACCAACTGTATTTTTTCTAAGTTGTTTCGATGCTGAACCGTTCTTGTACTTGTCAGAGGCAGGGCTTCCTCTCTGTTTTTTGGCAATGGGCATTTTTGTGCCACAGCTTATTGTTTGCCCAGGTGTCTGCCATTTGTCAGGAAGCCTTGTCATGGGCGGCTGGTTCCCTGTGATTCTGCTACCTGTGGTTGTGCCCTGTCCCCGCTGCTGATCCCCACACTGCCCTCAGCCATTCATTCCCTTTGACGATGCCTTCTCTTCAGTTCTGAAGTCTCCTCTCTTCAGAGACATGCTCCTGGCCCACTGCTTCATTCCCTGTGGTAAATATCTTCTTGGTTATTTTCTAGGTTGTGCTGGTGAGATGGAATGAGCCATACCAGAAGCTGGCCACGTGTGACGCAGATGGAGGGATATTTGTGTGGATTCAGTATGAAGGGAGGTGGTCTGTGGAATTGGTCAACGATCGAGGGGCTCAGGTGAGTGGGCAGGAGTCTCTTCCAGTGAGACATTGCTGGAGAGAGAATGCAGAGCACGTATTCCAGGGCAAATGGAAGCTCCTTCCAGAAATAGGCGGAGTAGAAGTAAATAAAAGTTAATAGTAGAATCCTGCTTTTCGTTCCTCTCGAGTGTATCACTTGATAAAAAGAGAACGATCCTTCTTCTCTATTCAACTATTCTGCTGTTGTGAGAACTCTCCAAGTTTTAAGCTTTAATTAAATCTGTGAAATCATTTTTTACCATTCATTGTTGTGATTACATGTTAAATTTGGATCCTCTGAAGTGCTTATGGCATATCACTTTTTTGCTCCCTTTGAAAGGTACTTTCCCTGTGTTGTAATCTTCATAGTTCTCTCGCAGGGAGCTCCACACGACTGTTCTCACAACCTCCTCGTCAAGCTGAGTTTTTAACACTCTCTTCTGTCAGGTTTCAATTAGCGTGGCCACCTGTTGTCACCCCTCAGCTCTTCCTTTCGGATACAAATTTGTCTCTGCTCTGAAGAAAACAGGCGCTCTAGGGACTCCCTGCTGAGCGATGCTATTTTTAAACCTGCTCCAGAGATTCTTCTGGTTTCTGGTACAGATCTGGCTCTTCCCTCTTCTCCCTGTGTGGATGGGCCGTATGGAGCCCCATGTCTTGTCTTGTGTACTTAGGGACACAGGTCCCAACCCCGGGATTTGACAGAACTCTGGCTTCAGAACCCAGTCCTCACGGAACCTTTCTCCATGAGGGCTGTCTTAGACTGTTTTCCCAATCCGGGGATGGTTTCCCTGGGACTGCCTTTCTTTACATTTCTCAGGAAGTGGATTCTCACCCTCTTTTCTCCCATCTGTTGCTTAAATAAGCTACGAGCTCCCCAAGTTTAAAGATACGACCAGTGAAGTGACGCAAAATTGCAAGGAACAAAGGTCCATTAGCAGTTGCTCTTACACTAAGGGTCTTTGTAAGTAGTCATCACAGAAGACAAATCCACCCCGAGGTAAAAGAGAACATTCTCTTTTGAGTGAATTCATGTATTTGGTAGAGTAAATGTGACCATTTTGACTGACTCTGAAAAGGCCGCACCAGTCTCCTGTGAACCTCCACGGAGTGCCCTGTAACTGCTAACCAGCCACCGTGAAATAGAGCCATAGATGTGGAAATCCCTGTGGCCATGCGAAGTTCATGCTACCCAGACAGTAGACATTGTGGTCAAGGACATGGGCTCTGGAGTCAGACTGCAAGACCAAGAGTCTCACACCATGATTTCTCAGTAGGAGATACTTCTTCTCAGTGCCTCAGTCTTCTCATCTGTAGCATAGGGACTCTAATGCTACCTGCCTCAGAGGATCGCTAGAAGGATTAAGTAAGATGAAATGTAGAAAGTACTTTGGACACCGTACATGACAGTTGTCACTGCTTACTGCTCTGGTGCCTATAGTATTAGGAGGCACTGCGACCTTGTACCCCTGACCACAGAATGTACCTGCCCTTAAATAGCAGCCAAAATGTCGGGGGTGCCTGGGTGGCTCAGTTGGTTGAGCCTCTGACTCTTGGTTTTGGCTCAGGTCATGATCTTGGGGTCGGGAAGCTGGGTCACGTGTTGGGCTCTGTGCTCATGGGGAGCCTGCTTGAGATTCTCTCCCTCTGCTCCTCCCCCAACTCGCACATGCATGCGCGCTCTCTCTCTCTCAAATAGAGAGATAAATAAATAAATAAATAAAATCTTGGAAAAAAAAAATAGTAGTCATACTGTCATCACCAAGACTGTCTTCAGGCCTTGAGACAGCAGCACTTTGTGGCTTTCTGTGAAGAGGAGACGTCTCTGAGTTCATGTGTAAGGGTCTCTAAAACACACTCATCCCCCCATCCACCAGAGCATGAACTCTTTTCCTTAGGTCCAGTGGTCGAGTCCGATGTGTCTTCAGACTTTGGACAACTGGAGGTCTCTAACGCATTGCTCTGAGAAAGGCCACAAAGAGGAGCGAGGACAGACTCCGACTAAGTGCTCGTCGTTTTCGCGTGTTGTCTCTCGGTCTCCACAGGACCCCTCCTGGGCAGATGCCATTTTCAGTTAACGGAAGGAACAAACCCTGGTCAGGGAGGTTGAGTAAGCTGCCCGGGGAACTTCATGGGTGGTAAAGCGGAATCGGAGACCAGGTTTGAGTCCAGAACACTCTGTCACACTGTCTTCCTCCCAGGCAAGACGCTTTTTTCTCTTTTAGCAGAAATGCATGTATTCACAGTATCCGAAAGAGCTCAGACTTCACTACTGTCGAGAGTCCAGCCCCTCCGCCAAGCATTGCTGGTGCCACACTGTTTTCTCCTGGCGGCAGCCTCTCGGAGGATGGGACCTTCTGTCATCCCCAGAGAGCAGCTGTGTGGTTTCCACTACCACCACATCTCTCAGCTTTTCTTTTCATTGAGAATCTGGCACAAAAAAGCGTTTCAGAAATGAGAAAGGGAGGATGAATTCGGAGCTGGAGGTGAATGAACTTACACGGACCGTGGAGGAGCTGGAAGCCTCCGGACGCTCGCAGATGCCTGTCCCTGCCATGCCCGGAGAGGACTCGCTGCATCTGTGACCTGATCTGGATTTTTATAGAATTTTTCTTGTTTGGAATCCTGATTCTGCAAACCTCAAAACCCACTGAGCAGTTGTCAGCAGTGAACGCTTCTTTCCCGGGAAGGTTTGGTTGCTTTAAATTGTGTCGGCATCAGAACTTACCGAGTAAAGAAACATCGCGCCCTGGGGCTGATGACTCACTGGTTGAAGAAGCGGTGGCTGTCTCTGCCCCTGAAACGGCACCTGCTGGGAGGAAGGACAGTTCTGTGCTTGGAGGAAAAGGATCCTTGAAATCTGCTTAGAGGAAAAGAATTCATTTTAGAGGAAGTGACAGGGGATCCGTGTTCCACAGCGTGACTTGCACTGTCCCGAAGGAATCAAACACTTGGCCAAAGCTAAGTGATGCCTTAACGGTTTCTTTTTCGGGAACTGATTATGAGTCCTTTATTTCAGCAGCGGGTCTGGAGCAGTGCGTGCATTATTGTGTAGGATTAGTCACCGAGGATGGCCGTGCCCCGCACAGGCACGGGCCATTGTGATGAAAGCTGCCTCGGGCCGAGGCCTGACAAGGCTCGGACGCAGCTAATCCATGTCGGACGCCATGCTCAGTGGGCAGCCAGAAGGAGGGGGGCTTCCTGCTTATTTTCTTCACAGCACTGGGTATCAGTTCCCTTCTTCTTGTTTTTCCAGTCGTGGTATATTCCTGTCACTCTATGCTGACCTGATGCAGTAAACCCAGTGAGTTCATGGAGACATCCTTTCTTACCATTTTCTCTGGCTGCGTGACTGGTGGAGTCTTGGGGGAGCTGCTTTTCACTGGCCACACCCTTCCACCCCCTAGTAGGACGTTTTTCTTTTTAGTACGAATCTCTACCAAGGTAAATGAGTTAGAATCCATGTAAATAAGTAGCATTGCTTTTGCAAAACGAAACGCCTTTAAATTTTATTGCAGTACTAATGTGTTATCGCTAAAAAATGTTTTAATTTTTCTTACGAAAAACTAAATAGTGCGGTTAGCTGAAACATAGGATCAGTGAAACCAGGGTTTTGAGTTTACCCTACTAAGGAAACAACTTTTTTCAGTAACCTCACACCAGCTGTTGAAGGGCCGTCTCACAAACCCATCGGTTGTCACGGTGTGGACACGCTAACCACTGTAACCTGTAACCCCTGCTGGGAAAACAGCAAGTGTTCATGTTCTTTTGGTGTCCATTTAGTTTATTTTACCTGAAATGTGATCTATCCAGTAATGTCACCAATTTTAAAGAAAGTTATAGATTTCCAAGGAACAGTTTTATGAATGAAAGGTAGGCTAACTATAGAGATTACCAGGTAATCAAAGGCAATTAAAAGGTAATTCAGTAGGGGAAACAATAGTCTTTATTTTTTTTTTCTTGAGATGTAATTGACATATAACATTATATTAGTTTCAGGTATACAGCATAACGATTTGATATTTGTACATACAGTTGACCCTTGAACAGCTGCGGTTTGAATGGCATAGGTCCAATTCCATGTGGGTTTTTTCCAACAAACACAGTACAGATTGGGGGGAGGGGGTCAAGCTAAGATGGTGCCGTAGTAGGAGGACCCGAGGCTTGCCTCGTCCCTCGAACACAGCTAAATAATTATCAGTCAAATAATTCTGAATGCCCAAGAAACCAACCTGATTGCTGACAGAACAAACTGTACAGCTAGAGGGAGAAAAGAGGCCACACCAAGGAAGGTAGGGAGTGTGGAGATGTGGTTTGCAGGAGAAACCGATTGCAGGTCCTGCGGAAGGGAGGGAGCCCTGGTGGCAAAGAAAGGTGGGAGAGAGAAGAGTGCGTGGGATCGGACAAGGAGAACACTTCCCCAAAGCCATTGGTTGGAAAATGAGAGAGGCTGATTTTCACGATTTTTTGCAACTGGTGGGGCTCAAAGACTGGAGTTTTAGAGGTCTTGGCATGGCTGGGATAGAGCCTTGAGGGCGCTGCCCTACTCCTAGAGAGAAGGCAGACAGGGAACCTGAGGCAGATGGCAGAATCTGAGGCTGACCTAAGACACACAGGGAGAGACTGTTCCTCTTTCTTAGAGCGCCTCTGTGAGAGGTGGCATTGCCTCTCTGGGGACAGAAGAGCGGGTGGTTGCCATTTCCGTCCCCTGCCCCTTAGCATAGGCTCGGAGACACCTGCTAAGGGAGGCTAATGTGGACACTGGCTTTTTAGCCTGCCTTGCTCTAGATCCCGTGCCCCTGGGCTCTGGCGTGACTCCCTTTCTGGGTCAAACTTGCATCATCCCAGCACAGTGAGACCCTCTACCAGAAGACCAGTGTGGGTCCCCATCACATCAGGTCCCTGAAGTTTGAAGTTTTGAACGTCAGCCAACTTGGCTGGGATAGCGCCCAAAGTGCACTGTGCTGCTCCAGGCAGACAAGCAACCCAGAGACAGTGTGAAAACAGCGATATGAAAAACACATGGACGCATGAAGGAAAATTAATTGCTCTTCTGGGAGGGCTTCCCTGAGAGCAGCAAGCACAGACTCCCCTCTCCCAGGACAAAGGAGCTGGCTGGTGCCATTCCCCTCCCCTGCCCCTCTGCATAAACCAATCTCAGTAAATAGTACAGTGCAGACACTGGCTGGCTGACCTGCAAATGCCAAGCCCCGCCCCTCTGTACTCTGCTGGTTCTGGTTTTCTCTCCTAGGTGTGTCTAATGACCAGCACAGTGGGCTCCTTCCCCAGAAGACCATCAGAACCCTCCCCGCCCACACATAAACACCATTTCTATCAACCATAGAGTTCTGCAAGGCTTCCTTTCCTAGGGGAAGTAGCATCTGGTCTCATTTAACAAGCAGACCAAAGTATACCTACTTAAAACTCACCACACTCTGGCCAGGGTCTGAACACTGTCCATTGCAGACAAGGAGAGCCTCTGTAAACAACTGATCTGAGGGATAGAGCAGCCAAAACACAGCAGCAGAATGCATACAGCATGCACCAGCGGCACTTTCTGAAGCACCAGGCCCTGGACATTACGTGACCTCTTCTTCATAAATCCATTACTCTCAGGAGTGGGAAATACGACAGGATTTTTTTAAAAAAATATTTTATTTATTTATTTGAGAGAGAGAGAGAGACAGTGAAAGAGAGAGAGCACGAGAGGAGAAAGGTCAGCAGGAGAAGCAGACTCCCTGCTGAGCAGGGAGCCGGATGTGGGACTCGATCCCAGGACTCCAGAATCATGACCCGAGCTGAAGGCAGTCGCTTAACCAACTGAGCCACCCAGGCGCCCCACGACAGGATTTTCTAACACAGAGAAGAAGACAGAGACCCAGACAAAATACCAGGACCAAGGAATTCATCCCAAAAGAAAGAATAAGAAAATGTTATGGCCAGAGATCTAATCAAAACAGATTTGAGTAATATGCAGAATTTAAAGCAACAGTCATAAAGATGCTCACTGAGCTTGAGAAAAGACCTCAGGGAGACCCTTTACCATAGAGATAAAAGAGCTAAAAAACAAAAATGAAAAATGCAGTACCTGAGATTCTAAACCAACTGGATATTATGACCACAAGGATAGAAAAAGTAGAGGAACAATTAAGTGATACAGAGGGTAGAATTACAGAAAATAATGAAGCTGAACAAAAGAAAAATTATGGATCATAAGAGTAGGCTGGGAAACACAATGATTCCATCTAACCTAATAACATTCATGTCATAGTCCCCGAGTCCCCGAAGAAGAAGAAGAGAGAGAAAAGGGTGCAGAATGTTTATTTGAGGAAATCATAGCCGAAAACTTAATCTGGAGAAGGAAACAGACGTCCAAATCCAGGAGGCATAGAGAACTCCCATCAAAATCAATAAAAACAGGCCAACACCAGATGTATTGTAGTTAAATTTGCAAAATATAGTGGTAAAGAAAACCCTAAAAGCAGCAAGACAAAAGAAGTCCCTAACTGCCAAGGAAAGGCCCATAAGGTTAGCAGCAGATCTCTCCACAGAAACTTTGCAAGTGAGAACAGAGTGGCATGGTATAGTCAATATGCTAACTGGGAAAAATCTCAATCCAACAAGACTATCATTCAAAATAGAATGACAGAGAGTTTCCAAGACAAACAAAACTAAAGGGGTTTGTGACTAAAACAACCCTGCAAAAAACATGAAAGGGGACTCTTTGAGTGGGAAAGAAAGACCAGAAGTGACAAAGACTAGAAAGGACCAGAGAAAAATCTTAGAAACAACCACAAAACAGGTAATAAAATAACACTAAATACGTATCTATTGATAATTATGCTGATTGTAAATGGACTAAATGCTCCCATCCAAAGGCATAGGGTGTCATAGTGCATAAAAAAATAAGACCCATCTATATGCTGCCTACAAGAGATTCATTTTAGACCTAAAGATACTTGGAGGTTGAAAGTGAGGGGATGGGGATATACTTATCATGCAAATAGGGGTCAAAGCCAGAGTAGCAATACTTTTATCAGACAAACGGATTTTAAACCAAAGACTGTAACAAGAGATGAAGAAGGGCACTATATCACAATAAAAGGGACTATCCCACAAGATCTAACACTTGCAAATATTTATGCCCCCAACTTGGAAGCATCCAAATATATAAAGCAGTAACAAACATGAAGGAACTCACCAATAATAATACAGTAATAGTAGGAGACTTTAACAACCCACTTATATCAATGGACAGATCATCTAAGCAGAAAAACAAGGAAGCAATGACTTGGAATGACACATTGGACGAGATGGGCTTAACAGATATTTTCAGAAAATTTCATCCTAAAGCAGCAGAATATACATTCTTTTCAAGTGTACATGGGATATCCTCCAGTGTAGATCAGGCCTCAGCAGGTACAAAAGGATTAAAAACATACCAGGCATATTTTCTGACCACAACGCTATGAAACTTGAAGTCAGCCACAAGAAAAACTTTGGAAAGATCACAAATACATGGGGGTTGAACAACATGCTACTAAAGAATAAACCAGTCAACCAGGAAATTAAAGAAGAAATTTAAAAATGAAAACATGGTGGTTTAAAACCTTTGGGCTGCAGCCAAAGCAGTCCTAAGAGGGAACTGTATAGCAAGATAGTCCTACCTCAAGAAGCAAGAAAATTTTCAAATTAAACAACCTAACCTTACACCTAAAGAAGCAAGAAAAAGAATAAATGAAGCCTAAAGCCATCAGAAAGGAAATAATCGGAGCAGAAATAAATGATATCAGAAAACAGTGGAATAAAGCAATGAAACCAGGAGCTTATTCTTTGAAAAAATTAATAAAATTGATAAACCACTAGTCAGACTTTTCAAAAAGAAAAGAGAAAGGACCCAAATAAATCAAATGACAAATGAGAGAAGACAAATAAAAACTAACACCACAGAAATACAAACAACTATAAGAGAAGATTATGAAAAATTATATGCCAATAAATTGGACAATCTGGAAGAAATGGATGAATTTCCAGAAACATATAAACTACCAAAACTGAAACAGGAAGAAAAATAGAAAACAGACCGATAACCAGCAAAGAAATAGAATCTGTAATCAAAAACCTCTCGACAAACTAAAGTCCAGGGCCAGATGGCTTCACAGGGGAATTGTACCAAACATTTAAAGAAGTGTTAATACCTACTCTTCTCAAACTATTTCAGAAAATAGAAACAGAACAGGGGCAGCCTGGGTGGCTCAGTGGGTTAAGCCTCTACCTTTGGCTCAGGTCATGATCTCAGGGTCCTGGGATCGAGCCCCACATCAGGCTCTCTGTTCGGCGGGGAGCCTGCTTTCCCCTCTCTCTCTCTGCCTGCTGCTCTGCCTACTTGTGATCTCTATCTCTCTGTCAAATAAATAAATAAAATGTTTAAAAAAAGAAAGAAAAACAGAAGGAAAACTTCCAAACTCCTTCTGTGAGGCCAGCATTACCCTGATTCTAAAACCAGACAAAGACTCCACTAAAAACGTGAACTACAAGGCATTATCCCTAATGAACACAGTGCAGAAATTCTAGCAAATTACTAGCAAATTGAATCAAAAGGTATACATTTAAAGAATCATTTCATCAAAATCAAGTAGAATTTATTCCTGGGCTGCAAGGGTGGTTCAGTGCTTGCAGATCAAACAACGTGATATACCACATTAACGAAAGAAAGAATAAGGACCTTAGGATCCTCTCAATAAATGTAGAAAAAGCATTTGGCAAAGTACAATACCCATTCATAATAACAAACCCTCAACAAAGTAGGGGTCAAGGGAACATACCTCAATCTCATGAAGGCCATGTACAAAAATCCTACAGCTAACATCTTCCTCAATGGGGAGAAACTGAGAGCATTTCCTCTGTGGTCAAGAGAGGGATTTCCACTCTCACCAGTTATTTCACAAAGTATGGAAGTCCTAGCCGCAGTAATCAAACAACAAAAAGCAATAAAAGACATCCAAATTGGCAAGGAAGAAGTTAAGCTTTCACTATTTGCAAACAACATGCTACTCTATATAGAAAACCCAAAGGACTCCACCAAAAAATTGTTAGAACTGATAACTGAATTCAGTAAAGCCACAGGATACAAAATCAACATATGGAAATCTGCTGCGTTTCTATACTCCAGTAACGAATCAGCGGAAAGAGAAGTCAAGGAATCGATCCCATTTATAATTGCACCAAAAACCATAACATACCTGGGAATAAAGTTAACCAAAGAGGTAAAAGGTCTGTCCTCCGAAAATTATAAAACGCCAATGAAAGAAAGTGAAGATGACACAAAGAAATGGAAAACATTCCATGCTCATGGATCAGAAGAACAAATATTGTTAAAATGTCTATACTACCCAGAGCAATCTACACATTTAATGCAATCCCTATCAAAATACCACCAGCATTTTTCCACAGAGCTAGAACAAACAGTCCTAAAATTTGTATGGAACCACAGAAGACCCTGAGCAGCCAAAGCAATGTTGAAAAAGAAGAGCAAAGCTGGAGGCATCACTTCAAGTTATATTATAAAGCTTAAGACAGTATGGCACTAGCACAAAAATAGACATGTAGATCAGTGGAACAGGATAAAAGTCCTAGGAATGAACCCACAACTATATGGTTAACTAATCTTTCATGATGCAGGAAAGAATATCCAGTGGAAAAAAAGTCCCTTTGACAAATGGTGTTGGGAAAACTGGACAGCTACATGCAAAAGAATGAAACTGGACCACTGTCTTACACCACACACCAAAATAAATTCAAAATGGATGAAAGGCCTAAATGTGAGACAGGAAACCATCAAAATCCTAGAGGCGAATATAGGCAGTGACTTCTTTGACATTGGCCACAGAAACTTGTTACTAGATATATCTGTTGAGGCAGGGAAAACAAAAGCAAAAATGTACTGTTGGAACTTCATCAAGATAAAAGACTTCTGTACAGCAAAGGAAACAACAAAACCAAAAGGCATCCTTCAGAATGGGAGAAGATAATTTGCCAATGATATATCTGATTAAGTGTTAGTATCCAGAATCTATAAAGAACTTATAAAATTCAGTGCCCCCAAAACAAATAATTTAGTTTAAAAAGAGACAGAAGATATGAATAGATACTTTTCCAAAGAAGACATACAGATGGCTAACAGACACATGAAAAGATGCTTAACATCACTCATCATCAGGGAAATACAAATCAAAACTACAATGAGATATCACCCCACACCTGTCAGAATGGCTACAGTTAACACAGGAAACAACAGATATTGGTGGGGAGACAGAGAAAGGGGAAACCTTTTGCAAAGCTGGCAGGAAAGCAAACTGGTACAGACACCCTGGAAAACAGTATGGAGTTTCCTCAAAAGTTAGAAATAGAGCTACCCTACAATCTAGCAGTTGCACTACTAGGAATTTACCCAAAGGATACAAAAATACTGATTTGAAGGGATACATGCACCCCGATGTTTATAGCAACATTATCAACAGTAGCCATTGACTGATGAATGGATAAAGAAGATGTGATATGTATTACACACACACAGTGGAATACTAGTCAGCCAGCAAAAAAGAATGAAATCTTGCCATTTGTGACGATATAGATGGAGCTAGAGAGTATTATGCTATGCAAAATAAGTCAGAGAAAGACAAATACCGTATGATTTCACTCGTGGAATTTAGGAAACAAAACAGTTGAAATAGGGGAAATTTTTAAAAAAGAGAAACAAGCCAGAAAACAGACTTAACCATAGAGAACAAACTGAGGGTTGCTGGAGGGGAGGTGGGCAGGGGATGGGGTAAATGGTTGATGGGAATTAAGGAAGGTACTTGTGATGAGCACTGGGTGTTGAATCTGAGTGATGAGTCACTAAATTCTACACCTGAAACTAATATTACATTTTGTTCACTAACTAGAATTTAAATAACTTAAAAACACAGGTTAATACTGTAAATGTAGTTTCCTTATGATTTGGTTAATAACATTTTCTTTTCTCTAGATCAGAAGATTGTAAGAATACAGTATATAATAGCTATAACATACAAAATATATATTAATTGGCTGGTTTTTTGCTCTTCATAAGGCTTCAGGTCAACAGCAGGCTATTAATAGTAGTTTTGGGGGAGTCAAAAGTTCCTGTGGATTTTCAGCTGCATAGGGGTCAACGATCCTATGCCCTGAGTCGTTCAGAGGTCAACTGTATTGTGAAAGGATCACCATAATAACTCTAGGCAACATCCAGGGACTCTTTTTGACATGGTGCTGAAACAACTGAATGTCTGTATTTAAAAACAAAAAAGCCCTTGGGGCACCTGGGTGGCTCAGTCAGCTAAGTGCCTGCCTTCAGCTCAGGTCATGATCTCAGGGTCTGGAGACCCATGGCTGGGGGGGGGCTCCCGGGGGGGGGGCTCCCCACTCGTGCTCACTCTGTCTTTCAAATAAATAAATATTAAAAAAACAACAACAATAAGCCTTGATTCTGACATTATCCTCTGTACAAAAATTAATTCAAAATAAATCGTGGATGTAAATATAAAAACTAAACTACTCTGGAAACCCTGAGTTTGCAACCCTGGATTAGGTGAACATTCAGTGGATTGTATGTAAAAAGCATGAACCGCAAAAGAAAAAAAATTGATACTGGACTTCATCAAAATTTAAGGCTTTTTGAAAGATCCCACTAAGAAAATGCAAAGGCAAGCCACAGAATAAGAGAAATTATTTGTAGCACACATATCTGACAAAGGATTGTATCTGGGATTTTTATAATACAATAAGGTGGAAAACTCATATATTCATATATACACAAACATAATATATACATCTGTATGAATATTCATACACATAACACATATATATGAATAAATGAATAGATACCTATAGCAAGGGATTTGAACAGACATGTCCCAAGAGATGATGTGCAAATGATCAGGAGGCATGTGAAATGTTCGATGTGGCTGCCTTGGAGAAATGCAAATTAAGAGCACAGTGTTCTATTACCACGTACCTACTGGAACAGATAACACGAAAGAGACTGACAGTACCAGGTGTCGGTGAGACTTGGACATGCTGGTACTCTCACACGCTGCTGGGAGTATAACATGGCATAACCACTTCGGAAAATAGTTTGGTAATTTCATATGCATTTAAAATTACACTTACCATACGGTCCAGCAATTAATTCCACTCTTAGGTATTTATTTACTCAAGGGAAATGAAACTATGTGTCTACAAAGAGTCTTGCACATGAACGTTGATAGCAATTTTTAATAGCCAAACAGTGGAAATAACCTAAAAGCCTGGCAATTTGGGTGGGTAAATAAACTGTGGTCTATTGATACAACGGAATACTACTCATCCGTGAAGAGAAATGAACTGCTGACGCACACACGAATTTAGAATACTCCCAAACCATAGTATTGAGTAAAAGCAGCCATACACAAAGTGAACATACTAGATACACGGTTCCATTCGTGTACAATTCAAGAATAAGCAGCCCATGAGAGAAATTAGATCACTGTTACCTTGGACCAAGGGTGAGGGTAGGGAATTGACTTCCGAGGGGGAACTTGATTTTATTGTATATAAATTATACCTCAGTAAAATTGATTTTTAAAAAGATAAATACTATAAGCAACTACCTGCCAGCAGTTTGGAAAACTTACATACACTGGAAAAATTTTTAAATAAAACTGACTCAACAAGAAGAAAAAGCTTTAAAGTTTCATTAGTACTAAAACTATTAAGTAAATTAAAGCAAGGGTTAAAAATATTCCTACAAAAAAATTCAGAGCCAGATAGTTTTATAGGCATGTTACACCAAACTTTCAAGCAATAGGTCATCCCAGTTTATACAAATTCTTCCAAGCAGTGGAGGAAGAACTCTCCAGCTCATTCTGAGAGGTCAACATAACCTTGAGAAATCCAGACAAACGCATTACAAAAAGGGAAATCAGAACTTTATTTCACTCGTGAATACAGCTGTAGAAGTTCTAAACTCATTAGTACACCAACGTCAGCTGTATCTATAAAAGACAATACTTCACCTCCAAGCTGGACTGCTTCTAGGCAGGCATGCAAGGGTAGTATAATTTGAGGAAGTCTGTAGAAGTAATTGACTAGACTAATAGAATAAAAGATTTTTAAAATGTGGTTATTTGAATAAATGCAATAAACTCATTTGATAAGTTTGTGTGATTTTCCAGTTACATTTTTTTTCCATTTTGATTAAGGGAATATTGTTAGCAAGATTGGGAAAGTCATGAAATAATAGACTGAGAACTTTCCTATTTTGGTAAGTGACCCAGAGACACTAATGGAGAATCTGTTACTGTAGGTGGGAGGCAGAAAGCAAGGACACTGGATGGTTCTTGGTGAGGCCATTCACCAGATGTGTGTGAATAAGGATAGGTTACTTACCACCCCCAACTCCCGTGTCTTTTTTCTCCATAAAATGGGCATGATAACACCTCCCTCGAACAAGGCTTAAAGAATTAACATATGTGAAGCACTTAGCACTGCACTGACACTTGCTTTTCAAATGGTATCTTTTATATTATTTTTTATCTTTTATATTATATATTAGTGTTATAATACATATATTTTACATATTGTTCTCTTTAAGGCCATCTGACTTCACCAAAGGCTAAGTTAATGACTGTAGCCTTTGATAAAAATGCTTTCCCTTTCTAATTACAATTGACACCTTTTGTCTGTGTGTGTCTCAAAGGTGAGTGATTTCACGTGGAGCCATGATGGGACGCAAGCACTCATTTCATATCGAGACGGGTTTGTCCTGGTTGGTTCTGTTAGCGGACAAAGACACTGGTCATCCGAGATCAACTTGGAAAGTCAAATCACATGTGGCATATGGACTCCTGATGACCAACAGGTAAAGCCTCTTGAATACAGGTGTGTAATGTTAAAACCATCTGAGCTGAAGAGGAGGTGAATTGCATACAGTCACACAGGAAAGGGGTGGGGGAGGGGTAAGGCAGCTCAGAAGCCTCTTTAAAGAATCATAAAAGTGCAGAACAATGACTATGTCCAGGTGAAAATTGAAACAAAACTTTAAGTGAACCATAGAGTGGAGAAATAGTATTTCCCATTAGTATGGTAAACATTGAGTTAGCATTTTAGATAATATTCATGCAAATATACTTTTTAATCTACATAAATAGTTGATAAATGGATAATGGCCATAATGTTTCACCAAGGAAGTTCAACTAGTCAGTATTCATATGGTGGAAAAGTATGCATTTTCAGGAGACAGAGGCAAAATAACATAGGATATGGTTTCACTTATTAGCAAAGAAAATAAAATGATACAGATGATATACTCATTAATGATAAGAGTTCAATCAAAGGAGTCTTACTCATTGCTGGTAATAATTGTGTACTGAACGTTCGGGGAAGCAGTTTGGGCAGAATATGTCAAAAGTCTTAAAAAATGGTTGTTCAGTTTGACCTGTTAATATACTTTAGGAATGTATCTAAAAGAAACATAAGGGAAGAAAATAAAAGTTATAGTTATTAAAGCATTATTTAGGATAGTGAAAATTCAGCAGCAGCCTACTTGTCTAAAAATAGAGTGGTTAAGTAACTGTGTATTACCACGGAAAGAATTATATAATAAGTAGTTCAGAAAGTTGTGAGTTGTGGTTATGAAGGCGGTATAATAATCTGGAAGAGCTCTTATGGTATAATGTTGACCAAAAAAATCAGGAATATGAGACAGTGTATGTGGTATGATTACCATGTCGTACTGCAACAAAAAGAAACCCATCCACATGCTAGAAAGACCTGGAAGGAGACAAAATGCCACAGGTAGGTTGTTTTACAGTGATGAGCTTTTGGGTCATTTTCTAAAACCCAGTTTTAAAATATTCTTTATCTATTTTACTTTCATGATAATATATAGCCTAATAAAACTACATATTGATAATTCATTTTTCAAATAAAAAGTTTGACCAGGTAAAACCTTTGTAAATATGAAGCTTGTGTTTTCCAAGCACAACAAAATCCATAAAATGCCAGGACATTTCATAGCAGAGATTTCAGTTTATTATTGGTAAAAGCTAGCCATATAAAAGGAACCATAACTTTCATTTTTTTAATCTTTTTTCTTTTAATTCTTTTTTTTTTTTTTCAAATACAAGTGGTCAGTATTTTTTCTCTTCTCAAAATTACTACTATGAGAGCTGCAAAGAAACAGTTGCAACTCCAAGTTCCTTCCACGGCTCCGAGGCTCCTATGTACCCAGCAGCATATGCGTGTTTTCGGGTGTTTACTGCCCCTAGAGTCGCTCCGAGAAGTCGTCTGCAGCCCATTCAGTGGCCTTGCCCAGACACCTCTCTCTGCACGTTTCCTCCTCTGTGGTGGGGGGTGTGAATTATTTCCTGCTCTTTCCCCCGGGCTTTTGTAATCAGATGAGTGAACAGATGTGAAAGCACTTACACATGTGGAAGTGGAAGTCTTGGCTTCACATTCTTTCCTTGCCTCGAGGGATGGAACATGGGAGGCTCATGTCCCAGTGCCCTGATGAACTACGCCTGCTGGACAGACATACTCGGAGAGTGACAGGCACAGGACCCAGACATGCCAGGGGCACAGTGGGCAAGACTTAGCACCTGCCTTTGTCATGCTGGGGGCCCACAAACGTCCCGTACTGCATCCCGGCAACGTTGCTGGGGTAGCAGACACCGTGGAGTGGCGGGCACGAGGGAGTTCAGACGGGCTGCAGCTTTAAAGCCAGGCGGAGACACTTAGACTTGGCTCTGTAGACCTGTCTGTAGGATCAGAGAGTGGCTTTGGCTGGTTGTTGGTCTCCTGGCCCACAACCTCTGTCTAAAAGATTGCTTTTACTGGTTCTGTATTTGGGGCTAACAGGTAGGGTGTCATTCAGGGAAAGTGCCGCACTCACTGCCTTTAAGAAAGGTTGCAGACCCCTGAAGCAATGAGGGTCCTTCTAAGAATTTAACGTAGAGAAGGGACGGACGGGATACTCCCATCAGTCATACTTGAACCGAGACATGGAAAAATAATATTCCTTCCTCCTTGTCTGTCACTCTTTCATACCTCTTGCTTGGTTCGAAAATGATTAATGAGAAAAAAGTATGAAGACGATTCGAAATGTAATGCCCTGAGCTCTTTACAGTGGGAGCTGATGTTCAAAGCTGTACCTCTTCCCTTGTCCCGGAGGACCCCCTGCACTTAGCAGAGAGTAAAACGTCATTCAGATGCAGCCGCCGCCTCCCATCTTGAGATACTCCGGACCCTACAGGACTTCAGGTTGTTCCCTAACTTTTTAAAATGTAAGCAGTACTATTTTACAAGTGAGTTTGAGGGTCTAGCTCTTTTCCTACTTGTCGTATATTTTCTTCAGTTTAGAGTGGTGTTTTCTATACGCTTTTGGGGATTATAGACTACTTTAAGTATCGGATGGAAATTGGGAACCCTTTTCCTGGAAAAATGTGCACACATACATACGTGTTTGTATCCATCACTTTGCACAGGTTGCTGGGAGCCCGTAGGATTCCATGCATGAACACTCCCCCTTCAGATTCCTGATCTAGACAGTCTAGTGATACTTGGGGTCATCTTCCGCAACTTTCTGGTATGCATATATTCAAACATTGCAGAAAAGCTGAAGGAATATATACCTGCCTTAAATTCACCAACTCATTATTTCCTGTATTTGTGCACGCTCTCCTCCTCTCCCCCTTCCTGCCCCGCTTTCTCCTTCTCTTTCCCTTCATACACACACACGTTTTTGCAGTAGTATTTTTGAAAATAAGTTGTAGACATTGTGTGCATCACTCCGAAATACTTCAACATGTTTGTTGTAATAATAAAATTTTTCTCCTACATTAACCCCCCCAAGAAATTAGCACTGTTTGCTCGTAGCTCCCCAGTTGTTACAAGAATGTGTTTTGTAAGCTTTTCTTTCTTTCTTTCTTTTTTTTTTTTTGTTATTTGGAACTGGGATCCAGGTTATGTACAGCAACTGTTTATTATATCTTCTGTCTAGAAAAATTAACTCTTTTTGTTTAGTTTTTGACATTACCTTTCTCACAAGTGTAATGCAGTAACTTTGTAGAATAGTCCACAGTCTAGGTTTGTACCATTGTTTATCCATAGTATCACTTAACTTCTTCTAGCCTCTATTTTCTATCATCTGGAAGTTAGGCTGAGATCAGGTTTGGACTAAACAGTTCGGGTGAGGATGGTTAATAGGTGATACCCTGTCATTCACACTGAGCCACATTAAAAGGCGTATAATGTCTTGTGATCCCACTATGAGGAGAGCTGAGTCTGATGGAACTTTCATAAAAGCAAAACTACTTTTCAAAACTTATTAATTTCATCTGTATATATATCGAATTTTTTCAAGAGATGTGTTTTAAGTCAGGTTAAAACTTGTCTTCCATTAAATTGCAAGAAGGGAATGTGACTGTCTTAGTGTTGTCGGGCTGCCATAGAGAATTCTACAGGCTGGAGGGCTTAGACATCAGACGTTTCTCTCTCACAGGTCTGGAGGGTGGAAGCCCAGGATCAGGCACTGGCAGGCTTGGTTGCTCTTGAAGCCTCTCTCCTTGGCTGGCAGGTGGCCCCCATCTTCCTGTGTCCTCACGTGGCCTTTCCTCTGTGTGCTCATCCCCATTATCTCTTCCTTTTCATATAAGGACACCAATTCTGTTGGTTTAGGGCCCTATCCTTTTGACCTCATCTAACCTTCATTACCTCTTTATAGGCTCTATCTCCAAGTACTGTCACATTAGGGCTTAGGGCTACAGTGTATAAATTTTGAGGGGGATACAAAGATTCGGTCCATAACAGCCTTGTAAAAAAATATGAGTCTTCAGAAAATATTTTGAAGAATAGAAAGTTTGCAGAGAAGACACTTATATAAATTTAGCTTGATAAACTTGAGATGTATTTATAAATGGAACAGTCTTTGTAGGGCTTGGAAGAAAAAGCAAATGATATAAATAGAAAATGTCTGAGAAATAAATACAAATATGACTGGGGGAAAAATTTCTGTGGGTCCTAAGTTGATCAGGAGTAATGCAGCAATGAAGCTTTTGCCATTTCTAGGAAGCACCCAGCGTCACAGCACAGTATGTAGGGGGAGAATGCAGAGTTCCCTCTGCTGTCTCCAGGGCTCTGGGAGAACACTGTGCCTCTGGCTACAGGAAAGTGCTCTGAGACGCGTGCGTTTACACATGACCATCTAGCGTTCTCCGAGTCTTACGTGAGCATCGCTCCTTCTGAGAGCCTTTGAACCAGAGAAAGTTGCTGAGAACATGAGGTGCATTTCCATCAGGAAGTCAGAGAGGCCAGTGCATGAGTCGCGTGTGTAGACACAGCCGTGACTCTCCTAGAACAGCCGCTGGCTGGTGGACCTGTGTCCCGGGAAGATAGGACAGAAGGAAAAAGCCTCAGACTCACATCTGAGGAACTGAGGTCAGAAGAGGAAGAAGGAGCGCACCTGCACCTGTGCGGGAAGAAAATCCCAGCCCCGCCCTTCTCAGGAGAACACCTTGTAAGAAGCACGCTCCCAGGAACCCCCTTCCACCCTGGGCACAGGAGGTCTGCCAAGAACTGCTTCTCCGGCCGGTGGTTTGGCTCCTCTTCCCGGTGCCCGTCATCTACCACGCTCCTGGAGCGCGGCACATGCGGAGTTTGGGTGCCTAAACCACTTGGATTTATTTTATGGGGATCCGGAGGCGCTGAAGCTGTGCACACTTCAGGGAGGTAGCAACACCCGTTGTCACGCACAGCGCAGCCCCAGGTCAGATGCCATGTGGCTCCTCTGGTGCTCGCTTCAGCAGCACCTTCACTACAGTTGGGACGATACAGAGATTCGCTTGGCCTGTGCGCAGGGGTGACACACAGACGTCATGTGCTTCATCCCGGCCTCACAGGGATCTCAGTCCTCGCCCGTTGGCCTTTCTTTGCAGCTGCTCCTGCGTTCTCCTCGGGCAGACCTGTCTCTCTCCCGAGGCCCCCAGAGCTGCGGGGCTCTTTCCTCACGGGACGCCTGTTCTCCAGGCAGCCCGGGCCTTCACGTCGTCCCCCCTCCACGGCCCACCCCCGCAACACTCCGACTGCGTTCTCTGCGATCCCAGGCCGCGTATCCAGGCCTCCTGCTTTCTGGACACCGTTCTCCCAGCTGGCAGCGAGGCCTCGGTGGCCAAGTCCAGTCCGTGTTCTGTCCTTGTCTTTCCTTTTCCCGGTACCGCCCCGCACAGCCCGCCCCCCGCAGCCCTCCAGGCCGCCGGCTTTGCTGACCCAGCCTGCGCGGCTCCGGCGCTCGCCCCTCCTCCGCACCTGGTCCGCTTTCCTCGCGGGCCAGTGGTGGGCGGTTCCCCTTTCTTCTCTCCTCTCCTATTTCTCCCACTGCCACCGCTCGTCAGCCCCCACCCGAGCGTGCAGGCTCCCCAGGCTGCGAGCTTTGTGAGCCATCTGTCCCTATCCCCTCCTGCTGAGCACTCGCTGCCCGGACCCTGCTCAGATCCAGCTCGGTCCCAGCACAGCTCGTCCGTCCCCCGCCCTGCCCCGGCCTCTGTTGCTGGTCACTTGGCGCCCGGCGGGGGGTGCCGCTCGCCTTGCCCTCCTCCTGGTCTTCACCCTCCGCTTAGTCACCAGGGCCTAGGGGTTCCACTTCTTAAGTCTTTGGGTGTCGGCGATTATTTATTTACGTTCCAAGGCTCAAGATGCTTACGTTCAGACCAGCTTGAGTGAAAGGGCGTCACCTCTCACACCCCTTGCGTCCTGTAACAGGGCTGCGGGCCGAGGCCTCTTGCAGGTTCTCCCTGTCGCTTCTCCTCTTCAGCGTGGTTCCCTGGCTGGTTCCTTCTCTTTGTCAGTGGCTGCTTCTGGCACCCTGAGCTGCCCCTTTCCAGCTTCCTGAGCAGTGATGGAATGAGTGACTTTTCAAATCTTCGAAGTTATTTAAAGATCTCCCTTTGCCTGCTGCCACAGCCTGCAAACTGTGTTCCTCCCGGGCGATGGAGGGAGCTGCGGGGAGGAGGGGCCGGGAGCACCCCGACCAGATCCCCAGGCACCTCCAGTTCTGTTTTAGGTAGGAAACTGGGAATATGTCTTGCATTTTGTTTCTGAGGGAAGATCTATAACAGAAACATGAGTCCGGTCCCTCACTTTCTATTTATTTTTCCTGTTTATTAAGTTCTAAAACAGTAGTTCTTAAAAGTCCAATAGTACTACTACTAGGCTTATAATGAAAAATTTACAAAGCAAACAAAACACAGACACCTTTCATTCCCAGTACTATCCCCTCCCACTCCCTGATTTCCTGCTCCCTGTGGCAACCACTTTTAACTCTCTGCATTCCTCTCCATATTTTGAATGATGGGCTTGTTCGGTCAGATCTCGAATTTTTGGACTCTGGTATTCTCTATTAACTTCCTACGTGGAAAATGAGAAGCTGGCTCTCTTGGAATGCCCCTTCCTATACCCAGCCCCTCAGCGTGCTCCTGTCTGCATGGTTGGTTATCCTGTGCTCAAAGTGCGATTCACAGATGACGGACAGACACACTAGATAGGGTTGCATTGCCTGCTTCGTGCACTGTTGGCTTTGCCCACAGTTAGTAATGTTGCCTTACTTATTGCTTAATTGTCTGTGTATCCATCACAGGTTAATTCCTACCCCTCCCCCAACAGAAAATATTAGAAATCTCCTCCAAATGAGTTTCACCACTTGGGAGGTGATTTTCTGGCACTGTCCTTCCCGGGGCCCTTGGCTCCCTGCCCCAGCAACACCGACTCCCTGTGCCTTGGTTCCCTTCTCTCCCCTGGTGTGGAAGCCCCTATTTCTGCAATCACCTTTATTTTGTGGTCTGGTGGAACCTTCATCATGGTGGAACATTTCTTCCAGGTGTTGGAAATTTCAAGATGGTTGTATGTTTAGCTGGGACACCGCGACCCCTTCGCAACCCGTCCTTTCAGCTCTTTGGTATTTTCTTTTCTCTTTCTGAAAATCTTATTACTTAGATGTTGCCCTTCTAGATTGATGATCTGATTTTAATGTTCTTTCCCTCCCAGTTTCTTTGCTTTGCTTTGCTTGCTTATCCTATTTTCTGAGCAATATTCTGAGCTATATCTTCCAAATTTTCTTTGACTTTAAAAATTAATGCTATTTTTAATTTTTAAGAGCTCTTTTTTGTTTTCTGATTGTGCTTTAAAAAAAACAACATTATTTGTGGAGGATGAAACAACATGAAGATATTAATTGGAGGTTTTGAAGTATCTTTCTGTATTTTTCATTGTCTTTTTCCTTCAGATTCTTTCTGGCTTTGTTTTGGCTTCTTCATCTTAGATGCTTTTATCAGCTGTCTTGTGGGCACTGGCCATCTGCTCATATTTAAGAGGTGGAGACCAAAAATGACCAGGGCACTGGGCAGTGGTGGCATTCTTAACGGACGGGCTTCACTGTAGGGCGACCACTGGACCTGTCCTTTGTCCTTCCACATGTCCCTCATCTGGTGACTGAGGTGGGCTCGCTTCCGGCACCAAGTTGCCAGGCTTTCTCCATAGGCCCCTGAGCTGTGTCTGTCCGGCCCCCACCCTGGGCTTCTGTTCGGCTCCTCCAGCAGGTCAGACAGATGCACACCTGTCCGCCTGCCCAGGAGAGGCTGTGTGGGGCTTTGCCTGTTCATTTTCAGGACTTCCACCCAATCCTCCTGTCTTCTCCCCACCCTCACGTCCATTTTAGGAAGGTCCTCGGCTTTTGTGGCTTTTGTGGCAGACATCAACTTATTCCCTGTCTTCCTCCTTGCTGTAGGTTTGGGCTTCAGTTTGCTCGGGCCTGTTTGGCCACTTACCATGCATCCATTGCTTCCAGTTTCCAGATGTTGGCTTCTCTGTCTGCTGGCTTCCTCTCTCCAGGTCTCTGTTAGAGTTTCCTGCACATTACTGTTAACTGAGCGTTTGGGAAGGTGTCCAGGCCATCACTTTCTAGTGACTCTCCATCACTTTCTAGCCTCCTCTCTGGGCCCCGCTCTCCTACACACTAGCCACAGTGGACTGTCTTGGTTTCCTGTATCCGTATTTCTCTCCTGCCTTTGCACGTGCTGTTCCTCCTGCCCTTGTCCATTGTCTGTCCAGGGAAGTTCCACCTGTCCTTGAAGACTCAACCCAAACGTCACCTCTGTACAGTCTGCTGCCTCCCATCTCCTCACCCAGGCAGAGTTACTGTGAGTCTGGCTCGCTGGTGCTGGTGTTCCAGGAGCGCCTCCTGGGTACCACGAGCACATTTCGTAACATTTTCCACATTGTGTTGTAACTGTGGTTGCGTGTTTTCTTCCTTCCCATATGTGAGGGCAGGCACCACGCCTCATTCCTCCCTGTAGCTGGGACTCCTTGGGGCAGTAGTGTAGGCATGCAGTGAGTGAGGGAAGAATGCTTTCCCAGGAAGTACCAGCTTCCCTCCTCTCTGTGCCTGGAGACGATTAAGTCCATGGCCTCGCCTCAGGAATTGCCATATTCCCTACCCATCCCCAAGTACCACACGCACGCACGCACTCATGCACACACATACACAAGAGGGATTCCTGGTTTACTCCACATACCCTGTCCTGGGAGAACCCAGCTTTAGTTTTTCATTCATTCTGTTTTATACAGAAAATACTATTTTATGCAGAAAAATCTAAATTTGGGGGTTTTTCCACATCTGCCAGTATCGGTATGGAGATTTCATTAGTTGTGACTGATTAGATTTAGGTACTTTTTGTTTTGTTTTGTTTTGTTTTGTTTTCATTTTTCAGACTATATGGTTATCGCTCCTTTAGAAGGCAGTTTGAGTGGGGATCCTAATGTCTGAATTCTTCTTCCTACTCAAATCCAAAAGCAGTTTCTGGATGTGAATCATTGCCAGTTTAACCCTAACCCATGGTATAGAAAATCCAGCTCAGTGAGAATTATTAGATATTAGGATACCCTGCCAAGAAAATACACGTGATCTCCTTGGATGAAAGCCTTTGCAAGATGACATGTTCCTATTTCTTGGCACGGTGCCCCTGCAGTGCTGCCTGAGGACAGCAGGATAGAATTGATGACATATTCACAGACCACCTGCCCTAAGACTTGTTTTCACCTGTTCTTCCTGCGTCATATCTGTCCTCGCTTCACCTCTCTCCAACAGTTATTTACTCTATAGAAATGACAATTTTTATTTATCCTGAGCCAACAGACTTTTTTACATTACAGTTGTGAAATTCTCCTCTTTATCCAGTGTGCCTATGACACAAATTCATGATGAACATCCTGGATTTACCCAAGAAGGAAACTTTAAGCCTCACTTCCTTTAATGGGGACACAAGTCAGTATTTTTTAAAAAATCATAAAGGCAAATGCTTGTTGTTCATCAGTTTTGGAAATACTGATAATTACTTCATAGAGTTTATCCAGATGATGGGAGATGCAAGCCGTGATGAAATTATACAGCAGAGATGTTGTCTGATGATTATGAACTTAGAAAAGATATCAAGAGCACAATCTCATACAGTAAAGGAAAGAAAACTAGACTTTTAAAAATACATTTTCTTCCCCCACTATGTAGATGGTCCCCATCTTAACGATGGTTTGACTTACGATACTTTGACATTATGCTGGTGCAAAGGCGGAATGCATTTAGTAGAAACCATACTTCACATTTTGAATTCTGAATTTTGAATTTGAATCTCCTCCCCGGCTAGCATGGCACTCTCATGGGGCTGGGCAGAAGCTACAGCTCCCAGTCCGCTGTCCAGTCGCGGGGGTAAGCAGCCAGTATTCTTCTGGCCTCAGACAACCAGTGTGGTTTTCCCTTTCAGTACAGCATTGAATAAATTTCAGGAGAGATCCAACACTTCATTATAAACTAAGCTTTGTGTTGGATGATTTTGCTGAGCTGTAGGGGCGGAACATCCTGGGCTGAGCTGTAATGGTCAGTAGCTTAAGTGTATCGTAGGCATTTCCAGCTTAGGGTATTTTCAACTTATGATGGGTTCATGGGGATCTAACCCCATCATAAGTCAAGGAAGATCAGTAAGGCACAATCTATAAGGGAAAACTATGATTTCAACAGATACGTACTATACCTGACCTTCAGTTACGATAAAGAACCAGCAGTTTCTCCTTTGGAATGTTCTATTAGGAAAAAGATATTCATCACATAGTTGGAATATTTTAAGCATTTGCTGCAGGTGTTCTTAGTCCTAATGAAATACAGGTATACTCCTGTATACCTTATGTAGTAGATTCTAAGATGTAAGTGAACTGAATTTTTGGAATTATGATTATATTTTAATATCGACGTAAAAGAATCTTCCCTATTTAAAAGAATATTCAGGAGGTGCCTGTGTGGCTCAGTGGGTTAAGCATCTACCTTCGGCTCAGGTCGTAATTCCAGGGTCCTGGGATGAGCCTGGCTTCTGGCGCCCTGCTCCGCGAGGAGCCTGCTTCTCCTTCTCCCTCTGCTACTCCCCCTGCTTGTGCTCTCTCTTTCACGCTCTCTCTTTCTCAAATAAATAAGTAAAATCTAAAAAAAAAAAGAAAAGTTTAAAAGACTGTTCAGTAGAAATTGTCCTTGATTAGAAGGCAGTTGTTTGGGGGGCGCCTGGGTGGCTCAGTGGGTTTAAGCCTCTGTCTTCGGCTCAGGTCATGATCTCAGGGTCCTGGGGTCGAGTCCCGCATCAGGCTC
The DNA here is from genome assembly GCF_963455335.1 of Martes martes. Classification (NCBI taxonomy): domain Eukaryota; kingdom Metazoa; phylum Chordata; class Mammalia; order Carnivora; family Mustelidae; genus Martes; species Martes martes. The sequence continues at coordinate 9,107,146 of NC_137893.1, read as the reverse complement.
TCTGCTTGGCAGGGAGCCTGCTTCCTCCTCTCTCTCTCTCCGCTTGCCTCTCTGCCTACTTGTGATCTCTCTCTGTCGAATGAATAAATAAATAAAAATCTTTAATAAAAAAAAAAAAAAGAAGGCTGTTGCTTAGCGAGGAATGAGAATTCTTCACCTAGTATGTTTTTTCTGCTAAATGTCCAGACGTAGTTTTCTAGGACTAGAGGTAATATTTGTTTATAAACACGAAAACTCTTTTTAAAAGAAGGAGGTCTTGGGGTACCTGGGTGGCACGACCAGCTAAGCATCCGACTCTTCATTTTGGTTCTGGTCGTGATCTCGAGGTCATGAGATTGAGCCCCACGTCAGGCCCCACACTTGGCAGGCAGTCTGCTGGAGATTCTGTCCCTCTGCCCCTCCCCGAGCTCGGGCTCGTGCTACCGTTCGCTCGCTTGCTCGCTCTCAAATGAACCTTAAAAAAAAAAAAAAAAAGGTCTTAAGTAATTAAATAGACCTAATACTTCCTGAGGTACTTTAAACCATGATTTCAAATTAAGTAGAAGTCTGGGTCAGTGCATCTTAAACAGGCCCAAGGTAAGAGTTTCCGTTTTTCCAGTTTAGCACCTACAGGTATAAGTGGGGCGACATCTTCTCCACCAGCCTCTGTTCTGCTGTGTTACTGCTTTGTTGTTTTTGTGTTCTTTGACCTAGGAAGAGGGAAGGTGTACTCTTTGCTTTGGGGCTCAAAGTGTAGATCCCAAGGCTCTTCTCTGCAGCAGGAAGGAGGTTTTTCACAAAAGGTAGTCCCTCCTGAGCTGACTTGTGACATCCACTGCTGTGATAGATGACCCCGAGTCCCTCAGTGTTTGTATGCCACCTTTAAATCCTGCTGGTGCCGGGACGGGGACAGCAGTGAGAAAAATCACTGCAAGTACCTGTCACACCTCTGCGGCATCTATGAAAGGAAAGCTGGTTTTATGTACATACCTTGCAAAAAATAGGACATTTATTTCCCGTTTGGAGTGGAGTCAAGTCAGGACTTGAGTGTTTAGTGGAGCAGGGTCATTAAAAGGGAGATTCCAGTGCAGGCTTTTTAATTTATTTAGTTCAAAGAATTTAAAAACTAAAAATTTTACATCATTTCTACACATCTTTTCAGAGCTATTGCTGAAAAAGAGACTATCTTAGATACTAATATACATCTAAAACTTGAACACATTAATCAGTTACAAAAAGTAATTATTCATTTACTTTTTAAGTATAAGGTTATGATTGAAGTACCAGCCTAGAACTCAAGGAGATTTGCTAACTCTCCAGAAGTATTCTAAGTGATAAATAATTCTGGAGGGTTTTTTAATTAGATAATTTTTAGACTTTGATTATTAAAAAATCAGCACATCAAAAATAAATAAGGAACCCACATAGCCACATTTGCCTTTTTAGCCTTTTATTATTTGTTTAAATTTGCTATACATAAAGTAAATCCCCAGTAGCATGGCTTATTTCATTATAAACCTCTTCGGAACGTGGCATTTCCTTCCACAACTGTAGAGCTGTGCTGACATCGCCTGTTTACTTCAAAGAAGGCTCTTGTCAGATTGAAGCAAATAACTTGTCTGGTACTTGGATTAGCCCTTGGCAGTAGAGGAGGACATCTGTTGCATCCGAGGAGACGGGCGTCCATTCTGAAGTTTTTCTTCGTCTTGCACTGTAACACGAGAAACAGCTTACAAAGGAAACTTTACAAAGTCATGTAAATCTTTGTTTCTCAGCTGAAAAAGTGATGTTGCCACCACAGCTTTTTTAAATAAAAAGTAAATGGCTGATATTTGACAAACATGTAATGACTACCTCATAGATGAGGGCAGCTCTTTGACAAAATAAAACCTAACAAAACCAAATTTAAAAGAATCACAGTATACTATTTCCAAGGAGTTTTTTATTCACTTGAGAAAATATTTACCTTTGCTGGCTTTTATTTACCTTTGCCGGCTCATTAAGTGCTGGTGTTTGGAGTGACTCCTCTGCTTGGAGTGACTGCCCCTGGTTTTCCACCTGGTCTTTTAAGGTAGTAAGTATAAGTAATTTTAAGTAATATGTAGTATTACTATACATATAGTAATATTACATTACATTACTATATATTATATATATATCTTACATATATTACTATATGTAGTATATACTACATATTATTTATAGTATAGTATAATTATAAGTAATATATAGTATTATAAGTAATATATAGTAATTATAAGTGCCGTTCCAGTTTTAGCTTCACTGGAAAGACTTGAAAGCCATTGTGCTCAACACAACACAACAAAAAAGAAATGTGCAGAGTTTTCTCACATAACCTCTTTTACTCAAATTATTCAACATTTTTAATATCCACCAACTCACTAGAATGACTCCTCAGTGATCCATTCCAATGCTGAAGACCCACAGTCATGAGTGAACTGTGAGTAGGTTAAAGGACCTGTGGAATAGAGCTCCTATGTAGCAGTTTGTGGGAACAACTTTGAAATTAGATTTAGTTGAAACCATTGGAAAGAGTGATTTTCTTCCTTGCTTCCCCATTAGATTTTTCTCATGACTTTTCGGTAGTGTGTGTACTGCAAAAGGGAAGCCCCATTTTATTTTAAGTCCTAAACGGAACATATATAGGAATGGTTTTTGCCAAAATAGGCAGGGAGGATGTGAACAACAAAGAAAATAATAGAAACATACTTAGGAAGAGAAGTCAGGAGATAGCCTCCCACCCTTTGTGGCTATCTTAATGCAACTCACTGTTGACACTGTTTAGTTTTTTTTAGATGTTTCTTTTTTCTTATTCTGGAAGTTCTGTTGAGCTCTTCATAGGAGAAAATAGATTTCTTTAGCAAAAACAGGTGCAGATACTATGTTTATACTTTTTTTGTCAATGCTGTTTTATTTGACTGACAACGGTAATTAAGCTGTTTAAAAATTAAATTGTTCTTTATTATCTCTAGACTTGAATCATTGATGAATCACTATATAGAATACTCGGTATAGATAAATTATAAAATACATTAAATAAAATCTTTCTTGAAATTTACATTGAACAGTTTAGTTTAAGAATGAAAGATGGAGGGATGTCTGGGTGGCTCAGTCGGTAAAGTGTCTGACTTCAGCTCAGGTCATGATCCTGGGGTCCTGAGATCAAGTCTGGCATTGAGCTCCCTGCTTAGTGGGGAGCCTGGTTCTCCCTTTGCCTGTCACTCCCCCTGCTTGTGCACTCTCTCTCCGACAAATAAATAAAATCTTAAAAAAAAAAAAGGTGAAAGATGGGAAGCAATTATTCATATAAATGGATTATTAAGTGTGTCTTCTGAAAGAGTATGTTGGGCAGGAGCAACATCAGTAAGGGTTTTGAATAGCAGTCCTGGACCCTCCTTCCCCAAACAGACAACAACAAATCAACAACACACCAACCAATTCCCTTTGTGAGAAATCCAGAAACTGGTTGAAAGGCTCCTGAGCCCCCAAGGTGAGTGTGAAACCAGCCATGGCAAAGCTGATAGGAAAATTCAAAATACCATCTTGCCATAATTACCACCCCTGGCAAAGTGCAGTATGATTGAGAGAAAACCCCCAGCCCCCAGCTTCTCCCCAGGAAGAAAAGGAAAGAACTGAATCATATGTCTAACATTGCGATTTTTTCTGGGTATGGCTGAAGCACTGGCTTCTGTCTCACCCACCTCAGAGGGCTAGCAGGACGCCTGGGGGCCACTGAGAACTAAGCTAGTGATTTGAATTAGTGAGGCAGTACTCACAATAGTCCCTCCCCCTCGTCCAGTGCAGAGTGAGCAAGAGAGGAAAATAAAGACAAAAGGACTACAAGACTGGCATAATACAGTTAATAAGGTGGCAATAGTAAATTCTTTCCTATCAATAATTACTTTAAATGTAAATGGATTAAACTCCCCAGTAAAAAGACATGGAGTAGTTGAATGGATTAACAAAAAAACAAGGTCCAACCCTATATTGCCTACAGGATTCTCTTTAGATTTAAGGTTCAGATGTATGCTAAAAGTAAAAGGATGGAAAAAGATAACTCCATGCAAATGTTAGCCAAAAGAGAGCAGGGATGACTGTATTTATATCAGACAAAATGGACTTTAAGTCAGAAACTGTCACAAGGGACAAAGAAAGACATTCTATAATGGAAAAAATGTCAGTTTGCCTGGAAGATAGAATAATTATAAATATATATGCATGTCAAATCAGAAAACCTAAATACATAAAACCCTAAATATGTAAAGCAAACATTGATAGAACTAAAAGGAGAAATGAACTGCAATATATGTAGTAATGGTAGGAGACTTCACTATTCCACTTGTAGTACCAGAGAGTATATCCAGACAGAAAATCTGTAAAGAAGCAGTGGACTTTAACAACACTAGAAACCAAGTGGGCCTAACATCTACATAGAACATTTCACCCCCTGGAAGCAGAATATACTTTCTTCTGAAGAACATAAGAAACATTCTCCGGGATAGTTCAGGGGTTGGGTCACAAAATGAGTCTTAACAAATTTAAGAAAACTGAAATTGCATCAAGTATCCTTTCCAGTCACAGCAGAATGAAACTAGAAATGAATAGAAGTAATCCTGGAAAATTCACAAATAAGTGGAAATTTAAGAACACACCCTTGATTAACCAAATGAGTCACTGAAGAAATCAAAAGGGAAATTAGAAAATACCTTGAAACTAATGAAAATGAAAACACAACATGCCAGAACTTGCAGGATGTAGCAAAAGTTGTACAAAGAGGGAAGTTTATAGAAATAAATAGTTTATAGTAATAAATATTGACAAAGAAGAAAGATCTCAAACAATCTATCTTTATACCTCAAGGAACTAGAAAAAGGAGGACAAACTTAGCCCAAGTTAGCAGAAGGAAAGGGATACTAAGATTTAGAGCAAAGATAAAATGAAGTGGAAAATAGAAAAGCAATAGAAAAAATGAAACTAAGAGTTGATTTCTTTTTTTAAAGGCCAACAAAATTGACAAAATTAAGTAAAAAAAGAAAGATGACTCAAGTAAAATCAGAAATGATTTGGCTGGGTCAGTCAGTAGAACATACGACTCTTGATCTCTGGGTTTTAAGTTCGAGCCACACATTGGGTATAGAGAGTCCTTAAAAATAAAAACTTAAAAAAAGAAAAAAGAAATGAAAGAGGAGATGTTGCAAATAATGTCACAGAAATAAAAAGGATCATTAGGGAATACTAAGAACAATTCCATGCCAACAAATTGGATAACCTAGAAGAGATGTATAAATTCCTGGAAACATACAACTTACCAAGACTGAATCAAGAAGAAATAGAAAATCTGAGCAGACTTCTAACTAGCAATAAGATTGAATCAGTAATCAGAAACCTCACAAGAAAGAAAATGCCAGGACCAGATGGCTTAATTGGTGAATTCTGCCAAAGATTTAAAGAATTAACACCATTCTTTCTCTCTCTCTTCCAAAAACTTGAAGAGCAGGGAACACTTCCAAACTTATTTTAAGTGGCTAGCATTACCCTGATACCAAAGCTTGACAAAGACACCATAAGAAAAGAAAATTACAGACCAATATCCCTGATGAATGTAGATGCAAAAATCCTCAACAGAATACTAGTAAACGGAATTAAGCAGCAAGTTAAAAGGATCATATGCACTAATCAAGTGGGATTTATTCCTGGTAGGCAAGGATGATCAACATATGAAAACCAACTAATGTGATACACCATAGTAACAGAACATAGGATAAGAATCATATGATCCCTCTCAAAGATGCAGAAAAAAACATTTGACAAAAGTTAACACCTTGCATAAGGAAAAAAACCTAAACAAACTAGGAATAGAAGGAAACTACTTCAACATAATAAAGGCATATATGAAGGTCCCACAGCTAATACCAGTTTTAGTTCTGGGATCAAGAACAAGACAAGGATGACCACTTTCTCCATCTCTGTACAACATAGTACTAGGAATTTTAGAGCAATTGGGCAAGAAGAAGAAATAAAAGACATTTAAATAAGAAAGGAAAAAGTAGAACTGTTTACAGATAATACAATCTTATAGATAGAAAACCCTGAAGAGTACACACACACCCACATACAACCCGTTAGAATAAATAAATTCAATATGGGCACCTGGGTGGCTCAAGCATCTGCCTTCAGCTCGGGTCATGATCCCAGGGTCCTGAGATCAAGTCCCATATTGGGCTCCCTGCTCAGCAGGAAGCCTGCTTCTCCCTTTCCCACTCTCCCCGCTTGTATTCCCTCTCTTGGTGCCTTTCTCTCTGTCAAAATAAATAAACAAAATCTTAAAAAAAAAAAAAAGAATAAACAAATGCAATGAAGTTGCAAGATCAAAATCAATACACAGAAATCAGTTGCATTTTTATATACTGGCAATGAACCGCCTGAAAATAAAATGATGAAAACAATCCCTATGTGCAATAGCATTAGAAGAATAAATTAATACATTTAACCAAGGAGGCGAAAGACTTGTATAGTGAAAACTAAACACTCATGAAAGAAATTAAAGAAGACACAAATAAATGGGAAACATACCATATTCATGGACTGAAAACTTAATATTGTTAAAATGTCCATACTACATGAAGCAATCTACAGATTCAATGCATATCAAAATCCCAGGGGAATTTTTTACAGAGATAGAAAAAACAATCCTAAAATTCAAAAGGAACCAAAAAGAATGTGGAATAGCCAAAACAGTTTTGAGAAGAACAAAGCTGGAGTAATCACACTTCCCAATTTCAAAATACAGTGTGGACCTACATTAACAAAACAGTGTGGTATTGGCATAAATACAAGCATAGAGACCAGTGGAACAGAATAAAGAACCCAGAGATGAACCAATGCATATATTGTCAACTGTGTTCCATCAAGGCTGCCAAGAATATACAATAAGGAAATGATAGTCTTGTCAACATATGGCTCTAGAATGACTATATTCAAATGCAAAAGAATGAAATTGGATCCTTGTCTTACATGGAATACAAAACTACTCAGAATGGATAAAGATTTAAACTCAAGATCTGAAACTGTAAAACTCCTAGAAGAAAGCATTGGGAAACTTCATGTTATTGATGTTGGCAATAATTTTTTGGTTATGACACCAAAAACGTGGACAACAAAAGCAAAATTATTCAAGGGGATTACATCAAACCGAAAAGTTTCTGCACAGCATAGAAAACAATTAGTGAATGAAAAGGCAACTTGTACAATAGGAAAAGATATTAGCAAACTGTGTATGTGATAAGCCCTTAATATCCAAAATATATAAGGAGCTCCTTCAATTAAGTAGCAAAAATAAATTTTTAATAGCCAGATTAAGAATGAACAAAGGACTTGAGTAGACATTTCTCCAAATAAGTAGATGAAAGATGCTTAACAATCCCTAATCATCAGGGAAATGCAAATCAAAACCACAATCAGATATCATTTCACACCTAGTAAGAGGGCTATTATAAAAAAAAAAAAAGACTAACAAATGTTGGCTAGGATGTAGAGAAATTGGAACCCTTTATACTGTTGGTGGGTTGTAAAATGTAGATACGGAAGCCAGTATGAAGGTTCCTCAGAAAATGAAAAATTGAACTACCCATGTGATGCAGTAATCCCAAAATTATTTTGGGATTTTTCCAAAAGAGTTGAAATCAGGGTCTTGAAGATGTATTTGCACAGCCATGTTCACTGCAGCATTATTCAGAGTAGCCAAGAAGGGGAAACAGCCTAAATGTCCATCAGTGAATGAAAGGATAAAGAAAATGTGATTGACACACACACATGCACATATATGTATACATACACATATATACGCACAATGGAATATTATTCATCCTTAAAAAGGAGGGCTGAATAATACTTGGATAAACCTTGAGGACATTATGCTAAGTGAATATTCCAGTCACTGAAGGGCAAATACCACGTGACCTCACTTAAATGAGGTATCTAAAATAGTCAGACTCATAGAAGCAAGGGTAGAATGATGGTTGCCTAGGGCTGGCGGGGGAGGGGAAAACAGGAAGTTGCTGTTCAGTGGGTATAAGGTTTTAGTTACGCAAGGTGATCAAGTTCTAGAGGTTTGCAGGGTAACATTGAGCCTGTACTTAAAAATACTGTATTGTAAACTTAAAAAGTTAATGGTATACATCTCATGTTAGGTTTTCTTACCACCGTAATATATTGAGGGTCTAAATTTATTTTCAAGTCAGTTTCTTGTTCATGTACTGTTATAATTTCTTCATAAGCCCTTATTAGTACCATAGCATGTTGGTGGCTGTGGTTTGATGCAGAGCCGCTGTATGAACGCCAATGTTTGTTCAGATGGCTGAACTTCAGAATTAAGCTTCCCAGGGTTCCCTGTAGCACTCCTGAACCACAATTCCATTGCGGCTCCCGACAACCCTACCCTTGGCATTGAATATATCCTTGTGTCATGTTGAGGAGAGGTGATGTGTGTGCCGCTAGCAGTGACGTTCTCCTGATTAAATTCTAGGCAGGCCCCACTGAGCCCTCTCCTTAACTAGGCCTCAACCTTGGCCTATGTAACTGGATTCTCATCACAAATTATTTCATATGCACGCACATGCACACACACACCTAAGGGACTTGAACAAACACTAGCATAGTTTCTGTCAACACAAACTATGTCGCTAAAGATGACAACTCCAGCCCCGTTAAAAAGAATCTCCTGTTTGTTCCAGATAGCACCTGACACTAGTGCCCCTATAACCCAGACTCTGTGGGTGTGTAGGACCCTAACTTCAGGAAGCACCAGGTAGCGAGCCCAGGTGGCCCAGTCACACTGACAAACCAACCTCTCCTTCCACGTCTCTGTTTCTGCTTCTGACTCTGCTCAACAGCACCCCCTGCCGGCCCCCTTTCTTCCTTTAAAATGCCATCACCTCTGTCTTGATAGAAGTTGAGTTCAGTTCACGCTGGACTCTCTTCCTTATGGCAGTAGTTCCTACTGGTTAAAATCTGTGCTTACCTCCTTAGTTTCTGGTTTTGTTTAGTTTTGACACCAGTCACAGGTGCTGTTAGGTCAGCTCCTGTCACCATGTACCCCAGCGGCTACGGGTGAGCCAGAGACACTTACTCTCCTGAGAGTCATTTTGGAAGTCGCTTCATCTTAGCTCTCCTGTTGAAGAAGTTTATTAGTAGCCACAGGAAGAAATTACTGTTTTCATGTACTGAGAAATATATTTAGGTTTTTTTTTTTTTAAGCTTGGAGCATTTTAAAACAGGAAAGGATCTGAGAGCCCATTTAATAAAACTTTTTTAGCTGACAGAGGAAGCCAGCATTCATTCAGGGAGGTAAATGATGAATTCAAAGTTACATAAGTAGTTCGGGATGAAAATAAAACCAGATACCTGGCCAGCTGACTCCCAGTACTGAGTGCTTCGCAAATGAAAGCATTTTCCCCCAACAGAACCAGACTGTCTAACCAAACAGGCTAAGCAGATGCCAGTGTCACTTAGCATCTCCTTACCAAATTAAAGGTACATATTTACCCCCCCAAGGACCATGTGATGGTGAGTTCCTGCACTAGGCATTTTCACCTACTCTAAAGATCTGCTATAGAGCTGTATTCCTGAAACATTTTTTCTACCTCATTCAGTGCTTACTTAAATATATGTACATATATTTAAGATTTTATTTATTTGTTTAAGAGAGATAGAGCACAAGAGGGGTGAGGGGCAGAGGGAGAAGCAGGCTCTCCGCGGAGCATGGAGCCCGATGCAGGGCTCAACCCCAGGACCCTGGGATCATAATCTGAGCTGAAGGCAGACACCTAACCAACTGAGCCACCCAGGCATCCCTTAGAAATATATTTTAATAGTATATTCACACAGTTGAAAGTTATAAATGTTCAAAAGGGTATATGATGAAAATCTCCTTTCCTCTACTATCCCCAGGCCACCCAGTTCTGTTCCCCAGAGGTAATGGCTTCTCCAGTTACTATGTATCCTTCTGGAGATATCCTTGTTAAATGTGTGTTTTAATTAGTCTTACACTCAGACTGTTCCCCTCCACCACCAGAAACCATGTGTGGGCATCTTAGAAGAGTGGATAAACTTAAAAAGGGAGTCTGAAAGATAATGGGGAAGAATGTTCTAGCAACAGGAGTTATTTAACATTAAAATTGATCCCTGAGACTGAGTATTTCCTTCTCTGAAACTCTTTAAACAGGATAGTGTGTCATTTTTACGAGGTAATTTATAAGTGGTTATTCTGCAGTGAAACCATGAAATAACCAAAATTACATGTTTAGCCCAAAGATACAAATTTTTTATTGTAGATATTTTTGGTGAGATTTCTTTCCCATGTTTATCAGAATGAGTGTGTTTTATAAATGATTACTGGGGCACCTGGGTGGCTCAGTTGGTGTAGCATCCCATTCCTGATTCTGGCTTGGGTTGTGAGCTCAGGGTTGTGGAATCGAGCCTGGTATCCAGCCCTGTGTTGGGCATAGAATCTGCTTAAGATTCTCACTCTCCCTCTCTTTCTGCCCCTCCCCACCAACTCTCTCCCACTTCCCCCTTAAAAAAAAAAAAAGATTGCTATAGTCAACTGTGAAATTACATTTCATCCTTTTTATTTAAACCAGGAAATACTCTGTTAACCGGTTGACGAATTCTGTCATTTACAACAGTCTGATTTCAGTGACTCTCTGTTTCTTTAGTTTCAAAATATTCGAATCTAGCCTTAAAGCATTTGAAAACTAGTGTTCTGAAACTCCCAACAGAGAGGTCTTTCAAAAATAAAGTTCTACTTCATTGGCATCTCTGAACAGAAGATCCTTCTAGAGAGCAAAGGGACATCATGGTATGTCCCTTCGTTCCTCTCTCCATTGTGGCACGTTTAGACATTTGCCAGCAGTGGGGCTGAGGTTACTAGGAGGAGCGTATAATCACTTTGTTATCTGCTCCCCTGGCTGAAATGACAAAAGCAAAATACATAGACAAAAAGTTCAGCTCCTTCTGGAACTAGTCCCCATGGCTGCTAGTTAAACTCTACTACAAAAGAGATGAATGTTTATAGGAGCGTGTATTTTTATAGTTGAAATTTCCCAATATGGTCTATATTCAAAAATATAGATGAATACCAGAATACCGGTCTCCAAAAATAAAAGTACTGATGAGATATTATCACTGGTTCCAAACGTAAATGTTCTGAATGATTTTACATTTTCTTCCTATACCACCTTTGGCTCGTGGTTTGGCTCATTTTAAATTACTGGTATTAATTCTGTTACATTTTTAAATAATTACATCTAAAAATCGTTTAGAATGGGGTGCACTGATATTGAACGCTGCCTGCAATGAGGGACAGCCATTGAATGGGTGGCCTGAGGGCCCGCAGCTTTCCACCAGCCTGTTTGGTTCTCGGTGTACGCAGGACAGAGGGCGTGTTGTCCCAGCCCCATGTGAAGCCTGCAATCCAAAAGAGAAGATAGCAGGAAAAATAGGAGACAGAAATTTACTTCATCCATTCTTGGAAGTATTTTGGAGGCCAGTTTTATAGGAGGATTTGGGCATTGGTTTATAGTTTAAAAAAGAAAGAAGCTTTTGCTTCATTTGCAGGAAGACTTAGGGCAAAGGCTGAAGTTTGGGCACAGATACATTTACTAGTAGTCCCTAAGGATCTGCTTGTGACAGGCAGCATGTGACAACTTGGGGTGCAGGCCTGCCCTTGAGAAGCTCGTGGATTAATGGGAAAGAGAGGCATGCGAAAACACAGCAAAGTTGAGAGTAGTAAGGAGCTCAGGTTAAAGTGAGAATAATCCCCCCCAAAATGTGAGAATAATTCTGTGTGGTGGGTCCCCAAAGCCTTCATGCATGATGTCTGAGTTCCTTTCTGTACCAGACCCCGTACTGGACATTGGAGATAAAACACAAGTCACAGTTTTGCTTTGCTGTAAGAGGACCTGGTTCTGTGTGTGGGCAGGGGGTTGGGGGTGTTGCTGGGGAAAGGATAAAGTCCTGCGTTTCATCTGGAACATGTTGGTTCTGAAGGGCCTTTGGCACATCCAGGGGTAGGTGGCAGGTAAGAAATATCAGATGTGGGAGTCTGGAGTGTAGGGAAGAGGCCTGAGCAGGGAGTCAGCCCTGACTGGGCCTTTGAGGCCATGGATGCAACTGTGATCTAGAGAGGGAAGACAGCCGAGGGCCAAGCTTAGAAGAGACAGAGCTGGGAAGGAGGAGCCGCCACCAGCCCGTCGACAGCTCCAGAATGGGGGAGTAGAAGCAGAGATTGATGCATGTGCCTATTTGTGTATCATTATTGTTGGACTTTTCTTTCTTGTTCTCTTAAAGTCCTTTGCTCGCATAGGCTTTGTCTCATTGGAAGTGATTAGGCATGAAAGGAACTTGAAACAGAGGAGATTTTTAAAAATCTGATTTCATGTCATATCAGTGTTCTTCAGTTATCTGTGACGTACTTGTTCCCAAACAGAGTAACTTCCTCCATCATTGCTTGACAACTAGACTGCTGGTGCTGCTTTTTCCCTTCCTCCTGATCTTAATAATGCATTATCTTCCCAGGAGAGCTGTAGCTGGGATTGATTCATGGTGGAGAATTTGGGGGCTGGCTTTCGTGTAATGTTGAACACTGATGCCTCACTAAATCACCCAGCCTTTATTCAGAAATTAGCTGTCTGTTCTACTGTCTGGTATCTGTTCTTCTCTAAAATGGAAAAATGTGAGCGTGTTGCTCAACGGATAGTTCCATGCAGAAGCATTTCTTCCCTCCCTTCACAAATAGTTACTGCCACGTGTCATCTACTGGGACAGGCCCTGGGGAGGTTGTAGTGAGCAGAGCACACATTGGCCATGTCCCAAAAAGGTTACAGGCTAGCGTAGAAGTCAGACAGAAATCAAATAATGGCACAGTGAAGTACAGGAGCGGTGGGGATTGCGCCGGTGGAAGACTGTAGAGTAATGCGGCCCTGGAGCAGGAGGGGCTGGAAGGGGTTTGGGATTGATCCGTATCAGCAATCGGGAGTCCTTGTGGAGAGTAACTGCCGGCCGTGGCCTGCTCGTGCGCTGTCTTTGTAGGAAACGGCCGTCGTAAATGATGAAATAACCCCTTCACCCAGCACCAAGGTACGTGGCTGCTCTTCAAAACACACTTGAGGAATGAGGGAGGATGTGGAAAGGGGGACAGAAACAGCCTGCTTCCTGGGGACATCGCCCGTGACACTGGCCTTAGAGCGAGGCTGCCACATGTCTTTTCCTTCTGAAATGTATAAATTAGGGGCACCTCGGGGCCTCAGTCAGTGAAGCGTTGCCCTTCGGCTCAGGTCGTGATCTCAGGGTCCTGGGATGGAGTCCCACATGGGGCTCCCTGCTCAGCCGGGAGTGCCTCTCCCCGCCCTGCCACCTCTCAAATAAATAAATAATATCTTTAAAAAAATGTATAAATTGTACGTTTCGGTTGAAGTTACGAGAAGTCCTGGCCCGTCTTTATCCCCGGTGAAAACTTCCTGCTTTAGCACGCCAGACCCCAGCCCCGGCGCCCCGTCCCTCTGTGTCGGTGCCTCGGGAGGTCTCTGTGGCGCGCTGCCTGCTGCTTCCTTTCTCCACTAGCAGCCAGAGATTCGTCGTCTTCTAAAAGGTTCCGTTGTGTTCCTAGTAGTTTGTGATTTGTGTGTTTCTTCTTTAAGACAAGTGTAGTAACAGATTCCTCACTGCCTCTGCAGAAAACCGATTTAGCCTTTTTTTTTTTTTAAGTTTTCAGTCATTGAAATGTAGACCTGTTTAAAGGAATATTTGATGGACAGTGTATTCTAAAACAGCTCGGTAAATTCTGTGAGCTTTTTACTACTTAAATATAACTTCCCTTGCGGTTGATCTGTCTTAATCATCAGGATTTATGTCCCTAAAAATGCCTTTTGATGGTCACTGACTTTACTTCATTTAACAAGAAGTACTGTTAAGTGGTCTCTGTGCCCAAAGCTGTTAGGTACCAGGGGGACAGCCGTGGACAGTCTTTGCCCCCAAAGAGCTTAATGACAAAATGTTAACAGCAAAAAGAGGCAAGGACCTAACAAGCCCTAAGTAACTTTCCCTGTGTGTAGATCCCGGCCTTGCAGTAGGATAGACCGCTTAACGGCCTGGTCAGCCGCCCTGACTGCTCAGGCTGTTTCTGCGTCTGTAGAATGGAGAGGATTTGTGTGCCTTTGGCAGTCCTTGCTGATGGATGCACAGATCTCAGGAAACACAAAAGATGTAACATTTTAAATGCCAACAGGTACAGAAGCTACGGAGCCCACCACCCAAAGCAGAAGAGAACATGGTATATTCTCTACAAGATCCTGCTTGCCATGTTGCCGAGGTTCCCCTTGGTTCATCCCCTTAGTATCATCCGTGCATGAACCAGCTAGAGGACACAACTCCTGTCGGGGGCTTCTAGAAGCTGTGAGGCGCTCCTCTGCTGCCCTGATGGGGGGCTGGGGGCTGGGCGTAACCCTTTCTTGGCCCTTCCTCTGCTTTAACTCTGGCCATGGCATGTTCCTGAGCATGTGCTCCAGGGCCAGGTGAAGTGATGGGAATTCTGGGCAGCAGTGCTCCGCACACCGAGGTGTCAGCCTAGCTGAGCTCCATATCGACAGTGCTGGAACTTAACTCCCAAGACTGTTTTGACAATACACGAGGTAAAGCTCTTAGCGTAGTGCGCGCGAACACTCAGTGACTGCGTTAATACTGTTAGTACATTATAACATTAATTACTAATTAATACATTAATACTGATATTATTCTTAGTTAAATAGAACATTAGACAAACGATTTCAGGAGTATCTTCTTTCCAAATGTGGTTAGATAAGCTGCTTATATAACCAAATATATTTTCTCTTTTGTCAAACTGAAAGCTGAAGTGTTTCTTCTAAATTTGTGAAATCCTTTCTGAACCTTTGCTGCTGCCTTTTTTTTTTCCAAGAAAAATAAATATCATCTTCTTTAACCCTTGTTCTCCAACCAGAAAACCCAAGCATGCAAACAAAAACAACCCACAAGAAGTGAGGCAGTGATTTTGCTGGTATTGTTTGTATATGTCCACACAGTATGACAGATGTGTTTCTTTTGCCATCAGTCACATTTCAGTGCTAGAGGACTAAAATTCTTGCAATAATAACCAGCTAAGTTTCTGGTAGTTCACCAGAACTGGACTGTTTTCTCAGTCCTAAATACATTCTGTCCTTCTGAACAAGTTGGGGTGACGAGGTTTGCCAGGACTGCAGTGCATCTGCGCGTCCGTCAGGGGTGCCGGTCCTTGCTCGCAGGTGCTGTTCGGCACGGCTGATGGGCAGGTGATCGTCATGGACTGCCACGGCAGGATGCTGGCCCACGTTCTCCTGCACGAGTCCGACGGCATCCTCAGCATGTCCTGGAACTACCCTGCCTTCCTGGTGGAGGACAGCAGCGAGAGCGACACCGACTCGGACGACTACTCCCCGCCCCAAGGTAGCCAGCGAGGGCGGGGGGCGGGGGAACGCACGCACAGCACCCTCACCCCTGGGAAGGGGTCTGGGGACGCGCGGCGCAGGTGGCGGAACGTCCGGGCCTTGACTCTGCGGTCTCCCCTCTGCCTTCCCTTTTCCCGGAGTCTCAGCGCAGGCTGAGAAGACTCCATGGGCTTAGGTTTCACTAGATGTGCCGTGACCCTGCCCCTGTCCCTAGGGTGTTGCGCGGCTTCGCTGCTCAGCGGGAAGCCCGAGAGCTGGGATGAGAACCGCTGTGCTGTTACTGCAGCTTCGTCTGTGGTGTCCCACGTCCCAGGGTCCTTAAAGCCCACAGCTTCGGCTGTGCAAGGAAGGATTAGCTCTGCTGGGATGCAGACCAGGACGCTGGGCTGCTGTCCGTGCCCCATCTTCTTTATCTTGGGGGAAAACTTCATTTTGCAGCTTGGAAGAACTTGTCTTCCCCCCATAAGCCTCACAGTGGGGTTAGACCGGACCCATTGGCATCCAGTTTTTTTAACCGCGGCAGGGAATGGTTTCAGGCTTTTGGGGTAATTTCAGAATCTGGCCTCCTTCGCCTTTGCAGTATCTTTTATCCCTCAAATGTGTAAGAGCTCCCCTCCCCCCAGCACACACATCCACACAAAAGCAGAAGAAGCCGTTAGCGTCCAGGCTGGCCATCATCTACAGTAGCATTTAGCACTGGCCTACTCACGGCTTTGGCTCTTCCCCAGGACTCCGTCCCTCTTTTTTTAAGGGAAAATATGTTATGAATTGTGGCAGACTAGACATGGCCAGACTGCTCCAGGACTTCCGCCCTCAGCCTGGATAGCCGCGTCCACGCTGCTCGCTGAGTGCCCATGATGGCCGGGACGGTTTCTCCCCTTTCCTCTGACCGTGGGCATATTCATCCTGTGAAGGGCTGGTCTCGAGACTATGCTTTAATTTTGTCCCCCAACAGCATCTGCCTCCATTGGTACTTGGAGTGCTCTCATTTTGTCTCCTGTCCCAGATGTGACACAGTACGTGGTACTTCCCAGAGACAGACACATGCTCGTTCAGTCATTCGTGTAGGGAGAAGACGATGTTTGTACAGGAGAGAAACTGTAGATGGGGGGCGCTGTTTCAGGATGGGTGGGACTGGGGGTGGGGGTAGAAAGAGGACTTCCATTTGAGAAGTCATCGTACCCTTTCCTGCTAGGACCGTAACCCTGGGGGAAGTGTTGATCATTTCTCCAGCCTCATAGTAATAAAGTCAGTGTCTTACAACATTGGATACTTTTCAGCGTACTTTTAAAACAGAACTTCACTAGAGTGAAAGTGGGTTTACTCAGTTCCATGTATTATGGGAAGAAACAAGATCCAGAGGCCAAGTTTGTGAAGCAGGTTCAGAATAAGTCCGAGAATAGAATTTAGTCCCTGGCTGCTACTCTAACATGAGCCATGGGGCAGTTTGGAAGTGGCTGGGGTTTGCCTTTCACCTAGAGAAGAGTTTTTCTTGGTGGCCCAGGGAATTTGAGCATAGAGGTGGGTACCTACAGCATCTTAAAGTGAAGCCAAGGAAAGTAACAACTGAGGGTCATCCACAGGCAGGGCCGAGTTGGGGGTGAGCCTGGGGATGTCAGGCCCATCCACTCTGGGTGGATGGCTATGGGGGATGAACCCAGCATGGGTGTGAGGCCTCCGGGGACCTTGATTTATTCTGGCCTGTGGGGGGGACCAACTTTTACTTTTGAAATAACGTGGAAAAAATCCAGAACATGCCCCATCACGGCGTTTCCTTAACATCCATGAGTACTCCTTGAACTTCCAAGGCTGAATTTTCTTTATACTGGCTGTGCACTGCAGATGTAGCAGAATTCTTTATGAGCCACATCCAGCCCTGGCCGTTCTCCACATTTGGGGTCTGTTATGATAAAAACTGAACAAAGGACTCAGAGTGGCTGCTATGTCTCCTCATTTCCTAAAATGTTCAGTGAAAGAGCATTGGTGTTGAAAAGCAACTTTTCTTCATGCATTGGGTCAGAATTAAGAAATCATTTTCATCCCTCTTTGACCATCCTTCCACATTATACGACATTACAATAATTGATGTTTACACATCCTTAGAAACATGACACATTAACACACAAGTTAATAATCTTTTCACACATATTCTCGCCACCATAAAACAGAGCCTAGGGTACCCCCCTTGCTGCCTCCAGGGCTAGCTGTCCCCGTCCTTCTTCTCATTCCAGACTTCTCTGGCAAGCGACCCTCTGACGGTCTCGTGTAGGTTCCGAGCGGTACAGAACGCGGCCGTCTTCGGGGACCGCCTGGCCCAGAGTCCGATCTGCAGTGGCAGGCCGTCCGCAGGACTGCAGCCGCGCGCCCGGATGGGGGTCACGTGCACCTTGCCTGCTCCTCACTCGGCACTTTTGTCCCTGCAGATGGACCAGCAGCGTATCCCATCCCGGTGCAGAACGTCAAGCCACTGCTCACCGTCAGCTTCACCTCGGGGGACATCAGCTTAATGAACAACTACGATGACTTGTCTCCTACTGTCATCCGCTCGGGGCTGAAAGGTACGGAACGCCGCGGGGGACCCCAGACCCCCACCCGGCCCGGTGTGCGTTTGCCCTGCAGGGGGGTCCTACGCCCAGTCCTTATCCATCCCCGTCCCCCTGCAGTGACCTCTTCCAGGCTTCACGGAGTCTGTGAATGAAGGCCATTTCCTCCCCTCCTCTGCTTACCTGCCAAGTCCATACCCAGGCTTATCGCGAGGAGGGGTTCGTCTTCGGCTTTCTGTTCTTCCCCTACTCTGACAAGAGTGGTCTTTCTCAGGAGTGTGGTGTTTGCCTCTGGCTGACGTTCTCTGTCTGGACAGCATCGGGCCTCAGCACCTGCTGTTCCTGAGGCGGCGGACCATGCGCGGCGCAGCTTCGCAGCGGCCGCTGTTATTTTGAGGCTTATTAAGGAGCTGATGGGTGCGTGGTGAAGTTACCTCAGCAGACTGTAGAGCTTCCACAGTTGCCAGACTGAGACACTGATGTAAAACATCAGCCGCCGAGTACCGACACTTTCCTGACAGATGTTATGAAATCTATTATCTCGTGAGAAAAATCACTGTCCGTGGGCATTTGGTGTTTGCCAAATTTTGCGGTTTGAGAATATTTACTCATTTTGCGGCCCTGATGAGTTCTTTGGGAAAACGGTTCTCTGTCTTCAGGATTAAATGGTGCAATGTAGAAATTTCTGGACTGCCTCTGGTCTCAAGTTAAAGGGGATTATTCACTCTAATCTGAATGAGAGGTAAAGGGCCAACCAGAACCTGCAGTTCAACTCCCTGCTGTCATTCAGGACTGGCCCTCAGACCAGAGAGTCCTGTCATGTGCTTCTTGTCTGAATTATTCATGAGTCACAGGGAGAGGGAGACTCATGTCCATACACTTAACCGTTGATTGCCTGGAATGCATCATACCTGTCTGTACACACCCAAGCACTTAATAATTCTATTTTGAAACTATAGAATTTTTAAAAAGATTTTATTCATTAGAGAGAGAGAGAGAGAGAACATGAGTTGGAGGAAGGGCAGAGGGAGAGCCAGATGTGGGGCTCAATCCCAAGACTCTGGGATCATGACCTGAGCCAAAGGCAGTGGCTTAATTGACTGAGCCACCCAGCCACCTCAGAACTATAGAATATTTTTAGAAGTTCTGCTCCCTTTTATGGGTGTCCCATTTTGCTGTTTCAAAACTGTAATTGTAAGGAATTATTTACCCTATAAACTCCTGAGGGACATGAACTATGTAGAAGTCCCTCTTTATTCCACAAATGGGCTCCTTTAGAAGCTGAATAAGTATTTTTTGCATGTGATGATGATGAACTTAAATTCCTTGCTCTTTTCTGTGTTCTTTTCTGAAAGTTGTGACCTTTGTGGAGCTAAAATGCAGGGATGGTCATCAGAAATTCTCACATATATTTAGTAATCCAAGCTCTACTTTTCTTCATCAGAAATTCTGTTTTCAGGGGTCCCTGGGGGGCTCAGTCAGTTAAGTGTCTGCCTTCGGCTCAGGTCATGATCTCGGGGTCCTGGGATCCAGCCCTGTGTTGGGCTCCCTGCTCAGTGGGGAGTCTGCTTCTCCATCTCTCTCTGCCCTTTTCCTCTCAAATAAATAAAATCTTGAAAAACAAACAAAAAAAGAGACTATTTTTAAACCTTTAACGAAGTTTATTAATTTCATCAGAACTTGCCTCTAATCTGGAGTCCTGACCTTTTTCTGATCAGGACTGAAAATAGCATACTTACCACTCGGTTCCACTGTATTCTTCATATAGCAAATTTTTCCAATTCTTTGCCATCCTACTTACCTGTGGAAACTATTTTTTTCTTTCTTGGCCACATTAGTTTGTTTTCTGTCTTTCAAACTAAATTGTATTAGAGTAGTACTTCTAACACATCCCCACCAAGTGTGCGCTGGAAGATTAAGAACACATATGAGGTGGCTTATGAAGGTGATCCGGGGTGACCTTCCCAAATGTGCAAGTTTTTGACTTGAGTTTTATCCTAAAAACAGTCAAATTTAGCATTCTTTTCATTTCCTGACTAGAAATCTAAATCTAACATGAAAATATTTTCAACCTTACACATTCATGAGTGACATGCTTTTGGACAATCGTCTTCACTGTAAGAAGTTAGATGAAATTTAAGTGAGTCAATGTCATGTGATAGGGGCTGGGTATAGGCAGTTTCTCTTTGTCTTGGTTTCAGAATGTTATGAGGACTTGGTCTTACTTGTATTATCAACAGCAGTATTTTTTTTTAACTCATTTGTTTTTTTGTTCACTGCTTTGTGGGGTATGTTAATAAATACTGGGAAGAGGTAGCCAGAAAGCTGCCAAGATGCCACGTGGCAACTTTCTCCATCCACAGGATTCTATCCTATTGTGGACAAGTCGGTTGCTTGTCATATAAAGTGGACTGAAAGGGTCTAGTCTTTGTCTGTTTCTGTTTCGAAAGAAATATCAGAGAACTTTTCTAGTGAATTAACATCACTCGTGATATTTTCTAATTTATCACCAATGCTGTAATTTATGTCATTGCAAAATAACAGAATGGCAAATAGCTCACAGTCCCCATGACCAGCCTCTTCTCCACAACTGTCAGACCTTTCTTTGCAGATTCATAGGGTGGTGGGTAATTTTGCTTTGCAGATATTTGCTGAGGAAATTCTGCCTTGAGGAAAAATCTGCAGAGTATCCCAACTTTGGGGACTTCTGTTTATCACATAGTGAACCATAAATTAGTTCACCTTATTGGGGGGTTTTTACCCTTTGTTACTATACTCTTCTTTGACAATGTAGGGGAGGAAAGACTTTTGCCTCTAGAAATCTTGGGTTCTCTGACTGGGGCCCTAGAAGTTAGACTGACAAAAGACAGATTGACGAGAGAAAAAGAAACAAGTATATTAACACGTGCATTACATTTACCTGTGGAAGTGTTCAGAGATGAGTAACTCAAAGGGGTGGGTAGAACTTGGGCTGTTATAGTATGTTAACAAAAGAATAATATGTTTTTTGGAGAAGTGACAAGACAAAGGGAAAGGCTTGATGTTTCTAGGGCAGCAGACTGTGGGAAGGTAAGCATATGGGGATCTGGTGGGAGATAAGGCTCATTCCTGAAGTTTGTCATGTAGATTCTCCTGATTCTGTCTGTGGGCTGATAAGGGTCTAGAGATGTCCTCTGCGATTAACTTCTATCCTTTATGGTCAGGAGGTGCAGTGGGGGGTGGGGCCCTCCCAAATTTACATCCTGCATTTTGGCAGATGGGGAGGATGGAGAGAGCTTTCTTTGTATCTGCTGCTTCTCAGTTGCCTTTAGCTCAAAATAGTTTTTATCTCAGTGTGGCACATTTCGAAGTGTCCTATTCTCCTACCCTTCAAGGAAAAGCAGTTGAGTGATGTACTCAGAAATTCTCTGGCCTAACCAGTTCCTCTCTTGTGGTAAGGCAAGCTCTCAAAGGCACTGTTCATTGCACCCCACATGTGTCTTAAGATCAAAGAATTGAAACCTCTAGGCTTTGTTTCTTTGTTTTACAGAATTTCCTCTTTTTGTCACTTCATAGAACACACCGAGAAGTTCAAGAGGGGGGTTTTGATTTTGAGGTAGAGGGGTTTTGGTCAGCAGTCCTGTCTACTCCTGTAGTTCAGGCTGGTAGACATTGTAGCCATCAGCCTGAGTACATGCTGATATTCTGTCCTTAGTATGTTCACTGGAAGCACTGTTTTTAAAGAAAAAAAAAGAAGCACTGTTATTAAAGAAAAAAATGTACGTGTTATTTTACCATCACACAGTTTCCTACTTTGTGCATGTGCTTATCTTCTCCCTCTCAACCCACAATCCATGTACGCAAATGCAAGTACACAATGTCTAATGATTAGTAAAATGATAAATCATCAACATGGACATCCAAGGGACAGAGGCCCCTGTGAACTTCAGACTTCTAGCCAGCAGCTCAAGTACATGTGGTGTTTGGTCAGAGCACTGTTCTTTCTCCACTAATCCTTGGCTGCCTCTCTTGGACCCAGCACTAACAGCACCTGAGGGGCTCTTGTTAACACAAAAGTGCCGAATTTTCTCATTGCTTAATAATACATGTAAAATTTTGACCCTCCAGGCTTTTATCAAAAAGATTCATAAGGTTATCTGGCTAAAGTAGAACAGTGGGACTGTGTTACTTTTTGTGTGTGTGCAATGTTTGAGAGACCAAAATTCCACAAACACCTCAAAGTCATTAAGAAAGGGGCTCCTGGCTGGCTTAGCCAGTCGAGGATGTGACTCTTGACCTCGGGAGTGTGAGTTTGAGCCCCACGTTGGGAGTAGAGATTACCTTAAAAAAAGAATCACCAAAAAATGGGTACTTTAGGAGGATGCACCTCTTTTGTGCCTTGGAACTCCGCATATCCCTAGAGATGCTGTGCCAAGAACTTCAGGAAATGTGAAAAAAAGCATTACTAAATAAAGCATTAGTTCTTTATTTCTGGCTGAAATTTTTTTTTAAAGATTTTATTTATTTATATGACAGAGAGAGCACAAGCAGGGGGAGTGGTAAGCAGAGGGAGAAGCAGGCTCCCCGCTGAGCAGGGAGCCCGACATGACACGGGGCTTAATCCCAGGACCCTGGGATCATGACCGGAGCTGAAGGCAGACGTTTGACTGACTGAGCCACCCAGGCGCCCCATTTTTCTGGCTTATATTTTAAAATAAGTTTTTAAAGGTTTAAAAATTATAAAATTATTACCAAAAGATTGGACAAAGGTATTGGGGGTTATTTTCTAGTCTAACGTAAGATGGGTATAGCTTACAAAAACTTTCTAGGATAGAAAAGGTCTGTCCTGACCACATCTACATTTCTATGTTCTTGTTTCTTTATCCCAGTAAAATCTAGATAGTGAATAAATATGCAATTTTCCTTTCACTCTGTAGTAATTTATAAGGATTTTGAACTCCTGCCCTCGGAGTTCAGCCCCCATGGAAGTACTCGCACACCCCTGCTTGACACTGACCAGTCTCCAGTGTTGCGTTCTTGTGCCCACTCCTGAGTTCTTTGTGTCAGGGTTTTCTAAGTAAACCTATTTCCCCTGGTGACCGTGTGCCCATCGTGTGCAGCAGGACTGGCTTATGCTGCACGTCACGGGGCCGCAGGCCTTGATGGTGCAGTTGTGTTGTCAGCAGAACAAGAAGTGGAGTTGT
This sequence comes from Martes martes, assembly GCF_963455335.1. Lineage (NCBI taxonomy): Eukaryota > Metazoa > Chordata > Mammalia > Carnivora > Mustelidae > Martes > Martes martes. The sequence goes on along the minus strand of NC_137893.1, from coordinate 9,083,923 downwards.
TCCCGTGGAATTTGTGCTCTTTTAAAGAACGGCTTGCCTGTGGGGACCCCTGCTGTCTCCCTAGAACTTGATAACTGCATTCTCTGGGGACGTGTGGACTCAGGCTTAGCGGGGACCGAGGGTGCCGGCGTAGGGGGCAGACCCTTTCCTCTTCTAGCAGTTTCTGAATGGACTGCATGTCCAGGCCAGGCCTGCAGGGGCAGCAACCCACTTTTCTGTTGGGAAAAACCACAGAGTGGCAAAATTCAAAGAATCTTATTAAATTAAGTCACCAGCAAGAGGGGTGCTGCAGGGCTGTCACAGGGCTGTCACTGCCCCTGACCAGAGCGGGCTGGCAGAGGAGCCTCGCGAGTGGGAGCCCAGCCTCTTCGCCTGCGCAGAGCCACGGTGCTGCTTGGTCCTGACCCGCGGCAGCCTCTGGGCCGCAGTCGTCTGTCTGTACCTGTCAGCGTGAGCTGCTGCTCTTGTTGACTTCTTGTGCTGCCAAGAACTGTCCCCCGGAGAAGGTCTTTTCAGCCTGGTGATCACGGCCGGCTTCTCAGCGGAGCCCCGAGCCCCCGTGGGCTTCCCGAGCACACATCCTCCAGCTTCCTCCTCTCGTCATGTTTTCCATCGTACTCACCGGGAGATTTAGTTGATTCTTTGAAGTGATTTTTCATTTCCCGGTTTGTACTTTAACCTTCTTCGTGTCCTTTTGCAAGAAAAAGGAAGAATCTCTTTTTATTGGTGCTTTCCCTCCGTCCGATGGCAGAGTTGTTGCGCTCCGAGGTCGTCTGCAGATGCCTTCGCGCAGCCGTCTGCTCCCTCGGCCCTGGCTCCTGTCAGCGGCTCCCTTGGTGTGCAGGCTTTCGCCTCCCTGGGTCCGGAGAGCCGCCTTGTGCCGGGGACCGCACGAGGAAGTCAGGGAGCTCTGGTGACCTCAGAAGGCGACGTGACTAAGAAAAGGGTCACGTGTGACCTGCCGGAGCCCCGGCGCTGCTGGCCTCTAGACCTGGCTCTGCTGCGTGTCCTGTCGTGACCGGGCACCTTTAGGCTCCAGCCAGCCTTGCTCGGAGAGGCCTATGAGCTCTGGATTTCAGTCATCTCCGTGTGAGCCAGGTGGGGCTCTCGGGTCTTAATGGGGAAGAACTGTGCTGTAAATCTTATTAGTGTGAGTAGCTTGTTGGAGCAGTCAGAGTAAGTAAATTGCTCACGTTGGGATTAGACAAACCATTTCATAGCCATTTCTCAGAGGTACAGAACAGCTTATAGGTGGGTGTCACATCTCCAGGGTGAAAATTTCCGACAATTCTCCCATCCACCAGAAGTGTTTATCTACTTTTCTAAGCCCCCACAACATCCCAATGTGGAAGAAAAGTCAGGAGCCTTGTAGGCAGTTATGTCCTTTATCTGAACTTTATCTGCCCATTAGTGCACAGAAATCAAATGAATATAAATCTGGACTTTGCTCTTGACCTACTTTCTGCATCTGTAAACTCCAGAGTCACTGCTGGGGTCGGGGACACAAGCCATGGATGGACAGTCCTCAGTTGGGTCATCTTACCTGTGCTCTCAGTCATGCAGGTTTTGGGGTTCGATACTTAGCATGCTGGCTTTGGCGACTGTGCTTTTACCTGGCAGAGTTGTGTCTCAGAGGAGCCGCACTCCCCATCCAGGCAACAGACCCCTGTTTAAATAGAGTCTATTGTCTTCAGACAGATGGGTAGCTGTTGTCTTCATGAGAAAAAGGGAAGAGCCACCTTGTACTTGTTCAGCAGCTTTATTTTCTAAACACTGAAAGTTCAGGGAGGGTCATGTCATCATGCTGACTGTCGTCTTTGTGATTTCAGAGGTGGTGGCCCAGTGGTGTACCCAGGGAGACCTCCTGGCCGTCGCTGGGATGGAACGGCAGACCCAGCTTGGTGAGCTCCCCAATGGCCCTCTTCTGAAGAGTGCCATGGTCAAGTTCTACAACGTCCGCGGGGAGCACATCTTCACTCTGGACACGCTTGTGCAAGTAAGGATGTGTGTCAGCCCTTCACTGTGTTAGTAGGCTCCCCAGGCTCCGTGAGATACCGAGACTTGGTTGTGCTTACTGTAATTATCGTCAACAGATTTTAATCTCTAATTGACCTTAATTAAATTATGGAGTATAAACCAGAAAAAATCAGGGTGGAACAAGTTTTTGCCTTTAACCAGAATACTTCATTACATTCCCCACTCAACAGAGTGGATGGTGAGTGAGCAGAGTGAACTGGTGTTTATCATGAGTCCCAGGCAGAAGTTAGGAACTTACAGGTGTGTGTGCTGAGTCTTCATTGATTCGCTCTGATTTTTTTTTTTAATGCCAACAATGTACTTTTACATCCGAACTAAATTATTATTAAACATTAGGTAAGAAAGCTTAAAGATCTTTAGGGGAGCAGGCACAGGTAGCCCTTTCCTGTTTGTTTTTGTTTCCCAGAGATCTTTAGACCAGTTCACTTCAGGTCTGCATCGGCTGTCATGGGGGATGAGAGTCTCAGTGGGGTGTAGTGGAGACAGGTCTGACAGGAAGTTGAGGATTGACAGGGGTGATAACACATTAGAGACTCACATCCTAACCTTACTCAGCTCTAAGAGGCAGGTATACCAGATTTGGGGAAATTTGTAATTAGATGAGAACATTCATTATTTAAATACATCTTTTTTTATTTGTGAAAAAATACACATGACATAAAATTTACCGTTTTAAATCATTTTTAAGTGTACATTTTAGTAGCATGAACTGTATTACATTATTATTTGATCAATCTCCAGACTTTTTTCATCTTACAGAACTGAAACTGCCAGTGCATTGCCTTGAACATAGTAGGTGCTCAGTAAATATTTGCTTGGTGTGACCGATGGGCAGATAGTTGTCAACATAGGCTTCATTTATTCTTTCTGTTGATAGATTGAACCATTAAGCTGTATGACTTCTCAGTCAGATATCATGCTAACTTTCTGTCCCTAGCCTAACTGAAAGACGAGTAGGAGAGGACGGGAATTTCCAGCTCTTTCTGAATTAATAAGGCTTCTACATTTATTAGAATATTTGTGAATCGGAGCGCCGAAACACACTCCAGATAGATTCAGCATTGTCCACTCTTCTTTCTGACTAAGGGCACCCCTCCTTGCTGGCATTCTGTTCCTTCTATGAGGAATGTCCTTCCCTGCCATCTCAGTGTGGGAAAATCCATCATCCTTAATGCCAACACAATCACATCCTTTTGTAAAGCTGCCAACGATTGCGACCCCTCTTTGTGAAACATCTCCTTGGGGTGTTTGATATTTCTCATACTTACTATACTTTTCCGTCTACTTGTCTTATCTTCTCGAAGTCAAAACCACATTTTCTTCATTTCTCTGATTGTCATTGTGCCTAGAATATGGTAGAGGCTCAGTGGCCTCAACCATTGCAGACGTTTTCATCAACTATAATGTGAAGCTAACGTAGGTCTTGAATTTTTCACTATTTGGACCTGAAGGATAAAAAGAGAGCTTAGCTGATCTTCCTTTGGGGAAAAATGACCATATAGTGTCTCAGCATTTTAATAAATTATTCTTTTTTTCATTTGAGGATCTGTTTCAACCATTGAAAAAATTTCTTCAGTAACATAAAGTTAAATAATGATGCTATTAAAAATCAAGTACAACATTAATTACAGGTAGCACCAACCTTTTTCTGTAATGATTCTAAAATCACATGTTATCTGTGCTATGCTATTCAAATTGTCCAAAGGCAGGGACATTTTTATAGCAGGAAGGAAGTTAGGAAATTTATTGGGCTGTTTATAGAAAGAACTAAATGCAATTTAGATTGGATAATTTATTTCTAAGTTAATTAGATTGTAGGCTATTGCGTACAAAGCCGTTGCTGGGCACAAACTTGCGGCAGCCTCGGCTTTAAAATTGATTCTCCTGATTTACTCATAACAACAAGGCTAGTGGCTGAAGCTCTTATAAGAAAATATGCTGCAATTTATTTTCCTTTCTACCTGTTATAAAATTCTGCAGTTTACCTCATTAGCTGTTTCTGTGACCGGCTATATGTGATTGCATATCTGTTTCTCTGACGACGGTTCTTAGAGTTAGTGCTACCCACTGATGCCACGGGCTGCAGTAATTTGGGCCTGGGGTTTTGGTTGGTTGGTTGGTTTTGTTTTAGCTTCATGAATGTTTTTTGCCTGAAAGGCATGTTGGAGGAGTCGACGTGTATTCTGTAAGGTTCAGTGGTCAATATAAGATAGCTGGATAAAAAATTAAGAGAGAAGGGAGAGGGAGAGGTGGTGTGGAAACAAAGTGAAATGAGAGATTGCGTCTGTGGTCATCGACTCTGTACTCCAGGAGTGCCCGTTAGCCGAGGTCCGTGTCGCCGTCTCTTTGCTGAGGACTCACTGTACGTGCTCTGACGAAGCTGCCGCGGGAGTGCTTTCTCCCCCGTTTGCTCTAAATAGATGAGAAGGTACTTGCTGAGCTTGTCTGCTTCACGATGCAAGAACGGTGTGTCCTTTTAAAAACTTGAGGTGGGCGCCTGGATGCTGCGCTGCCTTTTACTGCTGCGCCTCAGTGGCCGAATCATCAGAGCGTGACATTCGGAACTGTCCGCGGCTCCAGCCGACACAGTTGGATGGAGACCACTCACCGAACTTGGTCTGTTTTAAAAGTGAACTGTTCTAGAAGGCTTTCCTTCTTTGTACACACTTGTACAAACAGTAGACATTCCCTTTGTACACACTCGTACCAACATTAGACATCCTCTTCAAATATTAGACGTTTGAAGTGCGTTTCCTCTAAAAATCATCCCACCTTCTTAAGGGAGCTGCAGAAAGGAGGGGGAGAGGTGCAGCGCCTGGGAGGCCCAGGGGACCCCCTGACACCCAGAGGATCGGACGCCTCCGTGGGCCACATCCTCTGTCCTCAGCCCGGGGCCCTCGTCGGCCAGAAACTGGGTTCGGCCAGCCTTGTGGTCCTTCTCTCGGGACAGCTGGCTTTGACCCTTTTCTTGTCTGTTGTCTTTTATTTTGCTTGAGCAGCTTATCTTTAATATGGAAAGAACATCCTGTTTTTTATTCCTCTTAAATTTTTAGAGGACTCCATGCAACTCACTGCAGATACAAATATAGCAATACGGTGAGGAAACTTTGAATGTTTTAAAATAAATAAACTCCCCCATCTCGGTCAGACCTCTGCTGAAACTACCTCATTGGAGCAACCTTCTGTGCGCCCCTCTGTCCGAACAACCCCCTCCTTCTTTCTCAAGCCCCTTATCCTGCCCTTCTTCACCACCTGATGTGAGCAGGTAGTCCCCGTCGGAGGGACTAAGATAACGCATCTCTCTCCCTTTCCCACCTCAGGGTGTCAGGTCCGTGATGACAGGGAATTTATTTCTCTCAGTATTGGTCCCCAACACTCAGAATGTGTCTTCCCCTTCCCCACTGTGTGCATTTACCAGACAGTTACCTGGATGTGTGACTGGCTGAGTGTGTGGGGCGCACTGTCCAGCAGCGGGAGGTGAGGCTGGGAGGGATGTGGCGTGTTTCCATGTGCCAGAGGGGCTGAAACCGGCCATTTACTGATACGATCTGTGCGCTGTAGCCGAGGAAGTCTGGGGAACAGACTTTCCTGCTTCCTTCACATGGCTCAGCATCAGACGGAGGGACAGGGAGGTCCTTGAGGGGACAACCACTCACCAGACCTTCATACAAATAGCATCTCTCCAGCCAACTAATACCTCTCCTTGTTCCATCAGACTCACCAAAGCACTAGATTTCTACCACACTAACGCTCCGTGAAATGTAGCTCATTTTCTTGTCCTTTTGCCTTGGATTTAGACATGCAAAGTATGTGAACTTCCCTACACAAATTAAGATTTGAATGTTACCAACTTCACAGTTCTAGCCATCAGTTCTAAAAATAGTCATTTTGTGTGATTCGAGAGAGAGAGTAAGCCCACAGATTTACAGCTGAGCTTTTCCCCTAGCAGACAGCAGCTGTTCAAACAAAAGCATTAATCTGTGGGAGCTGCGTTAGTGTGCACCCTTATTCTGTTCCAGGTTTACTGGAATTAAACATTCGGTACATTTCTCTCCTGCTGCAGCGAGGCCTGGCAGGTGGGCAGTTCCTAGGGAGGATGGCGCTCTGTGGGCGAGGGCTGTGGGTGGGCAGACCGTGGCTTCGTGCTCTGCCGGCATCGCAGATCCTGGGGGACAGAGGGCAGAAAGCATGGATTGGGAGGCAGCGGACTCAAGACACTTCACACCCCATATCTGCGGGCATGTGCGCTTACCTCCACTTTGAGTCTGGTTCGTTCCAAAACAGGACATTTGTAGGGAGGGCTTTGTAGGCTGAAGTACCCATAAACAGCACAGGAAACTCAGCACCAAAAGGAAATGAGACTTTTAAAAAGTAAGATGACATATAAAAACAGTATAAAAGTATTTAGAAAGGTATAAAAGGATTTCCTGTGTGGTTTCTTATTTATTTCCAGCTCTGCTGAGTTGACATGAAGGTTGTGTAAATTTCAAGTATGCGGGTGTGGATTTGATGCCTTTATGTACTGCCGCAGGATTGCATCATAAGGTTCACAAACACCTCCGTCACAACACATAATTGCCGTTTCTTTTTTGGTGGGAAAAACATTTAAGATACAGTCTCTTAACAACTTTCAAATACATGGTACAGCCTTTCTACAGGCTTACAGGATTTAAAGGTACCCTGAGGTCAGGGCCCCACTGCCGCCCTCCTCCACTCAATGGGAATTAACAGTGATCAATTTCCCCACGTCAAGGAGACCTCAGAACCTTCAGACAAGAGCATCAACTCTCATTATCTGTAAATTCTTCTTTGCTTCTCTGATACAGCCTTAAAATTTAGTATAGAAAGTTACCAGTATTTGTTTTGCTACTTTGTCATCTTTTTTTTTTTTAAGATTTTATTTATTTATTTGACAGACAGAGATCACAAGTAGGCAGAGGCAGGCAGAGAGAGAGGGAAACAGGCTCCCCCCGCTGAGCAGAGAGCCCGATGCGGGGCTCGATCCCAGGACCCTGGGATCATGACCTGAGCTGAAGGCAGAGGCTCAACCCACTGAGCCACCCAGGCGCCCCTGCTCCTTTATCATCTTACATGGAATATATGCTGCAGAAATAACTTACATGAGCATGTGTTCCCCCCCCTTTACTGAAACAGACTATCACTGACGCGGACAAGTAGGTGATGCTCACCCCAAACACTGGCTATCCATCCCTGGTGGTATTCTCGGTACTTCCCGGTAACCTTGCTCTGGATAATAGTTCTCCCTTTGAGCCCCCGCAGGTTATCACGTCCTCAGGCTGCCGCATACCTCCCACCCTCAGAAGGGGCCTGGGTTCTGGTTTTCACTCTTTCCAACCCTTTCAGCCCTCCCTGCGGAGAAGTCTATTTCCTCGTGGATGCCATGCACCGAGCAGGAGCACGGTCCTCCCTCCCCTTCCAGACAGGGCTGTCCTCTTGCTTTCTGGTGCACCTAACAGTATTTCTGGACTAATTTGTCTGTGTTTGTGCCCACGTGACCTGCAGATTCTTTTCTGCTGTAAAGAGTCGTTCTGGTCATTGTCCATTTGCTAATGACGCAGCCTGTTTCTCCTCCTGTTTGCCTCTTCTGCAGACATGTCCAATTTGTTTCTGAATAAAAGTGCCTTGATCAAATGGACTAAGGGGGCAATTTGGGCCTCTTACTTTGCTTGTGACTGACGGTTCAGTTGGTTTGTGGGACATTCTGCCCTCTTCGGGCGGTGGTGTGGTGTCCGGACAGGAGAGGAGGGAGCCCCTGCAGAAGGCACACAAGCAGTGGGGTTGAAGGGAAGCGGGTGAGAACTGTGGCTTCCCGCGTGTTTGCTGTCCTTAGCCTCTCCGAGCGACAGGTTCACGGGCTCCTGGTGAGGTCAGTGAGAATCGTGCTTCCCCACGGCAGAACTGAGAGGGTTCGGTGGGCCACTGTGATTGGTTGTGATGCTGTAAGAGAATTTTCATCCACTTTGAAAGTCTGTGTACGTGGTTTAAGTTCCTTTGTACAAAGATATGAGATACAGACTTACCATAATGATAACTTTATGTAAGATCCTCCCAAAACACTTTAACTGCTACAATGAAAAGCAGAAGGACAGAGGGGACAGGAGGATTAACTATGTGACCTGCACTTACAGGGGTTGACGACAGCACAGGAGTGTTCTGTGTATTTTGTGTGTGTTGTCTGCCTTGTCTCCAGTCGTGACTATGGCTTACTCTGTGGGGTCTGCCCCACGGGTGGGACCCTCTTGTAAGGAGCCCCATCTGGAGGCCCACACACTTGAGTTCCCGCTCCGTGGTCCTCCTCCAGGGGGTCGCGCCTGGGGCCCCAGCCCGCACTGCTGGGGCTCACAGAGACGGAAAGAGAAGGTGGAGCATCTTCAGCCTGGCGCTTTGTTTCGAAGTTGAAACCAGGATTAGCTGACCCTGGAGGCTATTTTAAGCAAGTGTCTTCATCTGTTCCTTTTATCTTGTTGTTTGTCACTAAAGTGCTATGAAAATTCTGCTCCTGTCACTCCTATAAGTGATTTGACACCCCACTTCTGATCTTTGCAGCCCCTTAAGACCTCCCTAAATTAGAGCCCCATCCAGCTGGACCGGAAGGAACCAGTTCTCCCGCCGCTTCCCCATCACAGCCCTCTGCCTCCTCCTGTATTCCTTGCTGTGGATCTCGCTTAGCCGGTGCCCCTGAGCCTTGGTGTCTCGTCCGGGCAGCTAGTTTCTGACTTGCCTATTTGGATTTGGCCTGCCGTTTCAAAGCAGTGTCGGCACAGGCCACTTGAGCGGTCCGCACAGGAGCTCTATGTCCCCTCACCACTGTCCTCTTCCTGGAGAGCATTCTGCTTTCTTCCTCTGGCCGTAGCTCAAGGGTGGCCAAGGAGGACTGCGATGCAGCGTCTGTGGGCTGTAGCCTGTGATAGGTCTCAGGAGTACCTTTGACATCTTCCCTCTTCTTTAATCCTCACAGCTCCCATTCTACTCCTGAGAACATGGGAGACATCCCAGGGTTGTTGAGTAGTCCCTAGGTCACACGGCACGTGACTCCAGACCAGTGTCGATGTCACTCTAAAATGCGACTTGTTACGACCAAAGGGACCGGCTGTCTGGTCTACCTCCGCACCACCTCCCCAAGCCACAGGAACAGCCAGAGGTTTTTCGGGGATCCAGATAGCCAGAGCTCAGTAAGGGGTGTGGGTTACTGTACCCCAGGCTAAAAGCGTCTTCCGGTAGAGACATCATCATACAGAGCTAAGTTAGGGTTTATGGCACCAGATCAAATGAGATAATTCACATTAAAAAAACTGCACAAAACTGTTCCAGTGCTTTGCATTCTGGTCTGAGCACCTGGTTTCCAATGAAAATACTGAATTTCTGTGTTGTAGTATTTTACTGTGTGTTATACTTTTTAAAAACCAATATTCTCGGAAACTATTAGGTCACTTTGTTTTGTTTGACACACGCGTGCATGATCTGTGCTTTACTACAAGAGTACTACAAGAGCAGAGCCTAAGTGTCACCTCCCTCACTTCCCGGCAGCGCCCCATTGTCTCCATCTGCTGGGGACACCGGGACTCGCGGCTGCTGATGGCTTCGGGGCCGGCCCTGTACGTGGTGCGCGTGGAGCACCGCGTGTCCAGCCTGCAGCTGCTGTGCCAGGAGGCCATCGCCAGCGCCCTGCGGGAAGACAAGGACGTCAGCAAGCTCACCCTGCCCCCTCGCCTCTGCTCCTACCTCTCCACCGCCTTCACCCCCACCATCAAGGTAAGACCTCTCCACCCTCCCCCAGCTGGCTCCCCCGCCCGGACGGCTGGCCCTAGGAGGGCAGGGTCCAGGAAAGCCGGCAAGCATCCCAGAGCAGGCGAGCAGAAGTCATGTCTGCTCCTAGACGGGAGGATCTGGCTGATGTCCGCTTCCGAGTGCCATCTGTCCTTGGCCCCACTGTCTTGCCAGAGACTCGCCTTGTGTGAGGGGCCTGAGCTTCCTCGTGGCAAAGGCAATAGGGGGGGTTGATTCCTGATGCGCGTTCTGCCGTGTTCAATCCTGACTTCCCGGCAGATGCGTCAGAAGAGTGGGAAACCTGTTCCTAGAAGTTGGAGTAGTGTGCTCCACTGCTAGTTCTGGGAGAGGTCGGACTGAACCCTGTCCTGGGGTGTCCCCCACCCTGCACTTGCTGTCACTCGGCCTTGATATGGACTGTGACTCGACACTTGTCCGGTTTTGGTGAGGCTGTTCACGTGCAGACTGGTGTCCCCCCTAACCTCGGAGCCTCTGCGCCTCACGTTCTTGCCTGTGTTCTCTGTTTTGTGTTCTGTCTCTGCTTCCAAGTGTCAGGTGCACTTGTTCAAGGTGACTTTTTTTCTTAAAACATCAGTTTAGAATCTTGTGATATTTTTCAAGCTGCTTTACCGTCTCGGTTGTGTACAGGGATTCTCTGCCCTGGCTACACATTAAACCGCATGGGGAGTCTTTAGAAAATACACAGAGACTCTGATTTCATTGTTAGAGGTGGGATCCTAGCTTAGGTATTTTTTTAAAGGTCCCAGGGGATTCTTCCATGCACCCCGAGTTGAGAACCGCCGTCCCACATCACGTCGTTAAGCCTCCCCGAACTAGCAGCCAGTGCTCTGTTGCATTTCTCAGTGACATCCGTACTCTTTTCTGTCCACGACCTGCCTCTAGCCCCCAATTCCAGATCCCAACAACATGCGAGACTTCGTCAGCTACCCCTCTGCCGGCAACGAGCGCCTGCATTGCACCATGAAGCGCACGGAGGACGACCCGGAGGTGGGCGGTCCGTGCTACACCCTCTACCTGGAGTACCTGGGCGGGCTCGTACCCATCCTCAAGGGGCGGCGCGTCAGTAAGCTGCGGCCGGAGTTCGTCATCATGGACCCCCGGACGGATGGCAAATCAGGTGGGCTCCACGCCAGAGACACTAAGACCTCGTTCTCAGGGGAGGTTGAGGAATGGGTTTCCTGACAGCCCGTGCGAGGACAATGCCGCGTATGAAACATGAGCCTGTGTTGCGGCTAGTGTGGAAGGTCCTCGAAGCCGCCCCACTTCCAACGTTGTATCGAAGTTAATGATTCTTAAAATGTCCTTTCTCATGGGTTTTTAACAGCATTCTGCAAGGCTTCGTGTGGCTGGGCCGTGGATCGAGCAAACGTCAGCTCTCTGTCAGGGAAGCGGGCCCAGGCTTTCTGGGAATGGTAGATTCTTCTTTTAGTTACTCATCAGGTGTCATCAAGGGCCTTAATGCAGTGTTGAGACCAGCTGAAAACCACAGTGAGGTGCATCTCTGCCCTCCCAGAGCGAGGGATAGAATTAAAATTCTCAGAGCTTCAGCCTACTCCTCAGCCTCCTGCTAGAATCTTACTTCTGTTCCTCCCTCATCCACCGTGAGTTGCTTTTTAGCTGATTACCAAGGAAAATTCCCTGCTCATCCATAAAGATTTGGCATGATGATTCAATCTGCCCTTCTAAGAACTCTCTCCCCCACCGGTCTTCGTTACTCACCTGTCCTCAGGGGGCGCGCTGCTCGCTCGCCTCTGCCACACGAGACTGGGAGCCTCCCGAGCAAAGGGACTTGGCTCTTTGTCTTTGCACCTTGGTGCTTGCCCAGTGTCCTAAGCGGGGGACTGCTGAGGCCCCCGTGCCCCGCCAGCACTACCTGCCGGCTCCATAGGTTGCTGTCCCCCGTGAAATCCTGCTCGGCCCCTGCAGCGGAGGGAGAAGTGCTGCCTCCTGGGCCAGCCGCCTGTCACTCGGGCTGCTGGGGTCCCACAGGGCCCGTGGTGCTTGTTGGGCCAGGCTCTTCTGCCCCGAGTCCTGAGGACCTGGACGGGGTCACTGAGTCCTCTCTCTACCCCAGGGCCTGGCGAGCGCCTAACCTGGAAAGGGATTTGTTTCATGGGTGCCTGCTGCTCTCCACTTCCCTTCTCCTCCTGTCTCTCCTGCCTCTTAGACTGGCCCTGCCCCTTGTGTCCCCGAAGGCGCCGTGACGTGTTAGCGTCATGGTCCAGCCTGGCCTGCCCGCTCACTCTGGTACTCCGTGTAGCTGCCCCACCTCTGTCCGGTCTCCGTTCCTGGCTCGGCGTCTGGGGCCTCGTTCTGCGGTCAGTGTCACGGTGTAAAATTGAAAGCGGTAAAACTGTACTTTAACAACTTGGGTATTCGTCCATTTGTTTGTCTTTTGAGTCATGCAGAGAACCGGTACCAAAAGTAGAGGAAGTGAGCGGAAGAACCGGAGGCTGACAGGGCGGTGGGTGGAGCAGAGGGAGGGAGAAGACCGAGAAGGCAGGCAGGCGAAGTGAGGAGAACAGGAGAGCAGTGGCCACTGACCTCGAACGGGAGGGGAGAGGAGCCGGTGGCGACCAGTGATGCCCGGAGGGGGTGAGGCGCGGAAGGTGTGCGTCGTGGTCATCTCACGGAGGGAGGTCGTTGTGTCTGAGGCTCCCGCTTGTGTTCAAGTCTGTGAAACCTCCCTCGGGTTGCATGTTGAAGGGAACGGACCGGAAGAGCTTGCTTCTGTCCCAAGTGCAGAAATTCCTCCCTAGAAATAGGACAGAAGATGCAGACGGGGGAGCTGCGGGCGCTGAGGCTGTGACCTCCCAAGCCCCGTGCTGGGAGCCTGGCCCCGCCCCGGACCTGCTCCTCCTTACGTTCACGTCCAGCTCATGGCAAACACAGACGGACTCAATTGCTGGCAGTCCTCTGGGGAATAAGATGCCTTATTTTTTTAATTAAAAGAGTCAAAGTTATAGAGCAGGCCCACAGTACGTGTTCCGTGCTCCCTCTGTCCGCGGTCGCTGGGTCTCCTGTGGTTGTGGGGTGATGCCCAGTGTCTCTGCTTCCAGGGGGTTCAGAAACCTCTTTTGGGTGACAAGACAGCATTTGAGAAGTTCAGTCAGAATATCAAGAAAACCTCAAGACCAACACAAAAGCTGTGTCACGAGGCGGAACATGAGTAACCGACCCCCGAACAGTGTGCGCCCGCGGGTTCCGAGTGGGAGCAGCACTGACTTCGGGAAGCCGGGAGCTTCTCAGAAGGCGGTCCCGGGCCACCTCCCTGCAGATCACCTGGGGAATTTATCTGAGCCCAGGTTGCCACGCCTGCCCTGTAGCCTCCTTCTGTGGGTCTGGGGTGAGGCCGCCGCGTCCGCACCTGCTGCTGTCGGGCAGACGGTCAGGCTCCAAAGCTTGGGACCCGCTCTTGGACGTGTTCTCCCGGCAGCTGAACACACACACTCCTCTGAATGACCAGTGTGTATTTTTATAGTTGAGAACATACATGAGAGCATGTTTTGTTAAGTAAAAATCCACCAATTTTTAAAAGGCGTCTTTGTCAGAGCTTATTACTGTGGGTGGAATTGTGTCCCCCAGACATTCACACGTCGAAGCCCTTACCTCCCGTGTTACCGTATTTGGAGATCAGGCTTTTAGGGAGCGATTCAGGTGAAATGAGCCGGGTACAGTCCTAACTTGACAGTAGGATTGGTGGCCTTGCCAGAAAAGCAGGAGGGCTCTGTCTCCGCACACGCACCCGCTGAGGCGAGGGCCCGGGAGCACACAGCGAGAGGGTAGCCGACTGCGGGCCGGGAAGAGAGGCATCGCCAGAACCTGATCCCGGACTCCAGCCTCCAGAGCTGAGACGGAAGTTTCTGTTGCTCATAAGCCACCCAGTCTGTGGCATTTTGTTACAGCCGCCCAGCTGGATTAAGACATGAGTCAAGGACAAAAGCAAATGGTGTGACCTAGAGCAGCTGTGAACTCCTGGGTCAGCAGACCGGCCGGGAGCTGAGTGGACAGCGCGGTACTGAGTTTCCTCAGGCTGTGAGCTGGCTCTGGGCTCACAAGCCCGCAGAAGCTTTCTGTGTGTTCACACGGCTGGCGTGACTCATGGCCAAGCGTCGTTGCCCCAAGTGACTCCTCAGTTACGTGACGTAAAGCGCCGCTCAGGGCACGTGAATTAAACCTTCTTACTTGATTGAACGCAGGTGCTCACCACCCCAGCTTGCTGTCCTCACGGGTCGTGCCTCCTGATAAGGAAGTCGTTTAAGAAGAGGGTGATGTGGGCCTCGGCCGGTGCTTCACGGGAGCTTCTCGGCCTCCAGGGCCCTCAGACAGGTCCCTGTTCACAGATGTCCCCTCCATATGTTCAGAAACGCTAGTTTACCTTAGCAAATTCCTCCTTTCAAATGTAAACAGCCCTTTTGAATGATAAAGTCACTTAACTTCCATAAATGGTTTTATTGCAGTTGAATAGTTCAGCTTTTTTATAACTTGGCAAGGTTCTTGGAGCCTTGGAGGAATGAGGCTTTTGTCAGCAAAACAAAGTGATTTGCGGGTGCCTGGGTGGCTCAGTGGGTTAAGTCTCTGCCTTCGGCTCAGGTCATGATCTCAGGGTCCTGGGATCGAGTCCCACATGGGGCTCTCTGCTCAGCAGGGAGTCTGCTTCCTCCTCTCTCTCTCTCTGCCTGCCTCTCTGCCTACTTGTGATCTCTGCCTGTCAGATAAATAAATAAAATCTTAAAAAAAAAAAAAAAGTGATTTGGAAGATGGGCTTCCTACCGTGAGGGCAGAGCAGGGTTGGGAAGTGAAGGGATGTGAAGGGTGGGAGAAGGGATTTTGAGGAAGGGGTCAGACACGACCTTCCTCTGCAGTGCAGTCTCGTGATGGCCCAGCCTCCGTGTGCACCGTCCTCCGCCGCAGGCCCTCAAACCTCCTGCCTGGTGACCAGCAGTGACACTCCAGCAGCTTCTGTTCAGGAACCCCCGCAGAGCCCAGGACTGCCAGGGACAGGGCACCTGCCCAAGCCTGCCTTCCAGCCATCGCTCAAAGCAGGCCGGTGTAAACGTCTGGGAGTCCCTGCCACGGCCCCGACCTTGTCAGGTCACTGGTCCAGAGCAGGCCTGGAACCCGCAGGGGCCTTGGCAGGCCTCCGCTCAGAAGCAGGATCTTGGGGGCGTCTGTGAGTAAGCAAGCCTCTTGCTTCGCCTGGCTCCTCCAGTTGCCTCCAAACCCGTATGAACCCACATGGACGCTTGTTGTGCTGGGAGGTTCCCGCTTTGGGCACAGTAAACGCGGCCAGACGATTCTGTACATTCCAGAGACACTGAAATTCAGGCCCATTTTGATAACAGTAGAAGTTACTGCCTCCTTTTGCTTAGGAAATGTTACAGCATAAAAACGGAAAAGGGAGACCATACTGTGGTCCTTTCTCTTTCAACTCTGAACTTAGAGTGCTGGCCCAGAGAGTCGGTCTGTCCATAGTTTCCCGTGCTAACCATCCTCACTAGGGCCTAACTGATAGCACTTTCCGGCATCTGTGGGTTGTGTCTCACCAGATGAAATCTACGGAAACGGCCTGATCTCCGCCATGCTGGACAGCTGCAACTGCTCGGACTCCAGTGACGTGGAACTGAGTGACGACTGGGCTGCCAAGAAATCCCCCAAAATCTCCCGAGCTAGCAAGTCACCCAAACTCCCAAGGTAAGCTCGCTCCCCAGGGCTGGTCTCCCTTGTTAGGGCCTCTGGGGACGTCTGTGTCCTGTCTGCAGCAACGTCCCGTTGAAGCCGACACCAGAAGGGCCCCTGCAAGAGGGCATCTCTGCCTTTCATCGGGAGGGTCTGCCAGCGATAATTACAGGTTTCCTTTCTTCTCTCCTTTGGGTAGAAAAATCCATCCACGGGAAGTTTGCTAAGCCTCCGAACTCCTCAGGGTTAGTACCGATGGTAGGGGCGCAGGGCGGCCGGAGCTCCCCGCTCACTTTGTTCTTCCAGTTCAAGAAAAGTAAGAAGAAGGTTTTACAGGAAGTGTAATGTACTGCGTTGAACGGAATGCCCAGTTTAATACCGTATAATGCTGTAATTGGAAATAAATCATAAACTAAAAAAATTTCACATGCCACAGGTTTGTCCTAAAGAGTGGCCAAAAGCTTAGATTAGGTAAAAGGGCCTGTTGTGTCCTAGGTAAGAGCCCCCTCCGCTCCCGGCTCCACTCCTGAAGGCTGTATGAGCTCAGCCTTGAATGAACCCCTGACCCGGATGCCAGTGTCCTTACCTGTGGAAGGGAAAGGTGGGCCAGATCCTCACTAAGCTCTCTTTAGCTCTGAAATTCTGTGATGCTGTGCGAAATTAAGATCTAATTTATGTGCAGATACATACCTGCCCAGATCTCAAAGACCTAATTTCCTGTGCAGTTGATAAAGCAGAATATTTATCACCCAGTTGAAGGTAACATTTCCATCATCCCGGAAAGCTCCTCATGTCCCTTCCCATTCGATACCCACTCCCCAGAGTAATCACTCTTCTAAGTTCTGTCACTACAGATGAGTTTGACTTGTTCTTGAATTTCATATAAATGACGTCAGCAATATATACTCCTTTTTTATTTGACGTTTTTTGCTCAACATAATGACTGAGACTCATTTGTGTGCTGTGTGTCGGTGGTTTTTCTTCTTTGCTCTGTGGTTTCCGTTGTAGTGGACATTCTACACTTTGTTTATTCCTGTCACCAGTAGGTTGATCTTAGGTAGTTTCCAGTTTGGGGCTGTTATAAATCAGCCCGTCGTAGGCATCCTTATACAAGACTTCTTGGGGGCACATGCACTCATTTATCTCGGGTATACACTTAGCGGGGAACTTGCCGGGTCCTGGCACACACGTAACTTTATTAGAAACTGCCAGCCAGTATCCCAGGGTGCGCCGCTGTTCTGAGTTCCTGTTGGTGGCCTGTGAGGCTTCTGTCCCCACCCATGTTTGCACTGTCACTGTTAGCAGACAGTTTTATCCCTTCTGCTGGGCATGTAGGGGTGTCGGCAGTCTCTGGTGACCGCTGCTAGCCAGTTTTTCATATGCTTAGGGGCCATTTGGATTTCTCTTGGGTCTTTTGCCCACTTTTTACTGAGTTGTTTTTCTCTCATCAAGTTGTCAGTCTTCATGTATTCTAGCTTTGAGTCTTTGGGCGGAGATACGCAGTGTCACATACGTGGTCTAACGCAATATGAATTTCTTCTCTTATGATTAGTGTGTTTCGTGTCCTGTTTAGGAAATCTTTGTCTACTCTTCAGTTGTAAAGACATTTTTCTGTTCTTTTCCAGAAACTTTGTAGTTTTAGCTTTCATACTTCAATCTCAGATTAATTTTTGTGTATGGTGTGAGTTTTTCCCCCATGTATATACCAGTTGCTGAAGTAATTTGATTGATTTTTTTTCCATCTTTATTCTAAGCATGTTGAAATTACAAATAAAATTATGAACTTCCCTACACTTCTGTAGTGTTTCAGCTTTTCCCGTTAATTAAGGGAACGTTAACCCTAACATATAAGCACCCAAACTCCTCACCTGTAAATGTCCTTTTAAAGTTCCTGGATGTGGCGGTCTCTGGCACTG
The DNA here is from genome assembly GCF_963455335.1 of Martes martes. Classification (NCBI taxonomy): domain Eukaryota; kingdom Metazoa; phylum Chordata; class Mammalia; order Carnivora; family Mustelidae; genus Martes; species Martes martes. The sequence goes on along the minus strand of NC_137893.1, from coordinate 9,066,482 downwards.
GTCCTCGTTCCTTCTGTCTTTCCCTGTGTTGAATCATCCTGCATGCCGCAGCCGGACTAACTGTCCTCACACAGAGTTTTCACAAGCTCAGTCCCCGGGTCTCCCCAAACTTTGGGAGCCCCCGCTATCATAGCAAGCTCTCAAGCAACATTCATGAGGCTCAGTGCTTTTCTCTCGTTGACTGCCCTTGACCTTAACATACTCATTTGTATAGCACTCTCTGTGGGGTAGACTGGCATTAATACACGTGTCCCTGGGTGACAAACAGAACTGAAGACCAGAGATAGAATGTAGGATCAAAAGGCAGCAGGGACCCTGCAATTGCACTACTGGGTATTTACCCCAAAGATACAGATTTAGTGAAAAGAAGGGCCATCTGTACCCCAATGTTTATAGCAGCAATGGCCACGGTCGCCAAACTGTGGAAAGAACCAAGATGCCCTTCAACGGATGAATGGATAAGGAAGATGTGGTCCATATACACTATGGAGTATTATGCCTCCGTCAGAAAGGACGAATACCCAACTTTTGTAGCAACATGGACGGGACTGGAAGAGATGATGCTGAGTGAAATAAGTCAAGCAGAGAGAGTCAAGTATCATATGGTTTCACTTATTTGTGGAGCGTAACAAATAACATGGAGGACAAGGGGAGATGGAGAGGAGAAGGGAGTTGAGGGAAATTGGAAGGGGAGGTGAACCGTGAGAGACTATGGACTCTGAAAAACAACCTGAGGGTTTTGAAGGGGCGGGGGGTGGGAGGTCGGGGGAACCAGGTGGTGGGTATTAGGGAGGGCACAGATTGCATGGAGCACTGGGTGTGGTGAAAAAACAATGAATACTGTTACACTGAAAAGAAATAAAAAATTTAAAAAAAAAAAAAGGCAGCAGGGGATTTGATTTAAAATACACAGATTTGATTTAAAATACAACTGGTGAAAGGCTAGAGTCTGTCGAAATCCTAACATTGTAGGAGGAATTGTAAAATTGTTGTGGCCTTAAGGTGAAAAATGGCTCTTCCCACTTGGTAGTTTCCCACATGCAGAAGGCGTGTGGACGTTTCTAAACTTAATTATTAGTCAGTAGAAAGTCAACTACATTTAATTCTCTGAGGTTCCTTACAAATGAATCACTTGGTCTAATCTCACCATAGATTTTTTTAAGATTTATTTATTTGAGAAAGAAAAATAATGACAGAGAGCACAAGCAGAGAGAAGGAGAAGCAGGCTCTCCGCTGAGCAGGGAGCCCTATGTGGGGCTTGATCTCAGGACCCTGAGATCATGACTTGAGCCGAAGACAGAGGCTTTAACCCACTGAGCCACCCAGGCACTCCCTAATCTCACCATATTTTCAAATATATATTACTTGATATGCAGTTCTGTTCTTTCTTCACATTCACGAGGCAAAAGCAGGTGGGAGAGGCTCGGATAAAGGGACCTGGCCCCTGGGAACCTGGCACCCATGGTGGCTGCCAGAGCACGGAGGAGAGGGCCATGGCAGTGGGCGCCTCCCCCACCCGTGGGGCCTGACCCTCCTGGCCTTGTCTCCACAGGATCAACATTGAGGCCCGGAAGTCTCCCAAGCTGTCCCGGGCTGCTCAGGAGATGTCCAGGTCTCCCCGGTTGCCGATGCGCAAGCCCTCCATTGGCTCGCCCAGCCTGACACGAAGAGAGTTTCCCTTTGAAGACATCACTCAGGTAGCACCTGGGGTCCAGGGCGGTTCCATGTGTCTGATGCTCCCCTGCCCTTCTTGCCGTCCTCAGTGTGTGCCTGATGGGGGCTGAGCCCTCGGCACGGGCACTCGTCACACCTGCACTCGCCACCCCAGTCTCGGTGCCTGTCACTGCCGTTCCAGACACGGGGCATAGAGAACCGGAGCCCTGTTCGCCTTCCTTACCTCCCTGCCCTCAGGCAGGCCCCAGTACCTTCATGTCCCCCAGGACCTCCTTCCCACCTCAGACACCCCTCTGTTGCCACGTGAGTCTTTTCACAGATAGCTCGGGTTGAGACCTAGCCACACCTCTCCCCTCGGCTCCCTCAAGCCACGTCTGACCCTTCGGTGACTCTTGGTGTCCACAGGAGCCAGTCCCTGCTGGTGGCCCCCCATCTGGTGCTGTCTATCCCTCCGTCCTGGTTCCCCTCGATGCCCTCCAGGTGCCACAGCCTCACTGTTGACTGGCTGCCTTCTGCGTTTGTGCCTTCGATGTCCCTGGGTCACCAGGGTGCCCTGGCTCCCCCCTCTGTCTTCCCTTCTTGCTTCTGCCCGCATGCTTCCACGCAGAACCGTCACGAAGGCGTCCGTCCCTGGCTCAGCCGCAGCAGTCCCCAAGCACCTTGTTGTACCTCCCTTACACCATGTCTCAGTGCCTTCCTTGTCTGCAAATAATTCTAAGCCTACATCCTGCATTGGGTTATCAGCCCTTTGAGGAGCTACAGTTTATTCATCTCTGTTATCACTCTTCGCACACATATACACACGTGGCCGAAGCATACTGATCATTTTTAGAAACTTCTTAGTTGAATGAGGAAACAGATAATTGGCTGGTTTGTGGACATACTGGTTTCAGTGCAACTAGTATTTCTAGGACAAATGGACTCAGAGCTAGGTATACGCTCTAGTTCAGTGACGAGGAAAAGAAAAGGTGAAGAAAAACGTGCCCAGAGCACCCTTGTGGACTTTTAAACCTGCGCACGTGTGGACACACTGGGACACATCTCCTCACTCCCACCTGCGAATCTTAGCTCAGTGAGCCAGCGCTCAGAAACACATGCCTGACATGTTCTCGTTAGCTTCTGGTCTTAAAAAGGGTAGAACGATGAAGAGAATGAGTATTTCCAGCAGTGCCCACCTGTGACTTTCTAAGCAAAAATGTTAACATTCTTAGTTCCTAAGTCATTGATAGAAAATATGAAAACGGATTGTGATTTTTTTTTTTTCCTTTCCCCCCTCTTCCTACAGCACAACTATCTTGCTCAGGTCACGTCTAATATCTGGGGAACCAAGTTTAAGATTGTGGGCTTGGCTGCTTTCCTGCCAACCAACCTCGGTGCAGGTAAAAACCATGTCCTCTTCTCTTCCCGCTCTGTCAGTTGGAACTGAGTCTAAAAAGACCATTCAAATGAGCTCTTATCACACCAAAAGATTAGCATGTACTTTATTCACCTCCAAACTTTGCCACTACCCACTGTGATTTTGCAAAAATTAGAATTAATACTCAATTGCTTTTTGCCAGCCGTGCTTTCATTTTTTTGTGTAAGTCCTGACTTATGAAAAGACAGAACCAGCTGCAGTCTCCAACAGAGGTTTTTGTTTTATTTATTTATTTATTTATTTATTTGACAGAGAGAGATCACAAGTAGGCAGAGAGGCAGGCACAGAGAGAGGGGGAAGCAGGCTCCCTGCCGAGCAGAGAGCCCCATGCCGGGCCCGATCCCAGGACCCTGAGATCATGACCTGAGCCGAAGGCAGAGGCTTTAACCCACTGAGCCACCCAGGCGCCCCTGCAACAGAGGTTTGATAGGGTTCTGGTTATCGTGATTTCTGGCCTTTCTTTGTGGGCAGGTTTAGGTACCAGTATCTTTAGGTTCTTAAGTCAGAAGACAGTTGAGGTTCAAAAGGCATTAAAGACCATGAGAAGCTAACTGTTAATACAGTTCTGTGTGGTAAACCCTTAGAGATGGCACCTAGAAGTCCCAGGTAAGTACCCTCTCCGTGAGAAGTTTGAAACACTGAGGAAAACAAAACTAAGGGAGTAAAAGCTGGGCTAGAACCTGACATTTGTGTTCTTTCTGTACTCTTGCTCCAATGAGTAGTACTAATGTGTTATGTTTACTTGGGGACAGCGAAGGAATGAAATGACAGAAGGTCCTTTTCAAAGCAGCTTCATGCCAGTAGGCACATCCCTGGATGGGCTGCGGACACGTGCTGTCCCCCCCAGCCTTGCTAGATTGCCTCATCATTTGGCACGCACAGCTCTCTCTGGAGGACCAGGCTTGCCACTGGGTGGTGGTCCCATCTTGAATGGCTCTGCGTAACCTACTACTAAAAACCGTTTTTTGGAAAATTCCGAATCTGCCTATTGGAGTTGTTTCAGACACAGATCCTTTCAATTAAATAATTTTTGCAAAGCAGGTGTTAAAAAGAGCTGTGCCATGTATGCATGTTAAGAGACTAAATTGTGCTGCATGCGGATTTTTCATTTTGAGGTTTCTGAGCTCAAAGAAAAAGAGGAATAAAAGTAAAACATAAATCTGACTTAGAAAATACCAGTAGGCTGTTCCTGCACATAATGCCAAGAAAGGAAAGGCTCTGATGACCACAAAAGCGTGTTCTTCAGTAACGCAACCGTGCCCCACTGGTGCACACGGGGGTGCTCGTCACCACAGTGTGAGTGTCCTGTTGCCCCCATCCATGAACTGGGAACTGAGCCATCTGCCTACCGTACGTACACACTGAAAAGAGGAATGAGTCTTAGTGCATCTTTCCCTTCTGGATGTTGAATAGATCCACACATAAGTCAAGGACCTTGAGATGGGAGAATCTGTAAGTGCCCTCACCGTACACGGTGCTCCAGTGTGAGGAACTCAAGTGCCCAGGATTAAACTTTCTGTAGGACTACAGTGAAATCACTGTCCTAATCACGTACCATTTTAAAAAGAGCATTTTAGCTATTACTATTCATTTGTCAAGCTAAGCAAATTTTCCACTTGATTCTATCTCTTGGATTCTAGAAGATGTGTAAGTTACACGCGGCACCCTCTTAAATAATCTTTGGCACCCTAATGTCAAAACGTAGAGTACTGTTGGATATATTTTATATTGGATAATTTGTTTGCTTCAGTTAGAATTATCTGGCCCATGAAATTTTATTTCTGATTTTTTGCTTTCTCAATTTAAAAAATACAGAATAAATTCCAAATTCAAAAGACTTGAAGCGGTATTCAGTAAAACTCCATCTCGTCTTTATCTCCGGCCACCTAGTCTTTTCCCCCCTGGAAGCAACTGATGTTATTTTTTTAATCCCTCCTGAGATTTTACAATTTTATTTCTTTTATCGGTCTGAACAATGAAGAATAGCCCTTTACAGCATTAATTTTTAAGCTGTAGAGAACTGTCCAGAATTTTTAAGCCAAAATTCATACTGTCTTCTGTGGGCGAGAGAGACGAACACATGAATAAGGCCTGTGTCTTATTGGAAAAGTCGTCCTAGCCCACAGCAGCGCAAGCGTCAGCCTTACAGAGGCCTTTCATCAGTGAGGTCCTGCTGGGCTGCAGGGGTGTGAGCTGGTCAGCCACCGGGCGCTGGCGGGGACAGCCGTGGGGACAGAGCTGGGTCTAACAAAAATGAGAATCACAGTAATAATTCAAGAACTTGTACTTACCTCACAGGAAAGAGCATTAAACTAAAGGAAAGTTGATCTTGACTTTAACCTACTGTGAAACCTAAATTCATTGTTTTTAACCAATTTCATCTCTAAATATTTGAGTTGCCATCCAGGCCTTGTCCTAAATGTCCCTGTTGATTGAATAAAACCTTAGCATGTAAAGGAACAGTGTGGAAGTTCCCTAAATCTCTGTCCTGATCATGAGGTTGAAGTTGAAAGTCAGGAAGATGAGAATCCAGTCCTGAGTACGGGCAGTGTTTAGTTCTGACCTGACCCGTGTCGCCCTGTCTCCTGGGTTGCATGAGATCCCCCTGAGCTTGGCATTCTGCTTATCACAACTATTTTTATTAAATTAGAATTCTGATCGCAAGTGAGGCTTTAAAAAAATGTATTTCTCCTATCCCAGCTCATTCCAGAAAAGCATTTAAGTCTAGGACAGGTTTTTGATGTTTGAAATGTGTGGCACCCTAGACAGACCACTTGGCAAAGTGACTGGGCTAGACAGAGGAGTTGCTGTTAGGGAATCCCAAGCGCGGCTGGGTGGCCAGTGGCGTGTGGGAGGGAGACGAAGGCCCGCTGTCGGACTCTGCCCTGCCTTCTGCTGGCCGGGTCGCCACGGCCCCATTTCTCTTCCTGTGACTCTGCCGGTGCTTGGCTGTCCTCGTGCGCGTCTCTGTTAACAGCGCTTTCCTCCTTTCCCCCGACCCCCGCAGTAATCTATAAAACCAGCCTCCTGCATCTCCAGCCGCGGCAGATGACCATCTATCTCCCAGAGGTTCGGAAGATTTCCATGGACTATGTTAATTTACCTGTCTTCAACCCGAATGTTTTCAGTGAGGATGAAGATGATTTACCAGGTGTGTTCTTAGGGGGCCGTGGCGGGGGCAGAGCGCGGAGTAGTAGAGGATTACATGTCCGTCCGCGCCCGCCGCCTGGGTTTGGAAAAGGTGTAACTTCCTCAGTTGGTGGGTGTGCTGAAGGGTTGTACTGTCGCTGCTTTGGGGAGACGGGGAGCTACCAGAGCAAGGACGATGAAGGTGACCGTGACGCCTCATGTCCACAGAGCATTCTGTCATCTCGCTTCATCTTCACAGAGGTCCTCAGTCATGCACGCAGTCAGAGAGGTTAACAGGACTGATGAGAACTCCACAAAGTCAGAACTGAAACCGGCTCTCGGCCCTAGGCTAGCCCTCCTCCTTTCAGCCCCCGCTTAGAGAGCAGCGTCACTCCCCTGGTCCCGTGACTCCCGCAGAGCCCAGGGTCTCAAACGCGCCCCGTCTCCAGGACGGAAAGCCTTTACACGCAGACCTCTCTCTCCCGGTGTGCAGCGCACATCTCAGTGGACAGAAGCCTGGGCTCAGTTAAAGGTGAATTCTGGCACAAGCTTTTAAAATCCCGGTTTACAAGTTTTCAAATATCTATAGCACTTGAATTAAGTGTTTTCTAGGGGGTGGGGATCCTATTTTGATTAACAGAGTAGAATGATCTCTAAGTAATCTGCCAGTTATTTCTATGTAAGTGGTCTCAAAAAATATCTACCTGTAATTTTATAAATTTGAGGACTTCTCTACTTAGAACCAAGCAGGTTCTGAAAGTCTCTGGTTTTTGAGCCAGAGGAATCCTACACGGGCCACTGACTTCTGTATCTGGTGGGTCTGGAACAGAGGAGCTGTAGTTCTCGCCGTGGAACAGGGAAGGACACACAGGCCAGCTCAGGCTCTGAACTTGGGGGGTTGTTTATCTTCTCTAGCCCAGTTGTTTACCTTTTTCACAGGTTTTTACCTGTAAAATTATTTATACGGTACTTCTGGAGAGGAGCCGTCTTTGGTTTTCCCATGGTTGTAGCTCTCCTCAGAGGGGCAGCCGGCGTTCTAGACTGTCCAAGTCCTAACAGGCACGGTTTTGCAGCCCCATCAGTCTGCAGTTCGGTGAAGCCTCACACATGTGAGCTTCATATACAGCACGTCCCCTGCCATTTCAGAATCTGGAGCAGCATCGGACACACCTTCTGAATAACGCCCTCGCTGGGCCCCCGGATCGGGACTCGTGCCTCTCCCCAGGGCTCCACCCTGGCCTGCTGCTGTTCCCGTCTGGGCTTCCCAGTCGGGGCAGCATTTTCTCTCAGGCCTCACACTTAATGCTGACGACGGAGAGAGTCTTCTCTGTGTCAGGGAAGAGCCCGGCCCTCAGTGCTCCGTGCAGATGAGTGAACATCTGGAGGAGGGTCTGAACGGGATTAATAAAAAATGAGACGGACCCAGACTCACGCAGTCGGAAGATAATTGTATCTCACTAATGGGCCCCAGGGAAGGGGGAATCGGACTGGAACCAAGGGTGGGCTTAGCTGCTTTCTTTCTTTCTTTCTTTCTTTCTTTTTTTTTAAGATTTATTTATCTATTAGAGAGAAAAAATGTGAGTAGGGAGCAACAGACAGAGAGAGAGGGGGAAGCAGGCTCCCCGCTGAGCAGAGAGCCAGATGTGGGACTCGATCCCAGGACCCCGAGATCATGACCTGAGCCGAAGGCAGACGCTTAACCAACTGAGCCACCCCGGTGCCCCCGGCATAGCGTTCGATGAGCTAGCTGCCCTCATTCTGTAGCTGTGGTAAAAGGTCAGACATCCTTTACAGTTGGCTAGTCAGATCCTTCTTGCTGCGCATACACTAGTTGCCACGTAGCACTTAAAGGCCCAAATAAGCAAACTTGCCAGTGCCTGATGGTACTTTAAGCAGGGCAGTCTAAACAGTGGTTCTGAGCCCCCGCCTGTAGTCTGTAGGTCATCGCTCAAATTTGTGCTTCATTAAGTTCCCTCTCTGTACAAATAGACTATAGTTACGGGGTTTCACAGAGGGGGGCTGTACCTTACACACTGTTAGAAATGCTGAACAGCACGTAAATTAGGAAATGATCCTTCCCGAATAATGCTTATTTGCCAGAAGATTCTTTTCTTTGGTATCTCTACTGCCTTTTACATGGTTCTATTTACAGAAACTTAATTTGTGTACAAATTTCACATGTACATCTGCTGCTTAACACTTCCCATATTAACCAGTCTGTAATTGTGGATAAACCTACCCCAGACCCTAGGCATTATGAGTGCTCGGTGGAATGTCATGCTACATATCATAATTCTCTTCTTGTATAAAAGAGTGGGCCATTTTATGAATTCATGAGTAAAAAGGATCTTTTTAAACAGTTAAGTATTAAAAAATAAGAATAAATAAATAAAATTTAAAAAAAAACAGGTAAGTATGTGCCCTGGTACCATTTAGGTACCAAGTTCAGAAGGTTCAAAAGTATATTCGTTGGAAATCTTTGCCTGGGTCCTTCCAGAAACCGTAGAGAAACTCTGTAGAACTTGTGTGAAAGGTCTAGCTTTTCCCCAAGCAAACTTCTCTCCGTCTGTAGCAATTGTATTTTGTATGCAGAAGGACTGGATGCGTTGATTAGTTTATTACTTATTCTGATCCAGTTTCACAGCACTGTTTTGGAAGCAATTCATTTTTTCCCTTTTCCTTCCAGTGACAGGAGCATCTGGTGTGCCTGAGAACAACCCCCCTTGCACGGTGAACATCCCTATTGCGCCCATTCACAGCTCGGCACAGGCTATGTCCCCTACTCAGAGCATAGGCTTGGTGCAGTCCCTCCTGGCCAATCAGAATGTGCAGCTGGACGTCCTGACCAATCAGACCACGGCAGTGGGGACATCTGAGCATGGAAGTGACAGTGCCACCCAGTACCCCGTCTCCAACCGCTACTCCAGCCCCGGACAGGTGATCTTCGGAGGTGTGGAGATGGGCCGCATCGTCCCCAGCCCTGCTCAGCTGTCCCTGCCGCCGCCCACCCAGGGAGCCATCCAGCTGTCTGTGGTGGACCATGGAGACCGAGATCATGACCACCTGCAGAAGTCCGCGAAGGCCCTGCGGCCAGTGGCGCAGCTGGCCGCGGAAGGGGACGCAGTGGTGTTCAGTGCCCCACAGGAGGTCCAGGTGGCGAAGATGAACCCACCACCCCCCTACCCCGGAACCATCCCTGCAGCCCCCACCACCGCAGCACCCCCGCCCCCGCTGCCACCCCCGCAGCCCCCGGTGGACACGTGCCTGAAGAAGGGTGACTTCTCCCTGTACCCCACAGCGGCCCATTACCAGACGCCCCTGGGCTACGAGAGGATCACCACCTTCGACAGCAGCGGCAACGTGGAGGAGGTGTGCCGGCCGCGTACGCGGATGCTCTGCTCCCAGAACACCTACACCCTCCCCGGCCCGGGCAGCTCGGCCACCCTGAGGCTCACCGCCACGGAGAAGAAGGTCCCCCAGCCCTGCACCAGTGCGACCCTGAACCGCCTGACGGTCCCCCGCTACTCCATCCCGACCGGAGACCCACCCCCGTACCCCGAAATCGCAGGCCCGCTGGTGCCCGGCCGGGGCGCTGCCCAGAGGCCCGACAGTCTCATCCACGCCACGCTGCGCAGGAACAACCGCGAGGTGGCGCTCAAGGCGGCGCAGCTGGCCGAGCCCCCGAGGGCTCCACCGCAGCACCCGCCCAAGCCCAAGGGCGCGGTGCCGTTCCCAGCGCGGCCCCCGCCCGCCCTGTACACCTGCAGCCAGTGCAGCGGCGGGGGTGCGGCCGGGCGGCCCGATCCGGGCGCCGGGGGTGCGGGGGGCGCGCAGCCGGGATCGGGCCTGGCGCACGCCGCCAGCACCTCCCCGCTGACCTCCCAGTCGTCCTACAGCCTCCTGAGCCCGCCGGACGGGGCCCGCGACCGCGCCGACTACGTTAACTCGGCCTTCACTGAGGACGAGGCGCTGGCCCAGCACTGTCAGGTGGAGAAGCCGCTGAGGCACTCCGCGCTGCCCGAAGCTGCTGTGGCCGTAAAACGGCCGCCACCTTACCAGTGGGACCCTGTGCTGGGGGAGGACATTTGGGTTCCTCAGGAAAGGACAGCACAGACTGCAGTGCCCAACCCCCTGAAACTGCCCCCCCTCATTGTAGGTCAGAGCCAGCACCTGGATGTGTCCCGAGTGCCCTTTGTCTCCCCCAAGTCTCCCGCCAGTCCTACTGCCACTTTCCACACAGGCTATGGGATGGGAATGCCATATCCAGGAAGCTATAACACACCCCCTTTGCCGGGAGTGCAGACTCCCTGCTCCCCGAAAGATGCCCTGTCCCCCACGCCATTTGCACCACAGGAGTCGGCAGTGGTTCTGCAGCCCACCTACCCACCCAGCCTCTCCTACTGCACCCTGCCCCCCATGTATCCGGGAAGTAGCACCTGCTCGAGTTTACAGCTGCCACCTATCGCCTTGCACCCCTGGAGTTCCTATAGCCCTTGCCCGCCCGTGCAAAACCCCCAGGGCACTCTGCCCCCCAAGGCACACCTGGTGATAGAGAAGCCCCTCGTGTCCCCACCGCCCACTGACCTCCAAAGCCACTTGGGTACCGAGGTGATGGTAGAGACCACAGACAACTTCCAAGAAGTCCTCTCCCTGACAGAAAGCCCGGTCCCCCAGCGGACAGAGAAATTCGGGAAGAAGAACCGGAAGCGCCTGGACAGCCGAGCAGAGGAAGGAAACGTTCAGGCCATCACGGAGGGCAAAGTGAAGAAGGAGGCGCGGACTCTGAGTGACTTTAACTCCCTGATCTCCAGCCCCCGCCTGGGGAGAGAGAAGAAGAAAGTGAAGAGTCAGAAAGACCAACTGAAGTCAAAGAAGTTGAACAAGACGAATGAGTTCCAGGACAGCTCAGAGAGCGAGCCCGAGCTGTTCATCAGCGGGGACGAGCTGATGAACCAGAGCCAGGGCAGCAAGAAGGGCTGGAAAAGCAAGCGGAGCCTGAGGACGGCCAGCGAGCTGGAAGAGTTCAAGTGCCGGAAGGCCAGCGAGAAGGAGGACGGGCGGCTGGGCAGCCAGGGCTTCGTGTATGTCATGGCCAACAAGCAGCCTCTGTGGAACGAAGCCACACAGGTGTACCAGCTGGACTTCGGGGGGCGGGTGACCCAGGAGTCGGCCAAGAACTTCCAGATCGAGTTGGAGGGGCGGCAGGTAAGCAAGCGTGTCTGGGGCCTTGGCCGGGATCGCTGCGTTCTGGTCTTGAGCGGTCGGGTGGGGAGGGGGCTGAAAACCTGCTGAAGGATGGCCCTGCTTCCGCCTGCAGGAGCCCCGGGAGAAATGCAGCACACAACTGTCTCTCTCAAGCGGGGCCAATCGTGGCTGTACTTCACAGGGTGCCATTGCTGGCTTTTTTTTTTTTTTTTTTTTTTTTTTTACTTATCGTCAAAGCAGTACATGTACTGATTTTTCAAAGTCAGATGATTCTGCAAGATCCAGGAGGAAAACTAGCAGGCGCCTCCCTGCCCAGCGAGCAGCCCCCTCCCAAACCCCACTCTCCTCCGGGACACACGTTCCTCCAGCTCCGTTGCTTCTGGTAGTTGACAGCGTGTTCCCACTTCTGTTTATTGATTTTTCAGTTTTTCACATCATGTATCGACTTGTTCCTGAGGGGTAGGAGGGTTGGTTTTGATCACCCCACTGCCATAGACGCACACATGAACTTCCCCAGTTCTTACTCAGCGTACTCAGTGGGTGTTCATTATGCCCGTGTATACGATTTACAGTTGAGCCACAGATGACGGCTTAATTATATTTCCTTTTTCCTGTACAGTTTTTCTTTCCCTAGACATAATAATTAGCCAGTGTGGGTTTGCCTCTTCCCGTGTATTTATGACTGAGTCCTTCCCTGATTCTCTGGCGTAAGGTACGTGACACACGGGGTGACTTGTCACTGGTTCCTGCTGCAGCCTGAAACGGTAGCTCTCACCGTGCCGTGTCGCTGTCGTTCTGCGCGCACACCTCCTTACCATCCTGGGAATGGCCATCACCCTGCATGTTTAAATCTCATGTTCATTAATTCACTCAACAAATATTTAGTGAGCATCTGCCTGGCAGTCCTCTGAGCCAGGAGTCAGCAATTGGTGGCCCACAGACCAGTCCATCCCACTGCCTTTTTTTATAAAGTTTTATTGGAACGCAGCCGTGTGCGTCCGCTGAACACTGGCTGAGGAGGCTGTTTTCTTCCTGCAGCGGGGTTTGAGCTGTGGCAAAGACCCTGTGACCCACAAAGCCTAAAGCCCTCATCATCAGCCCTTCACAGAGAGCTTGCCAGGCTTGCTCCCGGCGCCGAAGCTAGAGCCGTGGGGAAAACAGGGGAAGTCCCTGTGCTCCTGGAGTGGAGCAACAATGGAAGAAAGACCGTAAACACACACGGACGCAGTGTTGTGTAGGGATAGGATGTGGCCGGGAAGCACTGAAAGGACAAAGGAAGGGGAGCTCGAGAGAGGAGCACCAGGGGAGGGAGGTGACTGTGTTTCATTCCTCTCTGAGCAGTGACATTCCATGAGGATTGATGTGTCTCTTAACCCTTCACTAGCCTATAGATTCTCCCTTAAACTTGTCCCTTCTCCTTTTTGCTTCCTTGGTGAGGAAACCGTCTTATTTGAGCTGCGGAGCTTTCCACGCTCCGAATTTTTCTCATTATCTTCCCACCTGCACGTTTGACATGTTCCCTCGCCCGCTTTATTTCTGACAAACTCTCGGTGAGATCGAGAAGCTCGGTCAGAGTCTCTCCGGTCGGCACACCGGCCTCCCGGACTGGCCGTCCCCTTCCCTCGGGAGCGGCGCGACGTGGTTGTGTTTCCCACCTCGTGCTCTCTTCATGTCTCTGCTTCTCTGCCCGCTCCACCCGACTCCAGGTGATGCAGTTTGGAAGGATTGACGGCAACGCGTACATTCTGGACTTCCAGTACCCCTTCTCGGCTGTGCAGGCCTTCGCCGTGGCCCTGGCCAACGTGACTCAGCGCCTGAAGTGAGGACACTGGTGTGGGGCGGACGGAGAGGCCTCCTCGAGGTGCCGCTCGCTCGAGGGGTCGCCCGGGGCCCCGGTGTCTGGGACCAGAAGACAAGAGCAAAACTGGAAGAATCTGTCAGGCCCAGGAGAAGGGACTGACCTTTAATTGTTGTCGTTTGTTTGGCCTTTTATAATCCTTTATTGTTTCTCTTTCTTCTTTCTTTTTAAACAAAAAGAATACGGAAGAGTGGGATTTGCAAGCAAAGGGTGTGAGGCACCTGGTGTTCCTTTAGGAAACAGTTGCTGTGGGGATGTCCTGCTGCGTTTGCTTCTGTCCACCGCCGGGACAGGGGGGCCCCGGGAGGAAGGGACCCCGCCCGCCCCCCCGCAGATCTCCCTGCTCTGCGGGGCTCGCTTTGTGACGCCTTCGTACCATAACCACTCGTGTGGAAACAACGCTTTGTAAAAAGAACCAAAAGTCCTGAGGGTCCAGATTCTTGGAGGGGGCGTTGAGTCCACACCCGTCCTGTTACTTCCCCAGGGGCGACTTGGTGGCGGTGGGGGGTTACGGAGGCCGCGCTGTGGGGCTCCCAGGAGCGGGCTGCGCAGCGCTGCCCTTAGCAGGGGTGAGCGCCGAGGGGGCGTCCGCGAGGGGCCCAGCCGGCGGGCGGGAATGGTGCACGGCCTCGGCTCCTCTCGGACGCTGTTGGCACGGGAGACCCCACCCGTTTCCTCTTAGAACATGGCAGAATTCCACCAGCTCAGGGAGGCTTGCCTTCCGGAGAAGGGAGGGACAGCACGGATCGGTCCTGGCGTGTCGTGGGGTAGCCACCTGGCCGCCTAGCGCCTTGGGCGACCACCAGGTACTCGCCTGCTGAAAAGCCACCTTTGTCCCCTCCGCCCCTCTGTTGTTTAGTCTGGAAAGCGTGGCCGAAGCCGTTCTCATTCCCACTAGATACGCGAGCCGCACCTTCTCTTTCCGCAGATGCTGAGACATTGGTCTGAAAGCCGCCTGTCTTCTCAGCCACATTAAAACCAGTTGACTAGAGATATTTCCTGATAGGTTAGAAATGTAACAAAATCATAGGCATTTGCCAGGGTGTTAAAAGAGGTATAGTTATCTCTTTGAAACAAGTCCCACAATTGTACTGGGAGGGAAAAAAAAGTTCTTTATTAATTGTATAGACTGTTTACTGAGGAGATGAACCACTGGGAACACATTATTAAAATTATAGTACTTAAGACAGCTGGTTAATTACAAAAAAGAAAAAAGAAAGAAAGAACCCAGAAATCCCCTGAGATGATCTTTTCCCTCCGCCTCCTCCTTAGGGGACACCGCGGGCAGCACTGAGCCCCGGTAACAAACCCGGTTCACGGTTGTCAGTTACTCAAACATGTGATGTCTTTAGGGCAGGAGCACGGGACTGTCTACTGGCAGGGAGTCCTCCGTTTGGATTTTGTTTGGAGCAGACAAATGAGAGACACTGTAGAGAAGTCTTTTGAAAGTGTGTATTTTTACATTCCTTCTTTTGGTTTAAAAACTAGAAAAGAAACCGGCCCATTCCTTCCCCACAGCAAGACAGCATCACTCACCATTCTCTCCAAACCCTGAAGAAACACAGATGAGGACAGCTCCCAGCGAACGTCCGAGTTTTCCATCTTGTATTTTAAAATATTGAACCTGATTTTTGTGGGTAAATTCTTTGAGAAAGAATTTAGCAGTGTATTCAGAATTATATAATTCTTTTATAGGAGTTTCTGTAGCTTGGTAAGATGTTTCAATGCTTATTATTAGTTGTGCAATAATGGTTATGACCTATTTCTAAAATAATTTAAATGCAGTTCCCCTGTTTTGTTGTCCAAGAGATTATTTATCTTGCTTTAATAGTGTTCTTAGGAATTCTTTTGTTACTATGTACTGGTGAGTTATGCCCATTTTATTTATTTAGAAAAATAGTGTGTTTGTAATGAGTTATTTGGTAGCAGCGTATTTTGCTGCGAGAAATAAAGAGGATATGATAGAAGGTTTTTTCTGCTGGACAATTTGTAACTTTTCTAATTGGGAAAAAATTCCTATTAATCCTTTAAAGGCAATTTTTTTTGCATTCTTTGGTATTGATTATATACAGAGGAATCGATTTCTTTGAGACAACACATCCTAAAATAATAGTGCCCCCTCTTTTGAACATTTTATTTTTAGTTAAAAATAAAAGGTGCTACGAAATGTAAAGAGGAATGAGAGCAGCAAAGGAAGGCACCATTGTCAGTAAGTGTCCGCTTTCCAGATTCTCCGATTGGTTCTTAAGATACAGAAACCATGAAAAAATACATTTTAGCGTTTTTCTTATTACTAAGAGCAAGTAGAGGGGGAAATCCTTGGAATAAAAACTGCAGATATATTTGTGAAAAGAAAGTGAGTATTTGTAGCAAATAATTCCACTTTCTAAATTCTGAGCTCACTCCCCAAAAGGCCTCTTCCGCACGTGGAGACAGAGGCCTGGTCCGGGAGGTCTGCATACCCGAGGGGCAGCGGCTTCCCAGCCCTGTGCTCTGGCCCAAAGGAGGAAAACAGGCCCACGCACCTCATACTTCCACGGGTCTGCGCACTCATGATGTAGTATCTTTCAAGTTGATGGCGATGGCTTCACTTACTTTAAAAGTCATTTTTATTCAGTCTCAATTTATTAAATACTACTAAAGTAGTGCTTTAAACAGCAGAATTCTACATACTTCATGTTTATTAATAGCAACTTATGAATATTGAGATACCTCATTGAATCTCTAAATTTAAAACCATCAGCCCTGTCAACTACTTAAAGAATCCTTTAAGAATCCCTTTTTGAAGGAAGCTGTGTATTAACAAACACAAAAACCGATTTTAAGTTTGTTTCAACTCTAACCTCATCAAACCAAAGGCGCAGATTTGTGGACGGCATATCCACTGAATGTATATCCTAAGAAAAACCGATGGCAAGGAAGCAGGAAAACGCCCAGGCTCTGATGGCAGTGGAAGTCAGGATTTTGCAGGTTAGTCTTTTTCCCCGTGTCCATCGCTCCCCGGTGGAGTGTCCCATGAGGACAGGCAAAAACCTGTACGTTCCTCTTGTAATCCTCTTGAACCTGGGGTCAAGCCTGCTCTGCCACCAAGTTGGAGTGTGACCTTGGGCTTCCATTTGTCCATCTGTAACATGACAGGAACGACCTGGCCCGGACAAAATTCTCCATTCCTGTCCAGCTCTAACAACCTGAGGGCTCAAAGTGGGACCGTCTCCTCATGCCACTGTATGAACTTGGAAGGTATGTTTCAAAATCATTGCCTTTTTATAGAGAAGCATTGCTTCTCTATAAATGAGCTCTCTCGTGAATATGAACCCATGCATTTAAAATAAGCCTTAGCAGGTTCACCTCTAGAAACAAATGCTTTTGGAATGGTGTTTGTTCTTCTAAAAATCACACAAAAGCACCGGTTTCAGTCAGGTAAGACACGGGAGTCTCCACATGCGTGTGCCCTGCTTGGTGGACTCCCTGGAGAACAGCCCCCGAATAAGTCCCCATTTACCCCCGCAAACCGTAGAGTGGGTTGAGAAAAGAACAAAGGAGTCTGTGCCCAGGCAGGTGTGAATTCTTGAGTTACTTCTGCAGTGTTCGCTATCTGCAAGTTGAAAAGATTTTTTGAAAGGAACCCATCGTGTCCCTGTGTGGGCTATCTATCCCTTGGCCAGGTCAGTAGTTGTGAACAAAGTTAGTTGAGACAAAATGTGTCAAAACTGTTCTTTGAGTTCCTGGGATTTCATCATCGCACACGACTCAGATCGCATCACCATCTGTGTATTCCCTTCGCTCCGGCTGATGGAAACTCTGAAAAGTTGTGGCTAATTTTATTTTCATTTCTTTGGCTTTGTGCAATTTTCTTGTACCTTGTACCAATATTTCCTGTTTACAAGTTCTTTTAAAGGGGAGGGGGTAGGTTTCTAAGATCCTGTTGTTTGTTGTAGATAAATTTTTTTTCATGTTGTAGAGAAGCATGGGTTATGCGTTTGATTGAAAAAGGCACTGTAGTATTTACCAAAGGGGTATTGTTTTCGCATTTGTTTATAAATGCATTATTTTGGTACTGTAAATTTGAACATAATTTCTGAGTTTATTACTACTGGCATTTTCTTTTTCTTTTCTTTTTTTTTTTTTTTTCCAAACTGTAAGTGCACGGTGCAGGTGCACAGGTCCCTGACCAAACCAGACCACCAGCATGTTCTTAGCCAAACCTTGGGGAGAGCGCGCTGCTGTGTGCGCCTCAGTCCCACCCGTGTTGCTTTGTTTCTCAATTCCAGCATCCTGCTTTGTTTGACTTTCCAAGCAAGATCTGCTGAGAGTCCCACTTGCACTCTAATGAGCTCACCCTTATTTGGCTCTCTGCTGATGTACTTTGTGTATTAGATTGTGTGGGAGGTATTCTAGAAGGCATTCATGGTTTGCATTCAAAATGACGTGGTTGGTCCAAATTATTTTCTGTCTTTATTATTGAGATGGATTAATCTTTTTTTTTTTTTGATGATTTGAAGTTGTAAAAGTTGTCCAGCTATTGCTTAATAAAATTTTCCAGATCAAAAAAAAAAATTACTTGTGTGCAGAATTCCGGGGTGGGTCTTGAATCCTCTGAGAAGGTGTCCCGATCTGCACTGGCATGGCCCGCCACCCTCCCAGCTGTGTCTTCAGTCCCTGGGTTACTGCCAGCGCTACCTGGACACCCTGGGATCCTTACCATCGTTCTGTTTTTGAGAGGTCAGAGGCTGTGCTGTCTTTCTGATGAATTCTTTGTCTTGTTTTCCTAAGAGGACCCAATTCAGGATGCATCTGCCCTCGCACCTACAAGATCAGAGATGTTAGATAACCTGACACCTTCTTTGTTACTTCATAGGAAACAGTAAAACCAGGTTTTGAGCAACCCCACTCTCAGTTCTAATTTGTAACTGTTAATTGTTGTTTTTACTGATGAGTCTTAGTGTACTTCCTTGCTCTGTCCTGGAGTTCCGTCTGACCACTCTGATCATATGACCTCTGGCCGTAGGGTGCTCATGCACCTATGTGTGCAAGGGTTCCCGTGCACATTTCCACAGCTCCCCTTTGGGTTTTTTCAGAGATAGAAGTAGATGCGATCGCCCAGGCTTTAGGAGACAACCAAAACCACGGTCAACTCCTATGCGTGAAGTTTTAAAATAGTCACAGGACTATAAATTTGCGATTTACATAGCAGGAGTCCTACAACGGTAATGATAGGAACTATCTAAGAACCAAAATAGTGTTCATTGTATTATGAAAGTTTGTGAGCTTCAAATTAATACTCATTCTGCCTTCATTACTTAACCCAGGTAGCAGGGAGACCTGATTAAAAATGAACTCCCTCTTTCCCTCCCCTCACAAAAACAAGGGACCCAAACCCTGACAGCCAGGCTGTACCTGGGTCAGTGCTAAGGACGCACGTGTAGGATTGCCTTCTCCAGCAGCCCCGCGTCAGCTTTGGGGCCATTCAGTGTGAATCAATGTCTCCAGAGTGATTGACTTTTAAAGCTCTGGTAAAAAAATGTAGTAAATCCCTTCAACTTATTTTGGAAAATATACATTCTATGTTTATCCCCACATTCAGTGTCCTATTCCTGGCACCATTAAAAGAACGGGGATCTTAAAAGATCTCGAAAGAGGGGATTGGCTTAGCTCTCCTACCCGAGCCCCAAAAACTCATTGCACAGAAAGGACTGCCTCCTGGGGACCGCATCCCACTGTTCCAAGAACACACAGCTAAGTCCCTAAATTCCATTACGAAGTGGATGTCTTCTGCCTTCCTGTCAGAAGAAAGTAGAAACGTTCAAAACCTGAAATGACTTCTGGATTCCATAGACAAAAATCAATTATGAAATAGAATCCAAGATTTCTGGGTCACATTAATGAACAGACCTAGTTTATCCCCGGCTTCCACTCTGGTGTTTTGTGCTAATTTGCCTGTGATGAGCTGTGAGCCACCGACACTAAGTCTTCTGCAAAAGCAGGCAGCGCAGGGGGCTGCCCTCACCCATCAGGCCATGAGCTCATCCTCCCAGCAGCCGGGAGCGAAAGCTCTTTTCTGAGCTGTCAGTGTTGCACATGTAGCTCTAGGCTCTCACCACTCATGGGGCGGGTTGGGGGGCAGGGGCTGTGGTCACAAAGGAGCAGGTCTGTGTGGATTTGTTCCTCTGCTATCTTGGAAACATTCTGCTCAATGCACTGAAGGATATGAAACCACCATCCACATGAAGAACAGGGTCGTTTCATATGAAGTTCCTGTTAAATTGATAGCTTCGAATAATAGAAGGTGCTACAGGGTCAAAGCAGGACTCATCCCTTCTGTTTCCTCTTTCTGGATCTCCCGCTTTTCCATCACCTCACTCTGGCAGGAGTCGGTTCTCTGTGCTTTATGGGGCATCCAAGCCACCCCCCTCGACTCACGAGAGCCGTCAGTGCCATTTCAAAACGTATTCCCAACTTAACGAATCTGTTCAACTTCGGCCACTTAGGGTGCTGTGCAAATACTTCGAGAAGCACTTCCTGCCATATGAAATACGTTCTTTTCCCCAAAGGGATGGAATCAGCATTTCAGATATCCCATTTGCCACTTGGCTTCTGCCCTGTTCCAGACCGTTTCTGAGCACAGTGGCTGTGCAGCGTTTTCCGTGTGTGCATGACCACAGCTCTTCACCCCCAGACAGGATGCGGGGAGCTTGGATCGTGAAGCCTGACCCCATACAGTATCTCAAACTACTGCTGAGCTTGCCTTCTCAGTCGCGCCAGCCACTCCAACCACGAGGATGTGGAGAGAACCCCATACTTTCTCTTTCCACTTTTCTCCAAAATAGAGGATGGCCAGTGCTGACTCCGTTTCCCACCATGTGCAGGGAACCAAGGGTCACCGTGTCTCCTTTAGGTTTGGCCTCCAACTCATTCAAATGGTCTGTGGTTTCTCGTCTCTCACAAATTAACTCAGCATCTCCTTCTTCCCCCGGTGTCATCGTGAGGGTCTTCTCTGAGCCACCTGTCAACATCTTGTACCTCACCCAGTAGGGGTACAGTCCCTGTCATTAAAGGGAGAAATCCTTTCATCTCTGTTCTTTTCATGCCTGGTATCACGGAACCAGGACTCTGCCAATATTACATTTTCTTTTGCCGGCAAAAAGGTGAGCAGCCCAGACATCACGGTACTTGAGATGCGAACATGTGACAGACTCCCGTAAGGAGAAGGATTGTCGTTGGGAACTCATTTCTATCTGGGCTTGAGCCCTACGGGGTCTTCAGAGCCCTGCTTCCCTTGAGTACCTGTGAGACTACAACAGGATTGTGGTTTCTTACTGGTATGAGGTTTAACTTCTTCAAATCTTGAGAGAAAACGTTCCTCTGACACGAAGAGACTGTCTCCACCCATCTCACCAGAATGACCAACCCCGACCACGTCTTCACGTCCAGCAGCATGGAAGGCTTTCTGGCACCGCTTGGTTCATTTGCTGACCCTCAAGCCCAAGCCAGCCGGGAAGGGAATTTGTTCTAAAAGTTGCCCAGCGTTCAATTTACTGGGATCTCGGGATCTCTGTCCCCTCTTAGGCCATGTGGGGTTCGCCCGCCTTCTGTTTCATCAGCGACACTCCAGTGGGTCTCACCGCTGCTTCCAGGGCTTCCCCCCCAGGGGATGAGATCAGAAACCGCTGTTTTCCAACCCCCACTGCCCGGCAGGTGCTGAACTCCTGGGAGACTGAGGGGAACCGGGTGCAACAGACTTTGGAAGGGATCCGCCAAATTTCTCCACAAACCGTTCCCGGACAGGACTGTCCCCAGGCAACCACTGGACCAGACCACATTCCAACAACCCCCTCAGTTCCCAGGCTGTGGCTCACTTGGTGGATTTTGTCTGCCAGTGAAGGCGAAACTCCGCGGCCACCCTGCCTCCCCCGAGGACAGAGATGGCAACACAGGGTGCTGGCGCCACTATCCCGACAATCTCGGGTCTGAGTATTGTAGTTTTCACGGTGCGGATCTCTCAAGACTGTGCTGGAAACATGCGATTCATCATTCTGGAATAAAGAACCAGTAAGCTTCTATTCAAAAACAGAATTTCTAAAAACCAGCCAGATTGGCACAGGTGAACGCATCTGTCCCAAGACACTTTTATAGGGAGTGTTAGGGTCCGTGATCAAAGGAATGAGACTGATGCAAAACGAAAGTCAAGCAAAGCTTTATCTTGCGCCAAGCATCGAAAATCAAACTGACTGGTAGGGGCCGTCTCTTATGAAGAGACGGTGACGACGACCCCGACAAGGCCGCTCCGGACGAGGCCGCTCTCCCGAGGAGGCCGCTCCCCAGACGAGGCCGCTCCCGGATAGGCCGCTCCCCGGATGAGGCTGCTCCTCGTCCTTCCTCTCCTCTAGGTTACACACGGGCGGCCAATTGAATTTCAATTTACCCTAGTAGATATATGCGCGCCCCTCTGATTGGATGTCTTCACCTGGCCTGACCCGCCCCTCCATCTAGGCTTTGCAAGGAAGTTCCTCTGGGAGGGGCAGGGTCAATCTAAGTTCACTGCAACAATATGGCTCCCTCTGATTAAGTAGGCCCTTACAGGGAGTCCGGTACTTTTTAATGTTCTTGGTACGCTGTGGAGATACAGCTGAAAATAATTGAATCCGCTGAAGTCTTCTAGCTACACGGCACAACACCAGAACGTGTGGCTAAACGTGTAGCGACCCAAAATAAAGCAAAGGTAAAAACGACCCCAACAACCCAACTCCGTTTTAACAAGTTCTGCGAGCCACAGTGATAAAGTACACCCTTGTGATGTCATAATTTCCTCTTCTTCAACCCTTTGTGGGTGGGTTTGGTCCCAGTTAAGAGGCGGGGAAATCCCAGGTAGAAAATGCTCGAAGCCAGGCAGGGTTGAAAGGGAGCCAGGAGCAAATCTCAGGAGCAGTCAAACCACAGCTCCTCTTGGAAAGACCTCCTGTGAGCTTTACAGAGGACAGAACACATACTGAGTCGCGGTGAGTGGAAGCCAGTGCCTGGTGTGGAAACCTGCCCTCCAGGAAAATAGGTGCCATTCCCGCCCAGGGCAGGGCTGCACGCTGGCCAGGATGGCTGCCTTCAGCTCCCTTCATCCTTTGCGGTCCGTCTTCTGGGAGGGATACGGTGCTCCGAACACGGTCTTGGCCAGAGCCCTGACTTGCATATCAGGACATCGGAGAGGAAGCAAAGAGAAACTTGGTCAAAGTTAAAAGAAGAGAGGCCAACTCTCCAGTTAAGCTGACTTTTTCATCAGGGAACCTGAGGTGCCAGCAAGAAACACGCGCCAGAACTTAGAGGAAAATGACATAGGGGACAGGAAGGTCACCGACAGAGTGGGTGAAAAGGGATCTGGTCAAAGAGAAGAACTTGAAAGAACAGTATCCTCAGAATTTTCCACACCAGCCACGCTCCTGAGGGAAGGAGAGAGTTGATCATTGAACCTCCCCCAGGAGCAGAGCAGAGAGCTGCAGGAGAGAGAGGACAGACCCCAATCCTGCATGGGGGTCTCCTGGAGGCCGCTCTGCTGTGAGTTGCCCAGACTTCCTCCTCCTCCTCCCGCTCCCCACAGGAGTGGTAAAGTGGTCTGCCGAGGGGTGGGGGGCACTTGCCTCCCAAATGCTTCTGCCCCCGTCAGCCCCGGTGCCTCGTTTACCAGTAAGGAATTAGGGGCAAACCAGCAGGACCGAAAACGGTTTCAATTTTATTGAAAACTTTCGAAGTATTTATCTCCTTAACAAACAGTGCTGTACACACAATCTGCCTATTGTGTGCCCTTGGAGGGGAGCGTTCGAACCGAGACCGGGCTTGAATGGAAAGCCCGTGGGAAAGGCTGCGTCACAGGTCTCACTTCCGTTGAGTAGTGATAACACTCCTCGAACCATGTGAAAGGGACTTTAGATCGGTGAGCGTACCTTGATGGATGGGCGAGTCAAGGGCCCAGGGAGCATGGAGAGGCAGGTTGGGGTACTAAGAAAGCCAGGAGATTGGGGAGCATGTCCAGAGTCCGTCACCAAGAGTGTGCAACCTTGGCGGGCCACTCAGCTCTGGACTTCACTTTGCTTAACTAAAAAATGAGATTGGACTAAATAAATAATTCCCAAGGCATATTCCACATTTCCGCAGTCATCGTGCACGCTGATGAAGTAGAACAGGCTTCCTTTATTTCCACGTGCTGATGTGCTGTGCGGAATGACTACCAAGGGGAAGAAATGCAGTGCACTGCTTCCCAAACTTTTCTGCCCTGGGAATCCTATGTTAAGGGAGCACCTTAGAGGACCAGTGGCCTGAGGAGGAAACAGGCTTTGTGAAATTGGATGATGCTCTCCAAATTCTTCCCAACGATAGAATTCTGTGCGTCTGTGAATTTTATGGAAAACTTAAAGCAGATCTCTTTCCTCCCTCTTCTGCTAGAATAAAAGAGCTACTTTGCTGCTTCTGCTCAAGTAGGTAAGAGTAACCAGACCCTTGCTTGAGTCTGAAGTTATGTTTGCTGAATTGCAAAGGTGTAGAGTTGTGTTTTGTTTTTAGTGTACTTTCTCCCCAAGCCAAGCTGACTGAACACAAATGAACTCTCGTCCACCACAATCAACCAAAATGTAAACATTTATCTTGTTCAATTTGTAGTTCTAACTTATGTAAATACAGTCTTCTTAAAACAATAGACAGGGACAACCAGAATCATTCTGACCTAGCATATTTTCTGTTCCTAATTAATACTTTGAGGTTCTGCTTCCCATTTAATTGGTGGTCCTAAGCATCTTTCACTCAGTTTAGACAAAAGGACCATTTACAGCCCCCCAGACATTCATCTAGGTGGAAGAGAGTGGATTGCGCTGGGCCCCGCGCTGAGGTCTGGGCCCTCCAGCGGTGAGTTCACATACAGAAATGCCGTAAATAAAACAACTGGTTGGGTAGGTGATTTACAAAAGTAACTGTCTCTTCTGAGGTCTTGCCCCCCCCCAAAAAAGGCTTCTTGTCATTTTAGTTGTCAGAAATAAGGAGATCCAAGGGCTGAGAATATTCATCTGACCTTAAAGTCAAATAGCAAATGAGGTCCCCGGGGAGTCCCTAAAGCTGGCAGCCAGCTAGGGGACTGCCTACATGGAAGGGGCCTCACCGTGTTTTCCTGGGAGGCTCTCAAGCCCTGGTGAGGGCCCCCTTGGGACAGGCCTGGTGCTGAGGGGCCCAAAAAATGCCACCGGAGAGATCTCACAGTGTGCGCCTCGGCGCCAAGGAGACAGCCCCGGGGGTCAGGGTGGTCTCACGATGATCTGGAGGTGGTTTTTTCACTTTTGTGGAAATAAAGACCAACCATACGAGGACAAGCAAAGGCTAGCCATTCCACACTTGCTGTCGCGGGGAGCCTGCCTCCTCGGCAGAGACCCAAAGGCAGGCCGGGTGGGAAGGCTTCTTAGGGAAGAAAGGAGCGGCTTCGGGCGAGCGCTGCAGGAGGCTGTGGGCACGGGGCAGCCGGAGGCATCCGTGTGACGGCTTCCGGGGGCATTTCTGGCTTTTCCTGGTGGCTCCTCAACTGGAAGTAGGGACAAACGTTAGAGCTGTTCGTTGTGACTCAAGTCCTGACCCTCTGGGACCAATTGTTACAGAGGTTATCGTTTGTATCCTGCCGGGACAGCAGTCTGAGTCCAAGCAAGCTGGCCTCCTGGGACGGTTTCCGTAGGTTGCGAGTGAGTTTTTATATATGGTCTGGCCGTTGTCCATTTACCTATTCAGTCTCTCTGTTTCTAATCTTCTTGAATTTTATCGTCCTAAGAATGAAACAAACCTACCCCTAATGAACAATGAATTAATCAGCATTAGTAAGAATGGCTTACGGCATAATTCTACTTCTGAATACACAAAGAGTAGCCCATGCTGCCCAGAAATGGTGCATCTGGCCCCCGTTTCTAATTTGAGTTTGCAGACATGGAAAAGGCACCGTGAGCTACATTCACTTTCAGAAACACCAGTAAAGGAAAACACATGAGGAGCCACCAGGGATAATGTAAGAAAGATAATGAGGGAATCCTCTGTAGACCATACTCCAGCTACATTAACATTTTATCACAAACCCCATTTTAATTTTCCTGCCTGCGTTCACCTCCCAAGGAACACAAAAACCGCCCGCAGTGCTCTAGGTGGGTTCTTGGAAGCTTCAAAATTTTCTGTAGCAGAGTTGGAACAACGATTTTCTTCACCGATAGAGCTTAGCCAAGGGAAATGACGCTCCCCCCGTAACAGGGCTGTGCTCTCACCAGGCTGCTTGCTTCGGAAATATTTAAATAAGAGTTTTCCCACCTCTCTATAGTAATACCATCTTGAAAAGGAAAATGGATTCTGAATCCCACTGGAGGAGGGAGGGCTGGAGGCAAGGCAACTCGGAGACCATGTGGCGGCGCGTTACTATTAAAGGCGCCCCGCTTCCCGAAGCTTGTAGAGCATCTGACTATCTGCTGATCCGGTCACCGTACCTGCAGGGTCTCAGCAGAAGCCGCGGTGAGTGTAAAATGCAAACGGCAGCCTTGCCAGAGCTCTGACCTCTCCATCCTCGCATTCGAGAAACCCAGCCTGCCCGTGTCCTTGTCCCCGCATGAACAAAACGATCCCTGCCTCCACCCTGTTGTTTGGCGGTGGCCTCCCTCACCCCACCTTCTTCACGAGAACAGCCCTGGCCGCCGAGGCTTGGATGCAGTGGCGCCCCGCTCAAATGTTCCGCAGCCGGCTCTGCAGAAACCAGCCAAGCCCGGAGCACGGGAATCTACGTACGGACGTGCAGAAGTTGTCATAAGTGCTACACTGTGAGGCTCCCCAGCGCACAAATAAGAAAACGAGCAATTGCTCATCATTCTGATTCCATGGAGACAGTTGATTCTGGCAGAATGCTGCTCTTGGGTTTTGCCAGACGTTTCTGTCCACAGCCAATCTGTGGTTTACGTGGCACAAATTACAAAATTACGTGGCAAACCCACGTAATTCTGACATAAGTGTTGCTCAATACTTTCGTTGACATTTAGGAGCAAGACAGAAGTGAAAACAGAGACGTTGCCAGTGAGACGTCAGAACTTCACTTATGCGTTAATGACATGAGCAATTTCTTCACGAAATTAATGATAGTTTTCAAATATCTGAAGAATATGTCCTCAGTTTTGTATGCTATTCACAATGTCATGGCAAGGACCACGGCCCACTTTTCTATTTAAACTGAGTTATTAACATTGTCTTCATTGCTTTCTTTAGTCCAGAGCTTGAAACAGGAAAACTAAACTCTTGGTTTGTGGCTTTCACTGATTCCCACGGTGTAAACACTCCCACCAGAGCCGACGCGAAGCAACCAACACTGTCACCGTGTGGTTGAACTTGAACTCAGCTCATCCTCCAGAGCCCCGTCAACATGGTGCCTGCCGAACAGCCTTCTCCCGTCCCGGTCTGTATCAAGTCTTGTGTTAAATTCCTTTGGACCACATCTCTCCTGTCCTCAGGCGTTCCTGAGGATGACTGTGTAATGGTTCACATCCTGCCTACCCTGTGGACTGCACGAGAGCGCCCAGTGCCTTGTACAGCGCTCACAACATGGTAGGTCTCGTTCACTAAACAAGGCTGATCTAAGACCTGTCTGAGAGACCACGTGTCCTAGCACTGTCTCACTCAGCGAAATTCCAGTATGATTCAAGAGTCTAGCTGTGTGCCTGGATGTGACTAAAGGTAGGATTTGGCATCAAGTCTTTCACCCTGTTACCCTCTTTCCCAAAACTGCCAAGGGCCCTACTTAGTTTCTGCAAAGGGCCCAGCATATCAGGAGAAGAGCAAAGGTCATATTAAGACTTTGGGGCCTTGCTAAAGTATTTTAACCTATAGGCGGGCAGCTGTTGAGCAAGCTTGACTCCCCGAGGCCATTCCTAATGATTCCAGTGGCCAAGGGTTATCACAGACACTTACTGAGCACCCACTGGATACAGGACCTAACAGCAGATGTCTCGCACCCCTTGACTCTGTCCTACCAGAAAAGCGTGAACTGGGTCAGCTTCCCAAAGGAGAATCTGAAAACCATGGAGGCTGAACTCACAAAGACTGAGCAACTCGTCGCTCACGGTGCCCAACACAGTGGCCACAGCATATTTGGCTTTGGTGTGCTAAGTCAGCTACAGAAACATACGAAATAAACTATTGGAGTGGAATGTTTGATCTGGGATTTTCTTTAAAATACCCCGACAACAGAATGGTGAGGGCACAGATGAAGCGAGAATGGCAGAGAGCTGAGAACCGGAGCTGGGTGCGGGTTGGCACGTACTTGGACAAGGAGTGAGTCCAAAAAAAAAAAAAAAAAAAATTCCTGTAATGAAGGTTTTTAAGTAGCCTCAAAATACATAAAGCAGAAATTGATAGAACTCTAGGAATTTTTTGGCAAAGGCACTGTTGTGGTGGGATCTGCCAGCATTCCTCTTACGCTTACAGATTGATCAGACAACCAAAAGCTAACTTCTGTGGACATGAATAAAACTTGGCACTCAACTGGAGAATATAAAACCTTTTACAACACACACGAAACGTTATAAAAATTGATCATACATTAGACCATGAGGCAAGTATCAACAAAGTTCAAAACATTTCTACCATGTAGACTATGTTCTTAGAACACAATACAGGGTGCCTGTGGGCCCAGTTGGTTGAGCGTCCAACTCCTGATCTCAGCTCAGGTCTTGGTCTCAGTGTTCTGAATTCAGGCCCTGCATTGGGCTCCATGTTGGGCGTAGAGCCTACCTAAAAAAAAAACAAAAGAACCCACAATGCAATTAAGGTATAAATCAATAGACATTACTGTCTAAGTGTTTGAAATTTCGAAAAGCTTTCAAACGTCAAACAACAAGTGAATGATAATGAGCCAAACCTGGGCAATGCCATGAAAAACTTGGAGATAAGTGTATAGCTTTAACTGCTTATTGTTATATAAGAACAAAAACCTGAAAATTAATGACCAAATACACATCTTCAGACATAGAGGAAAAAGCAACAGAAAACTTTTTTTTAAAAAAAGGACAAGGAAGCAAAGATAATAGAATTTAACAAATATAAAAACCAAAAATACATTTCAGAGGGCCCGTGGTATCAAAAGTTAGTTCTGCAAAAAGATTGATGAATTTGACAAGTGCCTGGCCTGTCGCATGAACAAAACAAGAGAAAGCACAAATAGACGACCCTGGGAATGGAAATGGGACATGACTTCTGATAGAGATTTTCAACAGTTTAGAGAGTAAGAATACTATGAACTGAATACCATGAGATTTGAAAACTTAGAATTGTAACCATTAGTAGAAAAGCTTCCTATAAAGAAGGTATCGAGCCAAATAGTTCTACTGAGAAGTTCCATCAACTTGCAAGTGACTTACTGCTCCTCTCTCGTACAAACACTTCTAGAAATCGTTTTTTCTTTTAATGGGCCTGGAGGGGCAGAGAGAAGGGGGAGAGAATCTCAAGCGGACTCCCTGCGGAGTGCAGAGCTCAATGTGGGGCTCGACCTCACGACCTCAGGATCATGACCTGGGCCAAAATCAAAAGTCAGATGCTTAACCAACTCAGCCACAGAGGTGCCCTGGCATTTTAATTCATAATGTTTTTCCCTTTTTAAATTCTTGATTAATAATGTCAGTGGTTCACCTTTCCAAAGCAACTTCGGTTATTGCCAAAGAGTTGGATGCGTCACCCACTTATCCACCCAGGAGCCCCTAGAAAAAAAATTTTTTTTAAGAATAAACACTCTCCCCCATCCCCATGAAGTTAGTCCCCAAATAAGACAAGGACAAAATAAAAAAGGAAAATCCTAGGCCATCTGACTTAAGAAATGCCTGGCTCATTTCATTTCATCTCCCCTTCTCCTTCCCTTTAGAAAATCGGTATTTCAACAGACAAATCACGTATAACCAGCACTTAATCACTGAAGTGTGAAGCTCCTTTTTCGGCTTCACTCAGAAAAATAGGCAGATGAGCCTACTGCTTAAGACTGCTCGTTGGGCCCCCTTTATTTCACCTACTTAAACAAATTATTGTTGGTTTGGAATTTTTCACACTTAGGTTCAAGCAATAGGAGAAACAAGGTAAATTAACCTAATTTTTTCTATAGCTAGAAACTGGTTTCCAATTTAGTTGCCAATTATCCTCACCTTCAGGCCTGCCGGCAGCTGTCAGGATGGGCGGGGGTCTCTGCCAGGAGCTCGAGCGACCCGGAGGAGCCTGGCTCAGCTCAAGTCCAATGTCTTAATGAAGTGAAAAGGGCATCACTGCTTTAAAAGCCCAGTACCAACTCCCAGAACAGGGCCCTGCAATTAGAAAGTGCCAGGCTCATGAGCCTCAATAAATATTTGCGGCATAAATGTAATACAGACAGATTTATTTCTTATGTATCCTCTCCTCTGGGAGAAATTGATTCAGAGGTAAAGTTTATATTTTTGTAAATTAGATAATACACATGTCGGGGGGGGAAATGCTTAGCTACATTCTATAATAAGATACTTTGATAAATTCATAATAAAAGTCAAAGAGAAGGGGAAGGGAAATTTAAAGCTGTTAGGTACTACTGCTTCTTCTTGTGTGTTAGTGATCATCTAGGAATGCATTTCCTAGCACATCAAAAACAAAAACTACAGGATAATAAGCATCCTCTTACTCAGAACCCTGGTGTCAAATAATGTCACATTAAACAGCTTACATTGATGAGTCTGTATAGCGGCCAGTGTTAATCACATGGGTAGAACTTTACGGATAAGATAATAGAGTGTCAAGGAGGCAGCTAAGTCCAAGCAAGTACAGAGGCCGTGGTTGGCATTTACGTGCCACGTCTCCTGGTGGTGAACTGACCATCTATAATATCGGTAGAAAGGGGGCATGAACGAGCAGCTAAAATAAAATGCATTTCTGGGGGCACCTGGGTGGCTCAGTGGGTTAAAGCCTCTGCCTTCAGCTCAGGTCATGGTCCCAGGGTCCTGGGATCGAGCCCCGCATCAGCCTCTCTGCTCTGCAGGGAGCCTGCTACCTCCTCTCTCTCTGCCTGCCTGTCTGCCTACTTGTGATCTCTGTCTGTCAAATAAATAAATAAAATCTTTAAAAAAAAAAAAAGAAAATGCATTTCTGGAATTAAATTTTGACGCATCAATGTCAGCTGAGATAGAACACAAATTAATCAGTGAGCTAAGGTGTGCATGACTGGGAGAAAGGAAAGAATATTTTCTCCTCAATCTTCATTCCTGTGATGAAATAGTTGTGCCTGAGTGCGCAGTGTAATCTGGGTGTAGGGTTAATCATCAGAAATGAACCAATTCTGGTAGGTTGATGTGAACCAAAGTCCTTTCGAGGGTCAAATGATTGACTATTGGCAATTCTGTCTGGATCAGCATCATTCATCCCCGAGCTATGGGACCGAGCATGATCCACCTGGCATTGTGAGGCTTGTCCGATAGTGTCACGTTACTGTCCCCAAAGCCAGCAGGGCACTGAGCTGTGGGTGGGGAGGCACCAGCAGGAAAGAGCTGAAGAACCAGACAGCACTTAGCGCAGGGTGGCCTGATCACGGCACAGACCTGCTTGGTCATGGCTGCAGAGGCCAAGAACACCGGCACAGAAGCCCAGGTGTGCAAGACAATTAGAAGGGAATGAAGGGGAAAGATCTAGGGCAGAAAAAAGGATTTCTTTGGTTTTTAATGAAGAGGAGAGCAGGGCAGACCGAGGCATCCTGCAAGCAGGAGAGGCAGAGCAGCAGGCTTTTGCGGTCATGAGAAGACTTAGCTCCGACGAGAGCAAGAGGCCGACTCCCCACAGCCCTGGGGGCTGGAGCCGCTGTGGGCACAGCCCGTGGGGGAACATCCGATGAGCAGACGAACGAGCCTGGCCCTTCAGTGGCCTCTGGAGCGGGATGGGTTGCACGAATGTCCCACGGTAACAAGTGGGGACTAAAATAAGGCTGAGAAGAACCAGACCAGGCAGAGGACAGACCTTTAGTTGGGGATGCCTTGATTCCACTCTGCCTCCTGGGATGCCAAAGGGCAGAAGCGGAGGAACATTGTCAGTCCTACGAGAGGAAATGGACCTCCCTCCAAACGTACATCTCTCACTACGGTGTCCGTTCCATCATAACTATGTGTCATAAGAAAAACAGTCATCTTCAGATGCAGTCAACTTAAGGCGTATATTATCACTGCCTCACCATGATGAGACGGTGGGACCAGAGCATCAGGCCACCCTGCCCGCACTGGATCTCAGTACGAGGACCAGAAGCACAATTCCATCTCCAGCG
This sequence comes from Martes martes, assembly GCF_963455335.1. Taxonomy (NCBI): domain Eukaryota; kingdom Metazoa; phylum Chordata; class Mammalia; order Carnivora; family Mustelidae; genus Martes; species Martes martes. Next base: position 9,034,904 of record NC_137893.1, on the reverse strand, counting down.
AGCAGCCCCTGAGTGCTGCTCCCCTGGGGTGCCCGAAGCCAAAGTCGTCGTCATCCCAACGATTGGCACCGCACCACCAGTCACCCAAGCCAGATAAATGAATCACCCCGGAGATCTCCTCTCCCTCCCAGATTCCAGTCTAGTAAAGTCCACCTTCTCTAAATGTCCTAGCAATGAGGATCCCCTGTGTTCCATCCCAGAGCCACCGCGCCCTGGTTCTGGCCAACCTCACTACTTACCTGGGCAACTGTGACAGTCTCCTATCTCATCAACTCACTCTGTTCTGCTCTCGTGCTCCCCAGGAACCTTCTTTCTAAAACTCATTTAGTCCAGTCACACTCAAACCCAAAGTCCTTAAATGGCTCCCACTGCGTTCAGGACAAAGCTCAAACTTATCATAATCGAGAAGTCCCCTCTGATCCGTCCTCTGCCTCCACGAGCAGACTCACCTCTCGCCATTCTGACGCAAGCCCTGTAGTCCGCCCGTGCTGAATTATTACTGGTTCCCACGCACATCCCTCTCACATGTGCTCTGTTGCATGCACGGTTCTCCCTGCTTCGAATGTTTCCTCCCCTTTGCCACTCGGTGAGCCCTTCCTTCCTCATTTCTAAACACAGGCATCACCTCCTCCATGAAGTCCTCTCAATTCATGTTCCCTGCACTTACCTGCACCGTAGACTTAATTCCACTGCTTGGACCTGTTTATGCGTGTGTCCCCCACTAGACTGTGTGAATCCCTACTGGACAGGAACTAAATCTTACTCCATTTTGAATTTCTAGCATCTCTCATTGTCCGGGACAGCTGGGTGTATAATGGTCACTAGGATTAAAAGGAAAGGAAAATGCCCAATTCCGCCCCTGTGCTCAACGGAAAGATCAAGATCTCGTGTTGTCCAATGTCATCGGTGCGGCCACCTCCGGATTCCAAGGCGTGGCCTGGGCCTTTCACGTGGGAGATGGCATTAGAGGGTTGGTGACCATTGATGAGAACGATCAGCAAACCTCGAAGCCATGGCTCTTCATGTGTTTTATGTGACTCGTCTCCGAGCCCGGAATCTCACTTGAAAAAAGCCACGAAATCAGAACGTGTGATCCTATGGGCGGACCTCTCAGCTGACGGCACCCGTGAATCCGTGTCTGAGTCTCAGCTCCGGAAGGACAAACTGGCTGGCTGGCACTTACGGTAAACTTTGGCGGAAGGACACTGTACTGCTTTAGATATTCCAAAGTTGTTACTTACAAATGACCCGTCAAAAACAGAGCTAGACCAATGGTATTTCTGTCCTCTCTGTATGCTTTCCATGAAAGCTCATCTCGGCACCACACGCTTACCTCAAAAGGCTGCCCTTTCCTATAAGAGGTAACCACGGGGCTGTTCGGAGAATGGAGTAGGTGGTGGCAATTCCTCTGTGACCTCCTTGCCCACCCGTGTCTCTCAGTGATTCCGTCTACAGACCGGAGAGCTAGTCCTATAAGACATGATTAGGTCAAATTTCCCGTTCACCACAGAGCCTCACTGTTAATTTCGTTATAAGACGTGGAGTCATTTTTATGTGGCCTGTGGTTGAAATTGTGTTAAAATTAAATGTGAAGAAAGCATTGAGAAAACTTGTGGCTTTCTATGAGACTTCCAGAAGTATCTGGTGATGATGATAGTCTTCTGGGACTAGACATGCCTCAAGATCTTTTTGGGAAAAGTTGGCCCTCATCAAAAATGGCCCTCATCAGGAGACAGGAGGACAGAGTCTCATTCCCACTCCACTACCGACTGTGCTGTCTTGTATTAGTTGCTTAATCACGTCGGCCTCAACTTTGTTACCCTCACAGTGCTGATTTCCTATTGTGTTCAAGGGCTCGTGAGCCTTGTCTTTCAATGCTCTAACACAAACTTATGAAGGGGGATCGTAGCTCTCCCCGTGGCCCCTACTGCTGCCCTGGGCCAGCCAGCACCCTTCCCTCTCAGCTGAAGCTACTCTTGGGGCTGGCTTTTATTCTCTTATATCGACTCTCTGCCATCACGCAGCAAACTTCATGGGTTCATTGACACCAGAGGAAAATTCCACGAGCACCATGTGCTGGCTCTTCTCCCTTTGTCTGCCTCCCGAGATCCATGTTCCATGGGATCTCTGAGCCCATCCCTGCTGTCTACTTCTGTGTCCCAGAAGGCGGGCATCCGTGGACTGCATCACCTGGGCTCCCTAGTTCTCTGACTCCTGTTAGGTTTGGTCAGTAGGACACACTGGCATGAGACTGGCAGGGGCTGGAGGACATGAATACTACTATGTATGCATGTAATATATACATACGAATATTACTATTGTAACACTCACCAGACTCTAGAAGTTTTAGCCTCATTTGTCCTTAAAAATAGGGAGTATCTTCAATGTGTTGTGTGATGCTATGTGAAATTGGGGGAAACAGAGCTGTTTTTTAACAGCAACAACACTTCAATCTCCAAACATAATTGGTCTTTCAGGGGGTTCCTCAGTAGAGGCCGTACTGTATATTGAGTAAAAGTGAGTTTTCTGAATTCAGACTCGTCTGGGATCAAATGCAATTCCTGTTAGTTGCTGTGCAATTATGAGCATCTTTTCCACCCCTCTGTGCATCCATTACTTCAAAATGCTGGTAACAGTACTAGCCACCTGTGATGGTAATTTTATGTGTCACGTTGACTGGCCATAGGGAGCCAAAATGAAACATTTTTTTCTGGACGAGGTTAACATTTCAATCAGTGGGCTTAGTAAAGTACCTTGCCCTCCCCAATGTGGGTAGGCATCATTCAATCTGTTGAGAGCCTGAATAGAACAGAAGTCAGAGAGGGGAGAGTTTTCCCCATTTTTTCTGCCTCACTATTTGAGCCGGGACATCTTATCTTCTCTGGCCCTCAGACTTGGATTTATGCCTTTGGCTTTCTTGGTTCTTGGGCCTTTGGACTCAGACTGGAACCACACCATCAGACTTCCTGGGTCTCCAGCTTACAGAAGGCAAATCGTGGGACTTCTCAGTCTCCATAATCATGTGAGCCACTTTCTCATTATCTATCTAACTGTCTATCAGTTCCAGTTGGTTCTGTTTCTCTGGAATACCGGACTAAAATACCATCTCTTAAAACTGTTGAGATTACTGTGTATGACAATACCATCAAGTGCTTATCGTAGTGTCTAGCACATAGTACATTTTCAATAAAATAGGTCTGTTATTATAGCTGTTTTTAATAAAACTACCATTAGTAGTGTATCTAGGGACTATCTCAGTTAAGAGCCAAAAATTAATAAACATTGCACGGTTTCTTTGAAGAGCAGAGAAAAGAATTGCATGTTTTTGATTAGCAATAATCATACATACCCCCATAGTTATTGCCCTCCCCACCTCATCTTCTAGTTAGATTTTCTTATGCCTTCATTCTGTCCCTCTTAAAGGATGAAAATTATCTTAAGAGTCTTTTTGATTTACTTATTCTTTGCAAAGTGCCCTATGTTCTCAGAAGGAACAGTGCCCTTTAAGAACTAATCAATAAATAAGCCAGTAACTGTAGGAAATTCTGTACACAATGTAAGTATATATAACTCTGAGGTCTCTTGTGATTTCATATTTCAAACAGGAAGGGATGCAAAGGATTAATTTTAAGTGGCATTTCTTCTTTTTTGCTACCAACATATTTTAAAGATGCATCAAAATCATGAAGATTTACAAACTGTATATTCAGTTAATTTTTATTTAGATGAACAATGTATTTCACTTAGACAATGTATAAAATTTGCCAACCTCAAATATTATTCAAAACCTAATTTACATGATCTTGATTTTTAATTGGATAATAGTAGGGGACACCCCACTTGTACCAACAAATAGATCATCCAGAGAGAAAATGAATAAGAAAATAGTAGCTTTGAATGACACATTAGACGAGATGGACTTAACAGATGTATACAGAATAGTCTATCCAAAACCAGCAGAAAACATATTCTTTTCCAGAGTACATGTACATTCTCCACGATAGATCACAAGTTAGGCCACAAAACAATTCTCAATAAATTTAAGAAGATTGAAATCAATCATGTCAAGCATCTTTCCTGACCACAATGGTATAAAACTAGAAATCAATTATGAAAGAAAAAAATACTGGAAAAAACACAAACACGTGAAGACTCAACACCATTCAACTAAACAGCAAATGGGTCAATGAAGAAATCAAAGAAGACATTAAAAAATACCTGAAGACAAATGAAAATGGAAACTCAATGGTTCAAAATCTTTGGAATGCAGCAAAAGCAATTTTAAGAGGGAAGTTTACAGTGACACAGGCCTATATCAAGAATAAATAAAAATCAAACTTAGTAGGAAATAATAAAGATCATGGCAGAAATAAATGGAAAAGAGGCTTTAAAAAAGATAGAAAAGATCAGCCAAAACAAGAGTTGGTTCTTTGAAATGATAAGCAAAATTGGTAAACTTTTAGCCAGACTTATCAAGAAAAAAAAAAAAGCATTCAAATCAGAAATAAAAGAGAAGTGACAACTAACACCATAGAAATATAAAGGATTATGAAAGACCACTATGAAAAGTTATATGCCAACAAATTGGACAATCTAGTAGAAAGGGATAAATTCCTGGACACATACAATCTTCTGAGACTGAATCAGGAAGAAATAGAAAATCTAAAGACTGATAACTATTAACAAAATTGAATTGGTGATCAACTCTAAACAAACAAAAATCCAGGACCAGATGGTTTCACAGGTGATTTCTACCAAACATTTAAAACTTAAAAAAAAAAGATTTTATTTATTTATTTGAGAGAGAGAGTGTGAGCATGAGTGTGGGGTGGGGAGGAGGGGCAGAAAGAGAGGAAGAGAGAGAATCTCAAGCAGACTCCTGCTGAGAATGGAGCTCACCCCAGGGCTTGCCCAAGACCCCAAGATCATGACCTGAGCTGAAATCAAGAGTCAACACTCAACCAGCTGAGCCACCCAGGTGCTCTTCTACCAAACATTGAAAGAAGAGTTAATATCTATTCAAACAATTCCAAGAATTAGCAAAGGAAGGACAACTTCCAAATTCATTCTATGAGGTCAGCATTACCCTGATACTAAAATCAGACAAAGACACAATAACGACAAAAAAAGAAAACTACAGGCCAATATCCCTGATGAACATAGATGCAAAAATCCTAAACGAACTATTAGCAAACCTAATTCAATGATAAATATCAAGTGGGATTTATTCCAGGGAAGCAACGATTGTTCAATATTCACAAATCAATGTGATCACCACATTAACAAAATAAATGATAAAAGGCTTTGATCATCTCAATACATGTGGGAAAAAGCATTTGACAAAATGCAACATATGTTTGTGATAAAAACTGTCAACAAAGTGGGTTTAGAGAGAATACACCTCAACATATTAAAGGCCACATATGACAAACACATGGCTTACATCAGATTCAAGAAGAACTGAAAACTTTTTTTTTTTTTTAAATTGAGGCCCCTGGACCCACTCTACCTGGGTTCAATAATTAATTTTTTTCATTTATTTTTATTTTGACAGAGAGATCACAAGTAGGCAGAGAGGAAGGCAGAGAGAGAGGGGGAAGCAGGCTCCCCGCAGGGCAGAGAGCCCAATGTGGGGCTCAATCCCAGGACCCTGGGATCATGACCTGAGCCGAAGGCAGAGGCTTTAACCCACTGAGCCACCCAGGTGCCCCGAACTGAAAACTTTTTAAAAAAGATTTTATTTATTTATTAGAGAGAGAGAGCACACGTGCAAGAGAAAGCAAGAGAGAGAGAGGGAGAGAGAGCTAGTGAGTGAACAGGAGGAGGGACAGAACGAGCGGTAGAAGCAGAAGTCCCCTGAGCAAGGGAGCCTGACACAGGACTTGATCCCAGGACCCTGGGACCTGAGCTGAAGGCAGACGCTTAACAGACTGAGCTACCCAGGTACCCCTCAAAGCTTTTTTTCTAAGATCAGGAACAAGACAAGGATATCTACTCTTAGTACTTTTACTGAACATAGTACTGGAAGTCCTAACCACAACAATCAGACAAGAAAAAAATACAGGCATCCAAATTGGTAAGGTAGAAGTTAAACTGTCACTATTTGTAGATGACATGATCCAAACTATAGAAAACCCTGAAGATTCCACCAAAAAAGCATTAGAACTAATAAGGGAATTCTGTAAAGTTGCAGATTCAAAATTATTATATAGAAATCTTCTGTATTTTTAGACAAATAATGAAATAACAGAAAGAGAAATTAAGAAAACAATCCCACTTACAATTACACAAAAGTCATAAAATGCCTGGGGATAAATTTAACAAAGTTGGTGAAAGACCTATACTCTGAACACTCTAAGACATTGATGGAAGAAATGGAAGACAGAACAGACAAATGTAAAGATATTCTGTGCTCCTGCAGAATATCTTAGAATATTCTGGATTGGAAGAATTAATATTGTTAATATGTCCATACTACCAAAGCAATCTAGAGATTCAGTGTAATCCCTATCAAAATACTGATAATATTCCTCACAGAACTAGAACAAACAATCCTAAAAATTGTATGGAATCACAAAAGACGCCTAAGAGCCAAAGCTACCTTGAGAAAGAAGAACAAAGGTGGAGGTAGCACACTCCCAGATTTCGAGATATACTACAAAACTGTAGTAATAAAAAACAGTATGGTACTGGCATAAAAACAGACACAACGACTGATGGAACAGAACAAAGAGCCCAGAAATAGACCTACACTTACATGCTCAATCAGTCTATGTTAAAGGAGGCAAGGATATGCAATGGGGAAATAGTCTCTTCAATGAATGGTGCTGGGACACTGGGCAGCTGCATGCAAAGAACAAAGTTGGACCACTTTCTTACACCAGACACAAAAATAAACTTGAGTGGATTAAAGATCTAAATGTAAGACCTGAAATCATATAACTCCTAAAAAAATGCAGTAAACTCCTAGAGATTACACCTTAACCACATCTTTCTGGATATATCTTTTCAGGCAAGGGAAACAAAAGCAAAAATAAACTATTGGGACTACATCAAATTAAAAAGCTTTTGCACAGTGAAGGAAACCATCAACGAAACAAAAAGGCAACTTACCGAATGGGAGAAGATATTTGCAAATGATGTATCCAATAACAGGTTACTATCCAAGATATATAAAGAACTTGTACAGCTTAACACCAAAATAATAGTAATAATAATTCAATTTTTAAAAAATAGGCAGAGGACCTGAATAGATGTTTTCCAAAGAATATATTTAGATTCCAATAGACACATGACAAGTTGATTACCATCACTAATCATCAGGAAAATGCAAATCAAAGCCACAATGAGTTATCAACTCACACCAGTCAGAATGGCTAGAATAAAAAAAATGAAACAGGAAAAAAAAAAGAAATAACAAGTGTTGGCAAAAAACAAAAACAAAAAACAAGTGTTGACAAGGATATGGGGAAACGGGAACACTTAACATACTATGGGTAGGAATGCAAATCAGTTTAACCAATAGAGAAAACAGTATGGAGTTTCCTCAAAAATTAAAAATAAAAATACCATCTAATCTCGTAATTCCACAGCTGGGTATTAACCTAAAGAAAATGAAAACACTAACTTGAAAAGATATTGTGAACCCTTATGTTTATTGTAACATTATTTATGATAGGTAAGACATGGAAAAAAGCCAATTGTCCCTTAATAGATGAATGGATAAAGATGTGATTTATATATCTATCTCCAGTATGTGCATGCACAGGCACACACACGTGCACACACACACACACACACACACACACACACCACAGAGTGGAATATTACTTAGCCATAAAAATGAAAATTTGCCATTCACAACAACATGGATAGGCCTAGAGGGTATTGTGCTAAGTATAATAAATCAGAGAAAAACAAATATATTATGATTTCATTTTTTGTAAAGATTTTATTTATTTATTTGAGAGAGAGAGAGGGGTCACAAGTAGACAGAGAGGCGGAAGCAGGCTCCCCACTGAGCAGAGAGCCCGATGTGGGCCTCGATCCCAGGACCCTGAGATCATGACCTGAGCTGAAGGCAGAGGCTTAACCCACTGAGCCACCCAGGCGCCCTATGATTTCATTTTTATGTGGATCTAAAATAAAACAAAAAAATATATACAAACAAAACCAAAACAGACTCATAAATACAGAAAACAAACTGGTGGTTTCCGGAGAGAAGATGGGGTAGGGGGAAGGGCAAAATATGTGAAGGGGACTAAGAAGTACAAAACTCCAGTTATAAAATAGATGTCACAGGGATGAAAAGTACAGCGTAGGAATATAGTCAACAACATTGTAACTTTGTATAATGACAGATGGTAACTCTACTTACAATGGTGAGCATTGCAGATTCACTATGTTGTACACCTGAAACCAATGTAACATTGTATTAACTATACTTAATTTTTAAGAAATGAACACTGGGGCAGAAGTGAGACACTTTAATTTCATTTTTGTCTTAATAAACATTAAATCCTAGACAATGTTAAGTACTGAAAATTTTATTTTTTTCCTTTTTTTTTTTAAGATCTTATTTACTTATTTGACAGAGAGAGACAGCACAAGAGAGGGAACACAAGCAGGGGAGCAGCAGAGGGAGAGGGAGAAGCAGGCTTCCCGCCCAGCAGGGGCTCGATCCCAGAACCCCGGAGATCATGACCTGAGCAGAAGGCAGATGCTTAACAACTGAGCCACCCAGGTGCCCCTGAGGTACTGAAAATTTTAAATTGAGTAAATATCAGTTCCTGCTTCCTAGGAGTTGACATTCTAGTGGAAAAGACCCCAGGGACCTAAGTCTAGAGGTCTATCCAGTCAGGGTAATAGGATATTTTCATCAAATTTAACGAAATCAGAAAAGGAGCCTGTTAACTTATTAAGTTTTCAAGGCAACTTTTGTGGTTGATGGGATTGTGGTAACTTGTCCATTTGCATCAGTGAGCGAGACCTACTGTTTTCCTGAACATGAGGCTGGAGTGTTGTCTAGGTGGAAAGAAAGCTTATGGTTTCGTACATACTCTTACATGTCTTTACGCTCACTCAACTTCCAAAATGGACTTGCGTGCACTGTAATTCTATTCCAAGTTAGATATTAAAAAAATACTTAGTCATCGGACTTTCTTTATGCCTAAAAGCTAATTTCCATAGCTGTTTGTCTAACTCCTTTTAGTCTCTCTTATTCCTGGCTTGGTGTCCATTTCTAGGTGAAGTTCAGCAGTGTTATGCTCTTCAGTCCCTCAGCAGTATTTATTGAACACCTGGTTTGTGGCCAACACTATTTTCAAGGATAAAGAGGCAAGTATTTGTAGAGCAAGCGGTTCCTGCTTTGTGTGACTTGAAAGATGTTAACAGGAGGATATCTGCTAGAGAAAAGTGCCTCCTTTCAAACACATAGTAAACAAATAGCTATTGCCCTAATTTCTACCCTTAGACATTTATTATTTTGATTTAGCAAGCAACATCTTTAAAATGCCAATTCCCTGGGCGCCTAGGTGGGCCAGGGGGTTAAGCCTCTGCCTTCGGCTCAGGTCATGATCTCAGAGTCCTGGGATCGAGCCCCGGATCGGGCCCTCTGCTCGATGAGGAGCCTGCTTCCTTCCCTCTCTCTGCCTGCCTCTCTGCCTACTTGTGATCTCTGTCTGTCAAATAAATAAAATCTTAAAAAAAATCCATAAAACAAAAATGCCAATTCCCATCGTGGAGCTAGTTCATAGATACATGAGGTTTATTAACTCTTCTCTCTATGTGTTTGAAATTTTTTGTGATATTAACATTTATGTTCTTTTTGACCCAATAACTTCATTTCTGATTATAGGCATATAACCCGAAATTAAAAGATGTGTGTATCAAGATGTTCATTGCAGCATTGTTTATAAAAGCCAAGGAACCAAAGGAGCACAATGGCCAGAATAGGGGAATGGTTAAGTACGTCCTGGAGCTAGAACACTATGCAACATTTGAAATGATATTTAAGAAGTTTTTTTTTTTTAAAGATTTTATTTATTTATTTATTTGACAGACAGAGATCACAAGTAGGCAGAGAGGCAGGCAGAGAGAGAGGGGGAAGCAGGTTCCCCGCAGAGCAGAGAACCCGATGTGGGGCTCGATCCCAGGACCCTGAGATCGTGACCTGAGCCGAAGGTAGAGGCTCGACCCGCGGAGCCAGCCAGGCGCCCTTAAGAAGTTTTTATAATGCTGTGTCACCTATATTCATAAGTGAATAAACAGGATTCCAAATAGTTTATAAACGTTAAAGACTGAGGGGGAAACAGAGTTATAGGGAACAACAGAAAGCCAGGAGTATGACATTTGGAAAGGAGTATGTACACTGAAGCTGTGCGAGACTGTAAAGAAAGGTACGCAAGGACTGGGAACAGAATGAGTGAGGCCATTTACACACACACTGCCTTGTCTTGAAGGTGAATTTTAGCTCTGTCTGAGTCTCAAGTAAGAAGCTGAATAAGCAGAGGGGCAAGGGAGAGTTGACTGGCCTGGTGACATCTGCATAAATTATAAGGAGACTGCGCAGGAGTGTGATTAATGGAAATGACCAATTTGAGTGGAAATGACCAATTCTGATCCAGCCTGTGTCCTGGCTGTAGAGAAGATCGTATCTGCTCTCCCATTAGCAGTGAGGTGCTGGGTATTAGTGTTGGCAAGGGCAGTTTTTCTAAGAAACCAGTTAGTATGGTTTGCATTTGTGCCTTACCAATTATTCTATAAGGTATGAAAATATCCCAACCAGTCACTGAAGGACCTTGGGAAGTGATTTAATGTATTACATTTGTTATTAAAAAAAAAATTTCAAAATGTTGACAGTAGGGGCGCCTGGGTGGCTCAGTCGGTTAAGCCTTGGCCTTTGGCTCAGGTCATGATCTCAGTGTCCTGGGATTGAGCCCCTTGTCAGGCTCCCCCCTTAGCAGGGAGTCTGCTTCTCCTTCTCCCCTACTCCTCCCTCCCCACCTCACCTTTGGTCGTGTTCTCTCTCTTTCTCTCTCACTCACAAAATAAAATCTGTTAAAAAATTGTTAACAGTGATTATTTCTCAGTGATGGATATCATTCTCCTGCCTAAGCTTCCCTGTGCTCTGTATGTTTTTAAAATGAGAAAGTATGGGGGGCATGCCAGCCGTTGGGCTCTGTACTCAGCAGGGAGTCTGCTTGAGATTCTCTCCCTCTCCCTCTAGCCCTCCTGTTCATGTGCACTGTCTCTCTCTCTCTCTCTCCCTCTCTTAAATAAATAAATAGATCATAAAAAAAAATAAAATGAGAAAGCATGGGTATCAGTAGTCTTGGGAGAGGAAATATGTAAATGCCCTGGGAGAGTTAACCATTTATGAGCACTTACTATAAATCAATACTATAAATCATCATATTAAGTGCTCTACATAATCCTTCCAACAAATTCATGAGGCAGCCAGTATTATCATCCTTGTTTTACACATGAAAGGGACCAAAATTTAGAGGTATTAAGTATTCAACACAATTTCATATTGCTGAAAAAGGGTCACTCATCTTTCTGATTTGAACCTGTGTTCTTTGCCACAACTGAACGAACGCACTTTTCTTTCCTCTGTTATGTAAGAGGATCACAACAGGATAATGGTCCTTCTGATGAGTGAAAAAGTAGAAGGGGTATCTTGAGGGCATTCAACAAGCATTTATCAAGTGCCTATATGAGGTGAGCACCAGAATAATATTGTTAATAAGGCATGGCCAAAATGAAGGTAAGGCATTGATCACACATTACTTCTGTTGAAACCTCGTGAAAACCCCAGAAACATGGTAAAACAATTAACGAAGGGATTTTTAAAAAATTTGTAAACTCACAAAGACAAGAATGGAAGAGGAAATAACAGCAACAACATTTTGCAGATAAAAAAATAAGACCCATCTATACGCTGTCGGCAAGAAACTCATTTTAGACCCAAAGACAGACACCTCCAGATTTAAAGTGAGGGGGTGGAAAACAATTTACCATGCTAATGAACATCAAAAGCAACAAAATTTTGCAAATCATAGGAAAAAAGGAATAGATATCAAAACCTAGATCCGATGGCAGCAAGGAAAGCCCAATCCGCACCATAGATGTCTCACATGTTTCAGGAACCCGCAGCACAAGCATCTTCTTTAGAAGTGAGAGAGAAGATGGGGCAAAGCCAGGAGGATGGACCCCTGCAGACCATAAATAAAAGACAGATGAAATTCAGAGTAGCGAGGACAGGAGCAAATGGAACTCTTGGATATTGCTGGTCAGTGGGTAAAATGGTGCAACCGTTCTGGAAAACAGTGTGGCCATATCTAATAAAGCCGACTCTGCCTAATCTATCACCCAGTGATTCCATTACTAAGTATAAACCCAAATAAAATAAGTGCACATACTTCCCCCAAAACCATATACAAGAATGTTCATAATAACCAAACCCGTCAGCAGTGGAACTGATAAATTGTCCTATATCCAAACAATGACCTGCTGTGGAACAAGAGAACAAAAATGAAAACAAGACATAAACTGCTGCTATAGGAAACAACATAAGAAATTTCATAGATATAATATTCATCAAGCAAAGCCAGACACAGAAGAATGCAAATTGTATCATTCTATTCATACGCTATTCAAAACACAGGCAGAATATATTTATAGGGAGAGAAGCCAGGATAGTGGTTACCACTGGGATTGGGGTGGCTGTAAAGGATGATAGAGACTTCTAGGGTGTCCTATATCTTCATATTGATGGTGGTTACATGAATGCATGCATACATAAGATTTGGATAATCGATACACTTAAGGTTGCACATCTTATGTATGTTGTACTTCAATTAAAAAAATTAGGAAAGATCAAAAGTCTGAGAAGCCATGCTAAATCTCCCAATCTTTTCCCACTCTCTGCAACTAAGCACTCCTCATTCTCTAATACTGTCAGGAAACTGAAGTTGATTCCCTAGGGCTATGAAATAGAGGGTGTCTGGATTGGGACACACTGGCCATAATCATGGGCAGGGGAACTGTGTTGAGATGGGAATAAAAGATAATCTTCAAAGACAGTCCCAAGCAATTCCCCTCCTCTCTTTCGAGCATGACACCAATACAATCAAGGGGTAGAGCCATGGTAACTCCATTGAATCTGGGCTCGACTTATATACTGGGCTAGACCTATAGGATGCAGAGACAGTGATGTCAGAGGGACTTCTGGTCACTTCTAAGATATGCTCCATCAATAAAGAGAAAGATGTGGGATCCAAACAGATAAGGGAAGAGGATCTCCAGGATGACGGTGGAGACACTGCTTAGATAACAGCCATGTATCAGGCATATGGCAACCAGTCCATATCTGGTCAGAAGGCCAAGAAGAGATTTCACAAAGATGAAATTGATAGAATGCACCACGTGCCTGAATATCTTATGAGGGAAGTTAGGCAATTTTGCAGGGACCTGACCTGAGTTTGAATTAATGATTAGTACATACACAACTAAGTAATAAAAAAAGGCCTTGCTAATTCTAGAGGAAATAAGATGTATAGAAAAGGAAAAGTAATTATAGTATACTATATGTATACTATATGCATATGCAGGTGTGTACATGTGATATTTTATCTAGCATTTCTAGTTCTTTGTGGTGAAAGAGATCACAAAATCGTTTAGTACCCCACAATTTAGGAGCGGGAAAACTTGCATTATCCTCTAGGAGCTATTGTCGTTCAAAGGGAGAAAAAGGGCTTAGGCTGGAGAAGTTAGGAAGTCTTCCCAGAAGGTTTTTAAGCATTCTGGTGTATCTTTGAGGCTGATTAATGTTTCTTCCAGTGATAAGCTCCCTGTAGCCAATCATAAAATATTTTAAATGTGGCAGATGCTGGTCTCACAGTCTCTATCTCATTTCAGGAAACAAATCTGCATGTGTGCTTTCTGAAGCTCCTCTTCTTAGCACGCCTGTCTGCTCTGTATTTTGGGTAGAGCCAGTTCTGAGCTCCATTCTTTGTCCTTTGGAGATTGTTAAATACAGACACTCATGTTAACAAATTAAGGCTAAAACTGAACTGTGCAGGGTGCAGGATGAACGCAAGTTATGGGGTTATTTGCGAGACTTGACGAGAGAGCTTGGCTAGCAGATAAAAATTTTTTCCAGAATGTAAGGAGGAAGAGAAAATAAAACATCGGGACAGGGGCGCCTGGCTGGCTCAGTTGAGACTGCTTAAAAATAAAAATGTTTTAAAAATGGGGATAAAAAAGAGCAAGGAAGAATGGGTGAAATTAAGAGTATAGTTTGGGAATTCTGAGAATACATAAAGGTGAATGATCATTAGACTCACATGGGGAGCTTTGAAAAATACAGATTCCTGGGACCTGTATTCTATGATTCATATTCAATAGTGTAAGTGGGGTCCCCCAAATGTATGTTTGTAAAATGTTTCCCCCAATGCATACAAGCTCAACAGTGCGTGGAAACCTGTCCTACATTCTGGTGGAAACACACTGACCTCATTAGGAACAATTGTTTCTTCACTTATTATTGTAAAAATTCACCAGAGATGACACCATCCCCATCTTTAGACAGATAGTCCTATGGAAGACGTGTTGATTTGTGAGTTTTAATTTTATACTCAAGTGTTGAACTTGTAGAGGATGAGAAACTCCCTTGCCTCTCCCCGCCCCACCCCGCCTCTCCTCTCCCCCCGTGGTTATAGAACGTGTGGGAAGAGTCAACTTATTTGGACACATTCCTTTATCGTTAAAAAATATCTCTTACGACATAACCATAATGGGCTTGGTTTTAAATGTTTTTGGATTAGGCCAAGTAGAACCCAGGTCGGGGTGGGGGCGGTGAGGGGAAGCAGTCTGGGACTGGGACTGTCCATGGTGCTGAACGTGGGAGCCGGCCCCAGTTTTTAACCTGTTCAGTCCGCCTCGAAGCCCCATTTTCCTTTTTTCCTGTCATCTCCAGTTGCTTCCTTTTCCCAGTACGAGCAGGAGCGAGGGTGGCCCTTCATATGTTTGTCCTGGGCGTCTGATGACCTTGTGTTGGATCCCCCCCCGCCCCCGCTCCGGCTCCTTCTCCCTGGGCGGCGGCCGATGGGCGCGGCACCCTCCTCTTCTTAGGCCCCCGTAGCTCCCGGGCGGACCCCACCCGCACCCCCGCAGGCCCCGCTCCAGGCGTCTCGCGGCGGCGCCCAGAGCGCGCCCCGCCCCCTTCCTCCGCGCCCCCCTTCCTCCGCGCCCCCCTTCCCACTTCCCCCACCACCTGCTCCTCCTCCTTCTCGGTCCCGCCCAGTGCGCCGGCAGCCCCCGATCCCCGGAGCTGGGAGAGAGAGGGCCGAAGGAAGCAGTACAAAGGGCGGAGCGGCGGGAGGAGGGGACGCCGGGCTCGGCGCCGGGAGGGCGGGCGCGGTGCGGGCATGGACGCCGAGTACCCTGCCTTCGAGCCCCCGCTCTGCAGCGAGCTCAAGCACCTGTGCAAGCGACTCCAGGAGGCGTACCGGGAGCTGAAGGAGGACCTCACGCCTTTCAAAGATGACCGCTACTACAGGTAGGGGCGGGCGGGCGCCGGCGGGCCGGGCTGCGGGGAGGGGGCGCAACCCGGAGCTTCGGGCCGCCCCCGCAGCCCGACTCCCGCAGCCGGGTGCGCTGCCCGCCTGCGGGGTCCCGCCCCTGGGCCGCCCCTTCCCCCTGCGAGCGTCGAGCCCGGGCAGGGGCGGAGAGGGAGCTGGTCTGTGGGTTCTGGCTGTGGCCGGCCGGAGAGCTGGGGTGAAGAGCTGTTTTCCATTCCCTAGAAACCCGAGCCGAGATTCTCAAATCCGGAGACGGGGACCCACGGGCATTCGTCCCTGCTTTGCTCCTCCCTCTCTGCCTCCCTTCCTGTCACCCCCTCACCCCCCACCCGCGTGCCTACCGCCCCCACGGGCTTCAGGCCTGGCTGAGTACTGGTTTGGGGAGAGGATCACTCCCCCTCCAGCGTCAGGCAGGGCGGGCCCTGGCCTCTCATTTGAGGTACTCGGGCCCCCAGGCTTTGGTGAAAATCTCGGCGGCTGGGGTGCTCCTGAGCGCTGGAGCTGAACCGCACCTGGGTGAAGATGCTCCGGGGGTCATGGTTCCGCACGCGCCCGGATGAGTTGTTGGTTTGGGCTTGTCTCTGTCGCCCTCCCCGTGTGGCCAAGGTGAGCCGTGGAGGTTGCAGACTCTCGCAGCAGGAGGCCTGCCCCTTCCTGTGTTTCGTGTTTCTGTTGGGAAACCCGCTCCTTCGCTCGTGGCTGGGCTTAGCCGATGTGTTGTGGTGTCATAAAGGGACCCAGTCTGGAGTCTGGAGTCTCCGGCCGCGGTCGACCTTACCCCTCGCTAGCTCCGTGATCCTGAGAAAGTTATCTGCTAACCCTGCTTTGAAAGCTTCCTGCTCTGTGACATGGGGAGCTTGAACCAGAAGGTTCGGGGAAGGTGACAATTCTAGTGATGGTGGACTACTCGCCGTGTGCTTGAGGATGGGCAGTTGAGTGCACAGCTGTCTCTAAAGTGGGGAATACTCATTTTTATACAGCGAATCCTAATATTCATGTATGTGCTCAGAAAACCATGTATCACACTTACCAGATCTTTTCAAAAGTCCTGTGGCTTCTCAGTGGCTGACTAATATATTGGTCACAAAGTTGGTCACAAAAAACGGAAAAGCCCGTTTAAAAATATATATAATCCCAAGATTCTATTGTGTGGCTCGGGATGGACTTCACAGTCTGCCTCATGAAGCCCCCCAGGACACCTGACAGCATGGTAAAAAACAGACAAAACACAGATAGTTTTAAATCTTATGTTTAATGTATATTCCTGTCTCCTTTCCCACTAGTTTCTCCCCACTCTATTTTTTTCTCTGTGTTTTATTGTCTTGGGAGCATTTCTTTGGCAAAGGAACTAGTGAATATCTAGATGGTCTTAATTCAGGTAGCAGAGAAGAGAACAAAGCCGCACCATTGGTTAATCCGCGACTGGATTATCCTTTATTCATTCACCCATTTATCCAACCAACAGTCATTGAAGACCACCTGTGTTCCTGCTGCCATTCTAGGGGGTGGAGATACAGGGTCCCTGGTGTCGTGGAGCTTATAGGCAATAAACGAATGATTACCCATTGCACTCAGAGGATAATAAACTAGGTGCCATGATAAAGAGTGAGGGGCGTGCTACTTCAGCGAGACTGATCAGAGAAGGCTCTTGGAGAAGGTGACGTTTGATTGGGAATGAAGAATGACTTGCTCACTAGCCAATGAGCTGGGGCAGAAAGTTCCAGAAGAAGAAGTACAAGCCCAAAGTCCCTGAGGCCATAAAAACATGGTACAGTAGTCCCTCCTTTGCTGCAGGGGTTATGTTCTAAGGCCCCAGTTGGTGCTCGCTTCGGCAGCACATACACTAAAATTGGAACCATACGAAGAAGATTAGCATGGCCCCTGCGCAAGGATGACTTGCAAATTCATGAAGTGTTACATATTAAAAAAAAAAAAAAAAAGGTCCCCGTAGATGCCTGTAACCACATATAATACTGACTGTGAGATATACTATGGGTTTTCCTATACATACCTATGATAAAGTGTAATTTATAAATTATGATTTATAAATTAGGCACAGTAAGAGGTTAACAACTAATAATAAAATAGAACAAGTGTTGTGTGAATGTGGTCTCTCTCGGAATATCTTACTGTACTATACACACCCTCCTTTTTTTTTTTAAGATTTATTTATTTATTTATTTGAGAGCGAGAGAACGCATGCACACGCATGTGCAAGTTGGGGGAGGGGCAGAGGGAGAGAATCTTCAAGCAGATTCTCCTCTGAGCATGGAGCCTGACACCGAGGGTCTCGCTCTCATGACCCACGAGACCATGACCTGAGCCGATATTAGGAGTCAGATGCCTACCTGACAGAGGCCCCCCTGTGCCTCTGTACTCACTCTTCTTCTTGTGATAAGATGAAACTTTGAAATGCCTACGTGGTGAGATGAAGTGAGGGGAATGACGTGGGCGTCGTGAGGTAGCACAAGACTGATTGACCTGCTGATCACATGGCACAAGGGGGATTGGCTGCTTCTGAAGCGGCCGTGGAAAGTGAAACCACGGGCAAAGGGGGGACCACGGCATGTTCAAGGAATAGGAAGAAGACCAGCACGGTCAGAGAGATAGACAGGCCTCGGACAGAGAGAGCCTTGAACGCTAGACCGAGACGTATGAATTTCATTAGAATTCCAGTGTGAAGCCATTGAAGGGTTTTAAGTGGCGGGGGAGTGACAGGAGCAGTTTGGCTGCTGGTCCTACGGCAAGCATCTGAACCTGTGCTCTGGGGCAACTCCATTCGTAGGTCTGGATCTTGAAGACCATGAATTGACCATGGTTGGAAGGGGAAAGTGATGACTTCCGTCTGCCCTGCTGCCACGAGGACAAGTCGGCTGCAGAATGATTTACGATACGGTGTGTTGGCAGAGCAGTTAGGCTGAATCACAAAGACTGGTTTATCGTGAAGAGATGCTTTAGCTCTTTGAACTGCCTTCCATTGCTCCGTTGAATTTTTATATCAGTGCGTGGTCCCTTTACAAAACGAGGCGAAATATTCTTGGGTTTGCAAGTTGGGAAGCTGATAGTTACAGCTCCTGCGTCTGCGTCGCTGGAAGAAGCACTTGCTACTATAATTTCTGCTCCTGCTTTTCTCACTGTCTTCATGCCCTCATTAGTGACTTGTGACTTAAACGCACCAGTATCTTTGCCATGGGAGGACTGGGCCTTGCCCATGTGGCTGACAGTTTCCTTGGAACAGGGTGCAGCAAGGAGACAGCTGCTAATGCCTGTTTGCAAAAGATGGTTGGTCCCTCCGTTAGCTGGAACGGCGATTGGCATATTAGCTGTGTGACTTGGCATCATTGACAAAGGGCGCCTATGTGATCAGAGGACTTGCAGTCATTTGCCCAAACTGAGAGGTTTTCCTGCTGGGAAGGGGGTGCTGGCACGATATAGGTGGCAGAGCAGTGGGCTGGGTCTGGAATCCTGGGTCTCCGTCTCAAGTCTAACCTTTGCTAACTTCCTGGCCTTGGGGTAATGGTTCTATTTCACTGGTGATCAGTTTCCACATCAGAAAATGAAGGAAGGATGTGGTAGGCTCAAGGGCTTCTGGAAAGAGCATGGAAGATGCTTTCCGATGTAAACAACAGAAAAAGCAAAGCAGCCGGGAGGTAATGGATTGAGTTGTTTGTTGATCCAGCAGCTTAATGATGTCGTTAAGTCCTTTCATTTTAACCTGGTGGCCATTGGTCTCAATTAGTTCCTAGGAATCATTTCATCTATTGCTTCTCATTCACATTCATGGGGAGAACGGGCGGGCTTCACCTAAACGAGAAGGGATAACTCGAAGCCTGCGGCAAGACTCCTTGAATCTCATCTCTGCCCGCCACCAAAATGGTAACAGTAAAGAAGACAGACGTGTTGACGAGGACGTGGAAGCTTCAGACTGTAGACTGGAGGGAAAATCAGTCTGGTCCCATCTGGGGCTATGGCAGGCCGTTTGGCTGCTCCTAAAGTTGAATGGATACATTTCCTTCAGTCCAGCAATCCTTCTTGGGCATTTACCCTGCAGAAATGCGTGTATGTATCCTCTATAGACAAGGACTAGAATGTTCATAGCAGCACAATTCACTATACTTCTAAACTGGAAACCAGCCAAACACTCATCAACAGGAGAATACGGATAAATTTGGCTTTTTTTTTCATGGAATACCCTACAGCCATGAAATTAAGCAACTTACAGCTCCACACAATAAAAATGAGTCTCTCACACACATAATGTGAGCAAAAGAAGTCAGACACGGAGTATACACCGTTGGATTCTACTTCCATAAAAAGAAGTATAAAACAGGCAAAATGACTGTGTTGGAAATCAGGATCGTGGTCACCCTTGAGGGACGAGTGAGTGGAAGGGGGCAGGAAAGGCCTTTCTGGCTGCGAGTGATATTTTGCTTCTTGGTCTGGGTGCTGGTAACAACCCACCCGTGTGTCTCACTGGTGACATCAGGGCCTTTGCTCTTTCTTGAGTCCCAGGGATGGAAGTAGACTGAGGCAAATCGGAGCATCCCAGGAGCTGAGGGTTTTCCCCCAAGGCCCTTGTCCTCAAGGGAGAGGCAGACAGCAGAGCCCAGCTGGAGTGCTGTTAGGAAGAAGATGTGGGGAATGGATGCTGAGCAGGCAGTCAGCCATGCCCATGAAATAGTCCGCAGCTAAAGAAGAGTGGACGATACATACAGTTCCTTTAGAGCCCAGTTCTTAGAGAACTTGTGGTTGACCATTTTGCCGACCCATACTTTGTTTCTCGTGTGATTACTTTACCTCTCTAAAACACAGAAACAACGGGGCACCTGGGTGTCTCAGTTGGTTATGCCTCTGCCTCCGTCTCATGTCATGATGCTGGGGTTGTGGGATCCAGCCCCGCATCAGGCTCCCTCCTCAGGGGGAGTCAGCTTCTCTCTCTGCCTCTGCCCCTCCTCACTGTTCATTTGTTCGCTCTCTCAAATAAATAAATTCTTCAAAAATAATAAAATATAGGAACAACGAAGATGGGCTTGAGTTTTCTTGGCCAGGAAAGGGATGCCGGTGGTGTCCTCTCCCCAAAAGACTTTTTTTTATCACCTCGGTGAGTTCATCAGGTTCAGGGGCTAGACCTCAGTCTTGCTGGCCTATCTTAGACAGCACATGGAGAGGAGGGAAGGACCTGTTCTTGGGGGAAGGTTTCTCATTAACTAAGCTCTGGATGAATGTACAGAATCAGAATGCCAGTTTATGTAATTGGCTGGTACAGACCCAGCAGAACCCAGATAATGGTGGGCATGGCATCACAGCCCAGGTAAACAACCAGATCAGGGATTCTTTTTTTTTTTTTAAAGATTTTATTTATTTATTTGACAGACAGAGATCACAAGTAGGCAAAGAGGGAGGCAGAGAGAGAGGAGGAAGCAGGCTCCCCGCAGAGCAGAGAACCGGATATGGGGCTCGATCCCAGGACCCTGAGACCGTGACCTGAGCAGAAAGCAGAGGCTTTAACCCACTGAGCCACCCAGGCGCCCCAGATCAGAGATTCTTAATTCTAGCTGCACATCAGAACCACTTGGGGGAGCTTTTAAAAATACAAATGCCCAGGCCCTACCCTTGAGAATTCTGATTTCATTGCCTCAGTCATTGCCTCTCAGTCAGGATGGAGAATCCAAGAGTGGCAAGTGGAATGTTTAAGAGCATGAAGCTGGCAGAGCCTGATGCATCCATCTCAGCGGGACAGGCTCGGTATCAGCGTAGGAATGCCAGAAATCATAAGTTAAGGCTCCTCCCCTATACAAAGCCCAATGGCCACTGTCAACAATCACGTGGTCTTTTCCCACACCTGTAGGCTGGCCAACCTCCCTTTTCAGGTGAATGCATCTGTTCAGGTGACAGGCAGATTTAAAGGTCTGAGAACCACTTTTTCCATTTAAGGCAAACGTGCATATATGTACTGGTTTTAATGTGAATGACCCATCTGACCTGACCCATCTCTACTGATTTTAATGTTAATATTTCAGCTGGCTAACTTTTCTCCTTGTTTTCAAGTTATTGGGGACAAGTCATTGTAATTAGAGTATTGATCTCTCTCTCTCTCTCTCTGTCTGTCTTTTGTGTCTTTGTTGGTGGTAGCAAAAGGTAAGTATCTCCGATGAGACAGAATTTTAGAACTAGCTTCTTTATCTTCGTCACTTCAAAGGTAGAAAAATAATTTCATTAAACTTGAGAGCGTAGAGTTATGTACAAATCTGGCTCAGTGAGAAAGGCTGGTTTTCTGTTTGGAACAAGATATAGGCCCCAGAAGGGCCCTGGACCAAGAACCTAAGCAAACGCATGTATGAGGGGCCAGCAGTGGGCACTAGAACAGGTCAGGCGCCCTCAGACATACCCAGGCCTTCATGTGGTCCTCCCAGGGCAGCAGCCCTCCCCCACGACTCTTGACTGCTTTCCTCTCCCTTGCTCTGGGTACTTGTTCCATCATTATCCTCATGGGTGCAACCACACTGTCTTCTTCAACATGCATTGGTCTCCCTTCTTCCCCTACCGTATTGTCATATAAATGAGTTAAGGATGGTCCCTGTATGTTGGCTCCCACGTTGTTTGTTTCTTAATTATTTCATAGCAGGTGCCTAACTCACTCCTATGGGTGCCTGACTCACTCCTATGGGTGCCTAACTCAAATTGTTACATACCCAGTTGCTCTACATAGACCCCATGATGCATATTTTTATAGCCATTTGGAGTCTGCCTGCTATGTATACCTGTGAAACAGAGCTCAACACCTGCTAGCCATAGATTTGGCAAACCCCGTGACTATAAGAGACCCCAACTGTTGCTGCCCTCGGGGTTCTCTGACCCAGAGACTCCCCCCTCCTGCAGCTGAGCAACATCACATGTACACATAAGTCCCCTTTTTGATTATTTTCTGCCCCGAGCGTCCCCTAGCCCTCTTCTTTGTGGTAAAGTAATGTCTTATCCATCTCTATGTCATGAGCACCTGCTACAAACTACATCACACAATAGGTGCTCAAGTAACATCTGCTACATTAGAAGCATGAATGGAGGAGAGAGAACAGAAGACATCTCACTAAATTACAGGCAGGCATATTTGCCCAATGTTTAATAGGTAGAAGCTATGAACCGAAGAGTTCATGTGAGCCCCCAGTAAAACTGGGAATTGCTTGCTGAGCAGTGGTTGCTTTGGAGCCACCACCAGGGACACGACTAAATTTACAGCAGAAAATTATTAAAGACAATAAAGCTTACAATAGAAAGTATTCCATTAATGCCAAAGAGAAGAGTAAAGGAAGATGAGAGGAATGAAAAGGACATGAGACACATAGAAGATAAAAA
Organism: Martes martes; assembly: GCF_963455335.1. Taxonomy (NCBI): domain Eukaryota; kingdom Metazoa; phylum Chordata; class Mammalia; order Carnivora; family Mustelidae; genus Martes; species Martes martes. The sequence continues at coordinate 9,011,967 of NC_137893.1, read as the reverse complement.
GTACAATGGCAGGCATAGCTCCAGCTCTATCAATGATAAGGCAGAAGTTGTCACATGGGGTAATAAACAAGATCCCTTTATATCCTATCTACAGAAAACATACTTTAGATTCTAAGTTACAAATGAGTTGAAAGTAAAAGGGTAGAAAAAGACACATCATGTGAACAGCAGACTTAGAGAAGCTGGTGTGACTAGACCACTCTCAGGTAAAATAACTTCTAAAACAAAACATGTTACTGGAGATAAAGAGGGATATTCTATGATGATAAAAAGATCAATCCATTAGGAAGATCAATCCCTTAGGAAGATAAGTTTACAACAGTAAACTTATAGATATACTATACTGTTATACTTATACTGTTTACAACAGTAAACTTATATGCAGGGAACAACAGAGCCCAAAATACATGAAGCAAAGACTAATAGAATTGAAGGGAGAAGTAGAAGATTCAAAAATAATAGTTGGAATCTTCGATACTCCCTTTCAGTGATGGATGGAAAAACTAGCCAGGAGATTGACAAAGAAATAGAATACTTGAACAAAAATACAAACCAAGTAGACCTAGTAGAAATCCACAGAATACTGTACCCAAGAAGAGCAGAATACATATGGAACATTCTCCAGAATAGATCATATAATCATCCATGAGACAAGATGTAATAAATTTAAAAGGACTGAAATCAAACAAAGTTCTCCAACAACCATGGAATGAAATCAGATATCAATTACAGGAAGACACTTGGGAAACCCCCCATATGTGGAAGTTAAACAACACACTCCTAAATAACTACTTGGCAAAAGACAAATCACAAAGGAAATTAGGATTTTGAGATGAATGAAATGAAGATACCATATACTAGACCACCTGACATGCATCTAAAGCAGTGCTTAGAGGGAAAGTTATAGCCATATATGCCCACATTAAACAAGAAGTAAGAGCTCAACTCAATACTTAACCTTCACCTTAAAACACTGGAGAAGAAAAGAAAACCTAAAACAAGCAGAAGAGGGGCACCTGAGTGACTCAATCGTTAAGCATCTGCCTTTGGCTCGGGTCATGGTTCTAGGGTCCTGGGATTGAGTCCTGTGTCAGGCTCCCTGCTCAGTGAGAGGCCTGCTTATCCTTCTCCCACTCCCTCTGCTTGTGTTCCCTCTCTCACTGTCTCTCTCTGTCAAATAAATAATTAAAAAATATTTTCAAAAAACAAAGCAAGCAGAAGGAAAACAATAATAAAGATCATGGTGAAGATTAATTTAAGAAAAATAAGGAAGATGAATAAAATGGACATTTGGTTCTATGGAAAGATCAGCTGGTTTGATAGCCCTTTAGCTAGACCGACCAAGAAAAGAATATGCAAATTACTAAAATCAGGAATAAAAGAGGGAACATTGCTATCAACCTCACAGAAAAAGAAAGGACTACAAGGGAATGCCATTAGATAAGTGTTGTTCCCGATAAATTCTATAAGAGACACTATTACCGTGATACCAAGCCAAAGACATCACAAGAAAGCCACAGATCAGTATCTCTCATGGACATAGAATAGTTCTCAAACAAAACAAAAAGCTAGCAAACTGAATCCAGCAACAGGATTATAAAAAAGGGATTGTACACTGTTACCAACAAGTGGACCTTGTGCCATGGAACTCAAGGTGGTTTTAACATTGAAAAGATCGATTACTATATAATACCAGCAGACCCAGTCCATGGTGTTTTATCATTTGGTGTTTCCAGGTGGTACAATCCTGGGCTTCAGGGGCATCCCAAAGACCTTGAACTTGCCGCTGGTACGTGTATGGCGCCTGCGGTCCGAACAGCAGACTCGCTGTTCACGCGTCAGTGTTCTTTCTGGTGGGTCACGGAAGATTAATTATTTTAACCTGTGCCTTCCTGTGAGCAGAGCTTCGGCTCAGGCAGCAGAGTTTTTGATCTTTTTTTCTTGAAAGCTAGCTGCATGTTGCTCTGAATCGAGAGGAAAAGGTGACGATGCTCTTTTCCTGGGAGCAGAGCAGGCGGAAGCCGCTGAAGGTTCTCCGGGGCCGTCCTCGTTCAGCTGCAGCGACGACTCAGTTCTTGGAGTAAAAGAGCCTCATGTGTCAGAGGAAGACAGGCCTCCTCGCTGGGGCAGGACACCAGAAGCTTGACACAGGAAAGCCGGTGACTCTGCGTCTGTCTCCTAGGGGCGCGTTGACACCGGACCACAGACCGAGCGGCTTACACGGCAGACGTTTTGTGTCTCCCGGTTCTGGAGGCCAGAAGTCCGAGACCAAGGTGTCGGCAGGTGCTTCCGTCCAAGGCTGTGAGGGCGGGGCCTGGCCTGGCCTCCCTGGCAGCTTCGGGGGCTCAGCTACTCCTTGGCTCGTACACGGCCACTCTTCTTCTGTCTTCCCTCACTGTCCGTCTGTCTCTGCATCCAATTTTCCCTTTGTTGTGAGGACACCAGTCCTAGTGGACCAGAGCCCACTCTTGACCTCATCCTGATCATCTGCAAAGACCCTATTTCTAAATAAGGCCACCGTCACAGGCACCGGGGGTCAAGACTTCAACATCTTTTGGGGACACAACTCCACCCCTACCAGGCTCTCCTTGGACGGGGCTGCCCGCGTGTTGATGCAAGGCTGCGGCTTCAGATTCCCTCCGAATGGTCTCTAAACTAGCAGCTGACTGATGAGGGTGTGGCTGGGGACTGAGTCTTGGCTTGGCTCTGTCGCCACCATTGTGGAAGTCAGGTCCGCACATCTCAGAGAATGATCTCAGATCCCTCCTGGCTCTAAAACCATGACCACCGGGTGAGAGTGGGGCTGTGCCTGAAGGGGGTGGCCCAGGGATAGCCTCCCTGGCAGAGGGGACTACAGTCCTCCCAGTGTCACCCAAGTGGCCTGAGGTTTACGAAGTTCAGGTTGGGAAAAGTGTGTGTGAGGTGTGTGTGTGTGTGTGTGTGTGTGTGTGTGTAGGCGTATGTATATGGTCTGTGTGTGTGTGGATGATCTGTTTGTGTTTTTGTGGTATGTGTATGGTGTGTGTATGTGTGGTGTGTGTGTGCTATATGGGGTGTGTGTGTGTGTCTGGTATGTGTATGGTGTGTGTGTGTGTGGATGGTCTGTGTGTGTGTTTGTGGTATGTGTATGGTGTGTGTGTGTGGTTTATGTGTGTGCACGTGCTGTATGGTATGTGTGTGGAGTGCGTGTGTGTGGTATACATGTGTGTGGCATGCATGGGGTGTGGTGTAAGTGCTGTGTGGACGTGTGTGCGGTGGGGTGAAGGAGGACATGGAGTGTGGGCCGAGTGCCAGGTTAGCTGTCCAGGCTTTCCGACCTGCAGCCCCATGATCTTGGGTGAGGAGGGCCCGTGGTTTTGATCCAGGCCAACGGAGATTACTTAAAAGTCCATTTGGGAAGGGTGAGGACACCTACAGCTCAGTGATGAAAGGTCGAGAAGCTCTGGACCTGGCATTCTTCCCAGGGCCGTCCATCCTCAGTGTCCTGCAGGGTGAAATGCAAAATCAAACACTGGTCCTTCGGGTTGCCATAGGAACGATGACTTTGCTGTATTTCTCGTGGTGAGGGCAATGTCAGGGACACCTAGAGGCACTCACTGTCGCTTTTCAAAGATAAGGTACAACAGCGTTTAAGACTATTGACTGCAGGGTGCCAGGGTGACTCAGTCAGTTAAGCATCTGACTCTCGGTTCCAGCTCTGGTCATGATCTCAGGGTCGTGGGATCGAGTCCCACGTCGGGTCTGCACTCAGTATGGAGTCCGCTTGTCCCTCTCCTTCTGCCCTCTCTCCCCCCGCCACATGCTCTCTCTATCTCTGAAATAAATAAATAAACAAACAAAATCTTTTTTTAAAAAGACTATTGATTGCAAGTATTACTTTCAGCCAAAAAGAAGGAATTTATTACAAAGATACAGAGATAATTTACAGAATCAAAGGGCAGAAATGCCCGTGGATCTCAGGAAGGAGCTGGAACCAATTCAGTGTGGGTTTCTAATCTCTTGCCAGGGCCCCAGACCACTGGTTACCAAGCCTGTTGCACACTGGGACCCTTTGGAGAGCTGTAACAGTGACCGAGCCCAAGCCCTACTTCAGATTCTGATTTAATTGGTTTGGGGTTCAGCCTGGGTATTGGGCCTTTTGAAAGCTCTTCGAGTGATTCTGACTTCAACAAAATTTGAGACCGTTGTCCTAAACTAATTCGTTCCTCTGTCCTTTTGTCCTAGCTGCCTGGGAGCCCTGGGTCTTTGATCAATGCCCGTGCTCTCTTCTCTGTGCTTACCCTGCTCGGTTGCAGGAGGAAATCACCACCAGGCAGGCATTAGTAGAAGTCATCATTTATATGAGCTCAAAGACCTCAGCTGGGGCCTCCACAAAGCCCTAGAATCCTGCTAGCTTTTCCAGGATGCTCATTTCCCCCATCTTTGCAACAGCGATTTCAAACTTTCTCTGCCTCCTCATACAGGATCAAATCGACATCCCCAGAGCCCCTGGGCCCTGCTCACATTCTCCCACCTTACCCCACCACGGTCTGTGCCTGGCTTCCCCACCTCAGGCATCCTGATAAAGGTTCACATAGTTCCTGGCCTCGGCCACCTCTGCCCCACCGCCATCTGATGGGGGTGGCTTGTTCGCCCCACATTGGCGGGACTGGTGCCCGCAGACACAGGCTCCCCAGTGGCTGCTTATAGGGGCCGGGAGTATCACCCAGATGTGTAGGCCAGACTCCGGCCCACAGGACACAGATGACAGGATAGAACCAACAGACCGTTTGCAGTCTTTCTGGAACTATCCTGCAAGACAGATGACTTGATGTGTTGATAGTGAAGCCGGGGACAGCTTGCACTCGCTCGAATGTACTCTCCTGAGCCCCTGCCGTCATGCTGTCTCTAAGCTCCCCTGGGGTCATACCTGCTTCCCATAAAGTTCACATGGAAACTCTTGCCTCAGATTCTGTTTTCGAGGGGAAGCAAGCTAAGATATTCTTGAACATGAAGACAGTTTTGCCCAGTAACTCACAGAAGAAATGCAGGCCGGAAGTAGTGGAACCAACCGTCCTGGTTTGCCTGGGATGGCAGGGCCCCGGGGATCTGGGCTTTCAGGACCAAAACTAGAGGAGTCTTAGGAAAACCAGGACCAGCAAGGAGAGGAGACCTCGCAGGAGGAAGTGCACACGCAGCTTCCCACCTCCAAATGACACACTCACTGCCCGGGCAACTCCTGGCCTTTTCTCCCATGGGCGGCTGTCCCCCGGCCTCTGAACTCACTCTGAGAAAACACACGGGTATGTTGCCAGTCCTCTGTCCTTCCTTCAGGACACGTGTTGGGTGTCTTTCGGCACCAGGCTTGGTGCTGGGCCCTGGAAAGAGGAGGACAAATAAAGGCGCACAGGGAAGTCACGGGGGATGGTAGGGGAATGGTACTTGTTTCCTGAAAGGGAGGTCTCTGCACAACAGCCTCCAAAGGCTGAAGGAAAAGGCTGACAGCCCCGGCTTGAGGAGGAGTGGTTTTTTAAGGGGACCTTCTGGACAGAAGCATACCTTGGGCATCATAAGACAATAGGTGGCCGCAACCCTATCTCCCCTAAGACCCATGGCTTTGGTAGCCCCCGAGGCTGGGAGTACATGTGGGGGACGAGCCGGGAGGACAGAGCTTGACAACAGGTGTGTGGCGTGGCCATTATCTCCGGGACAGGACAAGGATGCCTAGCCTCGGGGGTGTACTTAAGGGTGTGGTTAAACGAAAGAATGAGAGGGGGGTGCTGTGCTCAAAGTTTCAGGACACAGACTGGTCATCATGGCGGATCAGTTCAAGATGGCGTCAGTCTGGTTCATGCGGTCCCCCTCGGGTGCTCAGGATAAAATGGAAGGCAGGTTTCAGTTCAGTAAATTGAGACTGATACTTGGAAAATCCTAAATTAGCAAAGGAAGAGAAGGTGAAGGGTATTGGTATGCTGGACACTAATTCCCCGTGAGTGGAAGCCGCAGGGCTGGCGAGAAAGGGCTGTGCCCTGTGAGCGTGTGCGAGGGCCGGGATGGGCTCAGGCAGGGTGTTTCTGCTTCTATTCACTGTGCTTCATTATCGCAAGTACCAGAAACACATGGGTCCCAAGGAGAAAGAGAGCATTTGTTTCAGTGGCGCTAAGAGGATAGAGAGAGATAATGTGTGTCAACTCCTTACTAGTCGTGAACTTCATGGTGACTCTGAGAGTTCCACGCAGTTATCTCCCCTTTGGAGATGAAGAGCAGGGAGGAAACAGCATTGTGTAGCGAGACCGTGCAAGCTAGTCTCCAAAGATGGCACCCAGAGAACCATTCCTCCCAGGGTTCGTGCTCCTGTGTTGTCTCTTGCCCTTGGATCTGGGCTGGCTCTGACACCCTTTTACCAACAGAATGTGGGGGTAGCAATGCTGAGTGACGCCTCAGGCCAGGTCACAAGAAGTCTCACAGCTTCTGCTTTGATGGCTCAGTGCCGTCATTCTAGGAGAAACCAGCCACATATTCGCAGTCCAGCTTCCCCAAGACCTGTGAGGAGACCCATGCTAGCCCTGGGAAGAGCCACTTGGGAAAGACTGCCTGGCTGGCCGCCTGCTTTCCAGCCATCCCGGCTCAGGCACCGGACCTGTGAGAGATGCGTTTAGGATGTCCAACCCAGTCAGCCTTTCGGATGACTGCAGCTCCAGACGCCCCCTGACTGCATTCGCCAGGGAGACCCCCAGCAAGAACCACCCATCTGAGCTCGTCAACCCCCAGCACTGTGAGAGACAGTAACCTACTGTTTCAAGGCACCGTGGCAAGTGCCATCTGCAATGGCTCCCAGGGACCCCCGTGTCCTTTACATCCTTGCACGATCCCCACCTCTTGAGTGTTGGATGGACCTGTGATTTGCTTCTAAACAGAGTAGAGTAAAAGCAGTGGGATGTCCCTTGTGAGATTACGTGACTTCTGTCTTGCCTTGACTCTCTGGTTCTTGTCACTCACTCACGCGGATGAAGCGAAGCTGTCACATGAGAAGGCGCCCTGTGGAAGGCCCAGGCGGCAAGGCAGTAGTCCAGAAGGCACGAGATGCTACCCAGAAGCACGAGCATGAGCGTGCAGACGGAGCCTCCCCCGCTAGTCCTGAGGATAACTTCAGCCCCAGGTGACACGGTGTCTACGTGTCTACAGCCTCAATGAGCACCTGAGCCAAAGGACCCCCGTTAATTGCACCTGGATTCCTAACCCCCGACAGCTGTGCTTCGGTTTCAAAAAGGAAACAAAACCTTATTATTATTATTATTATTATTATTATTATTATTATAGAAACCTAATAGAAACAGAAGAGGAAAGGAATCTACGCATAGATGAAGGTAATAACAGGCAACAGATGAGAACAAGGCAAAGTTACATCAAATCGCGTATTTATGACATGCAGCCTCGGCAATTGGGGAAGCCCCGTGGAGACGAGCCGGGCTGGGGTCCCGCTGGAGAGGCCTGGGCAGAGATCCTCCCCTCCGGTGAGACTGCCCGTGGACCATCCCCATAAAGGCCACATATTTATAGGGGCAATAACAGGGTTTAAAACGAAACATTTGTTTGCCTGAATGCAGTTTGGAGTGAGCTGCACTCCCGTGTTATCATGTTTCTGTACCTTCAGGGAGCCTGGGCTGTGTGTGTCTGCCTCCCTTCCCTAGATTCCATTCCAGGGGAACAGCCCCGCCAGGAGCAGGACAGGACGTGAGACAAGATTTGTAGCTCTTGACGTCCGGAACAGAAGGGTCAGTTCTGACCTGGAGGCCAGAGAGTACATTTCAAACAACCAGGCTCCCGAGGTCATTCACACAGCACGAGTCTCACCAACAATATTCCTGAGCCTGCCTGTGTGCACGTGGGGCCAGGCAGCCGGTTATGGGGGACAAGTCACAGACATATTTACCCATAGAGAACACCCACAGAAAAATTCTTTTTTAAAGATTTAATTTATTTATTTGGTGGAGAGAGACACAGCAAGAAAGGAAACAGGAGCAGGGAGAGTGGGAGAGGGAGAAGCAGGCTTCCCACCGAGGAGGGAGCCCTACACAGGGCTCGATCCCAGGACCCTGGGACCATGACCTGAGCTGAAGGCAGACGCTTAATGACTGAGCCGCCCAGGCATCCCAGGGCACAAATAGGGCAGTTTTCCTTTTTAAGAAATCTTCCATTTAGGGGTGGTAGGGACTGAATGTTTGTGTCCCCCCCACCCCTCAGTTCTCATTCATAGTTTGAAGCCCTAAACCTCCCACTGCAGCTGAATTTGGAATAAGGAAGTTATTAGGTTTAAGGAGGTCATAAGGGTGGGGCCCCGATCTGATGGGACTGGCCTCTTTATTAGAAGAGACGTCAGAGAGCTCCTGCTCTCTTTCTGTCTCTGTCTCTGTCTCTGTCTCTCTGTCTCTCTCTCTTTCTCTCTCTCTCTCACACACACACACACACACTCATCAGGGAAAGGTCACGTGAGGACACAGCCAGAAGGTGGCTGTCTGCAAGTCAGGAAGCGAGTCCTCACCAGAAAGGAAATCAACCAGAACCTTATCTTGGACTTGTAGCCTCTAGAACTGTAGGAAAAAACGTGTTGTGGAGGCCAGTCAGCCTACGGTATTTTGTTACAACAGCCTGAGTGACTAACACAAAGGGTTAGAGAGAGTTGCAGTCCGCCGTTCGTTTCCTTCCTGTTTAACTCCGGGCCCAGCTAGATCACGAGCACCCGATGTTAGCCGTTACTGATTCTTATTAATAAGATATAAAGAGATCACCACGGTCTGTCTACAGAGTGCTAGACAAATGCTCATTGTTATGTTAGGAAGTGAATTCGATCCCCTGGACTCATCTCCTGGGGTGTCAAGAGCATTTGCAGGTAGGCCCCCTTGAGATGTTGCCATCAGCCTCAAAAAACAGCAAGGAGTCAGCCAACTACTTGACTTTGGTTCAGTTCTGGAGAAAATGATTTAAAGGGATGGTTTGCTGGCCCTTAGAAAATGAAATGAACGGCACTTGGGTGGCTCAGTTGGTGAAGTGTCCACCTTCGGCTCAGGTCATGATCCCAGGGTCCTGGGATCGAGTCCCACATCGGGCTCCTTGCTCAGTGGGGAGTCTGCTTCCCCCTCTCTCCCTGCCTTCTGCTCCCCCTGCTTTTGTTCGCTGTCCCTCTCTCAAATAAATAGACCAAATCTTTAAAAAAAAAAAAAAGTGAAAATGAAATTAAACGTTCAGTATTAGTAGGGGTTTTTCTAATTAGACCAACCTAATTTCTGATACTTTGATCCTTTCTGAAGCAAGGCTAGGTTTCAAATACATATATACCCACTGGTCCAATCTCCCAATTAAGTGGGATTACTGGGGAATGCTGTGAAACATTGTGTATATGGATTTTAGAAAGCTTTTAAAATAAGAACAAAGTTGATAAATGTGGGCTGAGAGCCTCTGAGGTCAGACAGACTATATATATATATCTAATGGCCTGTTTGCTCCTGGCCTTTGCTGGTCACTCGGACCGTGTCGCATTCTTCCGCGCTTGGGACACCAACATCAGAAGAGCATGAGCCTGGGGTCAGGTCATCCTGGTTCTCACCGGTAGTCCCTGAGAAAATCACGTAACCTCTTTCAGGCCTCCATCTCCTCTCTGTAAAATGAGGGTAATGACCACGGATAACTCATCAAGTGGCTGAGAGAGTTCATTGTCTCGGAGCTTAGGCTTTGCGGGTGGTCAGTAGTTGCTGGTTCTTGTCACTGGACAGCGTGGTCCTGAGCGGAGATCCCGGGAGGCATCGGAGAGTGGAATCGGGACCTGAATGGGTGGGAGCTGCCAGATACCTCCTCGGGCCGATCAGACCTCGCCTGAAGTGTGCCCCGTTCTGAGCTCAGCGAGGAAACTTGCCGAACGGAGGCTCCGAGGAGGGGACCTGGAAGTGACCGGAGGAAATCTCCCATGAGGGATGGGTGACAGATTAGACAGGCTTTCTTGGAGTCCCAGAATCTGTTGGGCACCTTCCCCCTCGTCATAGACACTGTCACCGTGCCCTTCGATCCCTTTTCCATCACGGTTGTAACTGTGTCGTTATTCAGTTATTATCTGTTTGCTGGCTGTGTCCTTCACCAGAAGAGAAGTCCCAGGAGGACAGGGATTGTCCCACATATTGGAGTTGTGTTTCCAGAACTGAGGGAAGTGTGTAGCGCACACTGAATACTCAGTTAATGTTGGAGGAATACATACATGAGAAAAAGAGGGCTTGAAGTAATGCTGGACATCTGGCACTGGTTTATGTTCTCTGGCCTTGTTGCCGTGAAGACCCCTTTTCCTCCAAGCATCTATGAAAAGAATCAGAGGAATAATCTTTTGTTATCATTTCATTAAGAGTTGTGGTTTAGGATTCAGGATGGTAATGGAATTTGTCATTATTGCTTGGTATCCAGTCCGTGGCTTGGCCGGGTCTCCCCCCCTCCCCCGCATTCCCTCCAACTTCTCAAGCACCTCCCACTTGGAGATCAACCCAAACAGCATTGTCTCTCCTCTCCCACCCAACCCCACCCCAAGTGAGTTAGGTGCCCTTCCTCAGGGCCACTGTGGCAATCTGTGCCTGTCACACTTAGTTTTGGTAACTGACTTTGCCTGTAAGTTTGCTGAGGGCAGGAACTGAATGCTATTTGTGCTGGTATCTTCCTGCCAATACCAATGAGCTTGTGGGGAGCTTAGTGCTTGAACAAGGAAACATGAGGAAGAAAACTTGAAGTCTATTTCCCCCATTCAGATTGACTTTAAATCCATAGCAATAAGGGCACAGGGCACAGGGGACATTTTAACAAATGCTCCATAGAGAATCTTGGAAATATTTGGGAAATATCCCAAATCTTGGAAATGCCTCTCCTCTGTTCTTGATCACAGAAATTGACGACTGTGAGCCAAGATCTTAGGTCAGGAAAGTGCTTTTGGTCAGCTGATCTGGTCACACTGTAAAAAGAACTGCGACAGGATTGGCCCCTGACACTTGCTCCTATTCAGCGCCTTAGCAGGACCCGGATTTGCACCATCGATTATGTTTTCAGCTCTGTGGGATGGGGGGCTTGGGATCCACACCTGCTGGCTCCTGAGGGACGGTGTTTGCATCCCTGATGGAAAATCTGCATGCTATGGTAGCTGTAGTCTAGACAAAGTTTGCAGAAACTACCAGAAAGAGCCTGGAAAGCTCTCCTGGCTTCCCTTGGGGGTGTCAGAGGTTTCCTCCAGCTTTTAAGCTCTTTGGGTCACAAACCTTTTTGAGAATTTGGAAAATTAAAACTCTTCTCCCCGGCAGAATGCAGACACCCATAGTGTCTTTTGCACAACTGTACGGCATTCATGGTCTCCTGTGATCATTCTTAGCCCTGATTAAGATGCCCTGGAAGCCAGAGGGTGAATGTTTTAATGTGCTGTCTCCTCAGCAAGGGACAAGGAGTAAGAGTCAAGCCATTCATTCATTCATTCATTCAATCCGTTCGTGAACCCTGGACTGAGCCCACTCGGGTTCGGCGCCCGCGTCTGTGCTCCTGGGGCGCAGTCGAGGCAGACGCGACGCGGGATCCCTCCCGTGGAGCCAGAGCGAGGTCTGAGGGGGCAGAGCCCACCCTGTCCCTGCCCCGCGCCCCGGCCGCACCGCCCCCCTCGCCCGGGCCCCCGGCGTCCGGCCCCGCCGCTCCGGCCGCTCCCGCCCCTCCCGCCGCCGCGCGCCCGCTTCCGCGCACGTGACGCCGGCGGCGCGTCGCGCTCTGACGAGTTCCACGGAGCCGGCTGCTCCCGGGCCGCTGTCGCTCCGGCTGCGGCTGCGGCTGTGGCTGTCGCGGGGACTGTGCGGCGCCAGGCGGGCTCGGGGCGCGGGCCGGGGCCGAGGGCCGGGGCGCCGCGATGGAACCGTGAGTGCCGCGCGGGCGGCCGGGCTGGCGGGCGGGCGAGGCGGGCGAGGCGGGCCGGGGTTCCCCCCACCCCGGCTCCCGGGCCCGGAGTTGGGGCTCCGCGTCCAGCTGCCGGGAACCCCGACGCGGGGCCCTCCGCCCACGTGGAGCTCGGGACCCCGGGGAGGGAGCGCTGCTGGGGGCTCCGCGGGGGTGGCTCGGCGCGAGCAGTGGAGACAGGGTCGGGGTCCGGGACGGGTCTCGGCCAGAGGGAGCCTCAGGAGGGCCCTTCGAGGCCAGCTCTGGCCCTGCTCGCTCCCGAGAACCGGTGACCCCCGTCCTACAGGAACGCCGCTCCCCCCGGAGCCCCTCGCTGCCTTTCCTGGGGCAGCCCGGGGCCCACCCTCTCCGCTGGAAGGGCGGTGGCCCCCTGCCCCCGCCGGGGACCCTACTCGTCACCTCTTTGTTAAAGGCACCCAGAGCACCCCCACTCAGCTCTCTGTGATCCAGCCCAGCCGAGGGTAAATAGAGGTGCTTTCTGGTGGTTTTTGATGATGTTGGCACGTTGGGAGCCTGCCACAGCCCCTTTAGATCTCCGGGACACCGAGTTTTATGAGTTTTAAATTGCTGACTTTGGGCCTTATTTCCTCTGTGAAGTTCAGGGATTTTAAGTGGAAAAACCTGTCCAGGGCCCCATAGACGCCATCCTTAAAGCTTGCCTTTGACGCAGCACGGTCACCTGGGTGCCTCCCAGGGGACATCCGGGAAAAGAAAGAGAAAAAAAATTTTAAAAAGTTTAGTGCATGAGTTGCAAAAAGTCAGAAGTCACAGAGAAGGACGGCCTGGAGGCTCTGCTGCGTGGAACCGTGTCTGCAGCGGGAGGCTGGGCGGGGGAGTGGGGGGGGGGGCAGGTTCCCACAATTGCCCACAACCTTCAGACGGGCTGTGTGAGTCTCGGTGTGTTCGGAGTCAGAGGCTGCAAGGGTTTGCATGGGGCGGCTGCCGATTTCTCTGACTGTGGGCCGAGGGCCGATCAGAGGGGTGTTGCCAGGATGCAAACACATGTGATGGAGGAAAGCTTTTTCCTCCTGCGACCTCAGAAGTTTCTGACTTCGGTTATTCACTTCAGCAGAGGAAGCCAGGGTGGCATAAAATGTGGGTGTTTTTTAAAGGTCTTTCTCTTAATTATACCCCAGGCAGAGGGGGGTTGGCATTACGGCCTCGGTACGACTCTGGGGTACCATTCCTTCGTGGTGTCTGTCAGCAGTGAGCTGGAAGGTGCCTGAAGATGCCTTCTGGAGTTGTGGCCAGTTGTGACTCTGTAACAGAGGGTCACGAGAACAAGTACTCTTGTTGCCAGATGCCAGATGCCACCGAGAAGCCCATGGTGAGAAAGCTGGGAAGGGACAGGAGCAGGAAGAGAAGCCAGAGAAAGAAAACAGGCGGCGGGGGGGGGGGGGCTGGGGGGGGTAGGGGGGAGCTGAGGGGAAATGAGCAGCCTGGAGGCTCTGGGCTTAGCGGGTGGGGGGTGGGGCGGGTCGGTGGGGCTGTCACTTCCCTGCTGGACCTCCCTGACCTCCCTGCTCACAGGAGGCCCAGCCTACTTTTTTTTAAAAGGGCAGGAGAGATCGCTATCAAAACCAGTCTGGGTGAAGAGTTCCTGGTTCTTAGAAGCTGTACGCTGAAGTTTCCTGCGAACTCTGCTCCTTTTCTCATCGTGCCAGGCAAGGGCCAGTGCTGGGGGTTCAGGAGGAGAGGACGGTGTAGCGCAGGGCAGAGCGGGTCTCGGACACTTGCTACCGTGACTTCCTGTTCGAGCTGCAGCGCTACACATCATCACTGGGATTTCTCAGTTCATTTGTTGCTTTGCTCTTGTCTTTCCCCGCAGGCTGGCAGAAGGTTGGGGTTCTGTGTGTGGTGCTTGATATTTGCAACCAGTTTTTGAAAGAGCATTTTAGGGGTGTCTTTCATCCTGGGTGCATTTAAGTGCTGAGCGCATTAAGTAGGTTCCCCTTCTGCCAGCAGTGAAGGGGCGGCACAGACAAATGAGCACAAACCTTGTCGTGGTTTCTGTGTCCCAGGCCCTCAAGTGTCCCCATGTTTGAGGGGACACCAGGCCTGGGTCAGTATCCTATTCTTGTAATGACAGTTTTTTAAGATTGCGTCTCTTAGGAACCTTTTTTTTTTTTTTTTTTGAACCAAAATGATCTCTAGAGCTAATAAAAAATAAGTATTTACCCTGTGCCAGATACCGCTGTGAGCACCTTATGTATGCCATTTCATGGGATCCTCACAGCGACCCTCCCTGTGAAGAAGTTTCTCTTAGTATTCCCATACGACAGATGACAACACCGAGGTGCAGAGAAGTCACGTGAGTTTCTCAAGGTCATAGTGCATCGCAGAGCTGAGACTTCAGCCCGAGCAGTTGGCTCCAGGGCCCACGTTCGTGACGTGAACACTCCCAGCAGCTGGCCATGACGGGGCACTTACAAGGGCTTTCGCGTAATAGCTCGCTGAGTTACCACCGCAGCCCTGGGCCGGGGGCCCCCTCGGTGTTGGGGGTTTGGTAGTTCAGGGAGTGGCGGTCGTGAGAAGGAGAGTGGCTCGCGCCGGGTCCTCCTGCTGCAGGCCCGCAGTCCGCCGTCAGACCCCGGGTTCTTCACCACCGGATGCACTGCCTGGAGCAGGGCCAGGGCTGGCACCTTGCCTGTGCTAACCGGTGTGGGGCAGCTTCCTTGTTCTCTTTGCCCGAGGAAGGGTATACGGTGGCCTGTCACAGTCCTGGGTGTGAGTCGCGGGGCCTGCAGCGTGGCAAGGATCCACGTGAATTCACAATTCCTTGAGGAGGGTAGAGGGGCACAGTGTTTGTTGAAATACATCTCGAGGTTGTTGGGCCTTGAGTGTTTGCATGATGGCTTTTTTGAATAGGTAATGATGTTTGTAATATATTCAAGTTTGAAATTTGGATGCATTCACATATATTCACTATAGTTCACTGATTGGAATTTCAGCGTTCTTATTCTGTTCTTTGCCTTAGAGTTTTTTCTTCTCAAAACCCATTCAGTGGTAGGTTTAAAACGGGAAGATTTTGGTGAAGGAGCCAAAGAATGAGAGAGAGAGAGAGGGAGAGAGGTGGGCCTCCTTTCCACCTCTGTTCTTGGGTGTTCAAATCCCGCCTCCACCTCCTGCCAGCTGGGACCTCAGTAGCAAAGGCCTCCCTGGGCCTCTGTATTCCCGGATGTCAAAGGGCGGATAATACCTGCCTTGCAGGACGGCACCTTGCTGTCCCAAATGGGTGCTTAGGGAGTGACAACTGCCCTTTTCTTCAGTTGGGTGAATTCTGAGCTGGAGGAGGGGAGATACTAAGTAGTAGATCCTCAGATATTGGTAGGATAAAGACTTTTTTTTTTTTTTTTTAAGAAAAAGTAGGGGGAGGGGGAAACGCACAGCCTTACTACTGTAATGAACCTGACTGAGTTCTTCTTGTATGCTTACCGTACTGTCCTGGGCTCATCATGCTTTCATTTATGTCCCCCAACGACCCTGGGGGTATTCTGCTTGTCTCTGATTTATAGAGGAGGATGCTGGGGCCGGGAGAGTTACCTAGCTTGCCCACAGTTGTCTGCCTCGCAAGTGGGGGAGCCAGGATCTGAAGCCAGGCTGACAGGCACCATGCCAGCGCTTTGGACCACGGGAGAAGAGATTATTTTTATACAGATTATGAAAGAAAAACAAAATCTTTGCTTAAAACATGAGAATGCACTGAGAGATTGAAAGTCCCTTCCCACTGCCCAGATGCTAATTTTTTGGTTCTAGAGTGGGAAATCTGGGAACGAGTTGAACAAGTAGCAAAATCTGTGATAACAGAAATATTTTCAGTCTTACCTACCTGCTGTATCGTGACTTCATGAGGCCAGATAAAATACGTATTTATAGAAGTGCTTGGGCCTCCTGGCTGCTGTTCCCTCCTGCCTTCCTGCAGGTGCTGGCTGTCACGGAGGGTTGCAAAAGGCCGATACTGTCCATCTCCAACCACAGAGCTGAAAGCGCCCCGAGGTGTTTTCTCGCATTCTTTGCTCAGCCAAGTCTGTCTGTTTCAGGATCATTCTGCTTCAGGCGCATGAAGGGGCTCATTGAGCGTGTGCCTCCCCCACGGCTTGTCTCTAGTGCTGTTTTATTAACTCTTATGGGGCCTGCGTGGGAGGGGAGGTGTCTAGAGGGAAAGTAATGTTGGCTGTAGCAGTGCTGGAGGCTCGGCGGCCCTGATGGCGACACTGGCCTTCCAGTGGGCCAATAGGGGACTGACTGAGGGTGTGTGCCAGGGGAAGGCACTTGCTTGGAGCTGCTGTGGCCAGTTCCCAGACCCAGAGTGCAAAGGTCAGGGCCATAAAAACATGAAAAGACAACAGTGGGAGAAAAAGTTTAAGTTCGCAATTCAGTGTCTGTACTCTATCCTAGCAGGAAAAATAGTAGAATGTGGAGGAAATGAAAGTAAAACCAGGGAAGCTTGCATAGAAATGGTAGGAATCCATAGTCTTTGGACTAAGGAATCTAGAGGTAATGGCCTGCCATTTGTAAGGCTCAGCGCTGGGCTCCGAGAGGCCAGAGGGGAGCTCCAGGTCGGGAGAGGAGTGGAAGTCTGTGAACTGTTGTCACCCACCCTGAAATCCAGAAACGGGCATGTGCCTCCTGTCCTGCATTTGAGGGGACAGTTGCCATCTCGGAGTGATTGGGGATGGCCTCAGGGGAGGCCGGACCTTGGCTGGGCGGAGAACAATGTGTGCCTGGGGGCCAAGGGGAGGAGAAGTACTCAGTGACCGACCATTGATGGAACTAGGGAGGCCAGCGTCTTAGTGACTAAGATGCTTGGTGGCTGTCTCACACTGTGACAGGACAGACAGTTGCAGATGCCTTGGACTGGGAGGTTTCGATAGCTGTGTGACTTAGTATCTTTTGAGTTTCATTTTTATTTATTTATTTTTTTAAAGATTTTATTTATTTGACAGAGAGAGAGAGTTCACAAGTAGGCAGAGAGAGAGGAGGGAAAGCAGGCTCCCTGCTTAGCAGAGAGCCCGATGTGGGGCTCAATTCCAGGACCCTGGGATCATGACCTGAGCCGAAGACAGAGGCTTTAACCCACTAAGCCATCCAGGTGCCCCTGGTGTTTCATTTTTAATTGTGGTTTTTCTTTTTCTGGTATTCGTATTGAAGAGGAAGCTTTTGGTTTCGATAGAATACCCATGAGAAGGGGCTTACGCAACGGGGTGTCCACAAGTTGAAATAAGCTTGTCCCTTACTTAATTAATTCAGAGGCTAATTCAGGGTTAATTGATTATGGTTAATTCATAATTAATGAACTGTGGGTTAATTCAGTGGCTCCGTGTCCCTGGTGGCCTAAGTGGCTTCCATCTTTGGTCCTCAGTCCTGGCCTGTTGCAGTGTCCACCCTTTTAGGGGTCATGTGGCCGCAGCCACCCAGCGCTTACCTGCACGGTTGTGCCCACTGAAGACAGAGGAGGCCCTTCCCTCTCACCTATCCCTTCATCAGGCAGGGAAACCTTTTCTCAAGGTGCCGGGCAGGTTTCCCTTCGGTTCTGCGCTGTGGTGGGGAGTGGGTGGCTGGTCTCCCTGGCAGGGGAGCTGGGGAGGGGAGTCGGCAGACAGCTGTGGTGCCTCTGCCCTGCCCCAGAGAAAATGCCTTCGTCTCCCATGGCTCCTGTTCCTTCTTTAGAATGAAGTGGGGATTATGGTGGGAGAGTTGTGTTCAAAGAGACACCCATAAACATGTTCATAGGCGAGTCAACAACAGTTGGTCATCAAGTGTTTGGCTGTCACTCGCGGTGATAAGGAAGCCACCAGAGAGTTCTGGACTGAGAGCGAACGCACCTGGCTTTCAGAGCAGCTGGGTGGAGAGCAGAGTGTGGGTGCCAAGGCCAGAAGCAGGAAGATGAGGGGAGGCCACTGCAGTCCAGTGAAACATGGCAGGGCCTGACGGGAGAGCTGGGAAGGGCCGAGACTCCGTATAGATGGAAGGCTTTGTGGGTGCATCCGCTGTGGGGAGTGCGGAGAGGACAGAGGTCAAAGGACGGCTGAGTCCTCGGGCTGAGCCCCTGGAAGGCTGGAGTGGCCACTTCCTGGGGCCGGGAACAATGCAGGACGGGGCCAGCGGAGGATCGGGAGTCTGTCTTTGGACGCATCACACTCAGAGCTGCCCACTGGCTACGCAAGTGGGAGGGTCAGGCAGGCGTTTCTGTCCGTCCGAGGCTCAGCTGGGCTGAACTATGCACGTGGAATTGTTCGCACCTGCATTGCCTCTGCGGCCTGAAGCTGGAGGAGTCACTGGGGAGGGAGAGCTGGAAAGGGGAGAGGGCGAAGGGCAGCGCCGTGCAGGTGTGTCCGGCGAGACAGTGCCGCCGCCCAGCCGCGCTGGGCTCCGGGGGGTGGGTCTCCGGCTTTTGTTGTGGGTCTGGATGGCTGCACAGGCTTCGAGGAACTTGGAAGCGGTTCCTCGGGGAATGGTTAGGAAGTACCGGCAAGACGGGCACACGTGGCTGCCGGTGATTGGATTATGGCTGTGCATGGGGGGACTGGCTTTCCGATAGAGGTGTTTTTAGTTTCTCCAGAAAAGATTCTGTGATATTTTAAGTTACCCACAAAATTGAGGTTAATTTAGAAGGGACCTAAAAAGTCCAAGCCGATGATAAGGGGCTGGTCTGCTCCATTGCATTTGAAAGGTCTTCCAAAGACCCCGGGGGCAGGAGGCCTGCATTTTCCAGTATGTGTGTTAAATGCCTGTGTGTGAGAGGAGATGCGGCCTGGAGATGAGTACCGGGGGGTGGGTCCCCTCGAGAAGAGTAAAAGGAGGGACAGCCGTCCCGCGCTGGCGGGGCGCTGCTCCCTGGCGGGGCGCTGCTCCAGGCCCTCCTGCTGTGATTGTCCAGGGAGAAGATTCCTCTAGCCCTTGTGCTTGACTTGGCCAGGCTGTTTGGGGAAAGGGGGAGTCCTCTCCCTGCTCCCTAGTGGCTTGTGCCAATTGGACGGAACACTTGGGAGGAACAGGAACACTTGGGAGATAACGAATGGAGGTTTCGTGGGTGTTTCCCCGTGTCTGGCGTCCACACAGATAGATGGTACTTTGTCTTAAGGCGCTCGGCCGTGTTGCCGTAATAGGTTAAAGATATGAGAGGCAGCTAAGGGTGGGAAAGCTTCCTGGAGGAGGTGGGACATGCAGGTGCGCCCTGGTGAGTCCGATTTCGATGGTTTGGTGGTGAGAAGAGAGAGCATTTCCCATCAGGAGAGCAGTGTTTGCAAGGACTGGTCCGGAGTCCGGCTTGCCCATGTTGGGAAACAGAGAATTTAAGCCCCGGATGCTGATGCCTGGGTTTGAACGCTGCCTCAGCCTGAGCTCGCACATCTGGGAAATGTGCGTAGTGGTCGTGCCTACCTCGGAGGCAGCTGTGATGACCGGGGGAGGTAGTAACTCACATGGGGGTACATGCAGCAAGGTAGGAATCCCAGGGAGGGATCTGGAACCTTGATGGAGTGGCCGTGGGGAGCCAGAGGCTTCTTGTGCGGGGTCGCATGCCAGCAGTGTCACAGCACGGCAGAGGCAGCGTCTGGGAGACCAGCGCAGTGGCTGTGCTGGGAAGGAAGTTAGGAAGCAGGGCGCTCCTTCTCCTGGCCCGCTGCAGGCGCAGGACTACTGAGAAGCGAGCATCCTCAGAGTGACCCCAAGGTTTCAGGATGTGGGGCTGGAGAAAGGGTAGAGGCAGGAAATGGGCAGTGGAAGCAGCTTTTTCATTTATTTTTCATTTATTTTGTTCAGGTTTAAACTTATTGACCGTAAAGTGGCATGGATTCCTGAGTGAAAACATCCTGGGAGACTCTGTCTCAGAACAGAATCGGGGCAGACAGGGGCGTTCCTGGAGGTGGGAGGGGGCCTGAAGGAGGGAGCAGGAGACCACCCGGGGTCGGAGAGTCCACGCGGTGTGGGTCCCGGAAGGGGATGGGTGCCAGTAGAGGTTGACATGCAGGATGTTAGGTTAAGGCTCCTGGGTCAGAGGGCTCTTTGGGGATGGGCTCCGTGCCTTTTGGGCATCACAGTCTTGCCTCTGAGCGTTTACAGAGCATTCCTCTGTTGGTGGCCTGATCAGAGGGCGTACAGGCTGTCTACCCCCAGGGACTGGCTCGGGCCGCCGGTTTAGGTTAGCTTGATTGTTAGAAACACATTGGTGTTTCAAGTGGGAGGTGAAGCGGGAGGTAAGCAGAGAAATGACTGGGAGCGTGGTTTGAGCAGGAAGCCGTGGGGCAGCTGGGACTAGGGGATGTGAAGCGAGACCGGCCCGGTGCGGGCGGGGCTCGACTCTACTCACGTCTTCATGTCGGCATCTCTCGGTTCGCTACTGTGACTGAACAACAGTGTAGACCTCTGATTTGTCTTGAATAGGAACATATTCCTGAGGTTTTGGAAGTCTCTAGACTTTTTGGCGAACTGCTTCAAAGTGTTTAGACATGAAGTTGAGAGTGGAAGGAGCCCCGGGGGGGGGAGGCACCGTTGCGTGGAACTGAGCTATCTTTGTGCTAGCCCTGGCCCGCGACATCCTGTGGCTGGAGGGGGTCTCTGGGGCCCAGACCCCCCAGCTGAGGAAGCCTGGAAAGGTTTACTGCTCATCACGAAGGTGAAAACACAGAAATGTGGCTCCCTGCCCACCCGGTGCCCAGCAGGCCGAGCTCATGGACGTGGTTGTGCCCAGTGACATTTCCTTGGGCAGGGGCTTCTTTTGCTTTCTCTGTCCTTTTTCCATTGAATTAGGCCTCATTTTTGAGCCAGGAGAATCTGTAATAAATTGGATGTAAGTGGCAGTTTTAAGAAAGGGAAGTGATTATCATATGATATCTCTGATGTGAGGAATTTGAGTGGCAGGGTGGGGGGCTGTGGGGGGTAGGGAAGGAAAAAAAATGCAACAAGGTAGGATCGGGAGGGAGACAAACCATAGGAGACTCTCAATCTCATGAAACAAACAGGGTTGCTGGGGGTGGGAGGGGAGGGGGAGGGTGGCTGGGTAATGGACATTGGGGAAGGTATGTGCTATGGTGAGTACTATGAAGTGTGTAAGCCTGATGGTTCACAGACCTGTACCCCTGGGGCAAATAATACGTTATATGTTAATAAAATAATTTTTTAAAAAGATTTTATTTATTTATTTGACAGAGGGAGAGAGATCACAAGTAAGCAGAGAGCTAGGCAAAGAGAGGGAGAGGGGAAGCAGGCTCCCTGCTGAGGAGAGAGCCCGATGCAGGGCTCGATCCCAGGACCCTGAGATCATGACCTGAGCCGAAGGCAGAGGCTTAACCCACTGAGCCATCCAGGCGCCCCAATAAAATAATTTTTTAAACAAAGGGAAGCGCTAGTTTTGTATTGATCCCTGGGGCAGGAGTGGGGGTGGGGGGTGGGGGGGAAGGGAGGGAATGGCACAGCGCCCCTCAGTGGGCATGTGCTGCAGGAACTTGACCTTGTGCTCTTGGGGAGCCTGCCTGGTTTCTTTCCTCCCCTTCCCTCTCATGCTAAATAACTGCTTTCCTACCAAGTCATTGATAATATGTTTTAATGATAGTGTTTAAAAATCAAAATTTAGGGGCGCCTGGGTGGCTCAGTGGGTTAAAGCCTCTGCCTTCGGCTCAGGTCATGATCCCAGGGTCCTGGGATGGAGACCTGCATCAGGCTCCCTGCTGAGCAGGGAGCCTGCTTCCCCCCCACCCCCGCCCGCCCGCCTGCCTCTCTGCCTACTTGTGATCTCTGTCTGTCAAATAAATGAAATCTTTTAAAAAAAAAATCAAAATTTAAATATAATTATTTTACTCTGGGTTTTTTTGCCTCCAAGTAACCTCTTCTGGGCTCTCGCCTGTGCTGGGAACCCTCCGTGCCCGTCAGAGCCCCTGCCTGGGCTGGGGTGGGCAGGTCGCCGTGAGAGCAGCAGACGAGGGGTGCTGTAGATGATTCCGGGTAATTTTTTAAATAACTTGAGATTTACAAGGAGACTGGCAGAGAGAGTACAGAGGGTCTGTACACCCATCAGCCAGCTTCCCCTCATGCTGGCGGCTCGGCACCGTGGCACGATTATCAAAACTAAGAACGACATGGGTGTAGTCCTGTGAACTATAGACTTAGTTGCCTTTCCTGACATCTAGTCCAGTCAGCATCGTGCTGGGTTTTTTTGAAGTGAAAATGCCCGTGCGCTCCCTTCTGCAGACTGTGCAGAGGAACCGCATTCTTGGCCTCGACACCTGCAGACAGCAGAGCAGTGACAAAGAGGACCTTGTTCTGACGCCGGCCCCGCCTCCCCAGGGCTTTCCCCAGAAATGCAGTCGTGGCAGTCCAGCCTCCTCCCTGGGGACCGGCAGTTACCGCCGGGGGCAGAGCTGTGACATCTTGGGCAAGTGTTCAGCAGTCTTGGACCTCAGTGTCCCTGTGTGTAAGTCGAAGGAAGGGCTTGGACCTCCTCCCTGAGGTCCTTTCTGGTTCTACTATTTTAAGGCTTTTAGGTCTCTTAAAATCTTTAGGGTTCTGGGGCACCTGGGTGGCTCAGTCAGTTAAGTTGTCTGACTCTTGACTTCAGGTCAGGTCATGATCTCAGGGTTGTGAGACTGAGCCCTGCGTCAGGCTCCACATTCGGCTAGGACTCTGTTTGAGATTCCCGCCCTCTGCCCCCTCCTCCCCACTGTCCCCTCTCACACTCTTTCTCTTTCTCTCTCTCTCAAATAAATAAATAAATCTTAAAACAAAACTTTAGGGTACCAAATTGGAGTTGGGGTCAGGCTACTCATTTCTCATGCATAGCAGGGTCATTTGTGGGGTGGCCTTTGGACCTGCGTCCCCAAGAAAATGACAGAGGCATGCATTCCTTCATTTCTTCTCTCTTGCCGTCATTCTGTGAAACACAGTGACACTGACCTCAGAGTTCACTCACCCAAAGGCCTGGCGAGTCCTGTAGGAAGGAGCCGGCTTGGTAATCTGCAAAGTCACATCTGAGCGGAGGTGGCTTATGGGCTCCAAACTTTGCCCCGAAATACCAACCAGCTGACTTCCTGCTCAGGAGCTGGAATCTCGAGCCACGTAAAGGAGAGGTTGCACGTGTGCACCAGGCACCATAAAAGCAAATAACCTTTCCCTCAGTTTCAGTGCTAAGCCTGGTTTCCTCTGTCCTGGGGTGTGTGTTCTGTTCCTGAGGCGGGAGTTCCTCCTTCTGTCTCAGCTCGCAACACCAGGAAATGGTCGGGGAATAGAAATAACCTAAAAACCAAAGCAAAACACCCCTTTCCCCCCGTTCTCATCTCTTTGGATTTTTTGGTCTCCACTTTAGGTTATAGGGCAGGGGTTGGCCATTTGGGGGCCACAGCTGGCCGACCACCTCTTTGTGGTGGGGTTGAATGGGAACACCGCCGCGCGTACGTGACGTCTGGGCTACGTGTAGAGGCAGCACTGAGGGCTGACCACCGACGCCATGTGGCCGGCCAAGCCTCAGACATTTATTGTCTCATCCTTCCTGGGTTTTTCTTTTGTATACTGACACCTCAGGTGGGAAATTCTAGAAGAGAACTGATCCCTCCCCCACTGCCATTTTCTTCTGAGCAGAGGACAAAGTAGGGGTGAATAGGCGGGGACCTCCTGATTGGGGAGGGGTGTTGGGACGGATCCGCTCGGTGCCCTGCGCCCTGGTGGAAGTCACTGAGGAGTGTGGGCAGCTTGCTCAGTGGCATCGGAACCAGACCCCAGACCCCAGAGCCAGAGTCAGGCCGAGCTTCACCGGGAGGGCCGATGCAGGCGAGGGGTGGTGAGGAGCCCCAGGCGGGGAAGCCATGTTGCGGGCCACCCCAAGGACCAGGTGGTGGCACCCGCGGTTCCCGATCTGGGCTTGATGGGGCCGGCTCCCAGCTCCGCGTGTTGGCAGGAGTGGTTCGGGTTCGTCCTCGCCCTTGCCCTTAGGCTCTGCTCTGGCCGCTGGAGGTGGGCGCCGGTGGAGGGGGTCCGGCCGCCGCACGTGTGGCCTGGTGAGTGAAACACACTGTCGTGGGCACAGATGCCTCGGCACACTGCCGTGCCGTGGGGAGTGGGTCTGGCCGGCCACCCACAGGACGGGGTGTCCTGACGTGCTGGCCAGTCGCCCACCTTGCAGTGGGCCCTGAGATGACACAGGCAGCTTTGTCAGTCAGGTCACCCGGGCTTCGAGTAGCTCCGCTTCTGGGAGGGGGGCCTGATGTAGCCTGGGGTGTTGATAGTTTGTGGGGGGCTCCTGTGGACTCAGCCCCCCGTCTCACCTCCCCCTACCCCCAACTTCTCTGCAGGCTGGCGCCCATGCGGCTCTACACGCTGTCCAAGCGCCACTTTGTCCTCGTGTTTGTCGTCTTCTTCGTCTGTTTTGGCCTGACCGTCTTCGTTGGGATCAGAGGTAAGGTGCGGTTCCTGGTCGTTGTATCACTTCCAGTCACCCTGGCACGTGGCTTTTGGCCCGGCCAAGCTGTACCCACCCCTGTCCCCTGCTAAGGGCCCCTGGGTGGAGGGTGACGCGCCGCTTCATTCTGAACTTGCTGGGCAGGGGGTGACCCGGGTCCCGCCCCTCGTAGCAGCCAGGGTTGGAGTTCAGCTTGGCAGCACCAGGTGGCCTGGACCGTGTACCGTTTATTGGACAGTCAGACATTTCTGTCGACGCTGGTGTGCTCGGGACCCGGCCTGGGCGCTGGGAGGTCCAGAACATGTGACTGATGGGGGCCCCATCCCGGTAAATGGTCCAGTGCAGCACATTCTTGGTAGGGGCGGCGTGAGACAGCCAAGAGCACGGGGCTGGAGTGACCAAGGGGAGCCAGGAGGC
The DNA here is from genome assembly GCF_963455335.1 of Martes martes. Taxonomy (NCBI): domain Eukaryota; kingdom Metazoa; phylum Chordata; class Mammalia; order Carnivora; family Mustelidae; genus Martes; species Martes martes. The sequence continues at coordinate 8,987,225 of NC_137893.1, read as the reverse complement.
GGCTCTGGTGATGCCCTGAACTCTCGGCAGGAGGGAGCCTGCAGGTTGGCTTTGGCCTTGTGCTCAGGGCCCCGGGGCCCCGGGGTTCCATGGCACGCAGTTTGAGGGGAAGAGCCACACCATAACGATTTTAGCTTCCAAAATGCCTTTGAAATCATTCAGTCCAACCCCATTTCACACTGATGTGTGAAAGCAGAACGAGAGGAGTCGGCCCATTTTCATAAGGCTCCCAGCAACCCGGTCTCTTCTGCCCTCTCCAGCGGGTAGGAGCCCAGGACCTGCTTAGGCCGTTTCTTCTTGCCCTCTTAAGTATCCTGTTTAGTGAGCATGATTTCTGGTAGGTGTTTATTTAATTGCGGTGTTTCATGTTAAATCGTGAACAACGTGAGGCTTGGCCTGTCCCAGAGGCAGTTGTGCCTCCAGAGGCTAGTTTCTGAGCCCCAGCTGGACTTGGGCTGGGGACTGGCCCCAGGAAGCTGGGCATGAGGGTGGCCGCTTAGGTGCTGTTTGCCTGCTGATGAGGCACGTCGTGGTGAGAACAGCGGCTGGAGCCAACTTGCTCTTCCCGTGACGTCACCAAGGGATAAGTTATGTTCATCCCGGCACAGGACATAGCGGTCATCTTACTCAGTTTTCCTGACTGTCCTTTGAGGATGGGTAGGACAGGCATTGACAGGCTCGCGACTGGAGTCTCACGGGACCTCAGCCAGTTCTTGTTTCCATCCCTAAGCCACTGTCTGTTGCAGCGTCCCATGATTATACGCAGCCTTTCCCACTCCTTGCAGAAGTGAAGTGATGCACCCCAGCTGAGATCAGAAAAACGAGGTCAGGTTTCCCACATCCCTTTCCTTCTTCCCAGTGAGTACTGGTATTAGGGTTTTCCAGAGAAAAACACCAATAGGATATATGTGGTACCAATAGAGAGAGACTCTTCTGCGCCTTCAGGGCCTGCTCAGGCCTGCGCGGACGGTACCATTTCCATTTGATGGTGGAGTGTTGCCATGTGTGCCCAACTCACCGTGGGCAGTGTGGGTCTCATGGTAGCTCGGGGGCCTGTGGGCACGTAGTTAGTCTCTGCTAAGGCCCAGCAGCAAGCCAAGAGCTGTGTCTCGGAAGGAGAGCATACGTGGAGGAGGGCAAGGCTTTGCTCCAGAGTCCCACGGGTCCGCACGAAGACTCATCCGTAGGGCCCTGCCGAGGGCTCCAAGCGGCATCCCTGTCTTCTCCTGCCATTTCAGACACCTCTGTGTCTGCCGGATTGTACGGCACCTGCGTAGGCAGCCTACACCGCAACCTGGACCTGCTGGGAAGCCTTCTCTTGTTCTGGGCCCCGTCAAAACTTGCACCTTTGTGGGTCACTAGATAAATAGGCCAAAGTGTCACAGCCAGACAAAGAACATGTTGCCTCTAAAACACACAGAGACGAGGCCCGCCAGGCATCATGCCTCTGTTTTGATTGTAGGGGAGCCAAACACAACAGTTTATCTCTTGCCTTAGAAGGGATAGTTCTCCATGGTGCATACCAGGGGACCCCTGGAAATTTCACTGAGGTAGAAGGCCCCTGCCTTTTAACCAGACTTACTTCCTGTATGCTGACATGCAAGTGTCTTACCAAAGAGTTTAGGGTAGTTCGCTACTTCTTACTCACCAGGTCTGACCGGCATACTGTCGCGATGAGATGGGCCAGCACGGTGGCTTGTGGAGAGGCAGGACGGCCAAGATCCGTGCGAGCTGTGCTGTATGGCCGGCAGTTACAAACCTTTGGGGCAGGACAGGGAAGTGAAGGTGTATTGCTGGCCTGGCTTCTGGTGGGCCTTGTTTTCAGGGACAAAGAGAACGGTATTTGCCAGAGCGAATGCCAGAGGATGTGTGACTTTGTTCATGCGGGGACAGCAGTGGCAGTTGGAATCATTGGCTGGTTCAGCTGATGGTGTTCCACTGTCCTCTCCAAGAGCCACCTACCCCTCTGCCCTGGCCAGATAGGCGACATGAATGGGGGTGATAGAAATCTTTCACGCCCTTGATGGGAACACTGATGTCTGCAGTCTAGGAATGTGACACTGGTTTTGATTGTATTTTTGTAGGTAGAGGCTGTCCTGGTGACTTCCAGTTAGCCTTTCCTGCCAGAATAGCCCTCACTCCACAAGGCAGGGAACCAGTATGGGGATTCTACCTGCTGCTGAGTGTATCTGTTGCAATTATGCCTTCTGGAACTAGGGAGTCAGCCATAGGATGAGTTCAGGGACCGACTGGGCCCACTGTGACACGTGCCCGAGCTAAAGCCCCTCCATAATTCCCTACTCTGACTGATGGACCACACTGATGTTTGGGGTTTCCTGAAATTGGGGTCAGTTCAGAGCCAGCGTCCAGGAGAGCCCAACATGTATTTCCTTTTCCCCAACGTGCAGTTATCTTGGCAAAAAAGCTATAGGTTCCTTTGGGAGAATGATTCAGCAGTCTACATTTTTGGCGGTGTACTGGGGTGCTTTCTTAATGCGACCCAGTCTTCCGGAGGTTCCGGTCTGCCAAGTGGTTCAAATCTGGAAACGACTGAAGAGCTATGACTCTGTTTTTATGATTCAGCTTGGACTTTTGTTCACTTGACTTAGACTTTTCTGCTTTCACAGATCAAGTCCGACTTTAGTAGGCTTCCTGCGGATTTCACTTCTAGGAACACCATAATCAACTAACCTGCCCCACAGGTCTGTGCCAACCAGACCTTTTGATTGCTGCTCGACTGTCCTGTCTATTACAGTAGCCACGCCCACCTTGCTTTGGGTGGGTGAGCGCCGCTGCTTGGCCCCACTGCTCCCGGGGTCCATCATTCCCATTGCGCTAGGCTTCCCCAGTTCAGCGACCATGGTTCCTACTGTAAGATCTGGTTCACAGAGCAGGGCAGTCGTAGGGCTCTTTAATGGTGCTGGGACCCCCTCTCCCCGACAAATTTATTCCTCATAGTGGTGGTGAAAGCTCCGTGTCCTGAAGTCTCCCGGCAAGTCTTAAATGACAAATCCGCCCCAACGTTTTGATTTCCCTAAGCCTCCGAATCCCTTCCTCTCCATTAAACCAAGGCAGGTGTGACATTTCTGATTTGCTTACTGGGGACCACCTTTTGTTGGTTTTTAACCAACCAACCAACCAACCAAACTGTTAGAGCCCTTCTCAACTCCCTGAGCTCCAGTTTGCAATGCAGAATCTCTCCTTGGTGGGCCTGCATCCATATTCAGACCGATCCAACTTCATGTTCCTGCCACCATTTTCCCAACTCCAGTGTTCGTTCCCCAGCGTGTTCCCCGGATTTCTCTCTGTGTAAATCAGAAGGCTCGCGGAGTTCTTTTGGAGCGTATGTAGTGTATCTCCTCACGGGCCATACTTTGTACCTCACCTTTGGGGGCCTGCTGGAACTCGAGTCTAGTTATGGTTCTAGAGTCAGAGAGGGGAGGTTGCGGAGCAGAATCGTCATTGTCTTGCGGGGCCGTCAGGGGAGTCTGTCTGCTTCGGTAAGGCGGGGGAGGTGGACGGGCTGCTTCTGCTGGGAACGGGGAGAACTCCTCCAGTGGCAAAGACGACGCATTGAAATTCGGCAGCTCTGTGCCCCCGGCTTCATCGGGGTCTTCCTGCCGTCCCCAGACCAGGATCTCCCTCCTTCGCAGCCAGTGCCCTCCATTGAACAGTGAGGCAGCCTGTGAGGCTGGTGTGCAGCTTGTGGTGTAATTCAGCCAGCTGCAGGCTGAGATTCTGGGCCTGGTTTTCAGCACGCAGCCCTGTGGCTACAGGCGATAAAGCCTTCCGTCTGGGCGCACAGAAGCTGTCAGATCATTTGTGTAGCACTGGAGCTGGGAATTCAAACCCCAGAGCTCACCTTTTCTCCTGTCACTTTGTCCAGGGACACTAGGAACAACCAGTCAACCTCATTCTGTTTGTTTTCCAAAAATATTCTAAAGAATCACAAATAGTCACTTAGCTGCTTCTTGTAAGTAGTTGATCAGGAGTCCATGCGTATTTTCACGAGCCATACCAGTGCTGTCTCTACTGCTGGACGTGGAGTCATTACCATCTTTACACCTGGTCAGATTAGAGAGCCACTTCCAGAAACCCGAGAATCAGTATGAAAAAACTCTTCCTCGGGGCCCCTGGGTGGCTCAGTCGGTTAAGCGTCTGCCTTGGGCTCAGGTCACGATTTTCAGGTCCTGGGATTGAGTCCTGCGTCAGGCTTCTTGCTCAGTGGGGAGCCTGCTTCTCTCTCCCCCCACCTTCTGCCCCTCCCCGTTGCTCATTCTCTCTCCCTCTCTCTCTCAAATAAATAAGTAAAATCTTTAAAGAAAAAAACTCTTCCTCTATAACCACTCTCAGTACTAAATTCTGTGTTAGGGTTCTCTAACAAAATTGAACCAATAGGAGGCATATATGTATGTATGTATACACACACACACACACACAGAAAGAGAGGGCGAGAGGGGCAGGGGTGGAGGGGAAGAGAGATTTATTATAACGAACTGCTGCACGTGATTATGGAGGCTGAGAAATTCCAAGATCTGTAATCAACAGGCTAGAGGCTCGGGAGAGCCAGGTAAGGTCCAGTCTGTGTCTGGAAGCCGCTGAGTAGCGACGAGCCAGCTTGAAGACCGAGCACAAGCCCAGGCAGAGAGCAGAGTCTCCCTTACTCAGCCTTTTGCTCTATTCTGGCCTTCAGCCATCCGGATGAGGCCCCCTCACAGTGCAGGGACGTCTTCTTTCCTCCATCCACTGATTCAAATGTGAATCTCATCCAGAAACCCCCTCACAGATGCAGCAGAATCACCTTTAGCCGACTATCTGGGCACCCAGGGCCCAGTCAGGTTGACAAGAACCACCATCTCGAGTCCTCTGGGAATAACGTCGTTAGGATTTCAGAATTAGGAGCGCCTTAGCAACCACTGGGCCAGTCACCCTTGTTTTGCAGATGTGAAAACTGAGACTCAGAAGGCCAAGTTAGCTAAGACTAGAGTCTAGACTTTTCGGACTCCCAGTTCTTAATTCTTTCTGAGAAAGCAGACCACCTTATTTCCTGGAGCAGGGGTTTGTCAGATTGTGACTCTGTTAGAACAGGCCTCGCTGTGGCTGCCGGCCTCCTCCCCACGCAGAGGCAGCCTCCTCCGAATTCACGAGCACGTCCCTGACACACGTCACTGCATCGGTTGCAAACCCATACAGACTCCTGTGATACTCGTGCACCTCCTCAAGACGGAGGATCCTCGGTCACTGAGGCAGCTCAGAAAACTAGCCTCGCAGCTGAGCATGATTGTAGAATGAAATAAATTCAATTAAAATCTGCTTCACGCTGCTTTCCTTTAAGGCTGAAGCTCTGAAAAATTTCATCGTAAGGTTCCGTTAAGCTTATATATCTGCTGTTTCAGGAATCTACATTGAGTATACATTCATATATTTTATTTTTTTAATATCCGAAGCTTAATAAATATTTTTGGAAGACTGGATTAATTGGATGAACAGATAAATTTGTCTTAATTTTTTAGCAGGAATCTTTCTACGTTACAAAATATACAGACCATGTCTGTATCATAATAGTTTCTTGGATCTGAGCACTACCGAGTGAGCAGTCTTGAAAGCAAAGCGGTTTGGGCCTAGCTAGATCCCGGAGGAATCATACACAATGTGTGGTGGTCAGACCGTGTCCACCTGCGTCGGGAAGGCATGAGGTGCAGCAGGGTGGGTGTTGTGTGTCTGTTCGTGTGTTTACATGTCCCCTAAGGACAGACCTGGAGACTAAGACCGCGTCTACATAATGTGTGAGTTTTTCTTGGCATTTGAAAAACAATCAATAAATTTAATTATCGATGTAAGTATAACCTACTTTTCTCATTCTCTGTTACACTTTTAGGACCCAAAGTAATCCAGACTTCTGCAGCCAATTTTTCACTAAATAATAGTAAAAAGGTAAGACTGGGTCGCAGGGGCAGCTGGCAGGGGCCAATAAACTTCCGGGTCGCTCAGCGGGTCCTGGGGACGCACCATCCTTGCCATGCAGCTTACTTCTTAGGCAGTATGCGTCCTCACTCCGCTGTCAGCTGCTGGCCTCTGAGCTCTTGTTTGCTAGAAGGATGTTCCCCCCTGAGACAGTAGCTCAGCGCTAGAGCAGATGCTGCTGTCCGCCCAGGGAGCAGCAGTTGCTTTCCAAATGCTGGTTGGCTCACCCTGAGTCCTCATGCCCACATGTCTTCCTAGGCCGTACGTTTTGGCGGTGCTCCTGCGGGCATCTATTTCTTACTGTTTACACTAGTTAATGCGGGTCTCCGTGTCGGGTTTCTAACAGGAGCAGGTCTTTCCGATGATTGGTATTCCTGCATGAACTCAGTTTACATGAAAAAAATCCTCTTTCTTAAATGTGGTCGATTCTTCACCATCTTTAGAGAAAAACAAAGGTCCTTCCAGTGGGAGAGTTTCAGTAATCTTTGACAAATGCTAATTGTGAGAGCGCCACAACTAAACCCTTTTTTTGCTGCAGACCAGACATGATATCTTTATCTATAAACTGAATGCAGTTGTCCCACGTTCTCATGGCACCATAACGTTGAAATCTGATTGATCCCCAACACCCCCTCCCATCTTCCTTACCCTAGCTCTCTGGTAGGTTTTCACCCTTATAATTAAGCAAAAGAAGAGAAGTGTCCTAAAACTTACCTTTTAAATCCTCTTACTCTTGCTGGTTGGAAAGGGCCCTCTGGTTAGCCCACTGACATTTGTGTTTTTTGATTTTCTTTACCTCTTGCCCTGAGGACCTGATTTGAAGAGGTGCTGTTATCAGGGTTTCCTGAACATAGGTCTTTCAAAATTTCTTTCTCTCAGGATGTAAGTCCTTTTTTTTTTTTTTTTTTTTTGGACACTATAAACCGCAGCCGTCCCACCAAACTGACTTGCTCCTGAAAGATCTCGCTCACTTTTGAAAGATGATAGACCATCCTCTGGTGGGTTTCAATGCTCATGGCTTGGGGTAAGCCTTCAGTCACAGGGCGTTTCTGTCAGTTCCAAAACACAGATACTACTATTTATGTTCAAACACTGTGCATTCAAATGATACATATCTTTGGAACCATGGGTGGCTCCTTAAGCAATGTTCTCTGTCTCCCGTGGCTGCTAGGAGCCAGTATTAATGGTTTTCAGCGCACAGCACGGAAGCGCCATTGGCAGTGGGGTCTCCTCTAATTTTTCTCTCCAGGGGCATTAAGACTTTCTTAAAGCGGAAAACAATAGACCTCAGATAGCAACTGATCTGGCATGTTGGAACCAAGGAAATGATTCTTGTGAATATGAAGATCTATCCTTAGTGTTATTTATTATCTTATGATACATCGTATTCTATATACTTTTAATTTTTTTCCTCCAGGATGGCTTTTTCTTGCTATTTAAGTAGGTATATGGTCCCAAGGCTACGGGCAGTAGACATCGCCTGCTGAGAGGTTTTCATGAGACAGAGGGCACTCCAATAGGAAATCAGTCTTTTCTTTTTCTGGAAGGCAGAAGTTTACTTATCTTGTCTAAAGGAAAACTACACATTTCTGTTTCAGAGCTTCTACAAACCTTTTTTTTACTAAATGTACATTTTGTACGTTAAGATGAGGTATTCGGTAGACTTAATGAAAAGGTCATATGGATTATTTAACTCTTTTTTCTTCTTGCCTTAGCTGAAGCCAATTCAAATCCTTTCAAATCCTCTGTCTACCTATAATCAGCAGCTGTGGCTGACGTGTGTTGTGGAGCTGGATCAGTCGAAAGGTAGGAAGCCTGACATTGCGGAATCGTGTTTCTTTGTACAAAGCACCATATTTTAAAGATTGAGAGAGCTTTAAACCCTTTGAACAGGTGCTCAAAGATGGATCACAAGGACGCTCATTATTCTTTATAACAGCAACAAATTGGGAGCCCCTTACGTGTCTGCCAGTGTCTTCCAGAAAAAGCCATGATGCAGCGCTCAGCGAGCGCTGGTCAGCTTAGCTCCGTGGCTGCGCGGTGTTGCCTCTGCTGTGGTAGCTTTGTCCGTGGGCTCTGGGAGAGGCTTCAGTTCTGATGCCCTGAGACGATGGTTCTGTCCCCCAAGGACACGTGGAGGTTGTCACCCCTGGGGCAGAGGGTGCTGCTAGGATCTAGAGGGTGCCTGCCATCCTGCCATGCCCGGGACCTCCCCACAGCCGAGGAGGAGCTGGCCTCAGTATCCCGGGGCTGCCCAGGCTGAGGCACCTGCCCTGCTGCATCTGCGTCTCTGAAGCCTCGGTTCTGCTCGTTTGGAGTTATGGGCCGCTCAGGGGGAGCCGAGGACGTGGTCACCCATGTTAGCTCCCATGTTCTGGGAGTCAGATGAGGCGCTTTGGCTGAGAAGGAGTTTGAAAAGATAACCCCACGACCACAGTAGGTTAAGTGGGAAAAAATGTATATTACCGAAAAAATTAACCCCCTTTTGTAACCTTTAAAAAAACATAAATAAATTTGGTATCAGTGTATATTTGTGCACTTAGAAAAGGCTCTGGAAGGATGGACATGACATGTTAATTATGGTTATATCTAGGTGGTGGGGTTGTGTTTAATGATATCGTCGTATTTTTTTGTTCTCTGATTTTTTTAAACCATGGGCATAAAAACAGAAAAATAATAAAATATGTCATCAGAAAAGTAAGAAATCTAATTTTATTTTAGTATAAAGTTAAGTTAGAAATTTATGTGGGAAATGAAAAAATAAAATTTCATTAGCCTTGAAATGCTTGCCCTTTTATGAACCAAATCGGTGGACCTGTACTGTAGGTTTTTACATAGGCCCCTGGGTAACGGGTTGGACGTAGTACCTGAGAGAAGGGCTTTACTTCACAGACAAGTGTGAGGTTTTCACATGTGCTGAGGCTGAGGTGGTTGAAGGACCCTTCGGGGCCCTCACCTTGGCAAGTGTGATGTGCCTGATGTGGTCTCTGACACGGAATTTCTTTCTTTTGTAGAAACATCTATTCAGACAAGCTTCCTCATGACTGTTAAAGTCGACGGTGTAGCTCAAGATGGAACCACCATGTTCATTCATAACAAAGTTCACAATCGGACAAGGACCCTTACCTGTGCAGGGGTGAGTGCGTTCGAATGGTCAACAGTTACTCATCATGCTACCCTGTTACATGTCTGCTTTCCTAAGTAGAAGAATCAGATCATACCAGTGATCGTGCGGAACACTCACGTCACTTTCTACGCCGATCTCCTCAGTTCTTACAAACATACACACATTCTCTCTCTCTCTCACACACACACATGCACACACACACACACACGATGCCTGTTTTCAGTGTGTGTGTACAGCCTGATGTGTCTACGGATGGCTGTCACAGGTTGCTTGTCACCCGTGAAGGTCTGCCGCTACGCCGTGGTCATTCTGGTCAGGGCTTCAAGTTTCCTGCTCTGGGGCATCTGTGGGGGCTGAGGTCCGGGCCTCGTAGGGAGAGCGGCCTCCTTGTTGGAGTGTCTACTTCAGGGTGTAGCGTGTGGTTGTGCGATAGGAAACCTAGTGGTCCAAAGCAAGAAAGGAACCCTCACTTTTGATTTTCTTGGTGCCATGTTCTGTCAGCGTCCCAAGAGTCAGAAGTGGGACTACTCCGTGTAGAGCAGGGAGGCCCCCTGGGACGAAGTAGGTCGTGGAGGCGCATGGAGAGCACAAGGAGCATCAGGAAAGAGAATGTGTAGATTGGGGGGTTAGGCAGGTGGTTGCCCTGACAGGCCTCATGCCAGGCTTCCCGTCCATCCGGGTCTCCCTCGGTCCCCAGCGTAGTCCCACAGGGCAGGCCCTGTTACTGGAGCCCCGTTGTACATAAGAGGAAACTGAGGCTCAGATCAGAGCGCTTGTCCAAGGTGACACACATGGTGAGCAGGGGCCGGGATTTCAGCCCACGCTTTTGTCTTTTAGAGCTTGTGCCCTTGGCAGCCACGTGCTGCCTGGTTCAGAACAGCAGGCCTGCTTGTCCGGGCAGGAAGGCATCAGGTAGGGGAGGGTTCCTGCTGCATGATGGCCCCATCTGTGGTCCCCCCCTGCGGGCATCTGCTTGAAGGTCCCCAGGCGGCTGCTCCGAGACCTGGTCTGCCTCGTGGGCCTGGGCAGGTGTTGCTCGGGAAGCAGCACAAGGGACCAGACTCTCGCTCCGCCTACATCGTTACCCATGGGAGGAGGGCTGGGCCGGCCTCTCAAACACGTTGTCCTCATCTGTACAGTGGGGCTACGCCCTCCCTGACCATCCTCGTAGAGTGGCGGGGATCAAGTCGGACACTGGTTGGGGGCCCCTGCAGTGCCCAGTGCAGGGGCGGAGCACCCGCCATGTCTGTACAGTCGGTGCTGGGTCAGTTCTGCTGCGTAAACAGGAGGGACAATGGATGCGACGATGGGTCTGGAAGGACCACGCACAGGCGAGGGTCTGGAAGGACCACGCACAGGCGAGGCTTCGCCTCCACCCCCAGGCTGTCGGGAGTCCAGCTTCCACCCCTGGCTTTGCTCCTGCTCGCACCGGGCAGGGGATGATGAACCGGCGGTCGGTGACTTGATCTTAAGGCGGATGTGACTGATCCTGCTGGTTTGTGAGGACCAAGGAGTTTCCCAGGATGGGGGACTTTCTCTTCTAACCAGAACAAGTCTCAGGCCAACGAGGACGACTCGGTCACCATGTCTGAGGCCTGTACTTGGAACAGCCAGGCTGCCCGCGAGGCTGCTTGTCTGCCTGTCGCTTCTTAGCAGTGCTCCCCATGCTGTGCACCTCGAGAGTGGCCCTTGATGGCTCGCTGTGGTGTCTCTCCGCTCCCACAGTTTCTACTGTGTCACCCTTGGGTCTTCTCTCTTCTGCTCTCTCTGTGCAGGCTCCTCCCCAGCCCTCCCAGGACCACTGCCCTGACTTAAAACAAGGTGGGATTTTTTTGTTCTAGAGCTGCTGACCACCTTTTATCCTAGCTGGGCACCTCGGATAGTAAGTGGTCCGCGCCGGGCGGGTGACAGTGCTGGGTTCTCACCAGGGATTTGCAGGGGCAGATTGTGATCAGTACGCAGACCGTGGCTCGAGCGGAGAACCCCCACACCATCAGGTGGTCTCACCGTAGTTCTTAGAGACTGGAAGGTACTCGTGGGCTGAGCTCTGTTTCCTTAATTCAGGCGATCCTCTGAAAGCCCAGGCTCATAAGAAGTGGTCATCTGTGCAGCACAGACCATTCACTGAGTACTAAGTACTGCTCAGTACTTAGCTGCCCCTGTCCCCATGTGACCTCCTGTGACCTGTCAGGAACGAATTTGGTTTTGCAGAGACCAGGGGCGACACGCACACTCACCCCTTCTAACTTCTTCCCTGGCCCTTAGGTCGGCACCCCTACCTGCTGATCGTCCGCTTATCTTTTTAAGGCTTTCTGCAAACACCAGATCTGTTTTCCTACCTGACCTCAGACATTCGCGGCTTGGGGAGCCTTTGATCCATGGTAGGGGTGACTGCCCTGTTCACAGCTGCGCCTCACACAGGCGCCACCCAGAGACTGCTCTGTCAGACCGCGGGAGGCCGCCTTAGGGGTGTGCTAGGCCGCGTGGCTGCACCCAGGTCACTGGCTGCCTGGCCACACGGAAGCAGAGGGGACCTGGCTCCTAACTGCCCAAGACAGGAGACAGGAGCTCCGGGCAGGCAGTGACACACTAGCCAGTGATCACACTAGCCATTGCTCCTGCAGCCTTTGCCTTGGGTGTGGGCCTGGGGCTCCACGTAGGGAAGGGCAGGCACCGGGGGAGGGGGCCAGGCCGTCACTCTGTATATCGTGCAGCAGCTGTGGAAGTGAGCAGGGAGGACAGTGAGGCTCGGGGGTCTGACCTGTTGTGTCTTTGCCTACGCTCCCTCCACCCCGACTAGTGCACGTGTGCAAATGTCAGGTTTGTGTGGCGTTGTTAACTTTTTTATGTAGGTGACGTTACTTTGAATCGTCCAAAGTAGAAAGATTCTAATGATTGCAAATCATCTATTATTTGTTTCCAAAAATACCCATTTGGTTTTTTCTTTCTAAGAATTGTTTTTTGGCTGGCATCGGAATTTTTCTGGGCTCTGGCGAGTTCCCTGGCGATGGTTAGTTCTGCTCATCTGTTGTTGAAATGTGTTACTTCATGGGTCAGTTGGTGGGGGAGCCCGTCGTGCTTGCTTTAAAGACACAGCTCTACCTTGCATCTTTGCAGAAGTGTGCAGAAATTATTGTGGCTCACCTCGGCTACTTGAACTACACGCAGTATACCGTGATTGTGGGATTTGAACACCTGAAGCTACCCATCAAGGAAATGAACTTTACGGTAAGTGTGCCAGCTGACCTCAGTGTTTCTGTGGCTTGTTTAGCTCCCATTCTTCTGTCAAATGACTGAAATAAATCTCAGCGTTGAAATCATGTTATTTTGGACAGTGGAAGACGTGGACAGTTTTTTAAAAACTATAGGGCAACCATAATTTCTCAAGTACATGGAACCAAGTGGAGCTTAAGGAAACAGCATGAACTCGGAAACCCTTTGTGATGTTCCGAGATTTAGAATAGAGTAGCCTTCCCGTTGGAAGGTCAGTAGGAGTTACCGGCGGCGAACCCTCCTGGTAGAAGAAGAACAAGGCGGGACCCCCTTCGCCGTGCCTGTGCGCCACCTGTGAGCCGCCCTCGGGCCCCACCAGGACCTCTGGCAGGGTGTGGGCTCTGCTGTCACGTGGCCAGCCCAGCGCAGCTGTCACTGTGAGACGTTGCTGTCCTATGTCTCACGGAAACCAGCCTCTTGGTTCCTTCCGCTCGCTCGTGCCCCGGGATAACCAGCAGAGTGACGAGGAGTACGGGGTCGAGCTGGGTTAGATGCCGGCACCGTCATGTGCCGTTCACTGTCGTCGAGCCCGTGTCCTTGTACGTAAACCAGATGCCTCAGAAAGCCTCGTAGACCCAGTGAAGCTGGTAACGGGTTCCTTTTGAACCGTGGCGCTTGACTGAGCCGGCACTCCCGTCCCCTGGGAGAAGCCCGAGAGTAGTCACTCCCTGATCGTCCCTCCCTCGGCCCCCGAGGGGCTGAGAAGCCTCTCACCTTCTCTCTGTCTCTGTGGATTTGCCTGTTCTGGGCATTTCGTGTGGACGGATTCGTCCCATGTGTGGTCTTTGGTGATGGACTTGTTTCATCACCTATAGTATTTTCGAAATTCAGGTGTGAATGTGAGGGTGTCAACCCCACGTGCTTTGCTGAGCGTGTCAGGGTGTGGGGGGATTGCATTTTGTGTCTGCTCATTGGTTGGTGGGTGTTTGGGGCTTTTATGAATGTTGCCGCGACGAACATTCCCCTGCAGGTTTCCATGTGGATTGATGGGCGCCTGTACCGAGCGGTGTCCACGTGTGGGCCTCTCCAGTGCGCGGACGTGCACCGCCCACCCCGCCCACCTGCGTGGTGGCGCCTGTGGTCCCCACTTTGGTCCCCGACCCTGGAGGTCGGCTGGGCATGGGACCACGCACGAGGCCTGCTCATGGGAGGCACTCAGCAGGCGACGGCCCCCGTTGTTAACGTTCAGATTACTTTTTTTTCACGTTGTCTCTGGATTACCCAAAATGAGTCTTGTTCTTTATCCACGCGATAGCTCTCCAGGTATTTAGAAATGTTGTCAGCCCCTCGGAGGTTCTTCCTTTCCTTCACATGGCCCTGGGGGTGGCTTCGGGACCCGTCAGGCTGCCGGTCCCCTTCCCCGGGGCGCCCCCGTCAGCCTGGCGGGGATGGGGGGGGCGGCGGCTGCTTGTGTAGAAGGAGCAGGTGGCGCTCCAGGTGTGGCTGGGGCCTCCTCACCGGCTTGCATTCCGCCATCTGCTGCAAACCCCTCGGCCTCTTCCCTCCGTAACTGCCGTTCGGTCTCTTCTCACCCTGACCGTTCGGTCTCTTCTCACCCTGACCCCGGTGAGTTTTTCCCATTCTCTGCCTCTGCGGTTGGATTGTAACAATTCTCCGACGCCGCTCAGGCCTTCCCCTTTGCTCTTGAATTTGTTTTCAGCGGTTTCGGCTGCTGGGTCCCGCCTCTCCTGATCCTTTGAGTTCGAATCTGGGTAATGTTCTTTGTGGTATGAAAGATTTCCTGGAGCTTTTTCCTCAGAACATCTGGCCAGCATCCTGCCTGTGTCCTCGAGGTCATGATGCAGAGGTCGAACCCTGACAGGGTCTGAGACAGGTGCCCTAAGCCCGGGCACACTGATTCCCCGCTGCGCGCACCAGCTGTGCTGTAAACTTTGCCATTTTAGAATCACCCCGAGTCAGGAACGCAGAGAACAAAGAACACCACGTTTCTCAGACAGAGGACCTCTCCTTTCCGTCTTCGTCGGGGCTTCCTCTCTGCGACAGGCTTTATCAGCCCTTTCCACAGCTTTCCCCACAGCCTCAGTCCACCCCAACCCTATTACACTGGTTTGTTCCATCTTCTCTGTTTTGTTTCCCCTTGGACTTCTTCCTAAAGAATTTGGTACATAGTTCAGGTAAACTTGGTACGTGTCATTCCACCATTGGGCGGGTGACGTGGTCTCACTGGAGGGCTCAGCAGGGAAGCTGCCGTCGGAACAGCTCATCTGGAATGATGCCATTAGGCAGAGCTTCGCTCTGAGTGGTGCTCTTCAGCATCCAGAATGCTGATACGTGAGACCCCTGCGGTCTATGGGGATGTCACCTAAGATTTTTCTCCATTTTTGTGCATTTCTGTGTTCCCAGTGCCCAGCAGTGAGCCTGGCCACGGTTAGGCTTGTAATCAATATATACGGGCTGAACTGGAGGCTAACACCACAGCGTTTCACAGATGAAGAAACTCAAATGGCCGGCAGACTTGTGAGATGATGTTTATCCCTGCTCTAAACCAAAGAATCAGAGAATTCAAAAAGTCGTGCTTTTTATTTTTATCTTTTTTTAACCTGTCAAATGCTACAAACACCTGCAAGAAAATCACACCTTGGGTTACAAGTTCTTTCATACAGGCTAACGGGGGTGTAAATGAATTTCAGTGTTGGGCATAGTTTGGCGGTGTATCAAAGCCTTTATGTGCACATTCTTTTTGGCCTAGTAATTCTACTTCTGTGAATTTATTCTAATGAAACAATTAGAAAAGCACACAAAGATTTGTATTTTTCATGGCAGGAAGTCGGGAGCAATCTGTATTCAGCAGAGTTCTGGTTAAATGAATAAATTAGTTTTTCGGCAGCTGTTAATAATAAACTGGTCACAGAATAGATAACACAAACTGCTATTGATTTTAAAAAAGGAGAAGAAAAAAATTAATTGAAAGTGCTGATTGACATTTTTTATTATAGGAAACTAGTAGGCTATCTCCGGGTAGTAGGCTTCATGGTTGATTTCTTTTTTTCTTTTGATTCTTTATAATGAGCTTTTTATTACCTTATTTTATTACCTTATTACCTTTATAATCAGAAGAGACAAGTATCAGACAACTGATACTTGAAAGGGGAAGCCAACATACCCTCTGGAAGTTCATTCTGAGGAGCTTAGTTACAGAAGAGCTACCTCAGAAAATCACGGTTTAGGGTTATGTCTAAAACTTGTGCAGAGATGCATTAAGAAACCAGAGAACCTTGGGGTGCCTGGGTGTCTCAGTGGGTTAAGGCCTCTGCTTTCGGCTCAGGTCATGATCTCAGGGTCTTGGGATCAAGCCCTGCATCGGGCTCTTTGCTCAGCCGGGAGCCTGCTTCCCTCTCTCTGCCTGCTTCTCTGCCTACTTGTGAACTAACTCTCTCTCTCTCTCTGTCAAATAAATAAATAAGTAAATAAATCTTAAAAAAAAAAAAAGGAACGAGAGAACCTTATGCAAAGTATGTATCTCTTATAAAATTGCTGCTGAAGAGTATCCATCATGTTGTGAACTCTGATCTAAACCTCCAGACAGAATTCCTTTTGACCGTTTGTTACAAACTCCGTTCATGAGAAGTAGACTGAAAGCTGTGTGGCTCACCATGTTTCCCTTTCGGCAGCTGCTAGAAATTTCAGAAGTAAGTTTTATGCCGCACTGTGGCAGTTACTAACATCCCGGTATAGGTTTAATTATTTGCCCTCTTTCTTTACGATTTTACCTTTTAAAAAGCTTTAAAAATTGTTCCCATCTAATCTTTTTATTACAAGCTGATTTCATTTCCATTTTGGAAGTAAAGAAAGCAGAACACAATAGAATATATCTGAAGAGTATCTCAGCGATCCCGTTCTCCACCCAGAACGGCTGAGATGAAACGGTCAGGAAGATGCCGAGGCCGGCAAGGGCGTGAGCTGCCGGGGCTCCTGAGCTCCGCTAGTGATGTGGCCCTGCTGACCTCGCCCCTCGGTAGAGGACAGCTCGCGGGGACATGGTGCCTGGAGTGGAGCTGAGCAGGGCAGTAAGGAGCCCTGGCAGCTGCCTTCACCGGTGTGAGTTGGCGTTGAAGGCGATCAGCCTGATACAGAAAAGCACATGGTGTGCGAGTCCATCTGCATCCGTGGTAGGAACGGACAAGACGCATCGTGCGGTTAAGTCCAGATCAGTGTTGCGGGGGTAGTTAGTGACTCGGCGGGGGTTTGGGGGAGGGCTTCTGGGGTGTGGTGATGGAGTCTCTTGACCAGAACACTGTTGACACTGGTGTGCTCCGTTTGTGGCAGTCCGTTGAGTCGTACATTTGGGGTCCACATGCAGTTTTTTGTAGGTATGTCCCTTTCAGTAGAAACTTAACCAAACACGTGGTGCCCTTGGAAACGCAGAGCTCGTTCCGGGGCTGCCTGTTGAACCACATTTGTTTCTTCAGACAGACTTTGCTGCTCTGACGGAATTTGACATGTGAGGGTTTCTATTGCTGTTGTTTGGCGTTTCCTTGGAAATCTTTGCCTCCTGGGGACTCGAGTTCGCTGTTCGCCCCGTGTGTGCTGGTCGTTGTAGGTCTTACCTCCCCTGGGCGCCCCCCTCGGCTTCGCCCGCCTGTTCTTCCTTGTTGATGGCAGTCAAGTTCAGGATGAAAATCTCCCTCTCCCGGGAGAGAGAATCATCACAAGGGCAGCCCCCAGGTGTTCGGACGCTCTGTTTTAGGCAGAATACATCTGCCCTTCTGCAGGCATCTAGATGGTTCTGGTCCTTTTCTGGTCTCGCCTGCCGTGGGGGCTTTCTCTTCTGTCTGGCATTGTCATTGATGCCGCGTACCCGTGTGTGGAGACGCTTGCTTTCTTTCCTTTTGTTCTCATGCCCATACCCTGTGACCACCTGGTTCACAGATTTCTGCTTGTGCACAATTCCGCTTGAAGTGGAGCGGCTCTCCTCTCTCTGCCTCTTCTCTCGGCTCTTATTCTTCTCAGTACATCTTGACCACGTCCCATTGCCATGTTCAAGTCAAGACCACTCTCTAGGTTGCGCAGGTACACAAGAGAATACTGCTAATGTCCTGTGTTTTTAAGAGTTTATTTCCTTGGCCATGCTGTGCATACGCAGCGGAGTGTGGACTTTGGACACGGGGCAGATTGCTTTTACTCGTTTTTGGGTCATTTTCTCCTGAGCCTTGTGAACACCTCTGTGCACATCCCCTCAGCTCCCGGTGTCCTTAGGGCTGAGCTGGACATTTTCCCCTCTTATTAAGTGCCCTTTAGGTTAGTTCGTAAGTGACACTGCCATCAGCTGTTCACATTTCGTTTCCTCCTTTTTCTTCCTAAAGAAAACTTCCACGACTTCTCCCTGTGGGATGAGATTAAAACAACAGCTCATGCTCTCGAGTCCTTCAGTTTTCTGTGTGGTAGACACCCTCTGGTTTCCATGTGAATTGAGAGGACTGACAGCCCCGCAGTACTTTGAGGAGCACTAGTGGATTCTTGGGTCATACTTGCCCTGTTGTTTTCGTAGGACAGATTACAAGAGCATATGTTAGGCTTTTCCCCTCCAGATTTTCTATATAATAACTTTCGTATGGTTTTCAAGTGTTGGAGACCTAGGCTGTGAATCTGAGCCTGGAACCAATTCCAAGGGGTTGCTTAGTGCTGCGCTAGGTTGCTGGGAGTACCACTAGCCTGAGCAGCCAGTACCCCGACACACCCCCCCCCCCCAATCCCTGGGTGTTCCTGTGGCTTTTCCAGTCAAAGGACTCGGTGTGGGGAATATCATGAAGTATTTGTTCTCTGCTGAAACATTAGCTCCTACTTTGGGACTGACTTGCTTTGTGTTCGTGGTGTCCTTTCTATGCAGTATTTGACACCGTATTTGCTTGCATAGGGGCAAAGTAGGTGCTCAGCAAATGTTGAATGCATGACTGGAGAACTGGACCAAAACCCTGTAGGTCGTGATTAGGGATAAATGGCCTCAGATATAAAATGGATGCTTGTTCCAAAGTCAGTTTGTGGTATCGCGGGGTGAGCCCAGTCTCTGGAAAAACAAAGGTGGCTTTGTGAAGGCCAGAGGACCTTGCTGCGCATGCCAGTGAATGGATGATGGCTTTTAAGATTGCAAAGTAGATGTCTAAAGCCTGAATGTTTTCTGGGAATTTACTCTATTTCCTTTTACTTATTTTATTTTCTAATCTCAAATGTACACATTTGTGCTGAAAAATAAATGCAAAACAAACTCCCCTAATTCCATATGGTGAGGTCCGCACAGTGGCTGTCATCCCAGTCATGGTGGTGGCGCAGGCACTGGCCAGCAGTTTGACAATCCCTGAGGGCCCTTCTCCCAGCGCTGGCAACCCTGCATCCGTTGTCTGAGCCGAAGGGGCCGGAGCCCTGTTCCCTGAACTTCCCGAGCTCTTCTTGGGCTCAGTCAAGGGAAAAGAAAGACTTTTCAAGCCAGTGGCACACGTGAATACCAGACTGGCCTGGGAGACTGGCCTGTCCCAGAGGAACACAGAGGTGATTCCGCTCAGCTTCTGCTAGTGAAGGCAGTCCTCCGGAGAGAAACCCTTGCTGGACGTGGTTTCCCTAGATCAGGAAGGACAGGAGGACGGCACAGTGGGAGCTGAAGAGGACTGCTCCGAGGGTCCGCTGTGCCCCCCTGCCAGCCCAGTGCTCCGGCCACGGGCCAGCATCTTGTGCTTTGCTCCAGCTCACCTTCCTCTGCCTCCTTCCTGTAACTCTTCGTCTAGAACTAAAGGCATATTTTATGTTTAGCTACATTCATTGGATAAAGCGTTGTTTTCCTGTGCTAATTTTTTTAAAAGATTTTATTTATTTATTTGAGAGATTACAAGTAGACAGAGAGACAGGCAGAGAGAGGAAGGGAAGCAGGCTCCCTGCTGAGCAGAGAACCTGATGCGGGGCTCGATCCCAGGACCCTGGGATCATGACCTGAGCCGAAGGCAGAGGCTTTAACCCACTGAGCCACCCAGGCGCCCTTCCTGTGCTAATTTTTAAAGTGAGCAAGTTTTTCTATGCTCTTCTGACAGAGCCCCCCTCCTGTAGGGGTCCTTAGTTATTTTTCTCCTCAGTGTCTTTTCATCATTGTAACTTTAAACATGTTTTGTGAATTTTTTTCCTAATGCTAAGACTTTTTCTTTCTTTTCTTGGTTATGCCTTACAATCTAGTTTTTCAAACTAAGATACGCAGTACACTTTTTTCTATTTGAATAGGATATCGATAACCCCATCAGTGCTCATAACTGCTACTGTGATCATTTTGTAAATGATACTATTTAACATTTAAACACCAAAGCAGTGATCATAATAGTTGTGTCACGCTTGGGATTTACAGTAACAGCTGTTATTTATTGAACTTGTGCTGTTTTTTTTTTTTTTTAACATTTTATTTATTTATTCAAGAGAGAGCATGAGAGGGAGAAGGTCAGAGGGAGAAGCAGACTCCCCTTGGAGCTGGGATCCCCATGTGGGACTCGATCCTGGGACTCTGGGATCATGACATGAGCCAAAGGCAGTTGCCCAACCAATTGAGCCACCCAGGCACCCTGAACTTGTGCTGTTTGCCAGGCACTGTGCTAAACTTTTTGTAAGCATCATCTTACTTAAATGTTCTGGTAATTTTACAAAGTAGATAATAGTTTCCCCATTTTGTGGAAGAGGAATCTGAGGGTGAGATGAAGCTAGTTTCCCAACTAGAAAATGGAAGCCCTGAGATTTGAACCTGAGTCTCTGACTTTGAAGTTCATATGTCTTTAATCACTAGGATTTCTACCTTCTCATTAACATTGATTGTTAGTTGTTGGTTTTTGTTTAATGACTCTGTCAAAGTATAGTTGACATACAATGAACTGCACGTATTCAAAATACAAAGTCTGATCTGTTCTGACATACGTAGCACCTGTCACCATAATCAAGACAATATGCATACCCCTCACTCCCTAAAAGTTCCCTCATGCCCCTTCCTCCTGTTACGTTCTCATCCCCCAGCCACCACTGATCTGCTTTCTTTATGGATTCATTTGTATTTCCGTAAAATTTCACATAAACACGGGTCGTTTGGGTGTCTCTGTTGGTGAAGTGTAACTCTTGATTTCCACTCGGGTTGTGATCCTAGGGTCATGAGATGGAGCCCACATCGAGCTCCACGCTCAGCGCAGAGTCTGCCTGAGATTCTGTCTCCCCTTCTCGCCCTGCCCACCCCCTGCTTGTACTCTGTCTCTCTAAAATAAATAAATCTTTTTAAAGATTTTATTACAGACAGAGATCACAAGTAGGCAGAGAGGCAGGCAGAGAAAGGAGGAAGTAGGCTCCCCGCTGAGCAGAGAGCCCGATGTGGGGCTCGATCCCAGGACCCTGGGATCATGACTTGAGCCAAAGGCAGAGGCTTTAATCCACTGAGCCACCCAGGTGCCCCCAATAAATCTTTTTAAAAATGTTTATGTAAACACAGTCTTACAATACGTTTGAATTCTTTCACTCAACATAACTATTTTGAGATTAACTGACGCTGTTGGCTATATCATTTGTTCATTCCTTTTGTTCCCAGTGAACCAGTACAGCATAGATTATGGGTCCCTTCACCTATCGAGGGGCGTTTAGATGGTCTCCGGTTTAGGGCTGCAACAAAGCTTCTGTGAGTACCTGTGGACATGTGCTTTCATGGGTAAATACCATGAAATACCCAGGGTAATTACCCAGGATTGGAGTGGCTGGTCATGCTGTAGGCATGTGTTTGACTGTTTGAGAAACTTACAGACTGTTTCCAGAGTGGTTGTATTGCTTTCCGTTCTCTCAGTGGCAAACGAGAGAGCTGTGGTCACCTCACATCCTCTCCAGCACTGGTATGGTTGTGTTTTTAATCTTGGCCGTTCTAGTAGGTATATGTGGGGTTTATGGCTTGGTGACTTTCATCGGCAGCACTTTGAAATTGTCTTCTGGCTGGCATTTTTCTGACGAGAAATCTGTTGTTCTTCCTTTTCTTTGTCCTCTGAATAGATGCTTCTCTCCGCCCGGCCCCTCGACCCTGACTTTTAGACTTTTCTCTTTTACTTATTTAAACAATTTGATTCTGGTTTTCCTTGATATACTTTACTTCATTTCTCTGACTTAGGGTTCACTGAGTTCTTCAATTGGTGAGTTCATAGTTTTCATTAAATTTGAAAAATTGCCTGTTACTATGTCTTCAAATATTTCTTCTGTCCTCTTGCCCACCCTCCCACCCCCTGCCCCTGGCTAAGGTCAAATACACATCTCTTTGGCCACTTGAAGTGGTCTCACAGGTTACTGATATTCTGTTCAGTTTTGCTCTGGTTCATTTAAAATCGTGTGTAGTGACATCTCCACATCCACTCATCTCTGTCATGTCTGTTCCACTGTTGTTGCTCTTCCAGATTCCGACCTCACATGTTCAGACTTTGCTCTAGCTTCTCGCTGCCCTTATCTGCTAATTCCATGTCATCTGGGTTTCCTGGGGTGGTTTTGATTGGTTTTTTTTTTTCCTCATTACTGTTCAGATTTTCTTGTTTTTTTTTTTTTTTTTTTTTTTTACACGTTAGGTGTTTTTCTTTTTTCTTTCTTTCTTTTTCGAGTATAGTCGGCACACACAGTGTTACATGTTTGGTGCTTTTTATTTAATGCCAGGCATTATTGATGTTAGATTTTGTATTCTTATAAGTGTCTTTGAGCTTTTTTCTGGGATATTGTGAAGTTACTTGGAAATGGCTTAGCTTTTTTAGGCCTCGCTTTTAAACTTTGCTAGGTGGGACAAAGCAGCATGAAATCTGCAGGTACTTTCTTCCTACCACTTGGGTAAGAGCATTTGGGGTATGCTACCCAGGGCCCCTTTGTGCATTTTATTTCTCTCTGCCCATGGGACCAGGCACTATTCCTGCCCTCTGTGAGAGCCAGTGATCCTTTTCAGGGATTTTTTTCCCCCCAAGCCACAGGTGGTTTACTCATACTAATGCCTTGATCAGTGTTCAGGTGGAGATTCGAGGGGGACCACCTTTGGTAGGTGTTTAGAGTTCTCTCTTTCAGCTCTCCTCTCTGTACTCTCTGCTTTGGATCACAGCCAACAGTTTCCTCCCTGGACACACAGCAGTGTGTCCACGATTCTCTACGTGAGCTCCCTCCCTACCGTGGCTTGGGGCAACTAAAGGGTGTGCCTCTCTCTTAACAGCCAGAGATTTCTGTCCTTCATTGCCTCCTGTCAGTGTCTTAAACTGTGTGGTTGTGTACCTGTCTCTGTATGTGTGTATTTTAAATGTTTCAGGTAAGTTAGGTAAATCTCATGTCTATAACTCTATTCTCAAGTAGATTTTTCAAATTGCTTAAATGATTTTAAATGCATGAAAACAGTGGGGCTCATTGGCCCATTGCAGTGCAGTGTTCTGGGGTCTGGTGAGAAACCTGGCTTGCGACCGAGGTTAGAAGGGCTTCTGCCTGCTCTCGGTATGTGTTGCGTGCCTCCTTGGCTCTGTTATGTGTAAACTCGATAGGAGTGAATCTACTCAGTCAGCATGAGAGCTGACACCTGTAATTCCCTTGTACTTTGCGGTGTCAGGTTCATATTTATGTGTTTCACTTAGTCTTTTTTTAGAACATCCTACCTACTCACATTTTTGCATCTTTTAAAAATCTGTTTCTTTTAATGGAAAGCATGGCTTTTGCTAACAAAGGAATTGACGGTATTGATTTTTCTTTTTTAGAGATAGACAGTACGTGTGAGGGTGGGGGCAGGCAGAGGAAAAGGGACAGAGGGAATCTTAAGCAGGCTCCACACTCAGCGTGGAGCCCCATGTGGGGCTCGATCTCACAACTGTGAGGTGATGACCTGAGCCAAAGTCAGGAGTCAGATACTTAACTGACTGCACCACGCAGGCATGCTGACAGCATTGATTTTTTGACATGAAATTTAAAAGCCAGATGCTCTTGTGATTACAGAATAATTTGTCTATCAGATTTATCATTAGTATGACCACTGAAAACTATTTCCAACTCTTGTAATTAAGATATTCAAAGTCTGTGTTCTTTAATATAAAAATAAAATGTAGTAAGGGTTAAAATTTTTAGAACATGTAAGAAGGCATAAGGAAAGAGAACATTTAAAACTACCTATAGTATCATACCTATAGTATCATACCTATAGTATCATATCTGGAGATAACTATTATTAATAATCTGGTGTACTTCCTTTTAGATATATTTTTTTCAATTATTTTTCTATTTTACATTTTAGTGGAAGACTTATGACCCTGCATTTTCCCAGCTGGAAATCTGGTTCCGATTCGTCTTCGTGGTGCTCACCTTCATTGTCACTGTAAGTCCCATTTGCCTGACAGACCACATCAAAATCCTAACAAGGGCTGAGTTAATTTATGAATTAGGGTTATCACAGTGTGAACCATGGAAGGAAACTGTAAAAGACTCGTAACTATGGAGAACAGACAGGGTTACTGGATGGAAGGCAGGAGGGAAGATGGCTGAATGGGCGATGGGCATTAAGGAGGGCACGTGCTGGGACGAGCACTGGGTGTTGTATGTAAGTGACGAATCACTAATTTCTACTCCTGAAACCAATTTTACACCATATGTTAACTAACCCGAATTTAAGTTAAAATAAAAAAGTGTGAACCACACAGGAGATTTATCTGAACTCCATGATGCTCCATCCAGTGGGCCGACCTGATATGACCCAATATTCCGAATGTCCGCTAAGACGCTGTGGTGCGGAAAGAGTGTGTGGTATCTGCTCATAAGGACCTCTGTGTGGTGTCCTAGTGAGGACAGACCCCTGGCTTTTAAGTAAATGCTCATCAGGGTGCAGTGACAGTGCCACTTCACCTGCCTTGTTTGAACGACCTTCTTTTTATGATACAGCACACGCTTGGGTTTTTTGCATTTGGAAAATTGTACCAGACCTTTTGGTCTCTGGGCTTTTTCAGGAAGAAGGCCTCAGATGAGTGGGTTTGGAAGTAGGAGCTTTTGGCTCCTTTGGGGTCTGAGTTCAGTGTTTGCAAGCACCCTGTGACTTTGGGGAAAATACTTACCCTTGGAGTACAAGCGATTCCCACAGAGGCCCAGTCAGTGAAGATGGGAATTTGAAACTGGAGGAAGAACGTCAGGACCGACACACATACGGGGGAGGGAAAGGGGGCTTTTGGTGGTACTTTGCGCCATCTGAAGGGCGATGTCCCACCCCTCAGCTGCTTGCCCCTTGCTGACGCGGAGGGTGTGCCATGCAGGAGCTATGTCCCCTCTTTGCAGTGGGGGCCACTCCAGTTGCCACCCAAGCAAGGATAGCTTAGTGCTTCACAGTCCGACTGTACACAGAAGGACATAGGCTCGTTGGGGACAGACGTGTGAGGAAAGTGCCGGTTGGTGGAGACATGGGACCTGCCTGTAGATGAGGGGGTAGGACACAGCCACTGGCAGACCCTGGACTCTGCCAAGAGCTGGAGATCGTGGTCCCAGCCACTCCCAGGGCTTTCCCTGATGAACTTGCTGAAGCTGAGTGGAGAGCTGCTGATTGTGTTTGCTCAGCAGGAATCCTTGCTGTTTCTTGAAGCATCTCTGTTGTCTGAGGGGCTGCTGCCACACTCTGGGGCCCAAAGGGTGGGCACCCAGGGCACGATGTTCTTAAATAAGAGAACTGAGCCCGAGCCTCAGAGCCTGGGAGAAATGGCCCGTCAGCCCAGGAAGTCCAAATTCCCTAGGAAATCATTGGCTTATGTTAGATTACAGAAAAAAACAAAACAAAAAACTCAGGGTCTTTTACACAAACTGTGTACTGTTTTAAAGTACTTTAAAGACACTCCCATGGCTCAACACAGCTTCTTCAGGGAGGTGTTTGTTCAGGGAGCCCTGGTGCCCTCCTTAGAAGCTGGTGCCATCTGTAGATGTCGCCTGGGTGGGGGCGTGTGGCCTGCCACAGGGAGGTCCTCTGTGTGGCTGTGTGGGGCCCACCTGATGGAAGTAGCCTGTCCTGGGGGGATCTAGGGTGGGCAGGGCGTTATGGCCAGTGTCTCCCCCGCCTGCTCCTGCCCCTCGGAGAACAGCTTGTGCCATTGTATCCGTAGCTCCTTGCCAGTGATTCACATCTTACCTTAGTCTCAGTCAGTGCAGCAAGGGGTTAACTCGGGTTTGGCTGACCCTCACTCAGGGAAGACTTCACGTGATGCGTGATACCGTGATAGCGAGACTGAGCAAGGCGGAAGCAAACACAGTAACTTGAGTTCCTGATTCGGTTTGCAGTGTCTGTTTGCACATTCCCTCCGGAAGTTTTCCATGCGGGACTGGGGGATGGAGCAGAAGTGGATGTCCATCCTCTTGCCTCTGCTGCTGCTTTACAATGGTAGGTGCCCATTTGTATTTCGGAGCTTTCCCCCTTTAAAGCTTGAAGCTGGAAGGCGTCCCGGAGCCGCTCTGGCCGCCGAGGAGCCGCTGGAGGAACAGGTAGCAGCGCCTGCAGAGCGCGAGCTGTGCTGCCCCGGGACACAGCGGATGCCTGGCGGCTCTCACCAGTAAGCGATTGGTTCGGTGGTTAAATCCTGGAAGGGCTGCAGACGCAGCTGTCTTGGAACTTGGCTGGAGGCAGCCGGCACTGCCGTCTGTGCCTCTTCCGCTGCTTCAGAAACGTTTGCTTGCAGAGCCCCGGCACCGGGATTCCTGGGCCTGTGGGGCAGAGCGGCTGGCGGGAGCAGCCGGCGCTCTGTAGTGATCACTGGGGCAATCTGTTCGCTGGCTTTTTGGTTTTTTGAAAAACAAAACAGCCTTTAGTTCACTACCTCTCTTTGGCTCTGACTGAGGAGAAGGCGATGGTGAGTTCTGCCCTCGCCGAGAGGACAGGTGCCCTGTGCTGGGCGGGGTGAGCCCGCCCCCATCAGGCCCTTCCGTCTGTGCCTTCCAGATCCGTTCTTCCCGCTCTCCTTTCTGGTGAACAGCTGGTTTCCAGGCATGCTGGACGACCTCTTCCAGTCCGTGTTCCTCTGTGCCTTGCTGCTCTTCTGGCTGTGTGTGTATCACGGGGTCCGCGTCCAGGTGAGCCTCTGCCCTCGGCCCTGCCAGAGGGGGTCAGAGACCCCGTCCTTCTGGTCCACGCTCTGGTGACAGCCCTTACGGGCAACCTCTCCTTGAGACTCTGTCTTCAGCCTCCGTCAGCAGAAGAATGCATGCTGTGAAGAAATGATTGGAGCGTCTGTGATCTAGTGTGGTCTACCAGGGGTTAATGGTTTGCTAGAATTACTAACTTATTTCTTACTTTTTTTTTTTTTTATTTTTAGGGAGAAAGGAAGTGTTTGACTTTCTATTTGCCTAAATTCTTCATTGTTGGACTATTGTGGTTGGCTTCTGTCACACTGGGAATATGGCAGACGTGAGTAATTTTGTTATGTGTGAAGCCTCAGGCATGGAAAGCATTTGACAAAGGTGGACAGATCCGAAGTCTCAGTGTATTTTGTGAACCCATCTGGAAGGGAATCTGTCACCAGGGTGACTTGATAGCGTGACTTGAACTGAGGATTCATTTCAGCCTGACTGGCATATAGAAAACACAGTTCTAGTCCCGGCTGGAAAATGATAAAGACCACGCACGTTGTTTTAGATTTCTCCTTCAGAGTGGCAAAGATATCATTGCCTGTAGGAATGGGACTCCGGGGTCCTGGCTCGCCCTCCCCCCAGAAGCTTTAGTTTCTCCCTGCGCTTGCATCCGTGAACTCCCCTCCCTGCTTCAGCTTCCTGGGCTTATGGTAACTAGTGGTTTTGTCCTGTGAAATGGGGCCACCGCAGAAGCCTCACGTGGTCACAGCTCGATGCACCTGAGTAGGAGTTTCTGCAGAAACGAGTTCCGTTCCAGGGTTATGGTTTTGGCCCTTGGCACATTGGACTCCACGGCCCAGTAATGACAGCACTCAGCCCGCCTTGTCTCCTTGCCCTGTCCCTGCCTCCTCAGCTACCCGGCTTCCCTTTAAAATGAGTTGCATGGACATCAGCACTGACTTTTATAGCTTTCTTTGTGTGCTTGTCTATTCCCAGCGCCCATACGTGCCATTGAAAAGGTGTCGGAGAACAGTTCTTGACATCGCGGGAGAGATAGTATAGGGACTTTTTGTAACAGAAAATACTGTAGCTTCACAGCATAGACAACTGCGGGCAGTTTAGTAGTGCCGGATGCATTTCCAATGTGAAATTTAGGATTACTTTTTAAAAATCTTACTGTTGGTTAGCAAGTAGTTTATGTTAATAAGATTTATTTGTTTGTTTATTTATTTGTCATCTTGATACCCAACATAGGGCTTGAACTCACGACCCTGAGATGAAGAGTTGCACATACTACCCACTGAGCCAGCCAGGCACCTCTGTTAAAAGATTATTGTAAAAAGCCAAATGAAAGTATACAATGAAAAGTAAGCTAATTATTGATCTATGATTTTTCATAATATTGTATTTTCAGAGTTAATGAATTACATGATCCAATGTACCAGTATCGAGTTGACACAGGAAATTTTCAGGTAAGGATTATTAATGATGCCTGAGACTTTTTTTTTTTAATGCTATTTTTAAAAATTCCTGAATTTTGTAACTTAAATTGTGCTGCTGACATGAGCTTGCTAACTGGCTAGGAGAGACTATAGAATGTTCATGGGTGCAAAATTTGGAAAAATGTGTGAGTAGGATGAAAAATAGCTTTTAAAAACAAAGTGGTCAGGGCACCTGGGTGACTCAGTCAGTTAAGTGTCTGCCTTCAGCTCAGGTCATGCTTGAGGTCCTGGGATCGAGCCCCCATCAGGCTTCCTGCTCAGCAGGGAGTCTACTTCTCCCTCTGCCTCTGCAGACCTCCCTGCTTGTCTCTGAAGGAAAAAAATTTTATTTATTTGAGAGAGAGAGAGAGAGAATGAGAGCGAAAAGGTGTGGGGGGCGGGGAAGGGCCGAGAGACAGGGAGAAGCAGACTTCCCACTGAGCAGGGAGTCTGAGGCGGGGCTCCATCCTGGGACTCCAAGATCATGACCTGAGCCTAAGGCAGATGCTGAACTGACAGCCACCCAGGTGCCCCAACAGATAAAATCTTAAACAAAAAAAGTTTGAAAGACTGTTTGGTAGAAATTGCCCTTGCTTGGAAGGCGGTTGTCTGGTGTGAAACAAGCATTCTTCACCTAATACGTCTTTTTGCTAAATGTCCAGACTAGTTTCCCAGGACTAAAGGTAATATTTGTTTATAAATACTAAAACTCTTTTTAAAAGGAGGTGGTCTTGGGGCACCTGAGTGGCACAGCTGGTTAAGCATCCAGCTCTTGGTTTCAGCTTAGGTCATGATCCCGGGGTCCTGGGATTGAGCCCCACATCTGTAGGGCTCCCTGCTCAGCAGGGAGTCTGTCTGTCCCTCTCCCTCTGACCCTTCCCCCCCCACACACACTCCTGGTGTCACTGGCTAT
The DNA here is from genome assembly GCF_963455335.1 of Martes martes. NCBI lineage: Eukaryota > Metazoa > Chordata > Mammalia > Carnivora > Mustelidae > Martes > Martes martes. Next base: position 8,958,424 of record NC_137893.1, on the reverse strand, counting down.
CTCTCAAACAAATAAATAAAAAATCTTTAAAAAAAAATGCTCGCTCCCATTCCTTGGTTTATGGTTGTGTCAGATTTTAGGACCATTGGAGAGCAATTAAGCAAACGTTTTTGTTCATTTAATTCTCTCAAGTCGAGAAAGGTTTCCAAGCGAATGAGTGGAGTGGCCAGGCTGGCTTGTGTGGGCCTGCAGGCCCGGCAGCCACAGGGCCCAGCACTCTGGGTGATGCTGTGCTCTCACCAGTTTAGAATACTTTGTACTTTCGAAAAAGGGGTCCAGTGTCTTTATTTGACATAGAGGTCTGCAAATGGCAGTCAGCTCTGAGCGTGGCTTTCCCTCGAGTCTCCAGGTTTCTCGACATCCCTTGGCATCTCACAGGGCAGTGCCTCCTGGGCACAGCTGGTTGCTGAGCCCAGGTGTGGATGTGTGAGGGACCGGGGGTCAGAGGGAGCCCTGGGAGGTGTCTAGGAGGCATGCTTCCAGCAGGACAATCCCAGAGGCACAGAGTTGAGTCCCGAGTTTAGGTGACGTCCAACATTTCTCTGGACACTTTGCAGAACTTTCATGAAGTGGTAGAATATGTGGTTCTTTACGGGACTGGCCTCTGAGAAAGAGGGAGGTTTAGTGAATGATGGTATCTTGAAAGATGTGTCCCTTATGTTGAGACGACACATGTCAGAGCAAGTAGTATGAGCACCTGATTCTTAACCAGGTTGCAGCAGGGGAGTGCCGGTGGCCTTTCCATCCCGTTATTTAGAAGTCTGAGGCGTTCTGAAGGTTGCTCAGTGTATGCCTTATGAGCAGTGTGCCATGGTCTTGGTCCTCAAAGCATATAGGACCTTGTGAGGGAGAAAATGCTGAGCAGAAAGTACAGAGCTGCGTGCAGTGTCCTGCCAGCTGTGTCCTTATGGACAGTGGGCCCGAGTTACTGGGGGGCAGAGGGGTCTTTATTTGTGTTTTGTTCTTTCCTAGCCTTATAATGCTTTAATAAGTTTTTTGGGGGCAGGGGTATGCCTGGAGCTGGAGAGGAGGGGAGGCATGCTGGGCCCGGGAAGGGAGGTGCTGTTGCAGACTTGGGTGGGGCCACAGGCAGAGGAAGCCATGCAGGAGACGTGGGTCAGGGCAGGCTCAGAAAACTGGACACCCCTGGCAGGCTTGCGGCCATGTGTGTGAGGGGCTGGTCCAGTCCCCTCATTTTTCATGTGAGGAAACTGAGGGCAGTCAAGGGTCTTGTCTGAGGTCACATGGGGCCAGTGCCTGGGCCAGTGCACCAGCTCCCTGGACAGCCTGTGGGTCAAACCTGTGCTCCTGGGCACCCCCCCCCCGCCCACCCGCCCCGAGTCCTCTGTTTTCCCTCTGCAGAAAGGGTACTACTGCGGTCCCTCCTAAGGGTACTACTGCGATACTACTGTGCGGGTGGAACTGACCGGGAACAAGAAGCCCTTGGCCGGCACTCGGAGGGACTTGAGCAAGGCAGCTGTCACCGTGGTTATGGTCACCTCTCCCCTTCTCAGTCAGTGGCCTGTGCCTGTTACCAGAGACCTCCAGAAAACTGAAAAAAGCTAAGACCCGCCCCTGGTGTACCAAGCACCTGCCACATCCCAGGCCCTGTGCCAGGAGCTTTCCGTGCGTCATGGAAGGAGCTTGGATTCCGGCTCACGTGACCAGCAAGGGCTGGGGCTGTCCCTGGGGGAGCCACCTGTGCTCACAGACAGGATGAGAGGCCGAGTCTAGAGAAGCAAGTCGCAGTGGTGGGAACATGTCTGTTACGGAGTGACCTTCAGGATTCTGAGCTCCTGTTAAAAATGTTCGGCTCCCCCGCTTGGGGGTGTTGGGAGGAGCAGCAGTGCTGAGCCCCTGTTCTTATTCAGTTGCCCATCTTGTGTGGTTCTAGGGAATGAAGATTTTCTTCATGGTCGTGGCAGCTGTGTATGTTTTATACCTTCTGTTCTTGATAGTGCGGGCCTGTTCTGAGCTACGTCACATGCCTTATGTAGGTGAGTGCCCCATGACGAACGGACCGAGGTGAGGAGGGCCAGGAGTCGACCTCACACGATGGGAGGAGTGGCTGGAGTCCACCCAGCAAGAGGCCTGACCTGGATGGGGACCTGTCCCACACCCTCATGCTGGGGGCACCAGTGCCTTTGGTCCCTGGGGAGCCACAACAGGGCCGAATGGGTAACTCAGACAGTGCCTCAGGCCAGAACTGGAGGGAGGCCTGTGGGGTGGAGGGGCCCTGGGGCCCTGGGTGCCAGTGTGGCTATTGGAGCTTCCTGGATCCTTCCAGAATTGTACCCTGTGGAGGATGTGGCCGGGGCCGTTTTCCTCGTCCTGGGTCAGGGCAACTCACCTGATCTCCTACGTTCCTCTCCGCCAATCTGTTACAACCAAATAACAATGGCCACGGTCTCTCTGGGGACCCTCCTTGACTTTGGGGAGGGACAGCATTTCTTCTGGGCTTCAGGTGCACACAGGCTTAAAGTCCAGAGGGAGGAGGGGTTTTGTTCAGGAGGCTTTGTTTATTTTTGTCTTTATGTTTAAGCTCCCAGAGATGAGAGTGGAATTTACTTCCCAAGTGATTTAATGGGGTATTTGTTTCTTTTTCAGATCTCAGGTTAAAATTTTTGACTGCATTGACTTTTGTAGTGCTCGTCATTAGGTAAGAAGACTTTATTTCTTGAAAGAAGCAAAACAGCGCATTTGTATTTTCCTGTCATGAATATCTTTTTTCCCCTTTTACAGAGTTCATTTTAGGGCTTTTCCAGCCAGATCTGTTCATTAGGTCAGGGGGCCCCTTGCACAGGGCGGACCCTGAGTGTCCGTGGGAGAGCTCATGTCGTGCTGTAAGCGCCGCAGGGACTGCGGGGACTGGGCCCCCCGGGCCTGCGCTGCTGGCGCTCCTCCTCGTTCTGCGGGCACCGCGTAGCTGGGGCAGCCATGGCCCAGTGCGGGGTCAAGAACTAGAACAGCACGCGTGTGTGCTTGGCAGCTGGCATCCTTTTGGTGCTCCGGGGGGGGGAGGACTGTGCTTTCGAATTTGGTACCGTGGGGGTCCTTGAACTGCAGCGCGGTGGCCCCGGGGCAGGGGACACTTCGGCGGGAGGCTATGGAGGCTGAGGCCCCGGTGACGACGTTTCTGTGAACACATACCTGATCGTTGTTGGGTTGGTAGTGGTTTGTCACCTTCTGCTAAAATCCAAGTCCAGAGAGAAGAAAATCTAGTCACTTGCCTTTCTCTGAGGTTTGAGGCAAGTAAATGGCTGCCAGCCCTCTTCCTGGGCAGGAGCCGCAGGAGGCTCTGAGAGGTCAGCTTTGCAGGGCTGCTCCAGGGTTCCCGGCTGCCTGAGCTGTGGCCTCCCGTGGGCACGCGTGTCCCTTCCCCTGCGGGTCGTGCTCATCGCTCACTGCCCGAATTCAGTGTGGACTTGCTTCATTCAGCATCTGCACTCGCCTGGAAACAGCAGTGCATGTGCGCGCAGTCAGCCCTTCCTCAGCACCTGGCGCGCAGGCCGGCTCTGCTTCCCACACGCGCTCCCTCGTGTGCCCTCACACCCTTTCACACATACACAGCCCCCCTCACACACACACCCCTACACACCCTCTCATGCCCCCTCACACTCTCAACACACCTCTTGACAACACTCACACCCCCTCATACTCATGCTCTCACACCGCCTCACACACGCACACCCCACACACTCCCTCTCGCCCCTCACGCTGCCTCACACACACTCACACCCTTCTTCATAACACTCCCACAGCCCCTCATATGCTCTCACAGCCCCTCACACTCACACACAGTCTCTCTCTCACACAGACACACGCACACACTCTTCACGTCCCCTCGCACGTCCTCACCCTCGCGCGGTCGGAATCCACAGGCCGGGAGTGGGAGACCCATAGCGGCCTCCGTAGAGTCCGAGAGGTCGTTCTGCCTTTGCGGTCGTTCTTATGCGACTTCAGGGGCCTCATTCCTTTGTCCACGAGCGTCCGGAGTGTCTGCTCCGGTCCCCGGGCCGCAGGCTCCTCCCCGTCACGGGGAGTACGTTCCGATGGAGGAAGGCGGTGACACACAAGCAGATGAACAGCCCAAGTCCTGCAGTGGAAAGAGGTGTGACAGGGCAGGAGTGGAGGGGACGCCTCTCGGAGGAGGGGACGCTTGGCCTGGGGCCTGGCGGGGGAGCCCTGCAGACATGGGGACGGCAGGGGACTCGCTGAGTCAGGAGGAGCGGCAGTGTCCCCGGAGGAGAGACAGTGAAGGGAGGCCCGTCCGCGGAGGGGCGAGCTCAGGCCCTGCCGGCCCAGCAGGGAGCCAGCCCGGGAGGGGAAGAGCTCCGACTTGCGTTTTTGTGTTCGCGGTCGGGCTGGCTCCTCGCGGACAGCGGAGCACGGGGAGGGGCATGAGCGCAGGTGCCGGTTGGGAGGCCGCGGAGTCGTTCCGGGCAGAGCCGCGTCGGCTGCGGAGCTCCGCGCCCTCAGACCCTTCTGTCATCACGGGTCCCGCAGGCAGGTGTCTGCGCAGACGCGCGGCGCATCCTCGCGTGAGGGTGGCTGAGCCCGCGGAGGGACACGTGGCCGGGGGGAGGCAGACTTTCCTCAGGGCCTCGTCATTTGTGGTTGGGGTTGGTCTTGGAAATGAGGTCTAAGGCGGAAGCGAGGAGAACATGCCGATGGATGCTCCGAGGCCCCGGTGCGGGGACATGGTCTGTGGCACGATTCGCTGCCTCGGCCCCAGCAGCGGCCCCAACGCCGGGTCTGAGGCCCAACAGCCGGGGCGGGGGTGGTGCGGCGCGTGGGCGCGCACGGGTGCGTCTGCGCGCGCGGGTCCGTGCGCAAATGGTCGCGAAGGGACCGTGCGCACGGGGAGGATGGGACGAGTTCTGGGAGCTCCTGCCATGTCCTCGCCTGTGTTTACTTATTGTCCCTTCCCCTTGTTCCAGCATCGTCATCCTGTACTTAAGGTTTGGAGCGCAAGTACTGCAAGACAATTTCGTAGCCGAACTGTCCGCGCACTACCAGAACTATATCCTTCCCACCGGAGCCTTCAGGCTTCGCGCGCCGCGCACGGGGTGCCCGCGGGCCGCGCTCGGGCTCGGCAGGGCGACTCGGTCCCGAGGGAGTCACGCTCCCCAGCTGCTCTCGCTGCCACCCTGCTCTCCTGTCCCTGGGGATTCTTCAGGAACCCAAGCTCCGTGCGGAGCCTCGCGGCAGTCCGAGGTGCCTCTTCTCCCCACAGCACTGAGGGGAGGCGGAGCCCGATTTGAGAGTCCTCCCTCCCCATCACCCAGATGTGTCCAGCTGCAGTATCCACGGGTTGTGGCGATGAGGGCAGTTTAAACCTGTGTCCCCAGGAAGGACTCATAAGATAGCAGGACGCCCTTTGGGTTCCTACGTGTGCCTGAGGCCCGCGGGGCGGCTTGTCTCCGCACTGAACTCCTCCGGCGCTTGGCCGTGGACGGCCTCGCCACGCCCCCTTTCAGCGATGGTGTCCATCAGGGGGCGCTTTAGAGTTACTCCCTTACAGCTTAGCTTCTTTCTTGGGGGCCCTTCCATGCTTAGAATTAATGCAAGATTTTTCAAATTTTAGTGGCTGGATTTGACACTAACCTATTAGCAGCTTCTCAAAGGGGTCTGTTCCACTGAGAAGACGAAGAACGACTGGTTGGAGAGACCGGTCCCGGCCTTCACTTCAGTCTTGATTTACCCACTTGCGCGCTCGGCCCTCCTGCCCTTTGTGCGTAACTTGATCACATCAGGTCCTGCCACCTTCAGGGTTTCCACCCATAGAAAAGAGCGCGGTGCACCTGTTACTTACAGATGACCTTGAAAGGCTACGGTGACCTTCGGCTGTGGGCTTGCCCTGTGGCATCCTGCTGTCTGGGTCCTCGCTGGTGGTGAGCGCTGGAAAGGACTGCTGGTGGTGGAGGGGGCAGCCAGATGGAAAGCAGAGACCCCAGCTGAAATGTCCAAATACGGGGTGTCCGGGCGCTGCTCATTTCCCTTGACCAGTATCACCAGCTGAATTCTTATCTTTCTATGGCCTGTTGAACTTTTACCTCTACACTTTGGCCTTTGTGTATTCTCCGTCGAAGAACGCCCTGTACGGTGAGTCACCCCGCGGCCGCAGTGCTGGGCCGCATCGCCCTGGCGGAGGGGCGAGGTAGGCGGCCGAGGGGGCCCAGTCGTGGTTAGAACCCGGCCCGGGCTGCGTCGCTAGGGCCCAGGACGGGAGCAGAGGTTCCGGTAGAGGGGCCCGGCGCACAGGCATGTCCCTCAGCCGTGTGACGCCAAGTCTGTCGAGTGCTAGCGCCGTGGCCGTTCAGGGAAAGCCAGACTGTGAGGCAGACGTCCTGGAGCTTGGGCAGCGAGGTGGCGTTTCCGACCCACCACCCGGCTTCCATGTTGTGTGAGTTCCCGAAGCGCCTTCGTGAGAACGTGTCCCTCGAGCCTCGCGGCCGCTCCGCGGTACGGGCGCGGTTAGGCCCTGCTGAGAGGAGGAGCCTGGACGGCGGGGCTCCCGCCCTTCCCAGGGGTGGGAGGAACCGGGCGGGCGCCGCTGGTCTCCGGGGTGTTTTCTGCCCCCGCGACCCCCGCGGACTCCGGAGAAGTAGCGGGCTCGAGGCTGCCATTCACAGGCTCCTCCTGGAGCGTCTCGCCTCGGGGCGCTTCCCCGGCTCGGTCTGCCCAGCAGCCTGCTAGGTCCGAGGCTGCCCCCGGCTTGCACGTGAGAAACGGGCTCGGGAGGCGAGATTTGTTCGGGTCCCACAGATAATAAACGGTGGAAGCTGGGATTGGACTCCCGCTCTTTTTTTTTTTTTTTTAATTTTTTTTTTAAGATTTTATTTATTTGACAGAGATCTCAAGTAGGTGGAGAGGCAGGCAGAGAGAGAGAGAGAGAGGAGGAAGCAGGCTCCCTGCTGAGCAGAGAGCCTGATGCGGGGCTCCATCCCAGGACCCTGGGATCATGACCCGAGCCAAAGGCAGAGGCTTTAACCCACTGAGCCACCCAGGCGCCCCTGGACTCCCGCTCTTTTGGGCTCCTGTCCTTTCCCTGTAGCAGCCCCCCCCCCCCGGGCTAATCACTTAAAGATGCTTCTGTTGGCTTCCAGAGTCCCAGCTGAAAGACAACCCTGCGTTCTCCATGCTGAACGACTCGGACGATGACGTGATCTACGGGTAAGCCACCGCCTCCCGAGCATTCGGCCTGCTCTCGTGCCTTGACTGAACAGGCCGCCGGTCGTTCTAAAATGATTTTCAAGGCTTTATGATGTTTCTTTCACCTGGGCGTGTCCTGCGAGCCCATGGTTCTGACTCGACTCAGTGGTATTCCCTCTTCCGGGACAGTTAGCACGGGCGGGCGGTGACCACGGGAGGACCTGTCCTTCCTGGGGGGGGGGGGGGGGGCGGGGCTTGCTGGGGGGCGAGGGGCGGGCGGGAGCCGTGGGCGATAGATATGGGGAGCGCGGGGCTGTGAAGCACCTTCTTGCCGGAATGGCACCTCAGTGTGGAAGAGAAGAACAGAGGAGGAGCCATCAAAAGCCGAATGGCATCAAGGGTCTCTTCTGTGACAGGAGTGACTATGAAGAAATGCCCCTGCAGAACGGCCAGGCCATCCGGGCGCAGTACAAGGAGGGCTCCGAGAGCGACTGAGCCCCAGCCGCTGGAGGCCCGACGCTTTCCCGAGGCGCTGCTTCCCGGCCTTCCCCGCTCCGGCTGGCCTTTGGGCTTGTCTCGTAAGCAGAGATTTCCTGGTCCTTATCTGTTTATGTATTTTTGAAAGGAAAACCAAAACCAAGGAGAAATGTAAACATTGGGCCAAATTTATTTAGATTGGCTGCATTTGGGAAGAGAGGTGCTGATAAATGTAAACAGCCAAATCCTTTTTCAAAGATTTCAGATGAGAAGGAGTTCATTTTTAGTGGTGAGGAGGTAATTATTCCTGTTTTTAGTAGAGTTTTTTTTTTTTTTTTTGATAATCTGCTAATTCCAAGTCCATGGAAAGAAAGCCCTTATGAATGCGGTCCTCAGCATGGTTCTCCTCTTTCTTCCCCGTCCTGTACCAGTTTCAGCCCTTTAAGCTCTAAGGGAAGCCTATTTCTGTGCCTGTCTCAGGAGGGCAGAGCTTCCCCATCGAGTGCTCTGGGTAACCAAGCGTCCCAGGTGACGAGTAACTCCCGTCTCTGGTGTGAAATGCCTGAGTAATGGCTCATGAGGGAAGTGGTGGGCGAGCAGGTTCTAGTCTTGCACCATCACCACCGGGCAGAGCTCGGCTCGTGGGGCTCGGAGGAGCACTGGCTGAGATTCCTAAGGAAAGGGTAAGATAACCGACAAGTGCCAGCTCCAGGGAAGAGGTCTTGCTGCCATAGTTTTCCAAGAGACTGTGTACACGCGTGTGCATGTGAGCGGGAACGTGCACGAATGTGAACGGTTGTCACTGTGGCTGGGATGGGGAAGAGGGTATCCGCTACAGTTCCCGTAAGCTGTCATTTCTACGACTCCTTTAGAGAGAACACCCCATGGAATGATAATTTTTGGTGAAAGCTAAACAAAGGATTGATATGTTTTAGACTCTTTACTGTGAAAAAGTTTTTCAGTTTCACATTTGAAGCCTAGATGAAAGGAAGTAAAACATTTTCGGTGACTCATGGCAGCACATCCCTGGGTAGAAGGTCACTTGCTGGGAAGCACGCCCCGCCCTCCAGCGGCCAGGGAAGAGGAGGGCCTGCTCTCAAAGAGGAAAGTTGTCTCCAGCTGTTCAGTCTGTGGCATCATAGAAGGCCCTGGAGAGCTGCCAGTTCCTTTACGTCAAAGACTGAGTATAAGTCCGGTATAGAGATCTCCTTTCCCTTTCCTCTGAAATAATGTCTCTCTTGAACCGTTGACGTACGGTCACGGCTAAGCCCCCGATGGACGGCGTCGGGGCAGACACAGCGGGTAGGAGAGGATCGCGCCGCTCCGCAAGCAGGACCTGCGTTGTTTCCATCTATGCATTAACTCTCAATTGCTCAAAATTGGATTCCACTTTAGGTAAGATTGGGCCCTTCTAGAGGTTCATGAGAGACTTTTCAGTACGACTTCACATCTCTCTGTTTAGTTTGAACTTTAGTGATAACATACCTTTAATATGGATTCCATTTGTTTTCAAAACCTTGTAAATATAAAAAAGTTTGAATTAAAACAACTGTTATTGCAAGGGTAATTCAAGTTTACATGGTTTTTACATTTTCAATGGTGTGATGACTTTTTTGATTCTGAGTACTCCAAGGTACTGGAAAAGTTTTTTCTTTTACCAAATTTTTTCAACTTCTACTAAGTATAATTTAATGTAAATTGATGAAAACTTGTGCTAATTAATGTATTCTAATATGTGATATAGTTTACAAGTTATAATTATTATTAAATGTCCATAATTTGGAATGCTGTTATTTATCAGTAAATGTAAACTATTTGAGGCATTTAGCCATACACATTAGAACTTTTTAACACCTGTCTGCGTCCTGTAGTATAATTATATTATAAATTGATGACTGATACCTTCATACTTGATTCTTCATGGCATCAAGTCACTGAAATGAAAATATGGGAGTGTTTATTTACTTTTTGTAACTAAGTTGGAAACAAAAAAATGATAAAAGGAAGTACATAAGGGGAAAATGATTCTTGTTAAATCATGCATTTTCAGTAGTCTCCGGTGTATCATATGTATCAACATATTACGTACTCCATGTAAAAATTTGCTTAAAGTATACAGCATTTAGCATGTAGTATATATGCCGTAGGTATTAGGTTGAAACACTAAAGTCTGCCAGAAACTTTAGACAGTAGCAAGAAAATTGTTTTGTTTTTTCTTGGAGAGTATCAGTTTTGCAAACTTCAGTTGTAAATTCAAAGGGCTGACTTTAGTTCTTCCATGGTAATGGCTTGAATAACATCATCTTTGGGATAATTTTTTACACTGGTCCAGTCTAGGGGAACCTGGAAGATGACCGTATGTATTCAGCTTCCCTAGGGAGAGCATCATTATCCGTGTGGGTAATAGGTCTGCTTGATTTATTATTAAATCATTACAGCAGTGAAGTGATGCAGTTTTCTCTCTCTTAAGCCCCATTTGAAAGGCTAGAGAAGGGGATATATAAAATATATTCAAGGTTTGTAAGATTGTTCCTGTACATAATTAGATTGCAGTAAAAGTTTAGATACATTACGTAAACCCAGCCCACTAAATGGGCAGGTTACAAGACAACTGTCACCAGCCTCAAGCATTCCATGAACTACTTACTGAAGGTGCAGTTGTGTTAAGTCGGTCACAGTATGGTCAGTGACTTATTTCCTGGAATCCTCCTCCCAGGGAAAACCATGGAAGCTCAGAGACACGATGGTGAAAAGGGACATCTAGTGAGTACGAGTTAAGTCACTAAAGAATATTTATGTATTTTGAGGACTTTAGAAACCAATTGCCTTAGAGGTTAGACTTTTGGGGGAAAAAAGCTACACATCTTTTCCCCAGGCCCAAGGGAAGTCGCTTTAGTCTGTGACATCTTGTTACCCTGTTCATGTTGACTTGACATGTTTTAGATATACTGGTAACTATGATACCACACAGTGAAACAGAATTTTCTGCTACTGAAAACTGCCTTTTTACAAAAAGACTGTACATATTTGTAAAATAAAAACTTGAAGTTCAAAGGGAAAGCTAGAACTCTGTTAACAGATCCTAGAACTGTCCATGAGCACAGGAACCCCTGACGACAGAACGATCATTGTATTCAATCAAAAGTGAATAAATGTTTATTTATGGCAAACTTACACTTGGGAATGGCTTGATTGTGAAACTTCCTTTCTGGTAAATGTTAATGAACTTTACATACTCAGTCCTTTCTTACGGCATTTATTTGCTCCTGCGTGCGTTCATTTGGCCATTCAGGCATGAGAGCTTTAAGGCCAAAAGTAGAACTTTCTTGATTTCAGCAAGTGGACACAAAGCATGTCTTTATTCCTGTGTGAACGTGGCCCGTGGATGAGCACTGAAGGTGAGGTCACAGACTGGGGCTTGGGGCCCACCTCCCTCCTTAGATAACACCTTTCAGTCCATCAGATAGCCTCCCAGCGTGGTTTCTGTGTAACACTGATTTAGAAATAAGGGCCTAATTGTGAACACAAAATGAATGACGGTGAAAACATGTGGGAGGCCCTGCAGCACTAGCACATTTCTGGAGGACTGCAGCTGACGAGGGGAGGAGGCTGGGGCAGAAGCTGGCGCGCCACCGCCCGGGCAGCGCGTGCGGCCGGAAGCCCCGGCCGCAGCGGGGACCAGCTGGCCGGCTCCCGGAAGCCGCAGGACCCTGCACCCGCGGGTCCACGCAGCACACCCTGCAATCGACAGGACCGACACAGATCGTAACTTTTCCTTTTTGTTTTTGCAGTTTCCCAGTGAAGTCTGAAGAATTCATTTGTGGTATCATTTAGACTCTGAAGAAAAACACAAACTTCAAAGTGGAATAATTTATTCTTCTAACCAAAGTACAAAGTATGGAAAATTAGTATATCTGAGAGAAAGTTTCAAACTAGCAGATTTCAGTTTTTAGCACCTTTGAAAAGAAATATTCAGAGTTAAGAGAGTGGCAGCAGAGGCCTGAGCACCCAGGATGACAGTCCTCGGACTTGGCTATGCCGTTCACAGAACAGGGCAGTCACCTGGCTGTCCTCCACACCGTGAGCGCCACGAGAGAGAGGAGGAGGAAGATGCTGGCCGGAGCCCGCGGCCGTGGGGAGAGGCGGCGCGCGCAGGCACAGGCGGAGGCCCGGCGAGCCTCAGATGGACAGCCCGAAGGCGCTGACGATGCAGTACATGGTCTTGTTCTCCCACCGCACGGTGCAGCTGCCTGCGGGGAGAAGGCACACAGCTCAGCCCAGGGAGCCCGGGGTGCGCCACCCCGACCTCTCACACTTCTGCACGGCCCGCGCACAGAGAAGGCCGCTCAGCCTGGGCTGTCTGCAAGGTGTCGGCAGGGGACTGTGGTAGGCATGCATCCCAAGACCGGAAACATCCAAGTACGTGTTTCAGAAAACCCTGCCTGGAAAACTCTAGGTCTCAGCGGGGTGGAGGCCACGCAGCCTCAGGGAGAGGCCCAGGACAAGCGTTCACCGAGCGAAGGGGAGACCGTACCGTCCGTAGAGCTGTCCCAGAAGCAGGAACTGGCCGTGTGCAGCCCCGCTCCGTTCTTCTGCATAATCACACAGGTCACTTCAATGAAAACAAATGTTTGTTAGAGAAATCTACTTAGCCACACACCTTTCTCTCGTTCTACTCTCAGCATTCGGACATGGATCCCGTGGTAGGTGTCCACGGAACAGCCACTGGGGCAGACTGGCCCTGTGACAGTGGCACGCCACAGCCTGCCCCCGCCCTACCCCCGTGCCTGCTCTCCAAGCGTCTGGTGTGAAGTGCTGGGAGGTCCCGTAACGGGCGCCCTGCAACTGTTCCAGCCGCCCGCCAGGCCCGCCGGGGGTCACGCGCACGGCACGGGGACCTGCCCGTACTGCTGCGCACGTGCTCTGAGGTCACACGCCGCTGCGCCTCTCTTCTGCCACCAGTCCCGCCTCTCAGCAGTGCTTCGAGAACCCCCACAGTATGTACGAGAGGCAGAGGTACGTTACCGATGTACTTAAATGGCTTTCCCAGCTTGGTGAGTTGGCTTAAAGTTTGTTCTACTACGTTTGTGGTCCATTGATTGACTTTGCTGTGCTGGTAGGCATTGCCACCGATCGCGCTCTCTATAGCCTGGAACACAGAGCAGAGGTCACTGTTAGCAGAAGACGCCCAGCACCCTGTGGCTGGTACCGGAGTTCCTCACCCGAAGACTGTGGAAACATCATCTGCATAAAACGTGAGCAAAAGCCATGAGCGCCCCTTCACAAATACACCTTTGTTTAACAGCGTCCTCATTCATTAAGTGTTTTTCTTGTTTTTTTTTGTTTTTTTTTTTTTTAAGATCTTATTTATTTGACAGAGAGACAGTGAGAGAGGGAACACAAATGGGAAATGGGAGAGGGAGAAGCAGACTTCCCCTGAGCAGGGAGCCCGATGTGGGGCTCAATCCCAGGGCCCTGGGATCATGACCTGAGCTGAAGGCAGATGATTAACAACTAAGCCATCCAGGCACAGTTAATAATAAGTTAAAACTTAAGTTTTATATCATTTTCTAAAATCCACACTTATATAGATCTGTCAAATTTTAAAAACATGTTGACTGAATTTACGGTCGACTGTTGTAGTTGGTACCTGGAGATAATCTTTTTTTCCTACTGAGGCTAGAAAATATTCTCCTTTGCCCATTCCTTTCTTAAAAGTATAGCAGACAGAAAAATCCTTACTGGTTGTACAACTGACAACATACAAACCTACCCAAATAATCGTGTCTTCCAAAATACTTCCTTTATCCCGCATTTTCTGGCGATGTTAATACGTAAGTGTACTTTTCAGATAATAAAAAACGAGCCCTATATATTTACAAAAATTATTTTAAGCTTATGATGAATTTTTCTGTTTGAAATTGTCTTTCCATCCTGCATCCTGGAGAGGGTTCAGAGTTTACTCAGGAATACGTACGGCTGGTTGCCCCTACTCTTGCTCAAGTTTGTAGTTAGGCTATTACCACTTTATGATTTTCTGGGCCTCTTTATGCTGATGCCAGTGTGCCTGCCTCTAACTAAGTGGCTTTCTTCTCTACCCCTTTTCTAGCTAGAAACCAGAAACCTGAATTCTGATGACAATTATGACCTAAAATCATTTGGGGAAGGCCCAGTTCTGTCCTCAGACATGCAGAGAAAAACAGTCTTGGGGTCTGAGTTGTACACACTCGAGATGGATTAGGGTCTACTGTCTGGGACAAAAGCTCAGTGATCTTGCTTTTGAGGAACAAAGAGCTACCTATAATCACACCCTGATTTCTACCCATTTATCCTGGGACTCTGAGCAGTCACATTAAACACACCTCGTTTAGCTTCTGGCCTTCCCCTGCACCCCCCACCCATTATCATAGCTTCTTCTCATCCTCTGACATGTTCTGCCCCCTTCCCAACTCGGGATAAAATGAGGTTGTGGGGACATAGGTGCTCCTCGTTTAAAAGGACACGGTTATTACTAGATCTGGATATTGGTCAAAGAAGTTGGGGGGGTGGTGAAGAAGAGGGGGGCATCGCTCAAGCTGAGCCTCTAACTTTGGCAGCTCTCTCCACATACACTTGGAATTCACTGTTTTTCAGGGAGGGAGGAAAATTGCCCTCCAATTTTGGACTCACCCAAATTTATTACTGCACAATCCTTAAAAGAGCTCAAGGGAACAATTAACCTATTGCCAGGGGCGAAAAAGCTGTTGACACAGTGACCACGTGAGAGTACCACAGCAATGTTACTTTATGCCACCGTGGAGACTGTGAAGAGTCTATGTTCAACTGCACTTGTTGCCTGGCAACTGAGTCAAAGACAATGCTGAAAACAAGTGAGATCACAGGGGACCTGACAGCAAGCCATCCCCACTTCTCACAGTTCGACTGCGGCTCCAGCACCTTCTTGCTACCCACGCCCTGCCCCTTGTTCTGTAAGAAACACCGTGTGCAAAAACAAAAGCAAACCGTTACAGATCCTGAACAACTAGAAAATCACCTGTGCTGGCGAATAATGCATATGGTAGAACAAAATCATTTTGCTTTTTGGTGTTGGTCACAAAAACAGGTTGCGGTTCTTCATCACTCTGGCATTAGATAATAATCTGCATTAGAGTCAATTCCAAATTACACACATACTCTCAGTTGGCACTTTAAACTTCGATCATCTAATGGCTTTCCTCTGGCTGATGGCTTCAGTCTGTGCTCCATTTACACAGGAAGAGAAGGGACTAATAAGGAAAATCGTACTGGCCTCATTCCCGCCGCCCCAGGCCTCTGCACTACTCCAGGCCCATCTGCTTCATTCCAGTCCCTCAAACACACCATCCACAGTCTCGCCACAGGGTCTGTGCACGTGCACACACTTCCTGGAATGTCTGCCCCTCTTTTTGCGGAGTTAACACGACTCCTGCTCATTCTCCAGATTGTAGCTGTGAATATACCAGGTGAGTCAGATCCCTCACAGCACCATGTACAGTGGCACACGATACACACAGGGAATCCACGTTTACATTTTCCAGTGTGAGGATTTGGTAAGTGCCTGCCTGGGCCCGCCCTGTACTGTAAACCCCTTGATAGTCAGTCCCTAATGCCCCCTTGATACGTATTTTTCCAATGAATGATGAACAAATACCCTATTTTGTCTTCCACTGCTATCATGTAAGGGAGGTACCATGGTGAAAAATGATGAAGTAGGTAGTTCAGGAATATAAGACAAACGGGTAAGCCCCACCTGGATCATCAGGTCGTAAGTAACTGGAAGTTAATCAGTTTTTTATATTCACTGTTTATTCGACACCAGAAACATTTACTTGCATACCATGACCATGAGTCTTTTATGTTAAAAGGTTACAGATTCAAGTCTTAGTAACATTCAATAATAATGCTAATATATTACTTTTCCTGTCTGGTTTAAAATATATAATTTTCATAATATGGGAGTAATTCTTATCTACATATTCACTGAAGTAAAAACTGTTATTTGAAATGCCAAAACACATAGGCTCAGTTGAAACAATTCCAAGATAGTATTTAGAACACATTATTTTCACTCATAAAGCCATTAATCAACATTTTAAAAATAAGCATTCTTCCTCTTACCTCTTTTACAATGTTGCTCACTTCATCAACGACAAAAGCAGTCTGTAAGCAAGAAAATTAGTTAAGTTTGATGGCTTTAAAAGATCGGTTTCCACTGCACTGATTAATGCAATGTCAGGTAATGAACACAATTTAGAAATGAGGACTTAGAAAGAACCAAACTAAATTTCTCATTTTACCAAGAGACTCAGAAATGCCGAGTGGCTCTTTGAGGATCACAGAGCCGGTGAGGGGCCATCAGGAGTCTAGAGTATGTATATAACTTAAAGGGTTTTGGTTTGTTTTAATCATGCCATGGACCAAAAGGCTGACCTGAATTTAGATTCAATCTCTCTCTCCATTTCAACTGGCTGAATAGGATCATTAACAAACCAGAAGTTTAACGAGTTCCTTGACTTCTGTTTTAATTAGCTGACACCTTTCCTGATGTAAACTGATTAGGAGGTTTGAAACTTAAAGACGTTTTGTTTTGTTTTTATTCACAGTTAGTGATAAAGTATACAATGATAATACTACTTCCCCAGAATTATGTGTCCTTTTTAATGCTGTCCTACTTCAGGACAACACTGGCTGCTGGCACAGCTGTTCTCCACCAGTGCCTCAGGATGAGCAGGGAGGTGGGCTGCCACCAGTAATCTAATGGCGGGAGCTTAAAGATGGTTTTCTTTTTACACAGGGTACATTTGAATGGGCACAAGGTTCTGAGTGCTGCGAACAGTACGTAGCTCTGGACATTCCTTCTGGAGGGCAGCCCCAAGCCCTCAGTTATTGTGAATCCTGGTGGAATAAAGTCAGAATGCCCTGCTTCTGGCAGTGAGCTATCCTGCCTGCTGGATGCTGACCACCAGGGCCCGGTCCACACCATGCCTTTTCTTTCCATAGGATCGAGAGCAGACCGCCTGAAGCCCTCTCACTTGCTGTACTCACAGGCTGGCATGCCTGGAGACAAAGCCAACTCACCAAATGAATGAAAATTTGCAGTATCTTACAGATCAAATGATTTCTTGAGATTTAAAGGATCCTTCCAAGGACTTGCGTGATACTAAACCATACAGAAATGTCCCTGTGTAACTAGCCACGTGGCTAAACTAGGAAAAAGGTTGAAGGGCATTTCAGTGGACTTTTAGTGGAAAAGTGGAGTTGTACAGAATCCCCTGGGCAGTTTCAGCTTCTATAAGAAATAAGAACAATGAATTGAGAGTAGTCTTACAAAGGTCCAGGTATGTACATGAAGTCAGAGGCTACGCAGAAAAGGCTAGTTCAGAAGAGAGTGGCGTGGATTAGCAAATACCTAAGGCACCCCTACTAGAAAAAAGTCAAGGTCTCATCCTCCTAAGGGCCTAGGGCTTTATCTCCTGTAAACAGACACTCTGTTCAGCCCTTCAATTCACAGATCTGCAAGTGAGATCTGGAATAATGAAGTCCCTTAGCCACCCCATTTGGTGGGAGCCAGAATTAGAATAACAGTATTAAGAGATTTCTCTTACATAAGTTTTATGGCTATTCCTATAATACAAGCTATTTTCCTATATTAGTTAGTTTATGGAGAAAAAGCTTTTCCTTTGCTAGATGCTCCTGAACCATGTCTTCTCATAATGACCCATTGGTTGTTCACAGCAAACACTGATACCGCACGACCATTAGTGTGGTACTTAGGAAACTCAGATCAAAACTGAAGCTCTAGCATCAGTCCTTAAGTCTTAGATGTTTTCTTTCCCCTCCAAACATTCCTGCTTACACTGTTTCAAAAATGGTAAAATATCAAACCTTACCAACTTCACCTATAGCTTTTATTTTTGACAGTCTGCATAATATGTAGGACTCAACTTATTTCAATTTCAACGAGAATTATTACTTAGAACAAAACGGGCAACTATTTTTCTATAATAGCCCCCATCAGCTATACTCCCTGGATGCGTGTTAAACTGAAGGAAAGCACACCGTTAGAATAAATGTCTGCTGCTTGGCAAGTAATTGTGTGCTTTACCCTGCCTCTTCATTGAGGCAATGAGAGATTGTCTTTCCCCCACAAACAGGAGCTCTCACACTGACATCTCAAACTCAAATTGAAAATGAAACTTAAGTGATGGCAGCCGTGGTGGGTGTAAGCACCGAACTGAAGAACAAGGTTCGGGCCGGCAGACAAAGGCAGGCTCTCCTACAGTACACTTCTGCATCTCACACAGCCTGAGACCTGAAAGATGCGACTGCATTTGCGTGTCACGCGTGCATGTCACTCTGGAGTCTTGCGTTAAAACATCAGCAGACGCACATGCGGCCTACAGTCTTCCCCACCCGCAGACGCGGAGCACCTAGTCCAGGGTGGGGGTCTGCACCGCCGAATAAAGGGAGGGAGTGATAGCTGTCTCCCGGCGGCCCCGGCTGCGTGGAGCAGGGTCCGGAGGGGCAGCAGGGCGGCGGGAGAGGAGCGGATCGGGGGCGTGGCGGGCCGGCACGGAGCCAGGTTCCGGGGGCCGCGGGTCGGGGGTGTGGCAGGTCCGCGCGGAGCCCGGACTCGCGGGGCAGCGGGTGTGGGGCGGAGGAGTGCCGGGCCGGCGCTGGGCCAGGTTCGGGTGGCGGCTGGCCGAGGGGGTGCAGCAGGTCGGGGGCGTGGCAGGCCCGCGTGGAACCAGGCTCGGGACCCGGCGGGGCCAGGGGCGCGGCCGGCACCGGCTGGCTCGGGACAGGGGGCGGGCAGGGGGCGCCAGGGACGGGAGAGGCCCCGCCCCAGGAAGAAATCCCAAGGCTGCGGCACCCCTCCCGGAAGAACGACGGGGCGCACGCCGCCGTGCGGGGAGCCCCTGCCCAGCCCCGAGCTCCGCCCCGGAGCCCGGCGCCGACGCCCCGAGCAGGCCGGGCCGGGGGGTCACCGCGCAGCGCTGTGGAGGGCGCCAGTACCGCCAGTCCGCCCCGGAGACTGCCGCCGCCCACGTCCGGACGCGGCCTGGAAGCCCACACACGCCCTTGGCTGTCGCCGCCCACTTACGCCGGGCGTTCTCGGCCTTCACCCTTCCAGTCCCCGACCCGGCGGTTACCTCCTCCGCAGCCTGGTAGTCTTCCATCTTCCCTCCTGCGCGTCGCCTCCGCCTTCCTGAGTAGCGCGCACCGCGCAGGCGCGCTCAGGCTCCGCCCTTCGACCTCCCGCCCCGCCCCGCGCCCCCCCTACCCCGCTCCGGACCCGCCCCGCTCTAGGGCCCCTCCCACGGCCGAGGAGCGGGGCTGGGGACTCGGGATCCGACCCTCCTCGGGTCCTCCCTCACCCACCCCACCCCCACTGGTTTCCGTGGGAACCCGCTCAGTATCCCGGCGGCTCACAGGACCGCAGCAACTAAAACAAAGCAAAGGTGCAAAAGCCGTTCTCCTGTCCGGCCGTTCCCTCCAGCGTGTACTGTGTGGATTAATGTGAACATTCAAATGGGTTCAGACATCTATTAACAAATGGTAAAGGGATTTCTGAATATGATGAGCCGCGTGAGAAATTGCTTTCATTCTTCCTGGAGATCCAGGATTAAGAAACTTTAGCTCTGAACGAAACCTTCCTTTGCGGAGGTAAATTTTCTATGTAAGTGAGTTTTTTTTTTTTCTTTAACGACCATTAAAAAAACATTCTGGGTGGAAAAATTTTTAAATTAATTTATTTAATAAACATATAATGTATTTTTATCCCCAGGGGTACAGGTCTGTGAATCGCCAGGTTGACACACTTCACAGCACTCATCATAGCCCATACCCTCCCCAATGTCCATTTCCCCACCACCCTCTCCCGTCCCCCCTCCCCCCAGCAACCCTCAGTCTGTTTTTTGAGATCGAGTCTTTTATAGTTTGTCTCCCTCCCAATCCCATCTTTTCATTTTTTCTTTTCCTACCTCCCCCCAACCCCCCCACATTGCATCTTGGGTGGAAATTTTTTGTAAAATGGTGCACAGTTCCTGGTGGCTTTAAGCAAACTGAGCTAAACAGACACTTGGATACAGGGGTCACTCAGCAAATTAGTAATTGTACAGCCCTTGAACAAGAAGGGCTGGACTATGGGCACCTGTTTGCATGTACTCTGAGGCTAAGATCTTTGCCTTTGGGGGCTGCTTTTTCTGGTTTTACTATGTCCTGGAAATCAAACTGTCACTTCTTACCACTCCAAAGCCCAGTTGCTAAAATTGACTTCCCAACCCCCCCAGGAAGGGCTGACCACAGGCCCTTGAGATGTGGTAGAATTAAGCTACAGAGCTCATTTTCAATTCATCAGAAACCCTTGCTTCTACCCTCTTAATCTAAGTTCCATGAAGGCAGAAGCCATTTTGTTTGCTGATGTGTCCCCCCCACCCCCACCCCTTCAGTTGTGCCTGGCACACGTAGGTGTATAATTAAAATTGAATGAATGAATGATTTCCCCAAAGGTGTCAGTTCTGCCTCAAGGCCACCTGCAGAGAGCTGGCCAGGGGAGGAAGACCCCACCCCCCGCCTCCAGAGGGCAGGTGAGCGGGGGCGCAGTGGGAGAGACAGACACGACGCTGCTCTGCCTGGAGCACTTGACCTAAGCGACCATTCTGAACTGTGTTTTCCTTTTCAGTTTTGTCCGGCTTCAACTCACCTGTTTCAGGGTTTAGAGCCTTGTGCCTCACATGTGATTCTAATTCTGACATTTCTTTGTCCTGGCTTCTGACCTTCCCGGGTTCACCTGAGATCCCATTTTAGGTATCTTTCTCCCCCTGCGGCACCACGCCCGGGAGCCAAAAGGGTCTTTTCACCATCTTCCGGTGTTCTCGGGCCACTCTGCGGTGACCCTGGAGGCCCACTAGGTAAGCGTCTCAGAATTGTGTGCAAAGTCAGAGTGAGCAGGTTCCGAGGGACAGTCTGCATTTGAATGTCGTGAGGTTCGGGACATTGTTTAGCAATGGCTCCACCGCCTTTTAGGGGTGAATAGTGCGTCAGTATTGCATAGATTCCGTGTGGTGCCTGAAACTCACCAGCACGTGCATAAATCAACAGAAAACACATAAATGTGAATTTTAAAAAAATGTTACATGACGTTAGCTTCTGTGCATTGGGTGCTGCTCTCCAATTTTAACTGTCAAAGAACATTCATCAAATGATCGTGGCATATGGCCTAGTGAGTCTGCCCCTAGAAATGGAGAAATTGGTCTGTTCATCTTGCGAAGTGTTTGTCCACTTGTTCTCCACACGTGCACGTAACACTCACTTGGTTTAAGCCTCTGAGCTGGACCTGAGGCTACAGAGTTGACTGAGCTATGATCTCTCTGGCAAATTTTTTAAAAATGAACTTTCTGCGAACAGGGGGCCTTGAATTCTCTGGGTTCAGGGATGGAGTGCTTGGAAAACTGCAGCGTTATGGTGGGCTGTTCTGCCTAATGGTTGGACACTCTGTAGGGTTAAGGGATTTATAATCACCAGGGCGTTTGGCAGTCCACTAGCTGCCATTTCCAGCGCGCGCAGTCCGCCGAGAATGAACGTCCATCCCAAGTACTCAAGTGCGCACACACCGACTCCTAGCTGCTCATCGGTCTCTGGAAGTCAGCCACGTTTTAGAAAAATGTTTAGTTTCTGCACAGTAAGTCGGTAGAATGAATCTCTGGTTTGTTGTTCGAGGTGCAGGTGAGCCGTAGGTTGGCAGGTGTTGTGCGCTTTCTCCCTTCAAATCAAATCTCTTAAATGCAAACTCTTTAAAATAAGGATTGGCGTTGCCAGTGCGTTGGTTTAGCAAGTGTGGGCCACTCGTCACAGCCGTGTCACCTGAGAAAAGAGTATCACCAGGCACAGATGGGTCTCGCGGGGTTGTCTGTCACCTGCGGCCCCTCATCATCCGGATCCAGTCTTGTGGACGTTCACGTTTTTCTGCCTTTTCCTGTGCCCATGAGCCTCAGATGTACCATGGAGTCACGACAATAAAAAGTTGACAATAGTAAGAATAATTCAGCAGCAAAGATGGCAATGCCGAACACTCGGGCCTGAGGAATTCAGTGCTGTAACGGAAAAGAAAGTAAACGTGTGGCCGACTCCTATCTGAAGTGAGAGTCCGCTGCTATGAAATTACATGGGAACCGGATTGCCTAGGATATGCCAATCCTTAGATCTGCTATGAGCTGGGAAGCGCCGGCGGATGGGACTGCAGATGGGACTGCGATCCCTCCTTGCCGCCTGGAAATGGCAGTCCCTCTTCCTCCTGACCCTGGCTACCTCCGCCCCATCCCTGAGACCCCAAGTGCCCAAGATCCAGCAACTAACGCATAACTTAGGCACAGCAGCGGCCTCCAGCTGGCATTTCTTCATGACTGGTTGATCTTTAAAAAATATTTATTTGATAGAGAGAGAGAGGGAGGGAGAACATGAGCATGGGAGAAAGGCAGAGGGAGAGGGAGAAGCAGGGAGCAGGGAGCCCAACGTGGGGCTCAATTCCAGGACCCTGGGATCATCACCTGAGCTGAAGGCAGACGTTTAGCCAACTGAGCCACCCAGGCACCCCGACTTTTATGCTATAGTAGGTGTGAAATAGTTGCTCAGTTCTGTGTATAAGAAAAGTATGCTAGATTGGTCAGCATAGGCTGAGTTAGCCGCAAAAACAAATGGCCCTTGACTCCTGGGGGTTGATAACAACAAAGTTGTATTTGTCCCTCATACAGCATGACCATCGGGTGTCTGCTATGGCTCCGTCCCATGTCTTCTCCATGCCAGAATCGTGGAGGGAGGAGGATGAGACAGGGAACAGTGGCCCGTGTGCTGGCTAGGAGGCACTGCTCGTAACAGGCAGGGGTCACCTCTGCTCACATTTTGTCATCCAGAACAAGTCTCTTAACCAGCTGGAGTTTACAGGTAGGAACATGTAAGGAAAAAGAGAGCTGCAGCCCGGCACACGGGGCATTCAGAAGGTTTCCCTTGGTGGTCAATCACATTCACTCTCTTTGCCGACTCCTGACCGCTCACCCGTTCTGGGGCTCTCTCCTTCCACTGCTGCTCTGGTCTAATCCCCAGGTTGGCCCTGTGTCACCTCTCTTGAGTTGCAGATGGGATCTAATTGATACCCATTCAATTACAACACCCATCTTTTTTTCTTTTAAAGATTTTATTTTTAAGTCATCTCTGTACCCAATGTGGGGCTCAAACTCACAACCCCGAGATCAAGAGTTGCCTGTTCCATGGGGCACCTGGGTGGCTCAGTGGGTTAAAGCCTCTGTCTTCGGCTCAGGTCATGATCTCAGGGTCCTGGGATCGAGCCCTGCATCAGGCTCTTTGCTCAGCGGGGAGCTTGCTTCCCTTCCTCTCTCTGCCTGCCTCTCTGCCTACTCATGATCTCTGTCTGTCAAATAAATAAATAAAATCCTAAAAAAAAAAAAAAAAAGTTGCCTGTTCCACCAACTGAGCCAACTGAGCCATCCAGTGCCCCTCCATACCCATCTTCCAACCCTTCCCTGCTGTCCACTGTAGCCTGAGGCCTTAGGCCCGTGGTCTCCAAACTTCTTTAATTTTGCTGCTTAACAGGAACAATTTTTGAGCGTGTATCCCAAAATTATGCGCACTTCCATTGTGATACGTTCAACTATGAATCCATTTATTAAGCTTTCATTAAGTTTAAGTTTTAGCTTCTTAAAAAATAAGTCTAAATGGAAGTTCTGCTATTTTCTTACTATATCCTCCTCAAATTTTTATTTTGAAGTCCTAGCCCCCAGTACCTCAGAATGTGACACTCTGTGTTTGGAAATAAGGCATTATTTGGAGATGGGGTCTTTAAATAGACAATTAAGTTAAAATGAGTTCATGTGGGGGGGCCCTAATCCAGTAGGACTGCCTCCCAGACAGCACAGAGAGATCTTGTGAAGACAGAGAAGACGGCCATTCACAGGCCAAGGACAGAGGCTTCCAGAAAGAAACAATCCTCTGGACACCTTGATCTTGAACTTCTAGACTCCAGAATTATGAGGAAATGAATTTCTGTGGTTTAAGCCACACAGTGTTACGGTATTTGCTCCAGGAGCTCTAGCTAAGTAATACACCTGCTTTGGAAATTATTATCATAGGGTTCCCTCATTCTAGAAGCATTTCCTTCCAAATATTCCTAAATGGATTCACTTAGTATCTTAGACTGCAAATAATACTATGACTACTAAATAGTTTTTATGTATCAAAGATCTTCTTGGACTGGGGGTCCCCAACCATAGTCACTCTGGCAATGCCTGATGTGCATAATAAATGTCTGTGAATGAAAGGAATGAACTCAAAAAATGAGGCGAGAAACTTGTGACCCTCACCGGGAAATGACTCTGAAAGGCCACATGGTTTGCTCAAGGTCACTCTGCTCTGTCTTACCCCAAAGCTTGCCCTCTTAATTCACTCCCGCCTCTCGTCAGAGCCCACTACCCCCCTCCTGCCCACCTCTTCTCTTCTGCTGGTGGAATGCACCATGTCAGGTCAACATTCCCAGGGCACAGAAGAATGAGATTCCAGAACTGAAGAGCCAGAGGAATGAGCCAAGTGAACCTCACTCACAGTTGAGGAAAGCCAGGCCCAGAAGTGTTCAGAGAGATCTGGTGACTCCCAAGGCGACACACTGCACCTTATCTTTGGTCGTCATCAGACTTGCCTGAATCATTCTCTCCATTCGAGTTCACACTAGCTCACCCTCAAAAGTGAGTCTGAGACCCTTAAAAGAGCCCAGTAAGAAAGTGGAAACACAAGTCCAGAGAGTGGGAGAAGCTCTATGTAGTGTAAATATCTGACAGAGGACTCTAATCCTACATATATAAAGAACTTCTATAAGTCAATAACAGAAAGATAAGCCAATAGTAAAACAGAAGACTTGAACAGGCCCTGCATTGAAGCAGATACCCACTTCACCAATAAGCATATAAAATATGCTCAAATTGCTCAGCTACCCTAAATATCAGGGGAATGAAATCAAACCATAATGTCATACCAACACACACTGACCAGAATGGATCAACTAAGAAAGGCAAATAATATTAAGTGCCGGGGAGATGTGGAGCAACCGGAACTCGTTTCTGGTAACCACTTGGGGAGAATGTTTGGCAGCTTCTACTCACGTGGAGCATATGCTAACAATTCCATTTCTAGGCACAGAGCCAACAGAAACACGGACGAGTATTCACCCAGACACCACAGAAGAATGCTCGTGACTGCACCATCCATACTAGCCCACACGATGAATCACGCAAATGCCCATCAATAAATAATACGGTAGAGAAACTTTGTATAAATCCATACCATATGCCACCATAAGAATGAACAAACTACATGTGAAACCGCTTAAAAACCTAAAGTTGGACAAAAATCAAAATGGGGGCGCTAACGTTTCAGCAAAGCTCGATTTTAAAGTAACCTTTCCCTCTCTGCTGCAAACCTGCCCTCCTCCCTTCTTAGCCTTTTATTTCAGGAACCCAGGACCAGCCTAAAGACATGACAAAGGAAAAATTCCTGTCCAAATCCGCTAGCTCCTGTGTTTCCCTATAAAACCCCCAAGCCCCTTCCTCCGGGCGGGCTGGCCCCCTTTGCCCCGCAGAGGAACAAAGCTATTGTTCCTCTTTATTCCCAACTCTGTCTTGATGTTATATTTTGGCTCCAAAGCATGGAGGTTGGTTTGGGGTCAGCATGTGCAATGGTGTGGTTGGGTCTCATAAGCAGGCTGGCCTCAAAGCCAGACCCCAAAGAGTTAACATGATATACGTTCATTTACACAAAGTACCAAAAGGGGACAATGAATCAATGGTGTCAGAGGTCAGGACAACCATCATCTTCGGGGGAGGGGGTGGGGGAGGTGGTAACTGGAAGGGCGGATGCCGGGGTTTCCGGGGTGCTGTTATAATTCTATCACTTGGTAGGGGTGTGTTCACCTTGGGAAGACTGAACAATCTTGTGCTTACAACTCGTATCCCATTTTCCATGCATCTATACTTCAGCGACAGGTACCCCCTTCCCCCCACCCCCAAAGTTAATGCCAGGCTTGTTATTCTCCAGCTCACAGCTGTTCTTCAAAATACAGTCATTCACACTTGAGGTCAGTGTGAAACCCCCTGCAGACGGGAACACGTTTGAATCTTCGAAGGTTCTAGTCTCTCTTGAGGTTTCCTTGGGGGGAGTGAAACGTTTCAGGGTTTCAGGAGCGTCAGCTTCGTCTGTCCTCCTGCTGAAGACCTAAACCGCTGGTGTGCAAGAGCCCCTGGGTGTGGCTTCAGGTGGCTTCGCTTGCCGGGGTCCCGGGTGATGTGGGGACAGCCACAGATGCCCCGGGGCGGGCCCGGGGGTGCACCGCTTCGCTCCGGCCTGACAGGAAGGAAAGAGAAATGCGTCAGTTGTTCCAACGTGAAGAAAAATTAACTTCCTTCTCTCCAGGACGGGCGCCCCTGTCTCTTCTCTCGAAGCAGATGCCAAGGTAGGAGAACATCGGAGTCCAGCCATCCGGGTGGGTTGTTCCGAGGGCGAGGCGGGTAGAGATGACAGTGATTGTGACTTCTCCTAAGTTAACGACATTGAGAGGGTGGGAGACAAAACCAGAGATAAGTTAGAGGATGACTTGTAATTTATTGAATAGCATACGTTTAAAATGTAGGGTAACCATCTAAAGGGAATGGAGAAAGTCCTTGAGATTTAGTTAGAAACCAAGCCAAACCAAAAGCACACTATCTAAGTCACAGGGTGTGAATTTTTTTTTAAGGAGGTGTATGTTTCAATGGTATTTATATTGTATTTGTACTGCGTGTATTGCATTTGTTTGCTTTCTTCTGTGGCTTGTAAATTCGTGTACATAGAGTTTATTACCGTTCTGTTCTGAATCTACTTCATAAATTCAGATTGTTTCGACCACCAATAATTTCTAGTTTGGACATGGAACATAAATATACTTTTAAAATTTTTTTTAAAAAGTGAATTAGTTGGGGTCTAATTTAAATTTCTTTTGGTTGAGCTTCTTTAACCCGCAAATGCATTTCTTGGCAAGAGGAGAGTTTATGAGAGAAAAATACATACTAGATAGTGAGGATCTACTACGAAGTTAGACTCCGTGTCAGAAAACGATTACTCAGCCAAGATAGTGGGACATTCTAATTTCTTAGCTTTTCTGCCTGAATAAAGCATAAGGCTTTGAGGTTTAACAGCCCTAAATTGGAGTGTGATTTTCCGTAAATGACTTAAGCCCTCCAAGCCTCACCCTCCTCATCTGGAAAATGGGCGTACGTGCTTCACAATGTTGTAATGAAGATGGAGGTCATGTAGGCAGAGTACTTGTCAGACTGGCCCAGAGTAAGTGTTAAATAAACCGTTGCTTTCGGTCCAACAACAAGGCTCACAATTAGGATGAGTAGGATCCTAACAATGTAATCATCTTAATTCTCATTTCCTTATGCTTCCATAAGAAGAGGTCGTGTGTTTAACTTGGATTCAAAACTGCAAGTTTGTGGGGAGGTTTTCGGTGGCGAGCGGAAGCTCATCCCCCTTTCTCCTGTGTCGGGTAGGATTCGGGTCTTCTAGATTTCTAGATTTCCCCATCCACGCAATTTCACATATTAAGGACTTGATGTTTATACAACTCGTGGAGACTTTTAAGGGAACAAATACGATGTCAGGCACGGGGCCTTGGACGTGCCGTGCAAGCCGGGGAGGCTGACGCTTGAGCCTCACTGGCTTCCTGGAAAAGCCACCTCTGATTAAGTGACAACAGAGACAAAGAATTGATAGACACGCATCTGGCCTCCCCTGGCGGAGGCGGACCCAGCCCAGTTGGGGTTGGAACCCCAGAGACCCGCGCGCTCCACATTCTTCTCCCGCCTTGGCCATGTGGACTGCCGTTCTTTGCGGCTGCGACAGGCTTCCAGAAAGGACACACAGGAGCAAAAAGGGACGACCTTGTCACATGCAGCGTCAGGGGCGGTGTCGTGACACACCGATTCCACCCCCCCCCCGACCCCCCGCCACATCCCAGGCAGGGTGGCGTGGCTGTTCTCAAGCTGCAGCCTCTCAAGGAAACCGCTGTGGTCAGAGCAGAGCAGCGGGGCTTGGGGCCCCCGAGGTGACCCGGGCCGTGGCCCGTGGCAGGGCTGTGGCTGTCGGGCTTTGAGAAAATTCTGCAGTTTCCCTTCAAGATCCCAGCAGCGCTGACAGTCCTGGTCACGTGCACACACAAGCCCCCGCAATTTGCCGCCTTGCCACCGTCCTGGTCCCCTGGCCAGAGGACAGGGTGGAAGGGTGGGGACCCCCGCCTGCAAGCAGAGAATGACGCCTTTCCTGGCCTCCTCGCTCTTCTCCCTCCGGGCCGCGGTGCTCGTGCTGCCCCCTCGGCTGGTCTGGAAGCCAGTCAAGCTTTGCTGTGAGGCCAGGGAAGGAGACAGAACATTTTGCAGACAAAATGGATCAAAGTGTGGAGCTGCATTTAGGAGCGGACCCGGCACCCCCCACCCCCGGGGTTGCCTTTGTCCTTATCAATCTCTGAGAAATGTGCTATGGCTTGATGGCTGGTTCTCCTACTTTTGGGGGTTCCCGCAGGGGGGACGGTCTGCAGGGAGGAACGTCTCTGCGTCCTGCTTGCTACATCCCAGCCATTGCTCTAGGTCTCCACCCTGCTGATGTACTGAATTCCCAGATCAGTCCTGTGAAGCAGGGACAGCTCTCTAGGGCATCCAGGAAGCAGAGAAGGAAAGTGAGTCTCATGGAGATTAAACCACTGGCCCAAGAGCACATGGCTATGCCCGGGAATTGGGTGGGTTTGATCCCAGATTCTCTGGTACCCCAACCAATGCGGAGACGGGACAGTTCGGTGTAGAGGGCTTCTCCAAGCAGCCGTGGGAGATTTTTCCTTCAACGTGGTGCTATAGTATTGGTTTTCTTTGTTAATGATTAAGTATAATTAGGCTGGTAGTTGGAGTGCTGTGAGCAAAGGCAGACACCATTGTAAAATCACAAACGTGCAATGGAAAAAGGAGGTCGGGCTCCCTGTAGGTAAGAACAGAGCCCGACTTCTTTGCTTGGGACAGAATAAATGCGATGTAAGAGGCTGCCCGGTGAATGGGACAGTGACCGCGTAAGGAGCAGCTCAGAAAAGTGGATCTGGGAGACTTCATCCCCCCAGCTAGGCGGCTGTGACTTTCTGTGCGAGATCATTAAAACAAAACACTTTGCAGTGCACTTCTCGCCTTCCAGAATAACTCAGATTTTCCCGAAGGCTGGAGTTTCAGAACTGGGGGCTTGTCCGCTCACTGGACTATCCTGACTTCCTACTCTGCTTGAATTCATGCTTCCTGCTTTGCAAGCAAACCCACATGTCACAACATTCACTGCGTTTCTCAACACACTCCAACCATTAAGGACCAGCTTGATGGGGGCTGAGGGATCACTAAATCCCAATGTCACCACTGGAAAGGACTCTTGAGTACAAGCCAGAATGAAGTCAGGGTCCCGTTGGAGAACTATGCAAAGGAAAAGGGTGTTATAATAAAGAAGGAGTGACTGATTTTGATTGTAAATATGGGGAAAGTTCCTGAATTAGGTAGCAATTATTCTGGACCTTGAAAGAATAATGTTGATGGTAATGACACCATTACTACTACTGCTAATTACAGCTCATACTTATCACCCGCTTATTCTAGTGATGTGAGTACTGGATGTGTATCCACATGGTTAATCCTCACAACTACTCGGGGAAGTAGGTGCAGTAGTTCTCAGGACAGACAAGGAAATTCGATCCCAGCAGGTTCCGGTAACTCACCCAGGACTTAGCAAAGGGCAGAGTTGAGCTCCTCATGCACGCAGTCAGGCTCCACACCGGCTTTCCTGACTGTTCTCTCGCTGCCTACGAGTAGATTCGATTTTGGTGGGCAGAGGGGAGAGCAGGAGCAAATGCACAATGCACTTGGGGAACAGTCTCGA
The DNA here is from genome assembly GCF_963455335.1 of Martes martes. NCBI lineage: Eukaryota > Metazoa > Chordata > Mammalia > Carnivora > Mustelidae > Martes > Martes martes. The sequence continues at coordinate 8,928,775 of NC_137893.1, read as the reverse complement.
ATGAGTTCACCACGGGAGCGTCGGAGCCCTCACGGGGAAGTGGGGATCAGAATAGGCGGACACCAGGTTGGGGGGTCAGGAAGCCCCTGTTCCTGCTTCGGACACTTTTTATGGGCAGTGGAGAAGCCGGGCTCCCGTGCTGGAGGGAGAATGCCACATTCTCACCCTAATATTGCTACATGCACTGTCCCCCACCTAGAGATACCCCCCTCACTGTTCCTCAGACCAGCTCCTCCCCCTCTCCCAGGCTCAACGGGCCTCACCTTTGCCACGAAGACTATCCTTTCCCCCGTCACCTTCTCCCTCTGCCTCACCAGCCACTCTGTCCTGTCACAACGGCTCCCATAGGTGACAGCCATCAGCGTGCCAGCCAGTGGGCACAGTGTGCTCTGCCCCCCGGCAGCTCTCCCTGTGACGCACTTCGTGACGGTGACAAATGTTAACCTCCCACCTGACTCTGTCGTCCTAGATGGTAGTACGTATCACGGTACGAGGAACACACGACCGATTTTCATAGGTTTCATGTCATTCTTTTACTACCTCCATGTTCTACTTCAAAACTTCACATCAGTCAGAACACCCACAAGAGAAGTACTTTTGTTTTACTGATGTTTCAGCACATATGACAAATATTCCAACACGGTTTCTACTACAGGTGACTAGGAGTGGAATTTGTAAAGGTGTATGTCACCCTGCGAATGCCGGGACGTGGTTGAAATTCTGATTTTTCCTGGTGGTTCCCATGGGCCTGTGCTGCCCACTGACTCCATCTGGTACCCCAGAAACCTCTGTTGACTAGGAAGTTCACTAAAACACAATGAAACTTTAAAAAATTACAAATAAGTAAATTATTGCCAGGGGTCTGGGGACACTTCGTCTTGGATAAATAGATGATGAACTAAGAAGAGTTTCAATGAAGCATTTTTGAGTGATTTGCAAGATGGATCATGCAGGAGACTGTCCAAGTTGGCGGTTGTTACAAAACTTCTAAGAATTCAAATGCCAGCCTGACTGTGATAAAGTGCAGAGCGTCCGTTCAAGAGGATTGAAAAAATGCACTTGACATGATTCAAAGATATTGTATTGCAAGAAGAACTCTGAGCCTCTCCACCACAGCCTGGAGATCAGATCTGAAATTGCATATGCAGATTCATAATCTGAAGCCCCCAAACCAAAAGAGCGAACCACCAATGAGAACCAACCATTCTCTCTTCCCCAAACTCCGTTCTCCTACAAACCTAATAATGTGTTGAAACATGAACAAGGGAATTCTATAACTTAATTCTATAACTTAGAAATGATTGGATCTTCCAATTCAGTGGTTATTAAAACTATGAAACTTTTTTTTTTAAGTAGGCTCCATGGGCGCAGAGCCCAGTGTGGGGCTTGAACTCACAGCCCTGAAACCAAGAGTTGGACACTTAACCAACTGAGCCACTTGGGCACCCTTTAAAATTATGAAACTCAGTGCTCCCTCATTATAGGAAATTTCTTATATTGTGGTTCACCTTTCACTATCCAGAAATAGAATTCGCATATACTATCATCTACACTACTACTACTACACACTACTACTACTACAATGCAATTATCATGATAAAAGGAGAAATAAGAGGACTTTATAAATTGTATATTTTTAATTCCCATGTAATGCGTACTTGGATACGTAAACTACATTAGAAGACCCAGTGAAGTTGTCAGATATTTGTGTAAATAGAGTCATGTTGACTATGACATTTACAAATGCAGATTGTTACCAGCATATGGCAGGAGTCATTCAGATACTACAAGCGATGTTGCCCTTGGTGATGCAACTTCCTGAAATGATAAACAATTCTTTATTTTATTTTATTTTTATTAGCATACAATGTATTATTTGTTTCAGGGGTACAGGTCTGTGATTCATCAGTCTTACACAATTCACAGCACTCAGCACAGCACATGCCCTCCCCAGTGTCCATCCCCCAGCCACCCCATCCTCCCCACCCCCCCTTCCCTCCAGCAACCCTCAGTTTGTTTCCTGAGGTTAAGAGTCTCTTATGGTTTGTCTCCCTCCCTGATCCCATCTTGTTCCATTTTTCCCTCCTTACTCCCCAGAACCTCCCTCCCTGCCTCTCAAATTCCTCATATCGGAGTGATCACATGATAATTGTCTTCCCCTGATGGACTTATTTTGCTTAGCGTAATACCCCTAGTTCCATCCATGTCATTGCAAATGGCAAGATTTTGTTTTTTGATGGCTGCATAGTATTCCTGTGTGTGTGTGTGTGTGTGTGTGTGTACCACATCTTCTTTATCTAGTCATATGTTGATAGACATCTAGACTCTTTCCATACTTTGGCTATTGTGGACATCGCTGCTATAAACATTCGGGTGTACTTGCCCCTTCGGATCACTACATTTGTATCTTTTGGGTAAATACCCAGTAGTGCAATTGCTGGGTCTTAGGGTAGCTCTATTTTCAACTTTTTGAGGACTCTCCGTGCTGTTTTCCAGAGTGGCTGCACCAGCTTGCATTCCCACCCACAGTGTACGAGGGTTCCCTTTCTCCACATCCTCGCCAATACCTGTCATTTCCTGACTTGTTAGAATTTTAGCCACTCTGACTGGTGTGAGGTGTATCTCACTGTGGTATTTCCCTGATGCTGAGTGATGCTGAGCACTTTGTCATGGTCTGTTGGCCATCTGGATGTCTTTGTAATGTCTGTTCATGTCTTCTGCCCATTTCTTGATTGGATTGTTTGTTCTTTGGGTGATAAACAATTCTTGTCAAAGTTCTAAGTGAAACCAAGTACAGTTTTCCTTCTACAGAATGGTTGCTTCAGGAAAACTCAGAGTATATTAAAATCCTGCAAAATGTACTTTGTGTTTATATGAGAGTTACATTTTATCAGAGAATTATAATATTTTCCTAATTGAATTATCTGGTGAGGTAGTCAACATTTGCATGGGGAAACAAGACAATTCTTTGTCATTGTGACAGCCAAAAACACCCCACAAATTTCTAACGATATAAGTGTGGTACCGTGCTTGTGCCAATCCTGGGTGAGTTCCAGGGACATGAAGCAATCATGGCTCAAGCCACCAAGCCAAGCCGGACACTAGGAGGACCCCGAACACCAAAGAGAAACTATCTTCCTTGGTGTCTATGAAATCTTGCTATGAAGGATCCTGGGGTGATGTCCAGAACCAATATATACCCTGGCGTGATGCTCTCTGCAGTCCTAACGGCATCATTTTAAAAAGTAACCCCTGGTTTATAAAGGATCTGGAGACAGAGCCTTCGTATTAAAGGAAGAAGTACATTCCATCTGAACGATAGAAGGCTTTACTCATAGTAAATATTAACCAAGTGTTTGAATGACCGAAGGTTGACAGAAGCTAGGATCAAATATCCAAAAGTCAAGAATAAAAAACACAGGGGGTTGGATACCAAATACCTATCCTCTGGTTTTTTAAGCTTTAAGCCAGCATCACCTGGGAACACCATGTTTTCATCTCTATTTGAAATGCTTTCAGTGAATTATGATTTGGCGCTAGATTCTTAGCTTAAAGATCAGTATAATAATGACCCCTCAATTTTGCTGCTTCTGCTGAACCATGGCTCAAATAATTATTTTCTCAGTCTACGCCCTTTGTACTTCAAGGAGATCCTTCTCGTCTTCCTTTGGTTTATCAGAGTGATATAGATCACATAGATTTTTTTTTTTTTGTTTCATTTTGTTTGGTCTTGCCTTGGCTACTAGGAAGGTCAGAAATACATCTAATGCTTAAGCATGGTGACTGTTTCACTGCAGGTTCATGGTGGAATGATCTCTCTCCCCTTTCCACTCTGATGCTGACATCTCTCTGACTTTAATTGTCCTCTATGTGCTTCTATTGTAAGCAACATCACAGTCTCGTTACACAGGGGATAGAGTATAAATCACCAGGCAATCAAGTCATGTGCTAAGCACTTGAACAGTGTCCGGCACTTGGAAGGTACTCAGTAAATATTTATTGAATGGATGGATGGATAGATGGATGGATCCAAGAACAAACCAAATTTTACTTTTCTGTAAGTAGGAGTGAATGGTCACTGGGGGGAGGATAAGCTCCTTCTCATCCATGAAAAGGGCCCTTTCCACTGGAGGCTCACAGCCATGTGATAGAGTGTAAGGAGCATTTTTATGTGATAACTGAATCCTATATTTCTTTTTTTTTTTAAGATTTGATTTATCTATTTATTTGACAGATGGAGATCACAAGTAGGCAGAGAAGCAGGCAGAGAGAGAGGAGGAAGCAGGCTCCCAGCTGAGCAGAGAGCCCGATGCGGGGCTCGATCCCAGGACCCTGGGATCATGACCTGAGCCAAAGGCAGAGGCTTTAACCCATTAAGCCACCCAGGCGCCCCTGAATCCTATATTTCTATAAAACCCAACGTCCCGAGTGAGTGAACATCTGCTTGTGCCAGGACTCCCCCAGTGAGTCAACTTGTTGCCATCATTCCCACCCTGTACCGCATGGCAGAGCCAGAGCGTGGAGCACAGAAACCACAGGAAAAGAAAGCTCAGTGCACACAAATCATGTGTTTTGAGACAAATGCAAAAATCTTCATTGAAATTACTTGAGAAATGAGTCAACTGTATAGTTCTTGGTCCAGTGGTAAATAAGAAGAAAGAACCAAGAGGCAAGTTCAGAAGAAATTGGCTCATAAAGTTGGAGACATATTGGCCAATTTGCACCTTACCACTTGTTGCTTGATCGTACGTTATTCCATATCGCTTTCCTCTTTTCCAGAGACTCAGAGCCTCGGGGAACTAAGATCTGCAAGTTCCATCTGTTCAGCCAGAAACTGGGGGCCAAAGAGGAACCAGACTTTGCACCCATCACGCAGGGATTACCAGCCAGTCTGGGCTAGAGCCCGGAGTCCTTGTTGCTTGGTCATTTCGCCACCTTCTGGATAGGAAGCCTTTGGAGGGCGGGCACTGGTGAGTACTTGCCTGAGGACTAGAGGCCGAGAGTGCCCCTTTCAGAGCTCTGCGCCTTCCGAATCTTTACTCAACCTGTGTATCTGGGAAAGCTGCGAATGGTACTCTGTCCCACAACAGAGTAACCGACAAATCTAGACTTCCTTAAGCCATGACTGCTTAGCCTACAGGGCCATGAACTTGGATGGGAAAAAGCTTACATCTTTATTTATCGTCCTCCAATTAAAATTTAGCAATTCTTTCCATTATGAATACAAACATCAAACCAGATTAGAACTAGCAAGACTGGTAACTGTCACTAATAGAAATCACCCATATTTTCATACCACGATGCATGTTATAGATATTTCAAAATATTACTTACAATCATCACTACTTTGGAATTACAGTAGTTGTTAGATCACTGCTAGATCTCATTATTTCATGCATCAGTGAGCATATATATTACTATGTTAAACATTTCAGTATAAATGATTTCCTTTGTAATTCAGTGTATTTTATTTTATGCATTTAAATACACAGGTTTCACCAGGCTACCAAAGATTAAGGAGAGATTCTTAACCCTTTTTCCTTAAAGAAAGTGATCCCTTAGGGCTCTATTAGCCTCTTATTCAGTGACTTGTTATGGATCGTAAATTAATATAATGTGGATTTCTGCTGAAGCCCAACAAAAGTTCAGCTTCTAAAGCAATGAAAGGAAGTCTTATTCCTGAGAAATTCATGTAGATTTGATAGCAAAATGATGTTACCGAAAGTATATTGTCTTGATCTACACTTTCTGCATTTCACTGATATGTATCTAGCCATGCTTTATCAATGCAGCACCATGTTCTTGGTTGGGGGAGGAACAAATTGAAGGTCATGTAAGCCCAATGTCTCCAATAGCGGGCGGAAAAGCAGGGGAATATGTGTAGAACCTTTCAACCAGCATTAAACAGAAACAAGACCCCATGGATAAGACATCCTTGAAAACCGTTAAAAACCATAAATAATTGATAGGTGGTGGGATGTTCCTTCGTACTTCCCCGACTGATTACATTTTTTGTGAGTTTTGAAGTTAATTGTAAAAATAATAGTTAAGTATTGAACACACTGAGTACTTCTAATGTATTTTCAATTAGGATGAGGTATGTTAAACACAGACCTTTCTGCCTCTCTGATCGCTGGAGATACTGGATTTATCTTAGAATAATTCAAGTTCAGGAGTCTGTGGCTTTTAGAAACATGAGAACGCCAATTTTAATACAATTTGAAATCTTACATTATCACGATGGCAGAAGGTGCGAAGGTCTGTGTGGAACGTTTGGTGCTTCCAGAAGTGATGTCGCAGACAGACACAAGCCAGGAAAATGAGGCCATTTTTGTTGTCTTTTTTTGTAGGCATTCAACGGCCTGGGCTTTTAATGACCATTACTCCTGACCCGAAGGCACTGGAGGGGAAGAGTAGCTTCTGAATGTCCTCGATAGTCTTCTAACTGCCAGTCCTGAGTTCCCTCAGATTGGGGCTCACTTCTGCTTTTGCAGAAATTATCTGCTTGGAGCCATGCCTGATTTATAGCAATCTCTGGCAAGACCTCAGACCAGAGATATGCTTTTGGCTTAGACGGACGCCGGAGGCAGCGGTAGGGCTCGGTGGAAAGGCTCCCTGGGTGGCATGAGGCTCTGGGAGTCACGAGTCCAGCTGGCGGGGCCTCTTGGGGCTTTCTTCTCCCGAGGAGTGTGACGCAGTCAAAAAGGAGAAAAAAAAAAAAAAAAGCCCAAGCAGCTGCCGATGAAATAAGAGAAGGCGCACTTTGAAGCACGTGGGGCTGTTCCGAGGGACTCTGAGCTCACGCACAGCCCCGGGGCCCTCGGGCATGGAGTGACCCTTGGCTCGGGTCTCCGCACCAGAGAAGGCATGGCCGGGGAAGTGAGCCTGAATTCCCTCCAGGAGCTGGAACGCGAGGTCATCCTCCAGGTCCTGTACCGAGACCAGGCGGTCCGGAACATCGAGGAGGAGAGGGTCCGGTATGCTGTCCTCCACGGCGCGCGACTCTTGGGGTTTTCCTGCTTGCCGCCCTCTGCCACCTGCTCGCTCACCGCTGCTTGCTGGCCGCGGGGCGTGCGGGCGTCCCCTCTGCGAGGGGCCCGTGAAGGGCAGAGGCCGGGTAGCCCTGCCTCTAACCAAGCTCCCCGCGGTGGGGTGCAGGGAGGCTGCTCTTGACATTGACTTAAAATAATGCCTTTTTGTGTCAAGTGTGTTGTCTGGTGCTTGTCCCTTTGCTACTTGGCGGGACTAATTCAAAGGGAGGTTTGCAGGCTTCTGCTATACCTCTCAAGGGACAGACCTCCTGCGAAGCATTGCCTGAATTGTTGGTCGGGGAGGGGGTCACCGAAGGCACACAGAAAAGTTGAGAAAGCCGCGTGGAAACAGCAGGTGTGCTGCGGTGCGTTCCTGTCTTCTTCTTTGTGTGCTTTTGCTTCCAACTTGGCTTTGGGGGGGGGGGCGTAGAACGTGAACCTGCTCGGCCTGTTCTTTGACTGGTCTGTCAATAGGAAATATCTTTCCTTGTCCGTCTAGAAGCTGCACGCGCTGTCGGTATGAGTTAACACTTAACAGAACAGGGCTAGACGGTCAAAGCCGCCGACTGGCAGCGGCCAAGATCCACCTTACCAGCCACATGGTCTTGTTTGTCAATGTCTGCGAAGGACACAAACACTGGACAACAAGCCTGTGGGCCAGGCTTTTGATTTTGTTTTGTTTTTATTTTTTAATTTAATTTTTTATTTTTTATTTTTTATTTTTTTATAATTTTATTTTATTTATTTGACAGAGGAAAGATCACAAGTAGGCAGAGAGGCAGGCAGAGAGAGAGAGAGGAGGAAGCAGGCTCCCTGCTGCGCAGAGAACCCGATGTGGGGCTCGATCCCAGGACCCTGAGATCATGACCTGAGCCGAAGGCAGAGGCTTTAACCCACTGAGCCACCCAGGCGCCCCTAATTTAATTTTTTAAAAAGATTTTATTTATTTGACAGAGAGAGACACAGCAAGAGAGGGAACACAAGCAGGGGGAGTGGCAGAGGGAGAAGCAGGCTTCCCACTGAGTAGGGATCCCGATGTGGGGCTCGATCCCAGGACCCCGGGATCATGACCTGAGCCAAAGGCAGACGCCCAAAGACTGAGCCACTGAGGTGCCCCTGATTTTGTTTTGTTTTTAATGGCAGAAATCTTTTAGAGCCTACCAAGAAAAATACACATAAAATAGATAACATTTGGGGCAACCCAATGCTTAAGGAATGAAATTTGTGGGTTAACTGGGAGATACAGTGTTCTTTTTTCTATCCTCCCCTGTTGTCCCAAAGCTCTCTGAAATGGACTTATACTTTTTTCTGCTAAAAAGTATAATATGCTGAGCAAAATGGAATTGTCTCCGGTGATTCGAGGTCTTTTGGTGATTTAGAAACATCCTGAATGCCAACAAAGTAGCACGGACTCTGTGGTCAGGAGGTTTTGTTCCCAAGGGCACAGACCGCAGCCCAAGTCCCGCAAGTGGAATGAACGCGCTCTAGCTTCTTGGGGCTGGCTTCTCTCTTCTAAAAGTTGCTAGCAGAGACGTTTCATAAGAGAATGTTCTGGTTACTAACACCTCTTCTAGGTCCAGTGCAAGGTCCCTTAGCACTTGGGCTATTGTCTCAGGGAAATAGGGACTAGAAGTGAACCGACCACCCACTGAAAAACAAAACCCACAAAACAATAGTCGGGATGCCCGGGGGGGCGCTCAGTCTGTTAAGCATCTGCCTTTGGCTCAGATCATGATCCCAGAGTCCTGGGATCGAGTCCCACATCAGGCTCCGTGCTCAGCGGGGAGCCTGCTTCTCCCTCTGCCTGCCGCTCCCCTGCTTGTGCTCGCTCTCTTCTCTCTCTCTGACAAATAAATGGATAAAATCTTAAAAAAAATAAAAACAGTAGCAAAAGCAGAGCATCAGTTAAATAATTTTATTGGGTAACTTAATGACAAGGGCAGGCATGTATATCTTTATAGATCTTTCCACGCCTTCTATATTAAAATTGATGCTATTTTCTCCGTATGTGTTTTGTTTAGTCCTCTCTCTGTCCTTGCTAACCATTAGGATGCCCTTTGGGCATGGAGGGATGAGCCTAGAACAAAACTAGTGGCTAACCCCTCTGTGCTATGCACTTTTTAGGCTTTGCCATTGAATCCTCCCGGCATCTGTGGGAGGTGAGCTTTTTCTCATCTGTTTCACCGTGGAGAAAATCTCTGAGCCTCTTTCTGGAGAGACTGAGTGAGATCCCGAGTTCACACAGCCATGTTGTTAGCCGGGCGTGGTGGATGCCAAAACCCCTTCTTTCTTCTCTTGCCGGGAGCAGTATTATCGGGGCCCTCGCCATGTAGGGGTATGTCTGGCGTCTGTCCTTTCATTCATTCATATCTTGTCACTTGACTCTTTGGGCCACAGGGCACTGAAGACGCACTTGCAGCACCTCCGGTGGAAAGGAGCACAGGGCGTGAGCCAGGAGCACAGAGAGAAGTCATGTGCGCGCTGTCAGAGCGAGCTGGGGTTTCTGCTGAACCGGGGGGCCGTGTGCAAGGGCTGCAGCCACCGCGTGTGCTCCGAGTGCCGAGTGTTCCTGAGGAAGACCAGTGCCTGGAAGTGCACCGTGTGCTTTGAGGACAGGTGAGATGGCCGGGGCGCTCACGTCCCCCCCATGGACTCTGGCCATGTGGACAGTCCCAGACCTGCTGCTGACAAAGGCTGTCGCTCCTCAGGGTTGAGCAGTGTTTACAGAGGGCTTGGTAGGAAGCTACCATCCTAGACTTGGAAGTTACAGTAATTTAAAAATGAATTGTATTATGTAAAAAGGTTTTTTTTTCTTTTAATTTACAAATGTTTATTTATAATGGCTAAGGATGGGCTGATCCAGGAATGAAGATTCATTTGGATTTTGTAACAAGGTGCCTAGATTTTCTTAGAGCTTAATTTATCACTTTCAGAGAAAGTCAAGAGAATTTTAACATATTAGAGTGAGCCTGTGTAGTGTTATTTATTTTTAAGATTTTATTTATTTATTTATT